>NC_092173.1:19161561-19792811 GCF_045791955.1 Oncorhynchus clarkii lewisi | reverse complement strand
GTGGTGAGACCAATCTATGTCTCTCCGAGTGCTCATTGACCACAGTGAGACAATACAGTTCCTCCTCATGACATCTCCCCATGTTCCGGTTATGTTGGGATTTTCCTGGCTCCAAAAGCACAATCCTGTGATTGACTGGACCACAAGCTCCATCCTGAGTTGGAGCCCATTTTGCTATTCCCACTGCCTTCAAGCAGCACAGCCTTCCTCACGTCGTCTTCCTCAGGATGTTAGCAAGACTGTGGATGTCTCTGCTATCCCCACAGAATACCATGAACTCCTAGAAGTTTTCAGTAAGGCACGTGCTACTTCCCTTCCCTCGCACCATCCTTATGATTGTGCCATTGATCTTCTCCCAAGCACTACACCACCTCGGGGTCGATTGTATTCTCTGTCTGGACCAGAGACCAAAGCTATGGAGGAGTACATAGAGGAGTCTCTGGCCACTGGAGCCGTCCGTCCATCTGCATCTCCTGCCCGGTGCAGGGTTTTTCTTTGTGGAGAAGGACAAGACCCTGCGTCCATGCATTGACTACCGGGGACCTAATGACATTACTGTCAAGAATCGTTATCCCCTTCCTCTCCTCGGCATTTGAACCTTTCCAGGGGGCCACCATATTTTCCAAGTTGGACCTTTGAAATGCCTACCACCTGGTTCGGATACGTGAGGGGGATGAGTGGAAGACAGCCTTCAACACAGCCAGTGGACATTATGAGTACCAGGTCATGCCATTTGGACTCACCAACGCCCTCGCTGTTTTCCAGGCTTTGGTCAATGATGTGCTTCGGGACATGCTAAACCGGTTTGTGTTCATGTACCTTGACGACATCCTGTTTTTTTCTTGTTCTTCATGTCAGACAGGTCCTTCAGCACCTCTTATGCAAATGTATAAAAAAATGTTAAACTGAAATACCTTATTTACATAAGTATTCAGACCCTTTGCTATGAGACTCGAAATTGACTCAGGTGCATCCTGTTTCTATTGATCATCCTTAAGATGTTTCAACAACTTGATTGGAGTCCACTTATGGTAAATTAAATTGATTGGACATGATTTGGAAAGGAACACACCTGTCTAAATAAGGTCCCAGCGTTGACAGTGCATGTCAGTGCAAAAACCAAGCCATGTGGTTGAAGGAATTGTCCGTAGAGCTGCAAGATAGGATTGTGTCAAGGCACAGATCTGGGGAAGGGTACTAAAACATGTCTGCAACATTGAAGGTCCCCAAGAACACAGTGGCCTCCATCATTCTTAAATGAAAGAAGTTTGGAACCACCAACACTCTTCCTAGAGCTGGCCGCCGAGCCAACCTGAGCAATTGGGGGAGAAGGACCTTGGTCAGGGAGGTGACCAAGAACCCGATGGTCACTCTGACAGAGCTCCTGAGTTCCTGCTGGAAGGTTCTCCCATCTCTGCAGCACTCTACCAATCAGGCCTTTATGATAGTGGCCAGACGGAAGCCACTCCTCAGTAAAAGGCACGACAGCCCGCTTGGAGTTTTCCAAAATTCACCTAAAGAACTCTGACCATGAGAAGCAAGATTATCTGGCCTGATGAAACCAAGATTTAATCTTCGGAGAGTGCACTGTAGACAGGTGAGTTTCTTTCTAAATCATGTCCAAACAATTGAATTGGCCATAGGTAGACTCCAAACAAGTTGTAGTGACATCTCAAGGATGTTTCAGACTGTAACAAAACAAAATGTGGAAAAAGTCAAGGGGTGTGAATAGGGAAAGGGGATACCTAGTCAGTTGCACAACTGAACCCATTCAACCAAAATGTATCTTCCGCATTTAACCCAACCACTCTGAGTCAGAGGAACAGTTGTTGTGGGAGTTAACTGCCTTGCTAAAGGGCAGAACAGCAGATCTTCCACCTTGCCGGCTCAGGGATTCAAACAAGCAACCTTGTGGTTACAGTCCCAACACTCTAACCGCTAGGCTACCTGACGCCTCTGAAGGTATTGTATATCCCATGAAAGATCTAAATAAACCACTAATACAACAAACAAATAAGTGGAGGTAATTGCAGAATAGGGTTGGAAAATACATGTAACTTTCACAAATTCCCAGGAATTCCTGGTAGAAGGATAAAGGATTTCTTCCAACTAGGATTTCTGGAAAACCTGGGAATTTTCAGAATGTTTCCGTGATTTTTCAACCCTATTGCAAATAGATGGTGTATACCTTCTTTCCCTTCTTGGTGGGTTTGATGTTGATCTTGGCTCTTTCCTGGAACGTCTGTCGGAGCACATGTCTGACTAGAGGCTCCCGGGCGATCTGCATGGCGACCATGTAGCGAGTCCCCTCCAGTACTGCCTCCGCTGTGCTGAACTGGCTGCACAGGCAGAGAGAACATACTATTAGTAGTATTGTGGAAGGTATAGGTTTGCATCTCTAATGGTGCGACTTGACATGCAGCCATGTACAAGTTTGCATATTCACCTCTCAACACCAACTCTGTTACTGCTAAAATGGTTGGGTTATCTTAATATTAAAGTGTATTCTGTATACAGTGCAATAATGAGTCGCCGGTTAACCTGCAGATGTAGTCCTTAGCCAGCTCCATGGGCTCAGCAGGAAACTGCTCCGTCTCGTGACGCTGGTAACTGTCACGTAGGTTTTCTCCAAACTGCTCTGGAGTCAGACCAAACTTCTTGGCCAGGCCATCTGACGAGAGAACCCTTTAAATGGTGGACTCAAAAACCGTTGCAAATACAATTGGCTCGTGATACAGGAAGTGCACTTCGATTAGCAAACTCTGTTAAAGTACACTAGTCACAGTTTTCCAGTCACACATTATTTCGCAAGTGTTTGTATTATCACATGCTAACTGTATAGCCCTGAAGATGTACTGTATAGCACACAAATCTGTCTGTAATAGGTGCTGATAGTGACGCCTACTGGACACACATGATAAAGCACTCACCCAGTCCTGCACACTGGCAGATGCTGTACATATCCCTGCGAGATGCAAGCTTCAGGTCTGTCCCTTTTGACTGCTCCTCTTCTTCCTCTTCCTCCTCCTCTACTTCCTGCTCATTACCTGCGAACAGAATACATGATAATTACTCTGGTGAGGGTAAAGGTGCTTTCCCCATCTTACAATATATAATCTAAATCGTACCATCTTCATCCACTTTGATCTTCTTCATCTTTTTCTTGCTGGACCTGGCTGCATTCTGCATCTTTGGAATATCTCGGCCATAGTACAGCAGGAAATGGTTGTAGACGTCGCCCAGTTCATCACTAGACTGGACATCCTTCAACCTTGTCAAAAAACATAATCAGGTATGCATTCAGATACAACAAAGATAATAAAGGTGTCATAACATGACTAGCGTACTGTCCAAGGGGTGTACTTGTACATCAAGTTGCCTCACTACAGAAACAGGAGATGGGCTGTTCTGGCTCAGACAAGGCTTATTTACAAACATGTTTGACATGATAAGCCTTACCTCTCTAAATCTGAAGTGTCTAGTGGTCGAATGCCATCAGCCAGTGGCTTATCTGGGTCAGCTGAGATCTGTTCAAACTGGTATCCCTGCATCTTCTGGAACAGGCGTCTTAGGTTCTGTTTGCGGGTTTTCAGCTGGGTCCACTGAGGAGGAAAGAAAGTCCCACATTAAACAGTAATTAAACAGAGAGAATAAATGAAGGGTTAAAGTTAACCAAAATGCAATGCTACAGTATATTACCTTCTCATCCCACTGCCAAACCTTCCACAGATCATTGATATTGAGTTCAGGCTCTACATACTCTTTCCTGTAGAACGCTATAAACGGAACCTAGAGGTGAAACAATGAAGACAGTTGTATTAACTGTGAAAAATTATATGGAAGAACTCAACTTTACCGACAGTGCTAGAAGGACTGTGTAGTACCTCAAAGTGTTGGTTTCTCATGAAATTCAAAGCCTCTTTAATCTTCTGGATGGTGCTGGGGCCTTTTCTGCTGAAAGTAGTGGTTGGACCTCTGTCCAAATAGTCTGCGTTCTCCTGAAAACATAGAATATTAGATTTTTTTTTAAAACACAAGCATTTTAAAAACAGACCTAGACTGTAGCATCAGCTTTAACTAATCGTATTATGATACCTAGCTAAAATATCCTCACTCCAGTACCTGCATGGAGATGGTGAGAGTAGAGAAGGCATTCCTATAGATCCACTCAGCCTCCTGTTCCAGCTCATCATCCTCTGCTGGCTTCACACGAGTGGAGCGTAACTAAAAACAACAAGACCACACACATAGAAAGGGGTGTGGGCTACAGTAGTGGTATTCAAAGTCAGTGGTATTCAACGTCAGTGGTATTCAAAGTCAGTGGTATTCAAAGTCACGGTCGCAGGGGAACTACAGTGAAAGAATTAAGAGTATAGATTATTATTTGCCAGCAGCATACCACCATGCATACCACTGCTGGCTTGCTTCTGAAGCTAAACAAGGTTGGTCATGGTCAGTTCCTGGATGGGAGACCAGATGCTGCTGGAAGTGGTGTTGGAGGGCCAGTGGGAGGCACTCTCTCCTCTGGTCTAAAAAATATCCTAATGCCCCTAATGCCCTGTGTAGGGTGTCGTCTTTCGGATGGGACGTTAAACGGGTGTCCTAACTCTCTGAGGTCATTAAAGATCCCATGGCACTTATCGTAAGAGTAGGGGTGTTAACCCCGGTGTCCTGGCTAAATTCCCAATCTGGCCCTCAAACCATTACAGTCACCTAATAATCCCCAGTTTTCAATTGGCTCATTAATCCCCCTCCTCTCCCCTGTAACTATTCCCCAGGTTGTTGCCGCAAATGAGAACGTGTTCTCAGTCAGGTAAAATAACGGATAAATAAAATTGTATGGGACAATATGCAAAAGTTTTTGAGAAAGATAATTATCATTTATTTATTTTATTTAGTAAATGTATTTATTAGTTTCTTTTCATTTTGATAAGAGATGCAAATGTCATGAATTGAAGGTGATTTGTTTATGTAAAAATCAAAATGTACCGATTTTAAGGTTGTGTCATTTTTGGGGTGGGTTCATGCAAAATTATTGTGAAAAAAATGTGGTCCCCAGAAATTCTGGCTGAAGAAATGAAAAAGTTTGAATACCACAAGGCTACAGCGTCAAGCCCATAACTGTTATAGGTGAGTTTCAGGTGCTCACGTGTCCCAATGACTATGACGGTGCACCTTATTCCCTATATAGTGCACTACTTTTGACCAGAGCCCATAGGGTTCGAGTGCCATTTGGGACGCAGCCTATAGAAGTATACACACCTGGAACCTCTCTGGCATGTCAGTGGAGCGGATCTCGTTGTCCTGGTCCGTCATGTGACTGCTCTCCAGCTCGCTAGGCTCATAGATCTCAAAGATACTGCGTCGACCCACCCTCTTCTTGGCCTGCTTCTTGGGCCGGTCCCATGACTCTTCATCTGCATCCTCCTCCTCCTCCTCAGCATCTTCATAGGCTTCAGTGTCAAACTCTGCAAAGTCAAAGTCCCCTCCGAATATTTCTTGGGCCTCCTGAAGGGCTCTGTAAAAAGGCAGTGGTGCTCAGTACTAAATACTGCATGTGAGTACAGATAAACATGCCAGTGTCCCAAATGGCACTCTATTATAGTGCCCTACTTTTGACCAGGGCCCATAGGGGAATAGGGTGCCATTTGGGAAACATCTACCATATCAAATTCCATTGCACAAATAGGACTTCTTACTTTTGGGTAAGCTTTCAGGTGGAGAGGCTACTGCAAATTGGGATCTAAGTGATTAAATTAAATGTCAGAATCACTTACGCATCAGTATATCCTGGCAGCTTCTTCCTCCACTTGGGTTTTTTCAAGGGCTGTCCGTCATCATCCACAATAAAGTCATCGATATCTGAGGGAAAAAAAAACAAAACACTATGACTCAAATATTTTCAAATGGCTAACTCAAAACAACTCGACTGTTTATAGATGAAGAAACTAAAATGTTTCATACCAGACTCTTCATCGTCCTCCTCCTCATCCTCCCCGGGATGCAAAGGCACATCCAATGCCTCACCCTCATCCGCTCCCGTCCCCATGAAGATCTCATCCGCTATCATGTCCTTCTCATGGGCCTCCCTGACATCTTCATCTCCCTCCTCATCCTCATCATCCGACATGTCTCGCAAACGACGGAACTTTTGCTGTTTATGATGATAAGGAAGGAGTAGAGATATCAGGAAAACATTTTAGTCAATCTACTTTTACATAGTATTTTTAGAGTGGGACCATGGGACAAGACACGAGACCTCCGCTGTGTGTTATACAGTGTCCATGATGACAATTCATTTTGCTTGTCATAATGGCATCGGAATATTTACCCTTTTCACTTTTACTCCCAAATTCTCCTCAATGAGATCAATATCATCATCATCCAAGCGGTCGTCAAAGCCTGTAGACAGAAATTCCAAGATACTCAAACACCAAAGGTGATTATTATTGGTATGCATGATTCTGCTGCACACTGTTTGGTGTCACAAATCATGACTGCTTGAATCTGAATGGGCAAAATAGAATCAAAGGGTTTACGACATTATAGTTTATTCAATGACTGAAGACATAGCCTACATTGTGGCTAGGAAGCAATCACAGTGCAGCCCAGGCATGAATAAATACAGGACCAATTTATGAATGAACACTTACTTCTCTTCCTCTTACGGTGTCCAATTTCCTCCCCAGAGTCACTATCACCTTCTTTATCTTTATTCCCTTCTTCCTCATCCTCTTCCTCCCCTTCCCCTTCCTCCACACCATCATCAATCAGACCACAGAGGTTTCCATCTGCATCTTGATCCTCTGTATTCTCCTCTTCCTCCTCCTCATCTAAGTAAGTCACAAATCAAGAAATTGTACATTGTTAACATCGATCTTATTTAGGGTAGTTGTGATGATGTCCCTCTGTCAAGGGACATCTTTTAAATAAAATCTAAATGGTTCACATGCTGTACAATGAAAAGATTACCATCATTTGCTGCAGCATGCTTCAGTGCCTTTTTCTCTGTGTCCTCTGGACACCCAAATTCCTCCTCAGACTCCTCTGCCTCCCTCTCGATGAAATCCATGTTTAGTGGCTGTTGAAGAGATAATAAACAACATGATTTTCATTAGCTGGTTGTGTCAAAGAACCGTTTTTGGAAATAATGTTATGGGACAGAATTATTCCATCATTTAAAAACGTTAACCAATTTATTATTGTAAACAATGAAATATTAGGCTACAATAAGCAATGATGATAAGACGCTGCTGTCTGCCACCGCTGACTGGTAGAGATGCAGTAGAACATTATTATACCCAGGGGGCTAAGACATTGCTAGATATCACAAGGTTTAGCTAGTTAGCTACGATCAAAATGTATATGACTTTGCAAATAAGCAAAGGTAACCGTAGCTATCCAACGGATATCAGGCTGGAGCTGCAGGTA
Organism: Oncorhynchus clarkii lewisi; assembly: GCF_045791955.1. Classification (NCBI taxonomy): domain Eukaryota; kingdom Metazoa; phylum Chordata; class Actinopteri; order Salmoniformes; family Salmonidae; genus Oncorhynchus; species Oncorhynchus clarkii. The sequence goes on along the minus strand of NC_092173.1, from coordinate 19,785,380 downwards.
GCATTCTTCTTAGCTACAACAACATAGCCTACGTTAGCTAGCTTGCATAACAACAATGGAATGAGATGGCTACCAAGCTAGCTCTATCTACTGTAGCTAGCATACAGCTGTATTGCCACAAACAGCTGGCTGACTCCCATCGCCCATAACGGTACATACCTATGTGACAGGAGGCAGGACCGGCTCCTTTTTAAGTTGACTGATTAGCGAAGCGTGATATGGAAAATAGATTCATTTCTTAACGACATAAATGTATTAGCTATCTAGGCGCAAGCAAATTTCCAAGACTGGAATGCAGAAAAATCCCTCAAACTCTAAATGAAGGCGAGGCACGTCACAGATGAACACAGCTCTCCTTGGATTGCAGAGTGCAATCCTTGCATTATACTTTTCAATGTTTTCGTGTATTATTTTTCTAGTGTTATGCTATGTAACATAATACATGTTGTTTTTGCATTACTTTTCAATGTCTTCTTTTTGTAATATTTGTATGTAACATAGAAAATGTTATTCAGTTTAATTGGATCTTGTGTTTACTATATTGTATCAACACCAGCACACAAAATTCACTTGAAATAACTTTATTTTAGAAAACACATTAATTAAAATTAAAATGATCAAAATACTGATGGAAAATTGCAATAGTGTTGTTACACAATGTCAGTATTATCAGGTTGTATCAGATTGTAAAGGGGCTGCAGTGTAGCCTACAATAATTTTCATGGCAAATAATAATTTTCGGATCAGACCCAAAATCACAATTCAAAAACTCCACAATCCTACAGCTTTAAGCCAACTTTAAATCTTCTTTGAGATGAACAAGGTGCATCAGATTCCTCCTGCAGGACTGCTCTATGACACTTGCTCCACAGGTCGCATTTGAACATCTCCAATCTAGATATTTAAAGACAGGAGTATGGTAGTTATTATTTGTCAGATTATGAAAAACTTTCCCCCCATTCATTCAAACATTGATGGAAGTGAACAGAGTGTGCAAAGAACACTGAGACAGACAAGTCTCCTACTTACGTGAACATGTGGCGGTGTGCCTAAGACATACGTTACAGCACTGGCAATGTCGACTGCTTCCAAACACTGTAGGAAGGCAGTAGAATTATAACGTACACATTCAAAAACAATCATATAGCCTGTATGCACAGATATCATTATTATTGTTATTATTCACCTTCATACTGTTGTAGGTAGCAGCAGCCTTCTCTGGATGGAGGCTGTGAAGTCGGAAAGCAAATTCTGTTTCCACTATACCAGGAGATATACACTGTTCAGAGGAAAACAGAAACACAGGGTTAGTGACAGTTTTACATTAGATGGCTCTAACGATTACATTGTGCATTAGCTAGATAGATTTGTAAACATCAATGTGGTCTATGATGAGGACACATTGGCCTGATATTGTGGAGTGTTACCAATAATAGAACACCATCGTTTTCAGCAGTGTACTGTTGGTGTACAGTACTCACAATATGACAAATTAGCACAATTCAGTGCTGGGTGGCTTTGGACGACTGATCAGCTCATTAACAATACTCTTCTTATTAGAAATATTTCATTCTAAGAATGAATAACTTACCGTGGCTCGAATGTGGGTTTTAGCCTCTCGCAGCTCTTGACGCAACCCTTCGGTCAGGGCAGTCACAGCATACTTGGTGGCACTATAGAAGTGTGTATCAGCACTGAAAACTACACGATGTCCACTCATACTAGAATAGAAGAAGATACACTATGGTTTGTTCTACCAGTGGATTGTCCAATTGCATATCTGGAGGTAGAGATAAAGTTGTACTTTACCTGTTTATGTTGATGATATGTCCATCATCCACCTTCCTCTCCTTCATAGACTGGTATGCCTCTCGTGTGCAGATAGACAATGCAATGACGTTCAGCTGTAAAATACATCCGTTGAATATCAATGCGATATTAAATATTGGACTGAAGAAAGTGTGACGGCCATCACTTGTTTTTTGTTGATAAATAAGGTCAGTAACAACACAGAGATTTAAACATACATCAATAACAAATGTTATTAAATGATGGAGCGCATGACACAGGATAGCGAAAATCATGCCTTGCTTTTAAGTCGCTCTGGATAAGAGTGCCTGCTAAATGACAAAAAAAATCGAAATAAAAGATAAATATGGACAGCATTTGATATAAACACAGAGATCATTGACAGTGACACCTACATCAATCATTGTCCTCCAGCCATCGGTTTTGCCATTCAACAGTGACTCTGAATGGGCCAGGCCAGCATTGTTGATGCACACATCCACTCCCTGATGGAGAGTCTTGATGGCAGAGAACATGGAAAGGATCTCCTCTTCATTTGAAAGGTCACATTTGTAGGGAACAAGGGTGCCACTGTGCCCAGCGCTCTGACACTCTGCTGCCAGTTTCTAAAATCAAAAGGTAAGATTACTTCATGCACTATGTTCCATAGGTTAAAACACCATGGTGAAGCCATGTGAAAGTAATTCCCAAATGTGCTTCATTTGACACATAATATTTTCTATAATATCATATACTACTGTGAGTACTATGGCACACATCATAAAAGTAATGAAACAGTTTGCAAAGAATACTTCACAATTGGTATAGATCAGGTGCCATGAGACTGTAGTAATCTATAATAAACCTAAAACGTGTGATGCAAACCTTGTGACAGAATGCAGGTGACATGTAAATGATTTATTTGTTGGCCCATATAGGCTACATATGAAATAGTGCAGTAAGTGTTTATTTTGAATTTGTGAAATTGTTTGATGTCATATGAAAGTATAGGGGTTTATGTTTCTAGAACCGTACCGCAATTGATATTCAGTATTTGGCTGTTTAGTTTTCCAGAGCCAATTCGCCCACAACATGTAAGGTCATTGGAGTAAGGTTAGCTCCTTTAGTCCAATATTGGGCTAAGATAGTAGTGCCTAGTGCCTAGTCAGCACAGTTCAAAAAGTAGCAACAACAAAAAGGCTACAACACATACATGGCCCCCACCTCTATTTTCTCGACGTTCCTGGCACAGCCGACAACCTTCATGCCGTGCTGGACAAGAGCCTTGCAAATCGCCGCTCCGATTCCAACAGAAGCCCCGGTAACAAGCGCCACTCTACCTTTCCAGCGATCCATAGTCTATCAACACAACTGGATACTGTATTTCCTAAAGTTGTTCAATTGTATACTGTTCTCAAATCGTTCAGAATTTCGCAGAGTATCAGCTACGTTGTATCCACTGATAGGTGCACAAACTCCCTAACTCGTGCCCAATGAAACTCAGGCCAACCCCCTTGTCCCTCGCACATGATTGAATATTCATAAGATGACTGATTGCTGTTCAAGCCCTTTCCTTTCCTATTTTTATTTTATTTAACCAGGCAAGTCATTTAAGAACAAATTCTTATTTACAATGACAATTAGTCCTTGGATTCGACCCATGGACTACAGTGACGCCTCTTACACAGAGATGCAGCGCCTTAGACCGCTGCGCCACTCGGGAGTCCTAAAGCCCTACTCTAGTGAAATGTAGTGTAGTTAGCCGGATACTCTCTCTGTCTGCCAATAAAAATATGCGTGTTAACTTCAAATACATTTCAGCAGGGGCACAACTTTGGTTTTAGAAGTGGGAGAACATAATAATATAATAATTATTTTATCTGGTCAGATAAACACTCCAAACAGCCTACCCAGCTGCTCGGTCTCTGCAGGGTCCAAAAGTACACCCCAGCCTCGTTTTGTATCACATTCCAATTATACAACTGAGGGGGACAAAAATGCAATTTCAGAATGTGGGGGATATCTCCCCGTCCCTAGTGAAAGTTAGGTCCCTGCTTCAGGGAACACAGAACCTGGTGGTTTCACAATTTGTGATAGGCCTATATGTATATCCCTTTGCAACAAATTGCTGGTAACTACAGTGCATTCGGCAAGTATTCAGACCCCTTGACTTTTTACACATTTTGTTACGTTACAGCCTTATTCTAAAATGGATAAAATCGTTTTTTCTCTCATCAAACAATACCACAAAAAAAGGTTCTTAGAAATGTTTGCAAATGTATTGAAAAACAAAACTGAAATATCGCAATTACATAAGGATTCAGACCCTTTACTTAGTACTTTGTTGAAGCACCTTTGGCAACGATTACAGCCTCAAGACTTCTTGGGTATGACGCTCCAATCTTGACACCCCCGTATTTGAGGAGTTTCTCCCATTCTTCTCTGCCGATCCTCTCAAGCTCTGTCAGGTTGGATGGAGAGTGTCGCTGCAGAGCTATTTTCAGGTCTCTCCAGAGATGTTAGATCGGGTTCAAGTCCGGGCTCTGGCTGGGACACTGAGGACATTCAGAGACTTGTCCCTAAGCCACTCCTGCGTTGTCTTGGCTGTGTGCTTAGAGTCATCGTCCTGTTGGAAGGTGAACCTTAGACCCAGTCTGATGTCCTGAGCACTCTGAAGCAGGTTTTCATCAAGGATCCTCTGTACTTTGCTCCATTCATCTTTCCCTCAATCCTGACTAGTCTCCCAGTCCCTGCTGCTGAAAAATACCCACAGCATAATGCTACCACCACCATACTTCACCATAAGGATGGTGCCTGGTTCCGCCAGACGTGACACTTGGCATTCAGGCCAAAGAGTTCAATCTTATTTTCATCAGACCAGAGTCCTTTAGATGCATCTGGGATAGTCCAAGCGGGCTGTCATGTGTCTTTTACTGAGGAGTGGCTTCCATCTGGCCACTATCATAAAGGCCTGATTGGTGGAGTGCTGCAGAGATGGTTGTCCTTCTGGAAGGTTCTCCCATCTTCTCAGAGGAACTCAGGAGCTCTGTCAGAGTGACCATCGGGTTCATGGTCACCTCCCTGACCAAGGCCATTCTCCCCAAATTGCTCAGTTTGGCTTGGCGGCCAGCTCAAGGAAGAGTCTTGGTGGTTCCAAACTTCTTCCGTTTAAGAATGATGGATGCCACTGTGTTCTTGGGGACCTTCAATGCTGCAGACATGTTCTGGTACCCTTCGTCAGATCTGTGCCTTGACACAATCCTGTCTCGGAGCTCTACGGATTCCCTTGACCTCATGGCTTGGTTTTTGCTCTGACCTGCACTGTCAACTGTGGGACCTTTTATAGACAGGTGTGTTCCTTTCCAAATCATGTCCAATCAATTCAATTTAGCACAGGTGGACTCCAATCAAGTTGTGTAAACATCTCAAGGATGATCAATAGAAACAGGATGCACCCAAGCTCATTTTCGAGTCTCATAGCAAAGGGTCTGAATACTTATGTAACTGCTATATTTTCTTTATGTATATATATATATATATATATATATATATATATATATATATATATATTTTTTTTTTAAAATATATATATATATATTTTTAAATCTCCAAACCTGTTTTCACGTTGCATTATGGGTATTGTGTGTAGATTGATGAGCGTGAGCGGTCTGAATACTTTCCGACTGCACTGTAGTTTACATGTTGTCAACAATCGAAGCCAAGTCCATCTGTTTTGGCTCGTAGTTGCGTATGCTTCAGTTTTGTTGCTAAATAACCAACCCCTCTCTAGGAGAACCCTGGTTGATTCACAGGTAGAACGCTTTTGGTTCCAAATATAACTGTTTTGGGTTCCATGTAGAACCCTTTCCACAGAGTGTTCTACATAGAACCCAAAATGGTTCTGCCTGGAACCAAAAGGGTATTTTACCTTTAACCAAAAAAAGGTTATCCTACGGGACAGCTGAAGAACCCTTTTTTCTAAGAGTGTATAACAATAAGCTCCAACATGGATTTGTAAATGATGTCATGTGAGGAGTATTCGAGAAGCGTTGAAATTACACATTGACTCCTGGGGGTTCTGGAGTGGTCTGACATCCAGGGCTGGTTCCAGACATAACCCACCTAGAAAAATGTTGTTGAAAAGACGACTATGCTTGACGTCTAATCTACGTTCGGTTTTGGTTGAAAGTGTTGTTGAAAATACTTGTTTTTTATGTCATTTAAAAGACGACAATACAAAGATGTCAGTCTAAGTTCGGTTTTGGTTGAAAGTGAAAGTTGAAGAGACGTTTTATCAGGTCGTTGCTTCGACGATTTAAACGTAATTCAAATTACTTGCAGACACAGTATAAAAAATGTGTCTATGAACAATTTTATTAACAATCATACATCCCTCCAGTATTTACACACAGTATTCATTTACAACATTCAAGTGCTAATTGTCTTTATTCCATTCCTGAAGAAGCATGACTGAAATCATCTACTCATATTTCAAACATCCAGCTTGACAAAAGCACAAAAAAAATATTGTTCCATGCCTCACCATTAAGTCAATTATTGCCAATACATATTAACAAGGGGCTTTCCATTCGGTTTTGATATTTCATATTTACATTTCATGCAACATTTAGTAATCATCATTATTTATGTAACCAATTTAGAATGTATTTGTACATTTATATTGTTTACAGACAGGTTAAATAAAGATTTTAAGCCTTGAGACTATTTAGACATGGATTGTGTGTGCACGACATACTGTAAGTGGTCGCTTAAGGCCCCCTGGCTGTCTATCTGCCCAATTGCAAAATAGTATAATTGCAACGTTTTCTCTCCGCCCCATGGCAAAATGTGTAGAATTGCAGAAAACATACTTTTAAACCGCAACATTTTCCCTATGTCCCTTTGAAAAATGTGTAGAATTACAGGAAAAACATTTAAATAAATCTCTCCACAGGTCAAGAGGGGGGCCACTAAAATGTTTTGCCGCGAGGTGAGTGCCCCAACCAAATCTTGCTTAGGGCCCCCAAAAGGCTATAGCCGGCTCTGTTGACATCTATGGGGGACTCTGTCTGCCTCAAAGGCCAGTACCCAGCTAGCACAAAACATTCTGAGAACCATATGTTTCTTAGAGCTTGTTGAGTGCGGGGTTGTCCTATGGCTATTTTGCATACAACCTTACCAACACATTCTGGGAATGGTGCAGGATAGTTGCTTGGCTTTGAAACATTCTCAGTATGTTTAACCTTTTACTGCAGTGTCCTAAATCAGAGTCACACAGGGTGTTTCTTGGTAGTCTTAAACAAATATTCTTTGAAACAAAAGTATACACACATGGTTATGGGCTTAAAAACAAGAAGACACCTGTACCATGTCAGATATAGAGTTGAAATTTATTCAATTTTGAGTTTGCATCCCAATATTACACTTTATATACTGTACATCACAGAAGACGGAAATATAACAAAACCATTTCAGATAGAAACACCAGATTTTCTCTGGGGAACAATTAAATACTGTTAATTAATGAATTATGAAATCATGAAAAACCATGACAAATCCCACCCATGAGGCCACTAGAGGGTGCTTTGGTAGTTGGAGAGTAAGAGTAAGGAACTTGACAAAAAAAGTATTTTCTTAGTATTTCATTACTTAAGAATGTTTCCTAAAAGCTCAAACATGGTTATATTTCAGTTGAACTTTAGTAATGTTCTAGGAACTTTCTCCAAATGGTTTGACACTGGGAATATTCTCAAATAGTTCAGAGAATATTACGAGTGTCAAGGTTGTGCGCTACTGGTGTAGTCAGGTGCAGGAGAGCAGAGAGTTGTGATCAGGCGCACACTTTATTTGGCAGAAGCAACAACAGACGGACGCAACTGCGTCAAACAAACCTCCAGCCAAAGGCAAAAGTAAAAAGCTCAACAAAGTCACAAGGATGCAAATTGTTTAACAGTTAAACACACCACGGGTTGAACATGGTACCCGGAGAAAAAAGAGCCTGGCGCGTCACTCAAAACACGTAACAAAAACAATTCCACACAAAGACATGGGGGAAGAGAGGGAATATATACAGTGGGGCAAAAAAGTATTTAGTCAGCCACCAATTGTGCAAGTTCTCCCACTTAAAAAGATGAGAGAGGCCTGTAATTTTCATCATAGGTACACTTCAACTATGACAGACAAAATGAGGGAAAAAATCCAGAAAATCACATTGTAGGATTTTTTATGAATTTATTTGCAAATTAAGGTGGAAGATAAGTATTTGGTCAATAACAAAAGTATATCTCAATACTTTGTTATATACCCTTTGTTGGCAATGACAGTGGTCAGAAGTTTTCTGCAAGGTTTTCACACACTGTTGCTGGTATTTTGGCCCATTCCTCCATGCAGATCTCCTCTAGAGCAGTGATGTTTTGAGGCTGTTGCTGGGCAACACGGCATTTCAACTCCCTCCAAAGATTTTCTATGGGGTTGAGATCTGGAGACTGGCTAGGCCACTCCAGGACCTTGAAATGCTTCTTACGAAGCCACTCCTTCGTTGCCCGGGCGGTGTGTTTGGGATCATTGTCATGCTGAAAGACCCAGCCACGTTTCATCTTCAATGCCCTTGCTGATGGAAGAAGGTTTTCACTCAAAATCTCACGATACATGGCCCCATTCATTCTTTCCTTTACACGGATCAGTGGCCCTGGTCCCTTTGCAGAAAAACAGCCCCAAAGCATGATGTTTCCACCCCCGTGCTTCACAGTAGGTATGGTGTTCTTTGGATGCAACTCAGCATTCTTTGTCCTCCAAACACGACGAGTTGAGTTTTTAACCAAAAAGTTATATTTTGGTTTCATCTGACCATATGACATTCTCCCAATCTTCTTCTGCATCATCCAAATGCTCTCTAGCAAACTTCAGACGGGCCTGGACATGTACTGGCTTAAGCAGGGGGACACGTCTGGCACTGCAGGATTTGAGTCCCTGGCAGTGGTCTCGTATGTCTTCCATTTCCTAATAATTGCTCCAACAGTTGATTTCTTCAAACCAAGCTGCTTACCTATTGCAGATCCAGTCTTCCCAGCCTGGTGCAGGTCTACAATTTTGTTTCTGGTGTCCTTTGAAAGCTCTTTGGTCTTGGCCATAGTGGAGTCTGGAGTGTGACTGTTTGAGGTTGTGGACAGGTGTCTTTTATACTGATAACAAGTTCAAACATGTGCCATTTATACAGGTAACGAGTGGAGGACAGAGGTGCCTCTTAAAGAAGAAGTTACAGGTCTGTGAGAGCCAGAAATCTTGCTTGTTTGTAGGTGACCAAATACTTATTTTCCACCATAATTTGCAAACAAATTCATTAAAAATCCTACAATGTGATTTTCAGATTTTTTTTTTTACATTTTGTCTTTCATAGTTGAAGTGTACCTATGATGAAAATTACAGGTCTCTCTCGTCTTTTTAAGTGGGAGAACTTGCACAATTGGTGGCTGACTAAATACTTTTTTGCCCCACTGTATGTAGTGTGATTAGGGAATGTAAACCAGGTGTGCGAGGAAACAAGACAAAACACATGGAACAATGAAAAGTGGAGCAGCGATCGACCTCCGAACGCCACCTGAACAAGGAGAGTGTCACGTTCTGACCTTAGTTCTTTTATTATGTCTTTGTTTCAGTATGGTCAGGGCGTGAGTTGGGTGGGTTGTCTATGTTCGTTTTTCTACAATTTGGGATTTCTGTGTTCGGCCTAGTATGGTTCTCAATCAGAGGCAGCTATCAATCGTTGTCCCTGATTGAGAATCATACTTAGGTAGCCTGGTTTCACTTTTGAGTTGTGGGTGTTTATTTTCCGTGTTAGTGTCTGTGCCACACGGGACTGTTTCGGTTTGATTTACTTCATGTTTATTGTTTTGTTCAGTGTTCATTATTCATTAAAAAACCTGAACACTTACCACGCTGCGTTTTGGTCCTCCGATCCTTCATACTACTCCTCTTCGTCAGAGGAGCCGACTTCGGCGGAAGTCGTGACAAAGAGCAATGTTTGTCTTTGGGAATTTTGCTACTTCAGCATTACATTTCCAGGTTTCTTCATAGTTCTATTTAAAGTCATGTTCTCAAATTGTTCCGAGGACGTTAAGAAAACCACAAGAAAACTTTAGTAATGTTCAGAGAACAGTCTAAGAATGTTATTTAAAAACATATACATTCCGTTCTCAGCATCAACAAAACTCTCTCTATCCTCTATCTTTTTAAGTGTGTTCAGGTTTGTTGGCCATGCCCACTAATTGGCTACACCTGATCTTAATGCTTGTTTCCTTTGATACTGGATCTGTTTGAATAGACTCAAATAAACAGATTTGTATGCGTAAAAAAACATGGCATGCCAGCTCCATCCTGATGGTGAAGTGGACTAATTACATGGATAGAGAACAGAAGACTATAGGTTTGAAACTCACTGATGCCGTGTCACAAAAAAATAAGTGTTTGCATTATTAATGCCGAAGGAAATACATTTCCATGTGTCTTATCTGTGCTTGGAGTTTAAAAAAAAAAGTTAACAAAAAATAAGCTAGCAATGTTTAAAGTCTTACTGAAAGTTCTTGAAAACCCCCTAAATAACCTAGAATATCCATTTTCAGAGCCTTAATAAAACCACCCAGAGTAAAACATTCTCAGAACCTCCCTGCAACCAAAAATTAACGTTCCCAGAACAGGCAGTGTTCACTTCTATTCTATCAGTCAGGTAACTTATGGCTTCGTTCCCAGAACCAACAGGAAACCAAAAACCTATGTTCCCACAACTTCCAAGGAAACAAACGTACTACTGTTTATTTATCGTGTGAGAGTACACCACATCTCAAATCATAAAATGATATGCCAACTATCTAATCAGAGTAGTTCTGAGGAAATAGCCCACAAAGAGTATCTCACTAATGTATTCAATAGTTTTGACTCATATCTGTCTATAAATCACTCTTGACTGGAGTATATGACATTTATTAACGAATTCCCGACAATGTATAGATAACAAATGATAAGGGAACAGCCCTATGTAAATACATTTTATCAACAGGTATGGATACAACCTAGTGGGAGGAGTTGCCTTTTCTATTGGAACTTGTATGAACTAGGTGCTCTGCTTATTGACATTATTTGGAACATAACTTAATCCGTTTGACCCAACCAAAAACACGAATCACAATGAATTTACTTATTTCATTTTTCTTTGCCACCATTGTGAATATTCAAGGGGCAGGTGAGTGTGTTCATTTATTTATTCAACCCTAGTAACTAACATGGGCTGAAACTTGATCTATGTGTTCTTGCATTGGGTATACAATGTTTAGGAAGCTACTCTGAAAATGTAGTTAGCTAAGTTATAAAGCTAAATATATTACAAACTACAGTAAACGCTTGGTACTTTGGAATTCCACAACAAATATCATAGAAATGCATTAATAAATAGTCATTTTGGCTGAAATGTAATAAAACAAAGAACTGATGTAACTCACAGTAGCAGATCAATCAGAAGGCAAAATGTTCAGTGTGTATGAAATATAAATGGTCAATTATAGAGACTTGATCAGCCCAACTGCCTGCTTATTGTAAGGAAATATCCAATGTTTTTGTCAAAGCTTACCCCACTATGTGGTGATGAAACTACTGAATTAGATACATGATTTTGAAATTCAACTACCACTGTCTCAGAGAATGAAATGTTCTGAATATACATTTCTATCACATGTGGCAAGTTAACCTTTCTAATGCTATCTGCCAAAAGCAGATATGGGTGTTCCTTTATAACTGTCTGTATCTGATTGACAAAGGTTAACCTTAACAGTGAACTTTGCCACACATCTTTGTCCTTAAATCCCTTCTCTAGATTGGTGCTACCAGTCCCAGGTTACATGCGGTGGCAACTGCACAGGTAAAACATATACAGTACATATGTGACAGTATAGATTGCCTCTGTGTTGTATTTTAATTAGCGAACAGGTGTCCAGAGGATCAGGGTTGGTCTAATGATGCTTTATTTTCTGATAAAGAAACAAACATCCCTCAATTAAATGTTGTGCTGCCCTTATGCACCAACTCTTCTGTAAAGTATAAATTAACAGCAGGGGAAATGAATAGCCATGCTAGCCCAATGACGACATGTGCAGAGAAAACTACAATAACGCAAATCAAATCAATTCAAATCAAATGTTATTGGTCACATACACATGGTTATCAGATGGTAATGCGAGTGTAGCGAAATGCTTGTGCTTCTAGTTCCAACAGTGCAGTAATATCTAACAAGTAATCAAAAAAACAACAACTAATACACACATATCTAAAGGGATGGAATAAGAATATGCACATATAAATATATGGATGAGCAATGACCAAGCGGCATAGGCAAGATGCAATAGATGGTATAAAATACAGTGTATACATATGAGATGAGTATGTAAGATATGTAAACATTATTAAAGTGTCATTATTAAAATTACCAGTGATCCATTTATTAAAGTGGCCAATGATTTTGAGTCTGTATGTAGGCAGCAGCCTCTCTGTGTTAGTGATGGTTAAACAGTCTGATGGCCTTGAGATAGAAGCTGTTTTTCAGTCTCTCGGTCCCAGCTTTGATGCACCTGTACTGACCTCACCTTGTGCATGGTAGTGGGGTGAACAGGCAGTGGCTCGGGTGGTTGTTCTCCTTGATGATTTTTTTGACCTTCCTGCGACATTGGGTGCTATAGGTTTCCTGGAGGGCAGGTAGTTTGCCCCCAGTGACACGTTGTGCAGACCGCACCACCCTCTGGAGAGCCTTACCATTGTGGGCAGTGCAGTTGCCATACCAGGCGGTGATACAGCCAGACAGGATGCTCTCAATTGTACATCTGTAAAAGTTTATGAGGGTTTTAGGTGACATGGAAGTTAGAGTAGCAGTGATCCAGTGAATTGCCCGCACGAGTGCTACAATCAATACGCTGGTAGAATTTAGGTAGACTTGTTCTCAAATTTGCTTTGTTAAAATCCCCAGATACAATAAATGCAGCCTCAGGATATATGGTTTCCAGTTTGCATAGAGTCCAGTGAAGTTCCTTGAGGGCTGTCGTGGTATCGGCTTGAGGGGGATATACATGGCTGTGACAATCATCAACGAGAATTCTCTTGGGAGATATTATTGTCGCCACTTGATTGTAAGGAATTCTAGGTCAGGTGAACAAATGGACTTGAGTTCCTGTATGTTGTTACGATTACACATGAGTCGTTAATCATGAGGCATACACCCCCGCTAACTAGCTAGCATGTACAGCATTCACAAATCAACAGATACAAATCACAATTTACTGGTAGAAGACCATAATATTACAATGTCAGTGACTATATAAACTCAATATCTGTGTTTTAACATAATGGATTGACAAGGATTTTCATGGGACAATTTTACTTGAACCTCTTCCACATACAGTAGAAATGGAAGAGGTAAGGGAGGGCAGGGAATGTTTATGAGGGAGAATACAGAAGGAGAAGGAAGTGTGAGACATTAAAAAGGGAACTTACATCAACAAAAGGAATGTACACTAATATCAGGCATGGGAACTACTACAATTTTGTGTATTTATAAAACATGAAATTCAACACTTGTTGCACATATATTTGCTAAAATACCCATGGGAATCAAAGTTCTTTAAACATTTTTATTTAACTAGGCAAGTCAGTTAAGAACAAATTCTTATTTTCAATGACAGCCTAGGAACAGTGGGTTAACTGCCTTGTTCAGGGGCAAAACAACAGATTTTTACCTTGTCAGCGTGGGGATTTGATTTCGCAACCTTCCAGTTACTAGTCCAACACTCTAACCACTAGGCTATCTGCCACCCCAAATCAAACATAACTAATGTTCTGTCTCAATATTCGCTGAGAAGGACCTGATGGTTGGGCAACGGTTGCTGGGACATGTGACGGAAGAGCCCAGTCTCCAATTAACATTGTGACGAGAAGAACCCTACCAGACGGACGCCTTAAACCATTCACATTCACTGGGTACCAAGAGGCCTTCCACGGTTTCATCACAAACAATGGTCACACTGGTAAGTTGCTATATAGGTGCTGCATTACATTTACAGTACAATGTCCCCTACTAATGATACAGTATATCAGCATGGTGTATTGTAGTTGTATTGAACATGAATAGCAAGGCCTATTCACCATTTTAATGCCTTGATATTTCACAGATTTGATATAAACTCAAAGCTCCATAACATAGACTGAACAATACAATAGTACAGTACATGCAAGGTCCATGGACTCCACATATCTGCTCTTACATGGACTAAAGCATTCATATCTCTGCAGTTCAAGTGGACCTGCCTGCCACAGCGAAGGTTCAGGGTGGAGATCTGGCGGTGCCATACAAGGCAGTACAGCTCCACCTGCACTGGGGCAAGGATGGAGGCCCTGGATCAGAGCACACTATTGATGGAGAACGATATCCCATGGAGGTTTGATGACCAAAAGAAAGGAAACATTCACACTACATTTTCATGCTCTTGATTTGTGTTTATTGCATTGTTTTTACTGTCATTTGGGTACAGTATGTGTGCAGTAATCACACAGCAATCACATTTACATACACTATGAGTGTTCACATTTTATTTATTTGTCCTCAGCTGCATATTGTTAATATAAAAGAGGAATACAACTCTTTGGCTGAAGCTCTGAAAGACACTGCAGGGGTTGGAGTTCTTGGATTCTTTTATGAGGTATTAACTATGAGATTATCCATGAGATGTACAACTGTAATATTTTTATTTGGGTTGTTAGGACATTTGATTGATGATACTTATCTTATATTTTCAGGAATCAAGAAGCTCCAACAAAAAATATGACGCCATTGTAAATGCTCTGAACACTATCAAACATCCCAGTAAGTCATATAATCCCATAAACAACAGCCATTGTTATTTATTATTTTATGGGATGGAACCAGGTAGATAATACTCCAGGATCAGGATCATACAGGGATAGGCCTATGGGAAAGTGCCCATAGTTTCCAGTCACATTGGCATAAGTGCCAAGAGTCTAAAGTACAACTTGCATTTTTCAAAGATTTCAAAAGTTTAATTGCTTCATGTACAAGATACAGCAGGTGTAAAATAGTACAGTTAAATACGTAACTTCTTTAGGATTGGTCGGTCCCTGCGGGACGGTTGAGCTAACATAGGCTAATGCGATTAGCATGAGGTTATAAGTAACTAAGAAAATGTCCTAGGACATAGCCATATCTGATATTGACAGGAAGCTTACATTCTTGTTAATCTAACTGCACTGTCCAATTTACAGTAGCTATTACAGTGAAATAATTCCATGCTATTGTTTGAGGAGAGTGCACAGTTTTGAACATGAAAACTTATTAATAAACAAATTAGGCACATTTGGCCATTCTTGATACAAAAGTTGGAACAGAAATACAATGGTTCATTGGATCAGTCTGAAACGTTGCACATACATTGATGCCGTCTAGTGGCCAAAATCTAAATTGCACCTGGACTGGAATAATACATTATGGCCTTTCTCATTTAAAAAATGATTGTACCAAAGAAATACAAAAGAACAGTTGGTTTTTTCTTTGTATTATCTTTTACCAGATCTATTGTGTTATATTCTCCTACATTTCTTTCACATTTCCACAAACTTCAAAGTGTTTACTTTCAAATGGTACCAATAATATGCATATCCTTGCTTCAGGGCCTGAGCTACAGACAGTTAGTTTTGGGTATGTCATTTTAGGCAAAATTTGAAAAGGGGCCAATCCTTAAGAGTTAACTTGCAAGCTCTTTCCCAACAATGCAATAACGGTAATATACAGTTTCTTCAGAAAGTGACTCGGGCCGGGTCGGGTGTGGCTGGGCTGGGCTGTGGAGGACGTACTGCTCTCGACCTTCACCTCTCCCGAGTCCGTACAGGAGTTTCAGCGATGAGACAAGACTAACAATCAATTGGATACCACGAAAATGGGGGAAAATGTTGTTGTCAAAGTGAAATTATGTTTTTAGAAATGTGTACAAATTAATTAAAAATGAAAATATTAAATATCATGAGTCAACAACTATTCAACCCCTTTGTTAAGGCAAGCCTAAATAAATTCAGGAGTAAAAATGATCTTAACAAGTCACATAATAAGTTGCAATAAAGCAATAATAGTGTTTACATTTTTTTTATGACAATCTAATCTTTTTATGACTACATCATCTCTGTAGTAATTTTTTTATGACTACATCAAATCAAATTTGATTTGTCACATACACATGGTTAGCAGATGTTAATGCAAGTGTAGCGAAATGCTTGTGCCTCTATTTCCGACCATGCAGTAATCTAACCTAACAATTTCACAACAACTACCTAACAAGTGTAAAGGAATGAATAAGAATATGTACATAACAATATATGAATGAGTGATGGCCAAACAGCATAGGGAAGATGCAGTAGATGGTATAGAGTACAGTATATACACTGCTCAAAAAAATAAAGGGAACACTAAAAAAACACATCCTAGATCTGAATGAATGAAATATTCTTATTAAATACTTTTTTCTTTACATAGTTGAATGTGCTGACAACAAAATCACACAAAAATTATCAATGGAAATCAAATTTATCAACCCATGGAGGTCTGGATTTGGAGTCACACTCAAAATTAAAGTGGAAAACCACACTACAGGCTGATCCAACTTTGATGTCATGTCCTTAAAACAAGTCAAAATGAGGCTCAGTAGTGTGTCTGGCCTCCACGTGCCTGTATGACCTCCTTACAACGCCTGGGCATGCTCCTGATGAGGTGGCGGATGGTCTCCTGAGGGATCTCCTCCCAGACCTGGACTAAAGCATCCGCCAACTCCTGGACAGTCTGTGGTGCAACGTGGCGTTGGTGGATGGAGCGAGACATGATGTCCCAGATGTGCTCAATTGGATTCAGGTCTGGGGAACGGGCGGGCCAGTCCATAGCAGCAATGCCTTCCTCTTGCAGGAACTGCTGACACACTCCAGCCACATGAGGTCTAGCATTGTCTTGCATTAGAAGGAACACAGGGCCAACCGCACCAGCATATGGTCTCACAAGGGGTCTGAGGATCTCATCTCGGTTCCCAATGGCAGTCAGGCTACCTCTGGCGAGCACATGGAGGGCTGTGCGGAACCCCAAAGAAATGCCACCCCACACCATGACTGACCCACCGCCAAACCGGTCATGCTGGAGGATGTTGCAGGCAGCAGAACGTTCTCCACGGCGTCTCCAGACTGTCACGTCTGTCACATGTGCTCAGTGTGAACCTGCTTTCATCTGTGAAGAGCACAGGGCGCCAGTGGCGAATTTGCCAATCTTGGTGTTCTCTGGCAAATGAAAATGTCCTGCACGGTGTTGGGCTGTAAGCACAACCCCCACCTGTGGACGTCGGGCCCTCATACCACCCTCATGGAGTCTGTTTCTGACCGTTTGAGCAGACACATGCACATTTGTGGCCTGCTGGAGGTCATTTTGCAGTGCTCTGGCAGTGCTCCTCCTGCTACTCCTTGCACAAAGGCGGAGGTAGCGGTCCTGCTGCTGGGTTGTTGCCCTCCTACGGCCTCCTCCACGTCTCCTGATGTACTGGCCTGTCTTCTGGTAGCGCCTCCATGCTCTGGACACTACGCTGACAGACACAGCAAACCTTCTTGCCACAGCTCGCATTGATGTTCCATCCTGGATGATCTGCACTACCTGAGCCACTTGTGTGGGTTGTAGACTCCGTCTCATGCTACCACTAGAGTGAAAGCACCGCCAGCATTCAAAAGTGACCAAAACATCAGCCAGGAAGCATAGGAACTGAGAAGATGTCTGTGGTCCCCACCTGCAGAACCACTCCTTTATTTGGGGTGTCTTGCTAATTGCCTATAATTTCCACCTGCTGTCTATTCCATTTGCACAACAGCATGTGAAATGTATTGTCAATCAGTGTTGCTTCCTAAGTGGACAGTTTGATTTCACAGAAGTGTGATTGACTTGGAGTTACATTGTGTTGTTTAAGTGTTCCCTTTATTTTTTTGAGCAGTGTACATATGAGATGAGTAATGTAGGATATGTCAACATTATATAAAGTGCCATTGTTTAAAGTGGCTGGTGATACCTCATACATACAATTATCTGTAAGGTCTCTCAGTCCAGCAGTGAATTACAAACACAGATTCAACTCTATTGGTAGATGGGTAAAAAAAAGCACACATTGAATATCCCTTTGAGCATGGTGAAGTTTTTAATTACACTTTGGATGGGGTATCCATACACCCAGTCACTACAAAGATACACCCGTCCTTCCTAACTCATTTGCCGGAGAGGAAGGAAATCTCTCAGGTGACTTTAAAACAGTTACAGCATTTAATGTATCAACACAATTATAGATAGTCCACAATACTAACCTAATTGACAGAGTGAATTGAAAGAAGCCTGTACAGAATAAAAAATATTCCAAAACATGCATCCAGTTTGCAGCAGAGGCACTAAAGTAATACTGGAAACATTTTGGCAAAGCAATTCGCTTTTTGCCCTGAATACAAAGTGTTATGTTTGGGGAAAATCCAACACAACACATTACTGTGTACCCCTCTTCATATTTTCAAGCACAGTGATGGCTGCATCATGTTATGCGTATGTGTCAGCGCCGTGTGTATAGGTGGCAAGGAAGTCAGGCGCAGGAGAGTCAAAATAGAGTGTAAATGGAGTCTTTTAATAACTGTCCACAGAACATGCTCCATAACACTAAATAGTACAGACATGGAAAAACATGGGTACGAGGACCCGTCGCGCACCAATACAACAAATAAACAACACTGACAATAAAACAATCTCTGACAAAGATATGAGGGGAAACAGAGGGTTAAATACACAACAGTTAATGAATGGGATTGAAAACAGGTGTGTGGGAAGACAAGACAAAACCAATGGAAAATGAAAAATAGATCAATGATGGCTAGAAGACCGGTGACGTCGAACGCCGAGCACCGCCCAAACAAGGAGAGGCAACGACTTCGGCAGAAGTCGTGACAGTATGCTTTAAATCGTTAAGGACTAGGGAGTTTTTCAGGATAAGAAAGAAATGGAATGGAACTAAGCACAGGCAAAATCCTTGAGGAAAATATGGTTCAGTCTGTTTTCCACCAGATTAATTCATCTTTCAGCATGAGAATAACCTTAAACACAATGCCAAATCTACACTGGAGTTTCTTACCAAGAAGACAGTGAATGTTCCTGAGTGGCCGAGTTACAGTTTTGACTTAAATCTACTTGAAAATCTATGGCAAGACCTGAAAATGTTGCAAAATTCATTTGTGGAAAGCTCTTAGAGGTTTACCCAAAAAGACACAGATGTAATCGCTGCCAAAGGTACTTCTACCAAGTATTGGCTCAGGGGTGTGAATACTTATCTAAATAAGATATTTATGTATTTCATTTTCAATAAATGTACAAACATTTCTAAAAACATGTTTTCACTGTCATTATAGGGTAATGGGTGTAGATGCGTAAAAAATTGATAATTGTATCCGTAACACATTAAAATGTGGAATAAGTCAAGAGGTATGAATACTTTCTGAATGCACTATAGATGAAAAGAAACACACGTGAAATACGAGAAAATAAAACAATTGAAACATGAGAATGCAGTTATATACAGGTCAGTGCCAGTACCATTAATACAATGTGCAGGGGTACTGGAGTGATTGGGATCGGTATGAACATGAAAATGGGGTAAAAGTGACTAGTAAGCAGGATAAATTGCAATCTTAATAATAATCATAATAATCAATAAAGCAGCAGTGAACGGTAATAGTAATCACTATGGCAGCTATGTGGTGTGTGCATTGTGATGTGTGTGTGTGTGTGTGTGTGTGTGTGTGTGTGTGTGTGTGTGTGAGTGTACAGATACAGGATTTTAATTTGAGCCAGCCTACTACAGTAGGAAAATAATCCTGCAGCAACAGGAAATGTGAATTATATGGATTATAATTTACAGACAATTTTGTAGGGGTTGATACATTTTTTGTAAGGGGAAATCAAGTCTGAAATGTCAAAGTGGAAATGTGAGAGTTTCCTTTTGCGAATGTGGAGACCAATTTCTAACATGCATGGACCACTGATGCATAAAATAACCAAGACCTTAATCACGCAGCTGACCAATTTCCACAATATTTTAGTTCTGGGTTTAACAAGTTTAACCAAGAAGAAGTGACTGGCTGCAATCCACACTTTGGTTTTGGTATAAAAGTCACTGCCTAGAAACTCATATGTTAGCATTTTTAGACTAAAAACATTATTTTACCTAGCATAACACTATTACAACAGGGTGACTGTTTTGGAATAAAATTGTAAGTATATTCTCTTAAACATCCACTGTATTGTGTGCTTATTGTTAAACCATTGATATGTGCTAGTGGCCATTTTGAGACCTTAAGGAGCATGTTCATCTTTTTGTGAGAAATGATACCGGTCACTCAAAACCAGGGGTTGCAACCGGTTCAGAGAACAAAAATGAAAACCGAAAAATAACTAAATGTTAAGAGAAACGGAAACAGAACCAGGAACGAAAGGGATCTCTAGTGTTACAGAACAGAACTGTTATTTTCAAATCTTGAGAACGAGTTAATAACATTCTTTTTACTTCCAAAAATATTCCTAATTTCTAGTATGTAATTCTGTATAATTAGAATGTTAGTATAGCCTAAACATGTTCAAATTCACATCATGATGCTCAGCGTTTCAAGCCAAGCAGCATGTCGCTCTCTCCCGACCCGTGAAATTTCAGTCGGATCTTGCGCCTGCACTTATCTGACCAATCAAACATGTAAACAACTCTTACCTCTTGGGCTCCCGAGTGGCGCAGTGGTCTAAGACACTGCATCTCCGTGTAAGAGGTGTCACTACAGTCCCTGGTTTGAATCCAGGCTGAATCACATCTGGCTGTGATTTAGAGACCCATAGGTTGTCTCGGTTTGGCTGGGATAGGCCATCATTGTAAAGAAGAATTAGTTCTTAGCTGATTTGCCTAGTTAAATAAAAATACCTGTTCCACAGCAAGCTGCTCAGGTGGCACTAATTGGAGTAATTTAACGAGCTAAATGTAATTTCACAAATGATTTCACAGTTTAAGAAATGAACGAAAAGGAACTATATCAACTGTTACTTTTTTGGGGTTCAAACCGCTTTAGGACTTTTAGGACTATTTTCTGGTCAGAACACTAGAACAAAACACATAGGGGTTCTGCTCGGAACAGAATCATTGAAAAAGTATTTCGGTTCCAGCCCCTGGTCAAAACATTTATAAAGTATTTATTAAGTATAAATATCCCACACTTTAGATGAGTCCACGCAAAAATACTTAACTAGTGACTAGTAAATGGTTTATAAGGACCTACTGCATATTAAACATCTTACAAATGATCTTATGAATCATTATTAAATAGGTTACTAACTTTTACAAATGTGGGTGTAAATGATGAATAAAATATTTAATAATCCATTATAAATGCTTTAATACGTGGAGTTATTATAAAGTGCTCCCCAAGTGCAAGTGGTCAAATTAAGATCCTACATCTGTATGTGTGTGGCGTCAGTAGTGAGTGTGTGAGCGTGGGTGCATGAGTGCGTGTACATGTGGGTATGTGTGAATGAGAAGAGTGTCAGTGTAGGTGTATGTGCCTGAGTGGTAGACCTGTGGTTGAGCATGGAGACAGAGCAGGTAGTCAGTGGGGAAAGTCGGTTGGCTGGAATCCTTGGCAACTGTATATTTATTTTCCATTGTATTTGTTGTGTCCAACTTTAGGCTCAAACACTACCCTTAGTGAAGTGTCCCTGGACATGCTCATCCCCTCTCGGAGTAAGATGACCAGCTACTTCCGCTACAATGGCTCTC
The DNA here is from genome assembly GCF_045791955.1 of Oncorhynchus clarkii lewisi. Classification (NCBI taxonomy): domain Eukaryota; kingdom Metazoa; phylum Chordata; class Actinopteri; order Salmoniformes; family Salmonidae; genus Oncorhynchus; species Oncorhynchus clarkii. The sequence goes on along the minus strand of NC_092173.1, from coordinate 19,763,685 downwards.
TCACCACACCCGCCTGTGTAGAATCTGTCGTCTGGACAATGTTCGAAAATACCATTTCTCTCAGCAGGCAACAGGTGCTTTATGGATACACCTTTGACATTATACTGTACCTCACCTATGTCACCTTTATACTTGACATTATACCTGTACAATCATACAATTACCTGCTGTCAGGAAATGAACTGTAAAACTGCAAATGGTTAACTCTGCCCCAAAACAATTTGTGTAGAATTGCAAGAAATTTGCCGTTTCCCCCCAAAACAATCTCAGACCTTTTGCGGGCCATTCGCAACTGTGGTACGCCACTGATCTAACATGTTTTCATCTTTGTGTCTTACAGCTTGCTGCATTTTCTCAGCTTCAGTTTGCTGATGGAAAGCCTATGGTGGGAACCTATCGCCCAGTCCAGCTATTGAATGGTCGCCAGGTGTATCGCTCTGGAAGTCAAGTTGTCTTAGTCAGCACTCTGCTACTCATCACCTCTGTGATATCAGCCATTGGACTCCCACTGCCCAACTAAATACCAGGATCTTTGGATTTGGGTATCAGTGAATTAGAGAGTGCCTGATATTGCCAAAATCTCAAATGCTTACATTTCGCTTTGCTATGCAGATGTTCTCTTTCAAGTTTACTTTACTTGCCAAATTATATTTGATACAGTTTATTCAAGGGGGTAATGTGTTTAAGGACACAGCATAAATAATGCACCAAGACATTTTATAATTTTATTGTTATGTATAAAATAATACTTGAGAGGGCATTGATCCAAGCATTGTTATGACGCTCTTATTACCTTCTTCATATCATTATTGTTAATATTTAGTTAACCTCATAAACTTCCTATTGTTATTGAACAGTCAATGTCATTATGTGACCTGTGCTTTCCACAGAACCAGCAACACAACTGGTGAGAATCAGTATCAAAGCACTGGAACTCTGATCTATATTGTCCGGTAACAAACCACATCCATGTATTTTTTATATAAATAAAATAAAATTGTATTGGTCACATACATATGATTAGCAGATGTTATTGTGGGTGTAGCGAAATGCTTGTGCTGCTAGCTCTGACAGTGCAGTAATATCTAAAAAGTAATATCTAACAAATTACACAACATATACCCAATACACACAAGTTTAAGTAGGAATTAAGACTATATACATATAGACGAGGGATGTCAGAGCGGAATGGACTGTAGAATAGTATAGAGATGAGTAATGCAAAATACAGTATGTAAACATTATCAAGTGAATGAGATACTGTAGAATAGTATAGAAAAATAATATACATATGAGATGAGTAATGCCATATATGTAAACATTAAGTGGCTAAGATACCGTAGAATAGTATAGAATACAGCATATCCATAAGAGAAGAATAATGCCAGATATGTAAACATTATTAAGTGACTAAGATACCGTAGAATAGTATAGAATACAGCATATACATATGAGAGGAGTAATGCCAGATATGTAAATATTATTAAAGTGACTAGTGCTCCATCATTAAAGTGGCCAGTGATTTCTAGTCTATGCCTATAGGCAGCAGCCTCTAATGTGCTAGTGATGGCTGTTTAACAGTCAGATGGCCTTGGGGCGGCAGGTAGTCTAGTGGTTAGAGCATTGGACTAGCAACCGGAAGGTTGCAAGATTGAATCCCCGAGCTGACAAGCTAAAAATCTGCCGTTCTGCTCCTGAACAAGGCAATTAACCCACTGTTCCTAGGCCATCATTGAAAATAAGAATTTGTTCTTAACTGACTTGCCTAGTTAAATGAAGGTAAAATAAAAATAGAAGCTGTTTTTCAGTCTCTCGGTCCCAGCTATAAGGTGTACCAATTCAGTTAAAGCTATATAGCTAACAACATATTGTTTTTTCTTCACTTTATTCACACTAACTAAGAACAGTGGCGCAGCGGTCTAAGTCACTGCATTTCAGTGCAAGAGGCGTCACTACAGTCACTAGTTTGAATCCAGGCTGTATCACATCCGGCTGTGATTGGGAGTCCCATAGGGCGGCCCAATTGGCCCAGCGTTGTCCGAGTTTGGCCGTCATTGTAAATAAGAATTAGTTTTTAACTGGCTTGCCTATTTAAAGAAAGGTAAATACAAATAAAAAGAATAAGAAAAAAAGGCTATTTTGATTTATTCTTATGTAATTTCTTCAACAGTCCACCAAGTGGTAGTAATGGGTATCAGAGCACACCTACCATTCCTCTCTGCATCCTTTTTGACCACCACACTGCACAAAGCAATGTAAGATGTACAACTCCTACTTTCTTATTTCCACCCAAAAGCAGTTGTCGTCGCACCCCCCCCCCCCCCCCCCCCCCCCCCCCCCCTGCACCCCGCCCCCCGCCCACACACTTCACGGATTATTGATACAATAGAAATGGCTGCAATGGCAGATTCAGCGGTTTCCATAAGGGGTCTGTTGTCGGTCGTTTCTCTTGTGGTGGCCATGTGTTTTAACTGAATATATAATTTCCACTCTGTAGACTTTAGACTTCCCATAGCCAGGTCAGGTTAGTCAGGACACCCCACACCTAACAATGTCACACTAGTCTAATCAGGGATAATTCAATCAATCCCTAGTCAACAACCTGTGGATAATAGCCACTGATTCCATTTAGGGCACTTCTTGTTTAGATACAGGTAGGCTACACTATCCATTTCACCTTAAGTAATCCCATGTTAAAAATAAATAGCACTGCAGTGAGTTGAACCAGGGGAATAATCTACCACCTACTCAATCATGTTTGGCTATTGCTGTAGGCAGTGGCAATTTTAGCATGTAAATCTTGGTGTGGCAAAAAAAATAAATAAAAGTATGCATACCAGCAAAGCCACTACACATCACAACACTAAACAATGCATTAATTTCACTATAACGGTGACAAACGGTGCCCACAAACTGTCCGGGCCTACATAAAGCTGTCCTAACAGCAGTCCTAATACATTACCACTGTTACACCTGGCTATCAGCGCAGCCTTGTCTGGCAGCGAAACAGTTCATTCAGCCTAATTTACTGCCTTTTAAAAAAACATATCTGATATGGCTGACTTGCTTAAACAAATGTGGTTTCTAATGACAATTGAGATGTACAAACTATGTCATAAGGGGACAACAAGTGGATAAGAGGCCATTTGTAATTTAGATTAAGACGTTAATGAGCGAGCTAGGACGAACGTAGTCAATATAACTATTTGTTTTGCGAATTGAGAACATCGGCTGTTCTTATGGTGTTCTCACAGTACACCAAGTCAGGATAAATAAAGGGGGCATATAAGCAGACATTGAAAGCTCTTAAAATTACTGTTGTGCCTCGTCTCTTACAAAAGCTTTCCAGAACATGCAAACTGCTTTTTATACTGTTCAACATACCTTGTGTCAATTGAAGCTTATCCTCAATACTGACAAAACTAAACTAATGGTGTTTTCCATTGCAAGAAATAGACCTCAACCTTTCACCTATTACTACTACCTGTCAGGGCAAGAAGATTGAGGTTGTAACCTCATATAAATATCTTGGAATTTTAATTGATGACGGCCTCTCTTTTAAATTGCATATTCAACAACTTACAAAAGAAATTGAAGCTGAAATTGGGATTTTATTTTAGGAATAAGGCCTATTTTCTTTTGAAGCCAGAAGGAGGCTAGTATCAGCTACATTTATGCCTTTACTAGACTATGGGGATATTTTATATATGAATGCTTCTGCTTGTAACGGCCGTTGTTGGTGGAAGAAGGTGAGGACCAAGGTGCAGCGTGGTATGTGTCCATATTTATTAGAATGAACACGGAAATAACAAAAATAACAAAGAGAAACGACCGACAACAGTTCTGGCTGGTGTAGACACACAAAAGAAAACAGGCTCCCTAAATATGGTTCTCATTCAGGGACAATGATTGACAGCTGCCTCTGATTGAGAACCATACCAGGCCAGACACAGAAATAGCAAATCATAGAAAAACTAACATAGACAACTCACCCAACTCACGCCCTGACCATACTAAAACAAAGACATAACAAAACAACTAAGATCAGAACGTGACAGTACCCCCCCCTTCGGCTGCAAAACCTGAACCTATAGGGGAGGGTCAGGGTGGGTGTCTGTCCGCGGTAACAGCTCTGGCGCGGGACGTGGACCCCACTCCACCAAAGTCTTTGTCCGCCTCCTCAACCGCCTCCGTGGCCTCTATCGAGAGGCGACCCTCGCCGCCGACTTCGGACTGTGGACTCTAGCAATGGGTCCCGAATGGACAGGAGATTCCGGGCAGCACCGGACAGGCGGGAGACTCTGGCAGCGCCGGAGTGAAGGACGACTCCGGCAGCACCGGAGTGACGGGCGATTCCAGCGGCTCCTTGCTGACGGACGGCTCTGGCGGCTCCTGGCTGACGGACGGCTCTGGCGGCTCCTGGCTGACGGACGGCTATGGCGGCTCCTGACTGACGAGAGGCTCTGGCGGCTCCTGACTGACAGGCAACTCTGGCGGCTCCGGACAGACAGGCAACTCTGGCAACACCGGACAGACGGGCGACTCTGGCAGCACTGGACAGACGGGCGACTCCGGGCAGCTCAGGACAGACGGGCGACTCCGGGCAGCTCAGGACAGACGGGGGACTCCGGGCAGCTCAGGACAGACGGGAGACTCCGGCCAGCTCAGGACAAACGGGAGACTCCGGGCAGCTCAGGACAGACGGGAGACTCCGGGCAGCTCAGGACAGACGGGAGACTCCGGGCAGCTCAGGACAGACGGGAGACTCTGGGCAGCTCAGGACAGACGGGAGACTCCGGGCAGCTCAGGACAGACGGGAGACTCCGGGCAGCTCAGGACAGACGGGAGACTCCGGGCAGCTCAGGACAGACGGGAGACTCCGGGCAGCTCAGGACAGACGGGAGACTCTGGGCAGCTCAGGACAGACGGGAGACTCTGGCAGCTCAGGACAGACGGGAGACTCTGGCAGCTCATGACAGACGGGAGACTCTGGCAGCTCAGGACAGACAGGAGACTCTGGCAGCTCAGGACAGACGGGAGACTCTGGCAGCTCAGGACAGACGGGAGACCTAGGCAGCTCAGGACAGACGGGAGACTCTGGCAGCTCAGGACAGACGGGAGACTCTGGCAGCGCTGAACAGGCGGGATCACCTGTAGGGAGGAGACGGAGAGACAGCCTGGTGCGGGGGGCTGCCACCGGAGGGCTGGTGCGTGGAGGCGGCACCGGATAGACCGGACCGTGGAGGCGCACTGCAGGTCTCGAGCACCGAGCCTGCCCAACCCTACCTGGCTGAATGCTCCCCGTAGCCAGGCCAGTGGGGCGAGGTGGAATAGCCCGCACTGGGCTGTGCTGGCGAACCGGGGACACCATGCGTAGGGCTGGTGCCATGTACCCCGGGCCGAGGAGACGCACTGGAGACCAGATGCGCTGAGCCGGCTTCATGGCACCTGGCTCGATGCCCAACCTAGCCCGGGACGATACGAGGCGCTGCTATGTACCGCACCGGGCTATGCCTGCTCACCGGGGACACCGTGCGCCTCACGGCATAACACCGTGCCTGCCCGGTCCACCTTCTCCACGGTAAGCACGGGGAGTTGGCTCAGGTCTCCTACCTGACTTAGCCACACTCCCTGTGTGCCTCCCCCAAATACATTTTTGGGGCTGCCTCTCGGGCTTCCTTGACCGCCGTGCCAACTCCATTCTCCGGTATCCCTCCTCACACATTGTTCCAGAGAATCCCAGGCGGGCTCCGGCACTCTCCCTGGGTCGACCGACCACCACTCTATTTCGTCCCATGTTGTAACCTCCTCCAGATAGCGCTGCTCCTTACCACGCTGCTTGGTCCTTTGGTGGTGGGTGATTCTGTAACGGCCGTTGTTGGTGGAAGAAGGTGAGGACCAAGGGGCAGCGTGGTATGTATCCATATGTATTAGAATGAACACGGAAATAACAAAAATAACAAAGAGAAACGACCGACAACAGTTCTGGCTGGTGCAGACACACAACAGAAAACAGGCTCCCTAAATATGGTTCTCAATCAGGGACAATGATTGACAGCTGAAATAGAAAATCATAGAAAAACTAACATAGACAACCCACCCAACTCACGCCCTGACCATACTAAAACAAAGACATAACAAAAGAACTAAGGTCAGAACGTGACACCGCTCAGTGTTTGAGATCAATTGACACTCTTTACCATGGCACTTTGAGATTTATTTTAAACTGCAAAACCCTTACGCACCACTGCACTTTGTATACCAGGGTTGGTTGGCCTTCTCTAGTCACTCGTAGGCTCAGTCACTGGCATACTTTTATTTACAAAGCCAATTTGGGTTTACTACCTTTTTATTTGTGCATTTTTATTGTTCAGAAATGTGGTGGGTACTCTCTTCGGTCGCTGGACTTTATCCTGCTAAGTGTTCCAAATGTCCGAACTGAATTTGGTAAAAGGGTTTTTAAGTTCTCTGCCCATCGTCTTGGAACACCTTACAAAATACTTTTAAACTGGAAGAACTTGTCCCGATTGGTGTTTTTAAATCACTGATGAAGGATTTTGAGGCTGATTCCCTGACCTGTCAATGTTTTTAATTTGCTGTTTTATACTGTGAATTCAATGGTTTTTACTAGATTACTTGTAGTTTTTCATGTTGTTTGTAATGACTTAGTGCTGCCTATCTTGGCCAGGGCGCTCTTGAAAAAGCAATTTTAATCTCAATGAGCCCTTCCTGGTTAAATAAAATAAAATGTAAAAAAATAAAAAATATTCAATGATTACATTTCTCTAAAACAGGTTATAAGCTGTTATGTGCACCACCAAGTCAGAACAGTAGGTGGAATTAAGAGGGGTAAATATACCAAATTATTAGGGGGAGGCACATGGGCTACTAACATCTCACTACACAACAAACACTAGTATTACTTTCTTAGCTACAGTATAAATATCTCCCTGGCATATTACATCATTTATGCAGCAGCTTAAAATACAGTTTTGGACTTACCTTGTTGTGCTGTGCTCACTCGAACAACACTCGTCATCAAAGTCTGGAATTCTCTAGATTTATGGTGCTTTCAAAACAACTGGGAACTTAGAAAAAAACAAGGTTGAATCATGTTGATGTCATTGATCTTCAGGTCGTAGCTCTAGAAAGAGGCCGGATTTACAATTCCGAGTTGGATGACTGTTCAAAGCTTCTTTTCCCAGTCGGAGCTCGTTTATTCCCGAGTTCCCAGTTGTCTTGAACTCAGTGAAGTCAAGTTCTCGCAGTTCCAAGTTAACAGTTGTTTTGAGCGTGGCATAAATCTTCATTGACAGCATGTCACGGATGTCGTTGGAAGGAGACCAAGGTGCAGCGTCGTGAGTGTACAGTTTGTGTACATTTTCTTTTATTATTGTAAATGTCGCCAACAAAACAAGAAACAAAATAAACAACCGTGAAGCTTACGAGGGCTAAGTGCCACTAACACAAGTCAACTACCCACACTGAAAGGAGGGAAAAAGGGCTACCTAAGTATGATTCCCAATCAGAGACAACGATAGACAGCTGTCGCTGATTGAGAACCATATACACAGGCAGTTAGGAAAGCTAAGGCTAGCTTTTTCAAACAGAAATTTGCATCCTGTAGTACTAACTCAAAAAAGTTCTGGGACACTGTAAAGTCCATGGAGAATAAGAGCATCTCCTCCCAGCTGCTCTCTGCTCTGAGGCTAGGAAACACTGTCACCACCAATAAATCCACTATAATTGAGAATTTCAATAAGCATTTCTCTACGGCTGGCCATGCTTTCCACCTGGCTACCCCTACCCCGGTCAACTGCCCGGCACCCTCCACAGCAACCCGCCAAAGCCCCCACCATTTCTCCTTTACCCAAATCCAGATAGCTGATGTTCTGAAAGAGCTTCAAAATCTGGACCCCTACAAATCAGCCGAGCTAGACAATCTGGACCCTCTCTTTCTAAAATTATCTGCCGAAATTGGTGCAACCCCTATTACTAGCCTGTTCAAACTCTCTTTCGTGTCGTCTGAGATTCCCAAAGATTGGAAAACTGCCGCAGTTATCCCCCTCTTCAAAGGGGGTGACACTCTAGACCCAAACTGCTACAGACCTATATCTATCCTACCCTGTCTTTCTAAGGTCTTCGAAAGCCAAGTTAACAAACAGATTACCGACCATTTCGAATCCCACCGTACCTTCTCCGCTATGCAATCTGGTTTCAGAGCTGGTCACGGGTGCACCTCAGCCACGCTCAAGGTCCTAAACGACATCATAACCGCCATCGATAAGAGACATTTCTGTGCAGCCGTATTCATCGACCTGGCCAAGGCTTTCGACTCTGTCAATCACCACATTCTTATTGGCAGACTTGAAAGCCTTGGTTTCTCAAATGATTGCCTCGCCTGGTTCATCAACTACTTATCTGATAGAGTTCAGTGTGTCAAATCGGAAGGCCTGTTGTCCGGATCTCTGGCAGTCTCTATGGGGGTGCCACAGGGTTCAATTCTCGGGCCGACTCTCTTCTCTGTATACATAAATGATGTTGCTCTTGCTGCTGGTGATTCTCTGGTACACCTCTACGCAGACGACCCCATTCTGTATACTTCTGGCCCCTCTTTGGACACTGTGTTAACTAACATCCAGACGAGCTTCAATGCCATACAACTCTCTACAACTACAAATACCTAGGTGTCTGGTTAGACTGTAAACGCTCCTTCCAGACTCACATTAAGCATCTCAAATCCAAAATTAAATCTAGAATTGTCTTCCTATATCGCAACAAAGCATCCTTCACTCATGCTGCCAAACATGCCCTCGTAAAACTGACCACCCTACCGATCCTCAGTGATGTCGGTGATGTCATCTATAAAATAGCCTCCAACACTCTACTCAACGCAATGCAGTCTATCACAGTGCCATCCGTTTTGTCACCAAAGCCCCATACACTACCCACCATTACGACCTGTACGCTCTTGTTGGTTGGCCCTCGCTTCATACTCGTCGCCAAACCCACTGGCTACAGGTTATGTACAAGTCTCTGCTAGGTAAAGCCCCACCTTATCTCAGCTCACTTGTCACCATAGCAGCACCCACTCATAGCATGCGCTCCAGCAGGTATATCTCACTGGTCACACCCAAAGCCAATTCCTCCTTTGGTCATCTTCCCTTCCAGTTCTCTGCTGCCAATGACTGGAACGAACTGCAAAAATCTCTGAAGTTGGAGACTCATATCTCCCTCACTAGCTTTAAGCACCAGCTGTCAGAGCATCTCACAGATCACTGCACCTGTACATAGCCCATCTGTAAACAGCCCATCTATCTAACTACCTCATCCCCATACAGTATTTATTTATTTATCTTGCTCCTTTGAACCCTAGTAACTCTACTTGCACATTCATTTTATGCACATCTACCATTCCAGTGTTTCAATTGCTATATTGTAATTACTTCGCCACCATGGCCTATTTATTGCCTTAACTCCCTTATCTTACCTCATTTGCACTCACTGTAAATAGACATTTTGTTTTCCTTTGTTCCGCTGTATTATTGACTATGTTTTGTTTATTCCATGTGTAACTGTATTGTTGTATGTGTCGAATTGCTATGCTTTATCTTGGCCAGGTCGCAGTTGCAAATGAGAACTTGTTCTCAACTAGCCTATCTGGTTAAATAAAGATGAAATTAAATTAAATAAATACCCGGCCAACACATAGATACACAAATCATAGAAATAAAGGACATAGAATGCCCACCCAAATCACACCCTGACCAAACCAAAAATAGACATAAAAAAGGCTCTCTAAGGTCAGGGCGTGACAGTTGCTGGAGGCCGTTGCTGGAGGCTCCGGACTGAAGGACATCGCAGGAGGCCGTCGCTGGAGGCTCCGGAATGGAGGCCGTCGTTGAAGGCTTCGTACCATGACTCCTCACTGGAGGCTTCATGCCATGGATCATCACTGGAGGCTTCTTGCCATGGATCATCACTGGAGGCTTCTTGTCATGGATCATCACTGGAGGCTTCTTGCCATGGATCATCACTGGAGGCTTCGTTTTGGGCGCAGGCACAGGACTCACCAGGCTGGGGAGACACACAGGAGGCCTGGTCCTTGAAGCAGGCACAGGACTCACCGGGCTGGAGAGACACACAGGAGGCCTGGTGCGTGGGGCGGGCATCGGATACACTGGGCCGTGAAGGCGCACTGGCGGTCTTGAGCGCAGAGCTGGCACAACCCGTTCTGGCTGGATGCCCACTTCCACCTGGCAAATGCGAGACGCTGGCACAGAGCACACCGCCCTGTGAATGCTCACTCGAGACACCGTGCGCATCACCCCATAACACGGTGCCTGACCAGTCACATGCTCCCCACGGTAAGCACGGGGAGTTGGCTCAGGTCTAAACTCTGACTCCGCCAATCTCCCTGTGTTCCCCCCAAAAAAATGTTTTGGGGGCTGCCGCTCGTGCCTGCTTCGCTGACTTGCCTCCTCATATCGCCGCTGCTCTGCTTTAGCTGCCTCCATCTCCTCCCTCGGACGGCAATACTCCCCGGCCTGCGTCCAGGGTCCCATTCCATCCAGGATCTCCTCCCATGTCCAGGAGTCCTCTTTACCACGCTGCTTGGTCCTTTGGTGGTGTGTAGTTCTGTCACGGACGTCGTTGGAAGGAGACCAAGGTGCAGCGTGGTGAGCATACATTATATTTTATTATTGTAAATGTCGCCAACAAAACAAGAAACGAAATAAACAACCGTGAAGCTTACGAGGCCTAAGTGCCACTGACACAAGTCAACTACTCACACTGAAAGGAGGGAATTGATTCCCAATCAGAGACAACAATAGACAGCTGTCCCTGATTGAGAACCATACCCGGCCAACACATAGAAACACAAATCATAGAAATAAAGAACATAGAATGCCCACCCAAATCACACCCTGACCAAACCAAAAAGAGACATAAAAAAAGGCTCCTTACGGTCAAGGCGTGACACAGCATGCCCAATGTTGAATGTTTATCATTTCAAACTTGGAAAAGAGCCCCTTATTCCCAGATTTGGGACCACACAGCCACTCCACTGAATAGCAGGCTAGTGATTGCTTTGCAATGCTTTCAGTTAGCCACTGTCACTGATTCCTTCCAAACCACTCATTGTTGAATTTGCGATTTCAAACTTGTTGTGTAATGTGTATGTCCAAAGGCAAATTAGCACTTTTATCTATAATTTCTCTTCATTATTTCTCTTCATGTGACAGGCATTTAAAAGGATTTTCCAGTAGATTGTCGACTTGATTCATGATGAAAGTATGGTGTTGACATGATCAGTCCAAACAAAGCTACTGTACATATAATGTTATTTGACGTCATTTTATCTGTGGCCGATGACCTTAAAACTTATTGGATGGGCACTTCTAATGTAACTCTATGGCAGCACCCAAGGAGCTAGAATTTTCTAGCTCTACCCTTAGACTTGGCGGTGACGTAGTGTCCCCATGAGTGACAGAACACTGAACCAATCACGGCGCAAAGCTCCATATTTTCTGCTGGCTTGCCCCACCACCACCACCATTTATTTTTGCTAAAAATGTGGAGCTCAAAACAGGTGGGGCTCTGCCATACCTGCCCTAAATGACGGGTCGCCAGTGGCTATAGGACTTCTTCAAGGAGGCTAAAGCTGCACGTAGCACCCTGGACCAGAGCTACTCAAGGACCATATTCTTACCATCTGTCTATAATACCTATATTATTTCATGGTAGTTACATAGGCAGGTACAGTGTAATTATGGTGTAGGGAGGTTGAAATAGTAGTGAAATCATTAAATGTGAGAGAAATGACAGGTCTTCAAGTATCTTCAACTAAATAAAGAGAAGGTAGAGTGTAGGCGTGGAACGCATCGCTGTTTGTTGTAAACATTTCACAAAAATATCTTGCACAGTTTGCACACCCAGTTTCCACCCATCACCACTTCCTCCTCTCTCGCCTGACTTGACTCTGAGGTTTAGGTTGTCTTGACAACAGAGGACATATCTCTTTTAAAAGTCATTTCACAAGTTTCAGTTGTGCCTATTACATATAGCCCATTATCTGCTGCTGTAAACTGGGGTAGAGGTATGTGTTAGTGTTCTTCTCTGTTGGCAGAATGCATTAGAAGACTCACTACTGTAAGTCATTCTGGATAAGAGAATCTGCTACAGTAAATGACTCAAATGTAAAATGGAAGACAAAAGAATAAGCAGTAGCGTAACCTAACCCATCAAATATTTTAAAGCAATGAAAAGCTGATATCTGCACCTCCTCTTATTTTTAAAACAGGTTATGGTTCAATGAATTAAACCATGTCTGAGATACATGTGGATCTATTTAATAGTGGATCTATTCTATTAAAAGCCTAAAACATTTTTTTGGTGTGAATCCCATCAAAGGTTCAGCACATCCTGAGCTTTTGATCTCTTCTCTAGGTTATAGTCAACATGGACAGCACGTCAATATGTCAAATCAATTTGAAAGCGATCAATAGAATATGCATAAATTTCACAATATCTAAGTAGCACATTTGTTAATTGGGCGGTAGGTAGCCTAGTGGTTAGACTGTTGGGCCAGTAACAGAAAGGTTGCTGGATTGAATCCCTGAGCAGACAAGGTAAAACTTCTGTTGTTCTGCCCCTGAACAAGGCACTGTTCCCCATAATTGTAAATAAGAATTTGTTCTTAACTGACTTGCCTGTTTAATTTTTTTTTGTTATGTTCTGCTTTCCCTTAAAAGAGGGGACCTCTGACTGTGTCCCAAATGGCACCCTATTCCTCATATAGTGCACTACTTTTTTCCAGAGCTCGATGGGCCCTGGTCAAAAGTAGTGCACTGTAAAGGAAAAAGTGTGCCATTTGGGGTACACATTCTGTCATCAGTGAAGATGTCTGTCTATGTGGGCTGTATGGGCGTAGGTTGGTTGGTGTATCTCAGAGACAGAGAGAGATCGCTGTAGAGGGACTGTTAGAGGGACTGTTAGACCTCTTCCTGTGGTTTACACCACGTGACTACGAAGCTTAATAAGAACACCACTGTTAGTTCACACTTCTGTTTCTGCTGGGATAGAGGAGAGAAAGATGGTAAGACCGTGTGATATACTTACTGAGATATATTCATTGAATTTAATTTTGTATAAAACATATGAGAGGTTTACTGTATGGTGGCAGTAATATATTGTAACATTTTATTGGTTCTACTGTTTGAGACGATTTTAGTACACTTTTATAAATTATGAGATCATTTTGTTACACATCCGCAATGTATTACAAAAAAAAACATCACGTTTTTGTGACGATTTAGTTAGTTCCTGTTTTGAATTTGCTCTACGGATTGGACTGAGGAGGGGTTCTGAGCAGAACCAAACACGAAGCTGCCACAGCAACGAGAAGATACTGATGTACAGTGCAGTCATCCATAAAGTAGAGAGTACTACTAAACTCCTCTGCACAGTGTAGTGTTTCCTACTTTATGGATGACTGTACTGTTGGCTACGGAGGAAAATACTACAAGGACTCCATTGACATCAATGAACGATTCTGAAAAGCTTGGAGACCATGGTCTATTTTTAAATTGTATTACATTTTTGTACTAGAAATGCAGTCCTATGAATACATGTTAAGTTCCCATGAACTATTCAGTCATGTTTCTCAAATAAAAGTAGATTTGATTGCAATATTGTACTAATGAAAATAAATGAATTGTTTTTCTTGCTTTCCGTGGTTTATGGTCATTCTACTATTGTAGATATTTGTATAACAATCACAGTGCAGTTTATAGTAAAAGTGGTTGTACAGTTACAATTGTTTCAGTGTTCAGCATCTGGTTTTGATGAAGATCCTGCGTTGTATAATTCTAAACCCACTAACATGAGGAACAAGTGTACGAAACAGATTTTCAGAAAATGAACAGTTTAATAGTACTGCTAAATTCTGCATAGATATCTTCATTCAACGTGCTCAATATTCCCATCAGAATCTCAGTTGGTATTTACCAACATTTAAAAAATAAAAAAAAATGTGCATACTACTAAGGAAGAAAATAATATCTCTAACAGGAAAGATATTTCCTAAACCGAAAGATGTAGTAAGGCAAATATAGGCATAACTACAACATACATCCCCATCAGCAAAGTGAGAATAAAAATCATTTTTTAAGGCTACAATACCCTAGCTGCTGACAAAGCATTATGTAATACGATAACCATGATGTCATTATTTTGGCCAATCTTACTGCACCTTAAAATGTCCAACAAAAGGTTTGTAGTTCATAGGATTTATTTGGACAGAGCAAAATCTGTCTACTGCGTCACTGTGCGTGATGGCCTACACACTGTTCAAACCCTATTCCATGATCATTACAAATCCTTGAGGAGATTTCTGTGGTCACATGTACTTATGCAGAAGAAAAAACATGACAAAATCTTGATCTTTGACACAGTAATATCCCTTCAGATATCATTGAAAAAGTTTTTTTGTTCATTGTATCTGATTCTGATTCTTGGCATAATCTCATGTATCGGATGCTCCTTGTTAATCCTATTCCCATGGTAGTGGTTCCAGGTAGTTGGATGGCACCAGACCTCTCAGCCCATGAAGGTCCCCCTGGATGGAGATTAGACATTAGCAAAGCATTTAGATACAGAACCAATGGAAAACAAGGTTACATTTCCCCAAAGACTACTTAATGCAGTCCAGCACTCACATAATAGAATCCATCTTCATCCATATCACCAAACACATATATTATGTCCCCTGCACGGAAGGCGAGCTCAGCCTACAATAAAATTATTGGGGGGAAAAGTTACTGTTCATTTGGTGTTGCTGTAATATGCACAGTTAGGCCCTATAACTGGGATTACCTCGGAATTGGCGTTCACTAAATTCAAAAGACCAAATTAAGAAAGTTAAAGTGGATTTGGACACCCATGTGGAGGTTCCACACTCACGTCGCTGTCCATGTTGGGGGAACTTTCCCAAGGGTCATACTCAAAGATTGCCACCATCCTGCGGACGACCAAGTCATCTAGCACGCTGGACTCCTCACTGGGATCTGATGGGAAACAGAGAAGTCAAGAGTTGAAGGATTAGATCATAGGACTGCATTCCAAATGGCACCAGGGCCCTGGTCAAAAGTAGTACACTACAGTATATAGGGAATAGGGTGCCTTTGGGACGCACACCAGATCTCAATTGTCATCATTAAGAAATCTCAGATTATTTTTTATATAAACTATTTCAGAGAGAGTGAGAGAGAAAGAGAGTGTGAGCGAGAGTGAGAAAAAAAGAAAGAGATACCTGTGTGGTCGACAGGCAGGAAACCCTGCTGCATGAGCTGATGCTTGAGGTAGTCATCATCCACTGGGATCTCAGATACCATGTTACTAGGCACGACACCAGACAGACCACCAGACTCCCCGTGGTAGAAACCATCATCGTCTTTATCTCCAAACACCTGGCAGAGACAGAGACAAAGTCAGCCATTTTGTTTCCATGGGATTTGTTTGGTAATGATACAGATCTACTGTGCATGTGTAAAAGAAAGGAACATGAGTGGAAAGTTATCAGTTCAACATCAACAAGTTGCAAATAATGACAGGAAATGAGGAAACCACAACTTTTGCACATCATGTAGGCCTACGCATCAACAGAGAACAAACAGGAAACACCAGCATCTAGAAAATCTAATATACTGTATAACTGTTTATAATCTGCCTACCTCATATTAACCCAGCCATGTTCAAACTTGGTTTTATCATATCTACCCCTTTAAATGGGAGGTTACTCTTTACATAAGGTATATTAAACAGGAGTATTTAAAAAGGAGTTTATAAGTTGTTTATAAACTGTCAATCATTGGTTGTTATAAACACTTATTACACAATGGTTGATAGTCTACAGTACAGATAAACTACTCAGTACATTACCTTGATGATCTGTCCTGGCACAAAAGGGAGCTCCTCCGCAGCGGTCTCAGGGTTTGGGGACATCGCAGCAGGGTTGTATGGGAAAAGAGCCACAAAGAGTCGGACGGGGGGTTCTTGAGACACCTGGCTGGACACCTGGCTGGCGGTCTCCAGCTCCCATTGCCTAATATCCTCTGGTGTAGCAATTCTCAGTCCATCAGGGTAAAGAAACACATCCACTCCTAGCATCCCATCCATCAGCTCTTATGTGAGTGAGAGCAACCCTAATGACAGTTAAGGGCCAGAATGTGTTGGTTTTAACAATAAAGAAGCATTTTTATCAACGTCCACTGTCCTCCAAGAGTTTCTGAAGTCCCTCTTCACTTCAATGAGAGCAACCCCTCTCAGCTCTACACTGGGCAGACAGATGGCTGCTGGAGAAAACAGGGCTCTCCTTACCCTCACCCTTTATGAAGCTAAGCTGCCTGAGGCTGTAATCCTCTTTGAGGAAAGTGGATAACATTCTCGTCCCAACCCTCTCTACCTGTGGGACACAGTCTGTCTGTAGAAGTGTAGTAGCAAGAGAAGAATGTTCAGCTTTGCATGCGCTAAAGATGTGCATTGTTGGGGAAAGTTTAAATTAAAGATGATAGTGTATAGCACTACTAGGGTTTGGCTGGTGTAGGCCGTCATTGTAAATAAGAATTTGTTCTTTACTGACTTGCCCAGTTAAATAAATAAAAATAAATAAAAAAAGAGAACATGCAGATACCATTTTTTCAGTCAGCTACAAATGGGTGGTAAATGAGATACTATAAAGTGAACGTATGCGGGTCTGGCTCCACGAGGGGGAAAAAGGGGGCTTAGCCCCCCCAGTTGAAACTTGTGCCCCCTCAGTTTTAGTTTTATGTACCTATATAAAAACAGCAAAAGAATTATAATGATGAGTGACAGGTTGCTGCAAAATCTGTATCTCTGCTGTGCTGTGTCAGCACAATGGACAGAGCGCATTGCAGTGTGTGTAGGAGGGCTATGGAAAAACACTGGGGTTCTGCAGAATCCTATGGGTTTTCATAAAAAGTGGGAAAAAACACTTCTCATCCATGGTAGGCTAAGTGAATAACATGATACGCTTCCATCTGTAATATTCTATTTTGATTTATAAGGCCGGGGTCAAGTTCACCATTGAAGCTGCTTCACACAACTCTGCCTAGCTGTAAAAAGCATTCGTGTTATAAGCCTTAGCCTATTAGTTAGCTCGCACCAGCTAATCTGCCTCTGCCATGATGGATATCAGAAACTGGCTTCGCCAAAGTACCCAAACAAAGCCAAAATGAGAAGGAGAGCGAAGAGCAGCAGCAGAATTCAATATAATTCCAATGCAAGAACATATCGGTATGTTTCATCATAGAAATAAGGATTTTCTTGGTAGCGTATTGGTTTTCTTGGTTGTAAATGGAACTGTAAGTATTGGAAATGTATTTATGGTAGGCTGACATTCCTTAATTGATTACGCAGGTCGAATTTGATCAACAGAAGTGTATTGTTCCATATCAGAAGGTGTTGCTGTACTCATGAGCCGCATGGTTTTCCATGTTCCATTTGTTTGGCAAGACAGCTGTGCATGGCTGCATCTCACTGTAGTAGGCTGTAGGCTACATCTCACTGTAGTAGGCTGTAGGCTACATCTCACTGTAGTAGGCTGTAGGCTACATCTCACTGTAGTAGGCTGTAGGCTACATCTCACTGTAGTAGGCTGTAGGCTACATCTCACTGTAGTAGGCTGTAGGCTGCATCTCACTGTAGTAGGCTGTAGGCTGCATCTCACTGTAGTAGGCTGTAGGCTGCATCTCACTGTAGTAGGCTGTAGGCTGCATCTCACTGTAGTAGGCTGTAGGCTACATCTCACTGTAGTAGGCTGTAGGCTACATCTCACTGTAGTAGGCTGTAGGCTGCATCTCACTGTAGTAGGCTGTAGGCTGCATCTCACTGTAGTAGGCTGTAGGCTGCATCTCACTGTAGTAGGCTGTAGGCTGCATCTCACTGTAGTAGGCTGTAGGCTACATATCACTGTAGTAGGCTGTAGGCTGCATCTCACTGTAGTAGGCTGTAGGCTGCATCTCACTGTAGTAGGCTGTAGGCTGCATCTCACTGTAGTAGGCTGTAGGCTGCATCTCACTGTAGTAGGCTGTAGGCTGCATCTCACTGTAGTAGGCTGTAGGCTACATCTCACTGTAGTAGGCTGTAGGCTACATCTCACTGTAGTAGGCTGTAGGCTGCATCTCACTGTAGTAGGCTGTAGGCTGCATCTCACTGTAGTAGGCTGTAGGCTGCATCTCACTGTAGTAGGCTGTAGGCTACATCTCACTGTAGTAGGCTGTAGGCTGCATCTCACTGTAGTAGGCTGTAGGCTATGTTTTGGTTATTTGGATCTCCATTTGCCTTTTGTTTACTGTGTTTATTAACTGTTAATGTAACTAGCCTAAATATAGATTGTTTCATGCCTCGAATCAACATTTAGTTAACTAGGCCTACTTGGTACTTCTGTTTTGTTCTGTTCACATTCATTCGTTGGCATTTGCAGTAGTGTTGGTATTCTAAGCCAAACTGCTATTCAGTATTTTCGTTAGCATGCATGAATAACTAGGCTACTACTTTCAGCATTTGCATTATTTTGGTAAGACAGCTGTGTGTACAGGTGCATTCACATAGGCTGTTTGTAATAGGTGAATTGCAGCCTATATCCATTACCAAAAAGGCCTTGCTTTAGTGTACAGGGCGCTGTCCATTGTGCTGATACAGCGCAGCAGCGATTTCAAAAGCACTCAATTAATGGTCTCGAAGTCTCTGCATTTGAACTTTGTGTTTATTGAGGTATAGCATGATATAAGCAGAATTCAATATAATTCCAAAGCAAGAACCCCGACAGCTGGTTCCAATTCCCGCAAATATCCAGCAACCTTGCACAGCCGTTGAAGAGGAGTGGGACAACATTCCACAGGCCACAATCAACAGCCTGATCAACTCTATGCGAAAGAGATGTCTTGAGGCAAATGGTGGTCATACCATGTACTGACTGGTTTTCTGATCCACACCCCTACTTTTTTTAAGGTATCTGTGACCAACAGATGCATATCTGTATTCCCAGTCATCTGAAATCCATAGATTAGGGCCTAACGAATTTATTTCAGTTGACTGATGTCCTTATATGAATTGTAACTCAATAAAATTGTTGAAATTGTTGCATGTTACATTTATATTTTTGTTGAGTGTATTTGATTAAGAATTTTAGGACCCCTTTAGATATAAAAATATATAGACAAAAATGGTTTGATAAAACATTGAATTTGACATTACTGCTATTAGCCCATAGAAACACATTGAATATCACATTCATACAAGGAAAAACAGTCCCTCCAAAACAATTTAAAGGAAGTTTGTTTTGAAGTGTCTATCCTATATCTGAGAGATACAAGAAGGATCAGGAAACATTTTTTTTTAATGACACATATTTAATAGCTTTTTTAGGGGCTAAACTACTTCCATATATACTTCCAATCATACATGGCACCGGGCTATCTTTAGGCGAGTCTTGTGGGCACCCTAGAGCAAAACAACCGACATGTACGTGTTCATGAGAGATTCACCTTTCCATAGAGGGGTCATAGACGCAGCCCATGCAAAAAAACAGATATCTTGAGCTTAAACAGACAGATTTTTATGGGGATTTTTTTATTATGCTGATTTGATTTCCGCAGGGGCACAGAAATTGACTCAAGACGGTTTTAAGTTTATATTGAGACTCAACTCAACTTCCTTTTCTGAACTTAGGTCAGCAACAGATTATCTCTCTCACCACTGCCTTGACAAATGGAAGGGGTTGAAACTAAGGTGAAGAGTGTGGAAACAGTGATTGAGAGGAGAGGAGAGGAGAGGAGAGGAGAGGAGAGGAGAGGAGAGGAGAGGAGAGGAGAGGAGAGGAGAAAAGAAGAGTGAGAGAGTGAGAGAAATAAATAAATAAATAAGAGAGAGTGAGAGAAAGAAAGAAAGAAAGAAGAGAGAGTGAGAAAGAAAGAAAGAAAGAAAGAAGAGAGTGCGAAAAAGAAAGAGTGAGAGAAAGGCAGGCAGAGAGAAGAAAGAAGGGAAGCGTTGGTGCCTTTGCAGTCGTCCTACATTGAAGGGCTGAGAGACAGAAAATAATCATCTGACGTTTGTGATACCTTAATCAGCTTGGAACATCTTTACTAATTAGCTGATCTGTCCCTCCAACTGGAGCCAGGTGTGAACCAACAGTGTCCTGATTCTGCAGAATGCATGTTCGCCATTGTCCCCAATACAACAATACATGTAGGACTCCTATCCAGCTAATATTGAGACTTTGTGACTGACAAAAGCATACTAACCGCACCTATAGTACTCTGAAACTATGTCAAAAAATTTAAAATACATGAAGTTTAGGGGTGAATCCTAAACTTCCACGTAGGTAGAATTTTCACTGCATTAACATCAATAGGAAGTTGGGATTCACCCCTTACTGATTCGCAAATGCAAGGAGTTAGCACTGGCCGTGATGATTCATCCATCCTTTGCACTGAGTCATGACTTTGTACCATGCTGTACCAGCAGAGGGTGTTCTGACTGACTCATTGTATTGGTGCTGCTGGACTTAAGGTACAGCAAGCAGGAGGTCCCTTCTCCATCACTCCATCTCCCTGCAGAAATGTGCTTTAAATGCACTGACATTGAGTGCGATATAGTGCACTACTTGGTCAACAGTAGTGCACTATATAGGGAATAGGGTTGCATTTGGGACTTTCCACACCCATTGAATATGAATAAGGAGGATACCTGATAATTCCAGTTGGGTTGCAACAATAGTATCTGATTTTCTCAGAAGAAACAGGTAGCACAATCAAGTTGTGACACTAGTAATGCCAAATAGTTGTATGAAGCTTATCTTCCCAGGAGAGGTCACCCTTTGCATTGGTAACAGTGAGTGGTTTGTTCAGTGACAGGTGTTAGATAGAGGTAGTGGTAGGTTTAGGGTTAGGCTGGGGTGTAGAGTTGAAGCTAGGGTTAGGGTTATGACTAGGGTTATTATGGTTATGCTTGAGCCAGGGTGTGGGCATGAACTTAAGGATAAGGTTATGGCTGGTTATTGGTTGGGGTAAGGGTTAGGTTTAGAATCACTAAGGAGTCCTATTGGACTACATTTCCCTCATTGATTGCCTAGTGGGAATGAAACAGGAAATCTGATTCGCTCTCATCCCAGATATGCAGTACCTCTGGATTCCCATGTAAGGACTGTTACATCAGTAGCAAGACACCCACCTTTCTGAGTGATGACGCAGCCGGGGGAAAGTGTGAGGAAAGAGAAAGGGTGTCCCGTCCGCACTAGCACAGACTGCACAGAACAGCTGCAGCCTAAGTTCGCACAGAATTTCACGGCATTGCAAGTAGTAGACATATCATTTTATCCCAAAACCTATAGAATATCGTTCACACTAACCAAATATTAAAATGGTTGATCGCGAGCAGCTGGTGCAGAAAGCCAGGCTGGCTGAACAGGCTGAAAGATATGATGACATGGCAGCTGCCATGAAATCGGTAAGTCTCCAAAACGATTGCATGTGAATAGCCTACGAATAAGGACTGATGATTTGGTGTTCAATGAAACATTGAATTCTCTACAATGTCATTCTAATGAATATGAATGATCTCTATTTAGATATTTTATTCCATTCCTAGAGATGTGATGTGTATAAAAATTTAACATTTTGATATTAGATTATGTAAAGGTTTTGCCAGCAATCCTAGACATCACTATACTGCATTGAAATACTAGCCTACACCATTCAGAATATCAAGTCTGTTTCATAGGGCCCAATCACTGTTTAATTATAACGACTAGAATAGCCTACATGTGGAGCTCAAACATTCAAGAAACATTCAAGAAAGGCAATCAATGTATGCTATTGAACGCTCCTTGGGCGGTGTTTGGGCGGTGCCAGTTTCGTGTCTTTAAAATAAATGCAGTGGAGTGATATTACCACGAAATGTATTCAGAGGCACCAAATAACATTGATTTCTCTGTCAAACGTGATAATAATAATTTCATTGAAATTACGTAGAAACAACGTTGATTTAATGTATGCCCAGTGGGACTTAATTCCCCATGTGATTTGTTAAATTCAGAATTGGTCTTTAGGATTGTGCCATGTGAGGTTGCTCGAATATTGATCGATTCTCCCTGTAATATCTATATTTAATTATATAATTGCCTAGTAATAATATAATTTTTTTTAAAGTATATTTTTGAGTTAAATCTGTCCTCTATTGAATATATATATGTGTCTGTTAATAGAGGCTACAGATGTTCTCTGAATGAGCATCTATTCCTGCATAAATGGTTATTCAGTTTCCAGCTCTTTACACAAAACAAATGTAGGAGGCAGCATAATTTTCTCTAGAATGTTCTGTATTTTGTCGTATTGCAGTGAGTCAATGATCAGATTGGATATTGGTCCTTTTGTTATCCGTAGTTGAGCTACATTAAGTTACTTGATCACATTATCATTCTGCATTGCACCTGTATGTCGCATTGTGTGTCACTGTCAACGTGTGCAGTTGCCTCTCTAGACATACTGTATGTCTGGATATGGATAGGGTGAAGCTGTGTGTTCTTTAAAGCAATTTAATGAAATTTACATTATTGTTTGGTTTATTGATACAGGTCTCACACTGTGTGAAAAATGCATTGTCATTAGGCCCTAAACCTAAATGCCCAGTCCCCTCCTGACATCTTAACCATTATTATTATTACCTAGTTACACTTTCTGTCTCATCGGCTGCGTAATTTAGATCTATTTCTCCTGCAGATTTCTGGTTGCACGCGATGGCATTTTAGTGATGTGTGCATGTGGGATTCCTTTCCCTTTAAGCAATATGCTGGGTCAGTCCATGCAGTCATAACTGGGCCTTTTTGCAGTGTAGGGGTGTGTACTCGTTCCCCTCTCCATTGGGAAATCCCTTGCCACTGCAGCCAGGGTTCATTTGATGGCAGGAAAAAGCAATGAGAGGTATGATTTTATGTTCTGATTTCACCTTGACCAGTACAGTACAGTACAATATTATTCTGCATACATGTTTGCAGAAGTTAATGCATCAATGCAGTAAGATGCAATTATAAGCAGTGCTGCTTTGTCAGTGAATGCGTTAAATGGCATTTGTTTTATTTTATTATGTAATGTATTTACAGTAGCATAATGTGTTCAGGATAGTCGTGACAGATTTGAACCCAGCCCGTCAATAATTGTTTGGGCTGGCAATTAGGTATTCAGATCAGTATGGTAGGCTTTATTTATATTGACTGACATCAGCATTTTGGTACAATGATGATTCACTGACAAGTAATGCATAAGATGGGCTTTTCCAACATCACTTGTAGTCTTTTGCATTCTCTGGCATTTATGTTTCTTACATATCCATCAAGATGGACTAACAATCAGATAGTAATTGAACATTTGTTTAGTAATACCATGGCATTTGAGCTGTCAATTGTGTGTTCTTGCATTGAAAGCTGGAAAGGAAAAACGCCTGCTTAGAAGCATTCTGTCATCCATGTACACGGTGGCTGTGACGTCACCTATCAGCCGCATTCTTTTTGCTCCTCTATCAGGCTGGGAGGGGAATGTCACATCAGCTCACCAGAAAAGAGAAATATTAGCTTCTCAATGAGAGAGAGGACTTTGCTAGAATGGGCCACCCATTAAGCTGTATTTCCTCTGTAGCTGTATTTATACTGTAGCCTTGTGCTGTCTGCATCTTCCCTCTTATAGTTATAATCTAGATAATCTAATTATTTAGCCGATATTGATTTAGATGGAGATAAAAAAAAAAACTTGTTTTATCGATGTAAGGTTATCTGGAAGTGGACTGGAAGCGTCTCAGGTCTTTACAGTTGCTCTTAATGTGATATTCAAGATAGGGGGGTCATTCCACAAAATGAGTGTCTTTTGCATCCCTTTGATATTTTAAGTAGAAATTATGCACCAATATTGCATTTTAAAAGCCTGTAATATTAAATTAAGTGCCCTTTAATATAGACCACATGGATAATTCACCCTCTGTGACTTCCAGGATGACTTTAAAACATTTCACTTCAGAATTTCACCATCATTCTAAAGCCCTAGATATTTTGTTGTTTTGAAAAAGTAATTTCTGAATATTATTCTTTATTTCATGTGAATAGTGAATCATTTTCAGGTATAAAACTCTCATTTTAATATGGTGAAAATATTCAATTTCAAATTAAAATAAATGTTTTCAAAAGAAACAAATGAGGTAGACTGACAGTGAAATGCTACTTACGGGTCCTTTTCCAACAATGCAGAATTAAAGAGAAAATACAAAATTAAATAAACATTGAACATCTAATAGTCAAATCATAGTTTAAAAGCAGATGAGCTGGCTCTACTCATTTTGGCCATTTTCTAGTGTTTTGTGGGGGAAACAGAGTGGGTTGAGCATAGCACGTCAACCCTGTTACCATTAGATATACAGACTATAAATGTTTTAACAATGAAACACATATACGTGCATTCAAGTGCTCCTTCATTTATTAAGTTCAACAATTTTATTAAGTTAAACATGCGCTCTTTATGACAGAATGTATGTGAAATCAAAATATTTTTTTCCACCAGGTTACACATCTCAAAAGGCACCGAATTTGTGGAATGACCCAGGGAAAATACTGTATATGACATTTGTGTGTGGGTTAAACTGTTGAGAATATTTTTGGTTACTTATTGTAATTTGCTACCCAATGTCTTTCAGTCAGAGCCACTAAATACCTTGTAGGTTAGTGGAATGAGGTGTAGCATTTAGACCAAGTCAGGTTTTACAACGTTAAAAGTTCAAAGGTTACTTATCCATTGTGCTTTTTACAGTACACTATTTGACATTCCTGGGATTAATTAACATGTTACGTCCTACCCTGTACGTATAGAGTCAGGTAGTAGGTGAAAAGCATGTCCTGGGTGACAGCATTACATGGGGTTTCAGACAGATGAAAAGGTCAGTTTAAAGCAGAGGAGAAGGTCAGGGAGACACATGAACTGCCTGAGCGATGATCAACTGACCGTCTACACTTACACTGCAGCTGCCCCTGGATTCCTCGTGGGAACATAGCTACCTCCAATCCTCTGCCCCCTCTCCAGTCCCAACCCCCACTCTCTCTCACTATCTTGAATATGGTTCTCCACTTGCTAGCATTAGCTGTCCACATGACAGCTGGAGCTACTGGTGCACATAATGGGCTGATTGCCATGGAAACTGGGAATTGCACATGATGAGTTGAATCTTGCTCATTCCCAAGAACAACATACTGTACAGTAGATATTATAGGTATGATACTGTATATGGTTGTGACATAGAGTACAGTAAATGCTCTGATATGATTTCCTGTAAAACCACACCTGTACGTGATATTGTTGAAAGATAACTGTTTACATTCATGAATGCATAATATAGGGGTTTATTTGCTGTCTTATACAGCTTCCTAAATCACTGCCCAGATAGTGCATTTATGACCACTGCTCTGTCCCCTCCTCAGGTAACAGAGCTGAATGAGGCCCTATCTAACGAGGAGAGGAACCTCCTGTCTGTGGCCTATAAGAATGTGGTGGGGGCCCGCCGTTCCTCTTGGAGGGTGATCTCTAGCATCGAGCAGAAGACCTCTGCAGATGGAAATGAGAAAAAGATTGAGATGGTTCGGGCCTACAGAGAGAAGATTGAGAAGGAGCTGGAGGCTGTGTGTCAGGACGTGCTCAACCTGCTGGATAACTACCTGATCAAGAACTGCAACGAGACGCAGCACGAGAGCAAGGTGTTTTACCTGAAGATGAAGGGCGACTACTACCGCTACCTGGCTGAGGTGGCCACGGGCGAGAAGAGGGCCACCGTCATCGAGTCATCAGAGAAGGCTTACAACGAGGCCCATGAGATCAGCAAAGAGCACATGCAGCCCACCCACCCCATCCGCCTCGGCTTGGCTCTCAACTACTCTGTGTTTTACTACGAGATCCAGAATGCCCCTGAGCAGGCCTGTCATCTGGCCAAGACCGCCTTCGATGACGCTATTGCTGAGCTGGACACCCTGAACGAGGACTCCTACAAAGACTCAACTCTCATCATGCAGCTGCTCCGAGACAACTTAACACTGTGGACAAGTGACCAGCAGGATGATGAAGGAGGGGAGGGTAACAAAGATTAATAAACCACACTTAGAAAAAATATATAATGAAGGGCCAGTGGGCTTTGGTAGGCGCTTTTGCTGATGATCGTACCGCAGCAGTTCTTTATTTTTCCATGTGTTAAAAGAAAAGAATCAGAAGAAAGGTGAGAGGGGAGGTTACATCTTAGTTTAATATATATAGAAATATATATGAATGGTTGAAAGGGCTGCCATCTTGATTTTCTCTTTGACGTTTGCCAAAACCACTGAAATGTCAGTCAATCCGCCTGAAGTGGTCGTTGTTGGATTGGTTTGGCAGCCTCACACTGGCATAAGGACTGGTGTCGTTGTACCAAGGGAAGCTGCTTAGTTAGGTTTATGCATGATAGAGATGCAGACACTTGAGGAAGAGAAAAAAAACACTTGAGTGAGAGTGCCTCACAAAAATAGCTTGCAATGGTTCCAGTACTAGTTTAAAGGTCAACTCGGCCACTTTTCAACCTCATATTCATTATCTCCAGCACCAAACCAGTGTCCACATATGTGAAACTGCGCGTTTCTATGATCTGTGGTCCTACATCACGAGTTTCTAGCCATTATGATATATAATATCACTCACTCTTGAAGGGAGTGCAGGAAAGCTAAAAGTATTAATCTGACCAAATCAACTACAAAAAGTACAATGCAGATGTTTTGTAAAGGTTAGATGTTTATTGTAAAGTTAATGCCAATGATGGCAATGAGGTAAGGAGAAAATACTTATCAATTTCCTCTTTTACATGACTTCTAGTTTTAGGAGAATTTGGCATGAAATCCAATGTGACTGTCCTCTGACTGCTCTAAATATGATACTGGAACCATAGCTTTACCTCCAATAGAGTCTATCTAAAGGCAGAGACAGGTTAAAACAGAAACATGATCTTAAAGCAGCTGCAGAGTTTGTGGTTTACTTCTGTGTTTGTTTTATTAAATGCACTTGCCTACTATACTGTTTCTTCAGTGTAAGATGATTACTACAATAATATCGATTATTCAGTATTGTGCATGCTGGTGATGTATTGAAACATACAGTAGCTTGACTTTATTAACTTATACTGTGGGTGTTAAGTATTCATAAGATTGAGAAAACATAGGCTTTGTCTGATTATTTCTTATTTATAACTTATTCTTATTTTGTTTATATTTGCTATACCAAAACGGTGATCGTAAAAATGTATATGTTATGAGCATTGCTATAGTGGCATGCAATATGTGTATTTAATTTGTTAATGGAAGAAAAAAAGTGGAAAAAACACCAGTGATTGCTTAATCTTACCAGCTGGTGTTTGTAACATTAAATTATAATAATGGCTTTGTCACATTAAATTATAATAATGGCATTGTAAAACAAATACTTTGTTCTTTGAACTATATTTGAGTACTTATTTTGTCATGTTATTAACCAGTTTGAACAATGGTGAAGTTTTCAGAATCTGTGTTTCTGTTATGAATTCACAACATGGACCACAATTTATTTCTGACAGTATACATTTTTTGTTTGTTTTTATACCTTTTAGCTGTTCCTGAGTGACAAATATCTTGAATGTGAGTCATTATGTAGCAGTTGCACAAGAAACGAGCTAACTATGACAATAAAAAAAGAATATGACAAAATGATAAATGCACCATTTCCATGGTGGTCGAGTGTATTGTTGTGATGTCACTAATAAGTCAACTTTTGCTTTTTAAAGAAAAGTATTTAAGATAGAATGTTGTAACCTCTTGTGTGCTGCTAGTATGCTATTCTTGTGTGCCTCCTTTGCCACTTCAAATAGTTGATTCAGCATACTCCATAGGCATCCTCAATAACCATGTATGCAAACAGAGAATCACAAGGACACACTAAAAACCCACTCGCGCTTTTAGATCTACGCAAACTTGTATGACACCAGTGCAGTGAGTGCACATGTCTGCTCATGCAATGTAATGCAAACGCTAGTCCAATAATAGCTGGCGTTTAGGACTTCAGGTTGAAGCAAACAGGGAGAGTCATTTGTCATACACTGTTAACGTTATTTACCACCGAGGGCTGAATGTCCCAACTGAATGATTTCCACCACAACAAAAATAATGGATCTAAAGGATCTAGGACTTTAACAGCGTCACAAATGCCACCCTATTCCCTATATATTGCACTACTTTTGAGCCCTACCAGAGCCCTATTGGTCTTGGTCAAAAGTAATGCACTATAGGTAATATGGTGTCATTTGGGAAGCCACCTATAGTCTTTAACCCACTCTGTACATCTCACATCCTCTGAGCTAACCATGTATCCAAATATATATTGCTGAGGATGTGGTTCTCTATCTTGCTGCTATAGGCTCTCTAGATTTTATTAGATGTATTATCCTGATCGTAATGGGCTAAAACTCAGCAAATTGTATTTTTTGGTGTCAGATATTATCACTTGCCCTGGCAAACCCAAACACCTTGAGGTGTGTCAGATTTAGATATTTATAAGCCTACGGTGTTACTTTATGCCATTCATTTAGTGCCATCAACAGAGAGACACTGTTATACCTTCCATTTTTGCCATGCTAATCTCAGAACAGTTAACACATGTCATTTAGTAAGTACAGTTAACACATGTAATTAAACCTGGTACTTAGTTAACGCACATAGTCCCTTCTGGGTCACAAGGCGACTTTTGAACACTGTATGTTACTTTTTCCGTCGGTATGTCAACGCAGGTAGCGAGAGTGAACGATTCAGATGACTTTGCATCGCATAGAAACTTTAAACTCTTATCATTTGTTTAGTTTCGTTTTTTGGACACATCAGAAGGGATGGTTCATACACTAAGAACATTTCATTCATTGTTTTGATATACAGTAATGTTTGATTTAATTTAGTTTTTTTTGCTATTTTGTTTGTGTTTATTTATTTAACTGTAATTTTGTTTGACACAGATCCTTGTGTCTGTGCATTTAGGTTGAACAGTACTGTAACATGTATGCTCTCTTTTCTCTGAAATGGAATTCAACTTCAATTGAATCAAGTAAAGGGTTGGTACCATGGCTATACAACAGAACAAATGTAGACTGAAGGCACACAATCTTATCAACAAATCGATTACTATTAAAATGGGTTTAATGAATCATGTATAGTGTGTTTTTAGGAAATGTCGTTGCTATCTGTTGCTCATTCAAGCTATTTTTTTGCCAGTATATACAGTATACATTATTTATTACAGTAGATATTTATTATTGTCATTCTGAACTACCAGCTCATTCACTATACTTCATCCTATAAACTCAGTGCTACAATGTTTCCTGCCCTCTCCAGTATTTCACTCAGTGCTACAATGTTTCCAGTATTTTACTCATAGACATTTAAAAAAGGAGAGTGTAGTGCACCATAGACATTTAAAAAAGGAGAGTGTAGTGCACCATAGACATTTAAAAAATGAGAGTGTAGTGCACCATCTACATATTAGAAGGGAGAGCGTAGTGCACCATCTACATATTAGAAGGGAGAGTGTAGTGCACCATCTACGTATTAGAAGGGAGAGCGTAGTGCACCATCTACATATTAGAAGGGAGAGTGTAGTGCACCATCTACATATTAGAAGGAAGAGTGTAGTGCACCATCTACATATTAGAAGGGAGAGCGTAGTGCACCATCTACATATTAGAAGGGAGAGTGTAGTGCACCATCTACATATTAGAAGGGAGAGTGGAGTGCACCATCTACATATTAGAAGGAAGAGTGTAGTGCACCATCTACATATTAGAAGGAAGAGTGTAGTGCACCATCTACATATTAGAAGGGAGAGCATAGTGCACCATCTACATATTAGAAGGGAGAGTGTAGTGCACCATCTACATATTAGAAGGGAGAGTGTAGTGCACCATCTACATATTAGAAGGGAGAGTGTAGTGCACCATCTACATATTAGAAGGGGGAGTGTAGTGCACCATAGACATTTTAAAAATGAGTATAGTGCACCATTGGACAGTGTGACAGAGAAACCAATTTGGGACACTGTGCTCTCAAATGAAACACTTTTTTGCTTTGCATGTGCTGGGTCAGAGATGCTGGGTCAGAGGTCATAGTTCAAACAGGTTTGTATGTATCTGTATGTGTGCATGAGTATGTGAGTGTGTGTATGAGAGAAAGAGTGAGAGTGGGAGAGAGAGAGAGATAAGGTGCTTTGCACATCATCATCTATAAAATCACAATATGGATCAAATGCATACTTCTAGGCTATACCAATAGAGAACCACATATACTGTACTCTCTTCCTATGGGTGAAATATAGTGTTCTTACTCAAAACATACATTTCATTAACATCATTTGAAAGAAACTGATATGCTTGTTGGACAATAAATCTCTGTCATGTGGATGCTGTAAGCCAATGATATCTGCCATTCCCCGACAGTAGTTTCACATACACGCACGCACACACACACACACAAATTATTCATGCACATCTGTTTATTGCAATCCGGAAACAGAACCCCACAATGACTGATAAGATGAAAAGGTAAGCTGTTGGATCCCCAAACCCTAGACTGCAGTCTCTTGCTGCAGCCTGCTGTACTGAAGCTTTCATTAGATGAATTTCTGTTTTTGGAATGGTCTCCCTTGCCAGCCAATAGCTGATAGGCTCACCCTGCGCAGCCACCAATCTCGTTCCTGTTGCTAGGGCTATAATAAGCCTCCTGTTATTAGCCCCAGTTCCTTGCTGCACTGTTCAGACACCTATAGCATTCTGCAAAAAAATATGAAAGCTCAAGCAGCAGAGGAAGCATTAGAATTCAGCAGCATCAACCTGTCCCCCATGCTGTGTTGTAGTGCACTACATTATCTGCACCAAGGACGACAAGACCAACATTCATACGGTGTCCAATAGATTTTGAAAGTATCTATAAAACAATGACAAAATGATTTATCTGCTAACATTGGTCCTTTTTTCCGACCTTCTAAGCATCTGATGACTTCCTGGATTGTGACAACATAGACTAGACAGCAGGCAACAACGATACTATAGTATAATCAAGTTAACCAGATATGTTCTCTCTATGTATAAATCACTGATAAATCATGTCAAACCTATTCTATGGGCTCTATTCACATGGTAACACTTTAAATGGTTTATATTGCATTTACAAATGATTAAATAACAGAAAACATAGTTATAAACCATTAAGAGGATGTGAGGTCAGTGTTCTATCTCTGGTCAAAGTGTCATAATGAGGTCTGGGGTTTTAAAGCAGCCCACTGAGTTAAAACCGACAACCAAGAAGGCCAGCATCCCGGAGTCGCCTCTTCACTGTTGACGTTGAGACTGGTGTTTGCGGGTACTATTTAATGAAGCTGCCAGTAGAGGTTGTTTCTCAAACTAGACAGTCTAATGTACTTGTCCTCTTGCTCAGTTGTGCACCGGGGCCTCCCACTCCTCTTTCTATTCTGGTTAGAGCCAGTTGGCACTGTTCTGTGAAGGGAGTAGTACACAACGTTGTACAAGATCCTCAGTTTATTGTCAATTTCTTGCTTGGAATAGCCTTCATTTCCCAGAACAAGAATAGACTGACGAATTTCAGAAGAAAGTCCTTTGTAATCAAATCCACAAATGCTACTCAACTAGTCTAAAGAAGGCCAGTTTTGCTGCTTCTTTAATGAGCACAACAATTTTCAGCTGTGCTAACATAATTGCAAAAGGTTTTTCTAATGATCAATTAGCCTTTTAAAATTATAAACTTGGATTAGCTAACACAACATGCCATTGGAACACAGGAGTGATGGTTGCTGATAATGGGCCTCTGTAAGCCTATGTAGATATTCCATAAAAAAATTGTCAGTTTCCAGCTACAATAGTCATTTACAACATTAACAATGTCTACACTGTATTTCTGATCAATTTGATGTTATTTTAATGGACAAAAAATTAGCTTTTCTTTAAAAAACAAGGACATTTCTAAGTGACCCCAAACTTTTTAAGAGTAGTGTATATAAACTTAATTCAAGACAATACATGTTTCTGTTTTCATTCATCCCTGACAAACAGCTGTGTGTATATATAGAGGAAACCTAATGGGCACCATCTGAACCATCTGAACCATGCACTGCAGTCTTTGACAAAATGAACCATGCTAGAGTACTATTTTTTTTCACTTTTTTGCGGTATTTTACCCTCTTTTTCTCCACAATTTCAATCTTGTCTCATCGCTGCATCTCCCCAACGGGCTCGGGAGGCGAAGGTCGAGTCTTGCGTCTCCCGAAACATGACCCGCCAAACCGCGCTTCTTAACACCGGCCTGCTTAACCTGGAAGCCAGCCGCACCACTGTGTCAGAGGAAACACTGTTCAACTGAAAACCGCAGTCAGCCTGCAGGCGCCCGGCCCGCCACAAGGAGTCGCTAGAACGTGAAGAGCCAAGTAAAGCCCCCCGGCTAAACCCTCCCCTAACCCGGGCGACGCTGGGCCAATTGTCCATCGCCCTATGGGACTGCTGGTTCGATACAGCCCAGGATCGAACCCGGGTCTGTAGTGACGCCTCTAGCACTGCAAAGCAGTGCCTTAGACCACTGTGCAACTCGGAAGGCCCAATGCTATCGTATTCTATTCTTACAGTGATATTACATCATTTGCCTGCTACGTCCAATGTGGAATCTGAAGCGATCCTGCATAACTTAGTCGGAATAGAGGGAGATGGTGTGCTAAATTTGGCTCAGAGTTTTTTGCTTGTTATGCAAGAGTATGTTGATGTCTAATGGACTGACTACACCGTAGCCTAGTCTCCATGGTTGGCTGTCACATTGATGTACCCAGTCTACTCAGTGTCTACTCACAGGCTGCAGGCAGAGAGTACTATTATTAGAACTGTCTGTGTACTCAGCTTCTACAGTACTACTAGCTTTTTAATAGGATGATATTTCTGGAGCTCCACTGGCATTCTCTTTTTTTTGTTGGGGGGGGGGGGTGATCATGAAAAACAAAATGCATGGTGATCTAATGCATCTACTTGTCTTCCGGCATCTTTTACATGTAGTAAATTACGAGATCCAAAGTTACGAGTACACAGGTATTATGTAAGTTCGGAGTACCAAAACAAAGTAGCTTCATAGTTCCATGTGGGATACACTTAACAACATCTTGCAGGGTGTTGAATGGGAAACCTTATTGCTTGAGATGTTTGAAACTGCTAAAAATCTGGCATTCTATCAGACAGTATTCTCAATCTAATCCAACTTCTTCAGGATTGGTTGGTCCCCTGCGGGACGGTTGAGCTAACGTAGGCTAATGCAATTAGCATGAGGTTGTAAGTAACAAGAACATGTCCCAGGACATAGACATAGAGTTGAAGTCGGAAGCTTACATACACTTAGGTTGGAGTCATTAAAACTCGTTTTTAAACCACTCCACAAATGTATTGTTAACAAACTATAGTTTTAGCAAGTTGGTTAGGACATCTACTTTGTGAATGACACAAGTAATTTTTCCAACAATTGTTTACAGACAGATTATTTAACTTATAATTCACTGTATCACAATTCAAGTGGGTCAGAAGTTTACATACACTAAGTTGACTGTGCCTTTAAACAGCTTGGAAAATCCCAGAAAATGATTTCATGGCTTTAGAAGCTTCTGATAGGCTAATTGACATCATTTGAGTCAATAGGAGGTGTACCTATGGATGTATTTCAAGTCCTACCTTCAAACTCAGTGCCTCTTTGCTTGACATCATGGGAAAATTAAAAGAAATCAGCCAAGACCTCAGAAAAGAATTGTAGGCCACCACAAGTCTGGTTCATCCTTGGAAGCAATTTCCAAATCCCTGAAGGAACCACGTTCATCTGTACAAACAATAATAAGCAAGTATAAACACCTTGAGACCACGCAGCCGTCATACCGCTCAGGAAGGAGTCGCGTTCTGTCTCCTAGAGATGAACATACTTTGGTGCGAAGGGTGCAAATTAATCCCAGAACAACAGCAAAGGACCTTGTGAAGATGCTGGAGGAAACAGGTACATAAGTATCTATTTCCACAGTAAAACAAGTCCTATAACGACATAACCTGAAAGGCCGCTCAGCAAGGAAGAAGCCACTGAACCAAACCCGCCATAAAAAAAGCCAGACTACGGTTTGGGGACACTGCACATGGGGGAAAAGATCGTACCTTTTGGAGAAATGTCCTCTGGTCTGATGAAACAGAAATATAACTATTTGGCCATAATGACCATCCTTCTGTTTGGAGGAAAAAGGGTGAGGCTTGCAAGCCGAAGAACACCATCCCAACCATGAAGCATGGGGGTGGCAGCATCATGATGTGGGGGTGCTTTGCTGCAGGAGGGACTGGTGCACTTCACATAATAGATGGCTTCATAAGGAGGAAAATTCTGTGAATATACTGAAGCAACATCTCAAGACATCAGTCAGGAAGTTAAAGCTTGGTTGCAAGGGTCTTCCAAATGGACAATGACCCCAAGCATACTTCCAAAGTTGTGGCAGAATTGCTTAAGGACAACAAAGTCAAGGTATTGGAGTGGCCATCACAAAGCCCTGACCTCAGTCCTATAGAAAATGTGTGGGCAGAACTGAAAAAGCATGTGCGAGCAAGGAGGCCTACAAACCTGACTCAGTTACACCAGCTCTGTCAAGAGGAATGGACCAAAATTCACCCAACTTATTGTGGGAAGCTTGGGGAAGGCTACCTGAAACATTTGACCCAAGTTAAACAATTTAAAGGCAATGCTACCAAATACGAATTGAGTGTATGTAAACTTCTGACCCACTGGGAATGTGATGAAAGAGATTAAAGCTGAAATAAATAATTATCTCTACTATTATTCTGACATTTCACATTCTTAAAATACAGTGATTTGGGCAGTCTTGATCAAACCTTTTGAACAGAAATGCAATGGTTCATTGGATCAGCCTAAAACCTTGCACGTACACTGCTGCTATCTAGTGGCCCAAATCTAAATCGCACCCGGGCTGGAATAATAAGTTATGGCCTTTCTCTTGCATTTCAAAGATGATGGTACAAAAAACATACAAAACAACTGTTGTTTTTTTCTTTGTATTATCTTTTACCAGATCTAATGTGTTATATTCTCCTACATTCCTTTCACATTTCCACAAACTTCAAAGTGGTTCCTTTCAAATGGTACCAAGAATATTCATATCTTTGCTTCAGGGCCTGAGCTACAGGCAGTTAGATTTGGGTATGTCATTTTAGGTAAAAACTTAAATAATGGGTCCGATCCTTAAGAAGATTTATCAAACTTCAAGATTTGATTATCTGTTTTGAGGGTTCATTTCCTCTTACTCAGATTTGTCTGGTTCATTTGGCCATGGAATATACAGTACCACTCGAAGGTTTGGACATACCTAC
This sequence comes from Oncorhynchus clarkii lewisi, assembly GCF_045791955.1. Classification (NCBI taxonomy): domain Eukaryota; kingdom Metazoa; phylum Chordata; class Actinopteri; order Salmoniformes; family Salmonidae; genus Oncorhynchus; species Oncorhynchus clarkii. The sequence goes on along the minus strand of NC_092173.1, from coordinate 19,728,150 downwards.
TCATTCAAGGGTTTTTCTTTATTTTTTACTATTTTCTACATTGCCTTGATGACAGCTTTGCACACTCTTGTGTTATTTCATAGTTTTGATGTCTTCACTATTATGTCTTCTATTATCTAGAAAATAGTAAAAAACAAAGAAAAACCCTGGAATGAGTAGGTGTGTCCAAACCTTTGACTGGTACTGTATGTATTCTTCAACAAGGCAAAATAAAGACAAATAGTATGAATGACAAAATGTATTATTAATTCATATGAACATTTATAGACTTTGCTGTGTATTATTTATCAAAATAACCAGAATTTTCAGCTGAAGTTTTTTAAGAAACCTCCCATGAGTAAAACAGCATAGAGAACTCTCCTTAGCCGCCCCTCTTCACTGGAAATGTCTACTATATTGAAAATACATTTTAAAAAGCACTGTACAGTATACATATTTGAAATCAGAAGATTGAAACATGAGACTGCAGAAATAATGATTTCCAGGTAGAAACGTATCTCCCAACTCACTTTCATTCAGCATCAAGTGTACATACATGGTCATTTACATGGTCACACTTTCTTTGGATAGTCCATCCGTAGATGCTCTACAGATGATCATGCTATCTACAAACTATTTGTTGATAAGCAACTGCTTTCTAAGGTTACAGTGGGGTTGGGGTAAGGTTTAGAATAAGGGTTTGGGTAAGAGTTTGAGTTAGGGCTAGCGTAAGGGTAAGGATTAAGTTTAGGGTTAGGATAAAAGTTAAGGTTAGGGTTAGTAGATAGTTAGTTGAAATGTTACTAATAGTCTGTAAGCGCTTATCTCCAGTTGACCAATATCTACTGCAGAAGATCTGTATGCTTGACTCTTCTTGCCATGATTGGTTGTTAGCTATTAGTCGCTAGTCCCAAACATCATCCCTGTTAATTAAAAATAACATATCAGATGTCTGTCAGTTCTCCTGTCAGTTTTTCAAGAGAATAGAGAATAGAGAAAGGGTTGGAGCTACAGGACCAATGAAATATATCAAAATACAATTTTACCGAAACAGGCCATTCAATGACTTGATTGACAGTAACTATAAGAAGTGACACTAACAATGCAAGTTAAGGTATAAAATACAAGCCACTGCAGAAGATGTCAAGTATTAGCCATGAATTGCACTTGAGAACTGGTGCCTGCAAAATTACACAATGTTGGAAGCTTACTCATGGGGAGTTTACTCATGGGGAGTTTACCTCTTGCTGATGGCCATGGAGAGCCCTCCTTCCTGGACAGCTGGCATGGGCAGTGGGACCTTGACGCTGAGCACACCCTTTGGAGAGAGAGAGAGGAGATCACCTTCTCAGAGTCCACACCGGGAGAATACTGCAGCCAGGAGACAGAACAAGTTTGTATCAGAGGAGAGTACTCTCATGTGACAGAAGTTATTATTGTCAATATCAGCACCCCAAATTGCATCCTATTCCCTCTATACTGTAGTGTGCTTCTTTTGACCAAGACCTAAAGGACTCTGGTCAAAATTTGTGCTCTATATAAGGAATAGTGTGCCATTTTGGACGTATCATTGCAATCAACACCCAAGGGATGTTACTTTAGCTTTAAGGATTTATAACTATTGAAATGTTCTGCTTTGTGCTCACGTGGACTTCCTGGTGAAGTTTCATCTCTTCTCTCTTCGTGCTTTCCTATTGATATTACAGACACATTGGGGTTAGGAGTGTATCTTCGGTGTGTACAGTGTGTGTATGACTCTCTGTGCACAGATTGAGTTAAGTCTACAGTTTATGCTTTAGAGTGCACCTGGCTGTAGTATATTGTATGGGTACTGGGTTGTTATTTTGAAAGGCTTGACTCCCTCCTGAAGCTGCTCTGGGATACAATGTTTACCGACAAAGATTTGGCATTGACCCTTAACTATAAGCTGCAGTACTGTACGTGACTAATAAATGTAATATTTATCTTCGTCTACCAGTAGGTAAGCAACATTTTTATTTGTTTTGTTATACAAGAAAGATCCAAACATAAACTGAACGACGACAAGGATCATATAGAGCTGGTGGGATTTTCCATGCATCGGCAGGACAGAGAAGCTACGTCTGGTAAGACGAGGGGCGAAGGTGTGTGTCTATTTGTCAATAACAGCTGGTGCGCAATGTTTAATATTAAAGACGTCTCGAGGTATTGCTCGCCTGAGGTAGAGTACCTTATGATAAGCTGTAGACCACACTATCTACCACGAGAGTTCATCTATATTATTCGTAGCTGTCTACTTACCACCACAAACCGATGCTGGCACTAAGACCGCACTCATCCAGCTGTATAAGGCCATAAGAAAACAAGAAAATGCTCACGCAGAAGGGGCACTCCTGCAGGCAAACTTAAATCTGTTTACCTCATTTCTACCAGCATGTCACATGTGCAACCAGAGGGAAAAAAAACTCTAGACCCCCTTTACTCCACACACAGAAACGCATACAAAGCTCTCCCTCGCCCTCCATTTGGCAAATTTGACCATAATTCTATCCTCCTGATTCCTGCTTACAATCAAAAACAAATTTAGGAAGTACCAGTGACTCGCTCATTAAGGAAGTGGTCAGGTGACGCGGATGCTACGCTACAGGACTGTTGTGCTGGCACAGACTGGAATATGTTCAGGGATTCATCCAATGGCATTGAGGAGCATACCACCTAAGTCATTGGCTTCATCAATAAGTGCATTGACGACGTCGTCCCCACAGTGACCGTATGTACTGGGCTTGCCCATTAGGCAGTAGAAGTAGGGGTTGCCCATTAGGCAGTAGAAGTAGAAGCCTACATCCACAGAGGAGCCTGGGGGGCACATGTAGCCGGGCCAGTGGGAGCCTGGCCAGTGGGATCACTTGTCTGGGATCTGGGGCATCCCGAAGGACTGGTCGAAGAGCCATGAGCCGTGGTGCCAGTTGTGGAAGGGGTCAAAGTTTGGCTCCCGGAGCATAGTGAAAGGGACATGATTTAAACTATTTTCTTGGACTGTTAGGAAACAAAGACAAGATCATGTGTCCAAAGACATATATGAGATATACTGTACCCAACACCCACCCTGGGAAAAATGACAAGTATCAGGACTATGGACATTAGAGGTAATCTCCCTCTGCTGGGTGTGACATACTGAGAGCCCACATAGCACAAACCTAAATAACATACAGTACCTACTGCACAGACCTCATGGTACAAAAGCTACAACAAACACGCCCATAGGATTACACTACAAAAATCAGCGGTAGCAACAAAAGCTTGGCTTGAGCATTGCAAAAAGTCATTTTATTTCCTGTTGTTGCACTTTTTGATCATGTGAATCATGCACTCTTTGATTGAAACGTGTAATTGTGTATTTCCTGTTTTGCTATCTATTGTTGGTTCTGGTTGGTTAGTATCCACACACAGAGAGAGACAGAGCACACCCAACAGAGACAGTAAACAGCTGTGAAGATTTGTCAAGACCTTGCAAATGAAAACAGATACTTTGAGAAGACTGTCTGTGTAATCTGCAGTTATTCGCATTGAGTTTAATTTTTTTTATTAAGAATCATGAAAAGAGGAACAGTGAAAACAGTCTACCAAGGAGTATAGCCGAGAAATGAGCTCTCTGCCGCAGTGGCAGTTCTGAAAGTGATGATTTAATTTGTTGGTTTAGGACTTGATTGCATGTCAGTGACACCAGCATGATCTTTGTGTGAAAATCAACCTGGACCTTAACGTGTGTCTAGGCCAGGTTTTGCAAACCAGTCAGTTATATGAAGCTCAGAGAGAAAGAGACATGGGCAACATGACTGCTAGCATGATGGAGTCTTGAGTGACTGAGAACAGACTGACAGAGTTGGGGATGGGAAATGGAGTCTGAGAAAACCAAGCCCATGATGGTGCTGACTGGGTTGTAACAGCTGTAGTGGCTTTAGCTGGTCCGGGGGAGTCCCGCTGGGCCTTTGCATTGGCCTGGCTGGCTCAGCCTGTTGCTGTTGTGGTCTCTGGAGCACAAAGGGGAGGTGTGATCTACAATACACAGGTATGTACTTCATACGTGATTAGGGAGCTTGTTTTTTAAAATCAGTTACAAAACAACACATTTTCTGTTTCCTGTGTAGCCTATTTTATGTAAGGAATCACAACAATCAATTGTCAACTGAATTGTACCTCTATCAGTAGACCATTGTATTTTTATATATAGTGTGGAGAAACAAGCCAGTTTTATGCATTCTATTTCTAAGGTGTGGTCCGATCAAAAACAGAGCACTACTGTGCTGTTGCTTGGCAACTGTTTCCACAGTAACCTTTGCTCAGAAACATTACACTGTGGATTTCGAGGAGTGCCATGTACATCAATGGGAAAACAAACCAATCACAAAAAAGCCAACTAATGTGAAAAATGATTAAACATGGTCCAAACTGATGTGCATGTTTCAATAAATTAATGAACATGCCTTTTTTTTAATTTTGTTACAGCTCACATGGAGGCTGTGCATTTAGCAGGTACCCCTAACACCTGTGCAGTAAGTCACTCACTTCAATATAGGGAAACTTAACCCCTGGAGTGTTCATTTTAGATAAAGGGACTGTGTGTCAATCCAAATCCCCTATCATAACACATATGACTAGTATGACAGCCCCTTGAGATAAATGGCTCTATAGTACACAGCATAAACACACCTATGTTTTACCTCTTCTTGCTGAGGAGTGCATGACAGTGACGTATGGACTTCATATGTGCACCTCTTTCTTATCAAGAGTGGACACACCTTTACATGCATTGTGTGACATCAAGGTGTTCCCTGACCGTTGAAAGAAAAAAAGCATGGGACAAATGGCATGATGTTTCATTGTGGTCGTTGGCAAGTGGTATTAGATCATTCTACAGAAATACACTATAATATGTCTGAAGCAAGCCTAATGTAGCCTCTGTATGAAGAACAATGGAGAAAAAAACTGTCCAGAGGCACAAAAGATACAGTTAGACAGAAGGGTGCCATCTAGTGGTATATTTACAAAGAAACAGGGACATTGAACATAAGGCCTATGACTATATGTCTTTCAATTTTGAATAAACAAACACTGAAAATCAAAGTAGACACATACCTTAGTAGATTGCACACACCCCAAACATTTCTTCAAAACAGCATGGTTCTCAGACACAGTCTCCATCAACTTCAGGTACAAAATCTCTTACCTAAACACATCATAGGGGAGCTTTGATACTTTCGACCTGTCCCATCCTAATTAAGGTCCCAGCGGCCCATTCAGAGGGGCCCAGATTCACAAAATGTTCTTAAGAAGAAATGTCTTCTTAACTGCCATTTTCTACATAACTATAGACTTAAGAAGAAAGTTAAGCAAAGTTGCTATTCTTCAAAAAGGTTCTTGGAAATGTTCTTGAGCTATTTCTCCTGAAGCAAAAAGTTAAGAAGAAATGTAGATTCTTGAACTACAGTTATTGGAAATTCTACGATAGCTAAAATAGTTTCTGTATTGATTATTTTAGCCCAAGAACATGTTTTAGAACAGTAATCTCTAGGCAACCAATTTAGCTAGCTAGCTAGCTAGCAATGGTAATCATGTTAGCATATTTATTATTGCGATTACTGTTCTAAAACACGTTTTTGGGTTTAAAATAATCAATACTGAAACTTTCAGATTAAGTTTGTGGGTGTATTAAGAAGACATTTCTCTTAAGAAGGTTTTGTGAATCTGGGCCCAGGTTCCTACCCTGTCACAATAATACAAGTGTTATTCCAGTTGTTTTTTTACAAAAACATGTGGATGGTGTCAGAGAGCCATATTTGAATAGCCTACTGGGCTATGACATGAGGGATTATCAATATGAACAAATACGTGGCCATATTGTTGAAAATTATGTGATATACTTCAGAATTTCAAAAGCACCAATGAAAAAAGCCAAACCGAAAACAGGTATTTTGTCTTATTCAGGTGTTTACATTGTCATATTATATAACTTTCATGTCAGCTGAGATGATTCAGAATAAGCTCCACTTTTTAGCTCCTCGCGATGCAGACTTTGTGTCGACATAACTTGTTTTTCACTCTTAAATCTGTATGTTGTCCTAAAAGCTGTGGTCAGGCTATTCTGACACATGTTCCAGAAGTCCATTTGACATCTTGATGGAGTTCTAGATGTGATATCACTCACTTCAATTTGTAGAACAGTAAAAAAATATGATAATAAAGCATTTAGTCCTACTTTTTTTTTTTAAACAGCTCCAGATGAAAGATTGCTTGCACTATAGGACGTTAATAACACCTGCGTGCAAGAGTCCTGTTAGAGAGACCTATACAGGGAACAAACAAGAATGTTAATTTGCTAACTTTAATTATCGGCAACATCAACTGTATGAAAGCATGCAAAAATGACTTCTTTAGAATGGATTGTAACAACCACATTTCAGCTGAGCACATAGGTGTAATATTTGGAGAAACACAGAGCTAACAGTACAAAAGGCATTCAGACTATTAAGAGTACTATAGTACAGTCATGAATAGACAATGAAACCTATGTTAACAACATACACAAACATCATGCAGTTGGGATAAGACAAAAGTTTTTTTTTAAACTAACACATGGTTTGTACTTTTATTATATGATATGTAAGGTTTATCACAAATCTTTCTAAAAGACTGTATCGGGGTGAGCTCTTTCATTTGGATCTTTCTTCAAATAGATTACATTAATATTACATATTATGTGGAGATACAGCAAAGAGTTTTCTTTAAACAGGTCTGTCCTTTAATTTAAACAGGTCAATCAGAAAAGACAAAAAAACAAAGAAAGAATGGTGTGGGAGCAGGTTTACCAGCAGGCCTATGCAAATGTACCATCATCTTCAGTAAGGTCCTCCAACTCTCCTTCTACGCTTCCATCCAACTCTCCGACTCTGCTTGATTTCCTGCGGGCAACATATGTTTTATTCTCCCCAATGATGAAATCGGGGCAAGCGGGACAAATATGGATCGGTCTCCGTACAACTGAAATTCCACAATTTGAACACGCATATCTCCTGTCCCATTTGAGATACAGTCATTATATTTTGTACATACAGTGCCTTGCAAAAGTATTCCGACGCCTTGGATTTCATCACATTTTATTCTGTTCTGTTATTCTGTGGGATATAAAAAAAATATATTTTTAAGATGAATCTAAATACAATTACTAAAATATAGTCGTTGCACAAGTATTCAGCTCCCTGAGTCAATGCATGTTACAAACACCTTTGGAATCAATTACAGCTGTAAGCCTTCTTGAGCTTTGCTCACCTGGATTGTGCAATATTTGCCCATTATTCTTGTCAAAACTAATCATGCTCTGGCAAGATGTTGGGGATCATGGCTAAACAGAAATGTGCAAGTCTTGCCATAGATTTTCAAGCAGACTTAAGTCAAAACTGTAACTTGGCCACTCAGGGACATTCACTGTCTTCTTGGTAAGAAACTCCAGTGTAGATTTGACCTTGTGCAGTAAGTTTGCCATGAGGTAGCAGAGAGAACAGTCTATGACTATGGTGGCTGGAGTCGTTGACAGTTTTTAGGGCCTTCCTCCATTTTAGGGCCTGGTATAGAGGTCCTGGATGGCAGGAAGCTCGGCCCCAGTGATGTAGTGGGCCTTACGCACTACCCTCTGTAGTGCCTTGCGGTCGGAGGCCGAGCAGTTGCCATACCAGGCAGTGATGCAACCAGTCAGGATGCTCTCGATAGTGCAGCTGTTGAACCTTTTGAGGATCTGAGGACCCATGACAAATCTTTTCAGTCTCCAGAGGGGGAATAGGTTTTGTCGTGCCCTCTTCATGACTGTCTTGGTGTGCTTGGACCATGTTAGTTTGTTGGTGATGTGGACACCAAGGAACTTAAAGCTCTCAACCTGCTCCACTACAGCCCTGTCGATGAGAATGGAGTCACGCTCGGCCCTCCTTTTCCTGTAGTCCACAATCATCTCCTTTGTCTTGATCACGTTGAGTGAGAGGTTGTTGTCCGGGCACCACACGGCCAGGTCTCTGACCTCCTCCCTATAGGCTGGTTCGTCGTTGTCGGTGATCAGGCCTACCACTGTTGTGTCATCGGCAAACTTAATGACGGTGTTGGAGTTGTGCCTGGCCATGCATTCATGAGTGAACAGGGAGTACAGGAGGGGACTGAGCACGCTCCCTTGAGGGGCCCCAGTGTTGAGGATCAGCGTGGCGGATGTGTTGTTACCTACCCTGACCACCTGGGGGCGGCCCGTCAGGAAGTCCAGGATCCAGTTGCAGAGGGAGGTGTTAGGTCCCAGTGTCCTTAGCTTATTGACGAGCTTTGAGGGCACTATGGTGTTGAACGTTGAGTTGTAGTCAATGAAAGCATTCTCACATAGGTGTTCCTTTTGTTCAGGTGGGAAATGGCAGTGTGGAGTGAAATAGATCTGTGAATCTGTTAGGGCGGTACGCAAATTGGAGTGGGTCTAGGGTTTCTGGGATAATGGTGCTGATGTGAGCCATCACCAGCCTTTCAAAGCACTTCATGGCTACAGACGTGAGTGCTACGGGTTGGTAGTCATTTAGGCAGGTTACCTTAGTGTTCTTGGGCACAGGGACTATGGTGGTCTGTTGTTGGTATTACAGACTCGGACAGAAAGAGTTTGAAAATGTCAGTGAAGACACTTGCCAGTTGGTAGTCCGTAATAGTTTTTTAAGCCCTGCCACATCCGACGAGCGTCGGAGTGGATGTAGTACGATTCGATCTTAGTCCTGTATTGACACTTTGCGGTTCGCCGGAGGGCATAGCGGGATTTCTTATAAGCTTCCGGGTTAAAGTCCCGCTCCTTGAATGCGGCAGCTCTAGCCATTATCTCAGTGTGGATGTGTCCTGTAATCCATGGCTTCTGGTTGGGGTATGTACGTACGGTCATTGTGGGGACGATGTCATCAATGCACTTATTGATGAAGCCAATGACTGATGTGGTGTACATCTCAATGCCATAGGAAGAATCCCGGAAAATATTCCAGTCTGTGCTAGCAAAACAGTCCTGTAGCTTAGCATCTGCTTCATCTGACCACTTTTTTATTGACCGAGTCACTGGTGCTTCCTGCATACATTTTTGCTTGTAAGCAGGAATCAGAAGGACCTCTGTCCTCTTTTCCTCCGTCGTCTCTTCAAGCAAATTACGGGGATTTTGGCCTGTTCCTTGGAAAGCAGTATGCAGTTCACATCGGGCTCGTCGGACTCGCTGAAGGAAAAAAAACTTTTGCCAGTTCGTGGTGAGTAATCGCTGTTCTGATGTCCATACGTTATTTTGAATCATAAGAGACGATAGCAGCAACATTATGTACAAAAGTTTAAAAATAAGCTACATACAACGCAAAAGACTTGACATAAAAACACAATCGGTTAGGAGCAATAAAACGTCAGCCATCTTCTCCGGCGCTGTCAATCACAGTTGGTGTCCTAATGAAAGGTGAATTCCCCTCCCAGTCTCTGGTGTACAGCAAACTGAAGTAGGGTTTCCTCTAGGATTTTGCCTGTGCTTAGCTCTATCCCCTTTCTTTTTGTCCTGAAAAACTCCCCAGTATTTGCCAAGCATACCCATACCATGAGGCAGCCACCACCATGCATGAAAATAAGGAGCCAGTTACTCAGTGATGTGTTGTGTTGGATTTGCCACAAACATAAGGCATTGCAATATTACTTTAATACCTTGTTAAAACTAAGATGCAGGTTTTTATAATTTAGGTCAGTATTGTGGAGTACTACAATGTTGTTGATCCATCCTCAGTTTTAAAATCACCAATGGTCTCCTGGTAGGATCTCTGAGCAGTTTCATTCCTGTCCAAAAGCTCAGTTCAGAAGGACGACTATACCTTTGATGTGTCTGGGTGGTTTAATATATAATCCACAGCATAATTATTAACTTTACCATGCTTAAAGAGATATTCAATGTGTAATTTGTTATTGTTACCCATCTACCAATCACTGCCTTTCTTTATGAGGCTTTCAAAAAGCTCTCTGGTCTTTGTAGTTTTATCTGTGCTTGAAATGTAATACTTGACTGAGGGACCTTACAGATGTTGTATGTATGGGGGACAGAGGAAGGGTTAGTCATTAAAAAATAATGTAAACCCCTATTATTTCAAACAGAGTGAGTCCTTGTAACTTATTATGTGATTTGTTAAGCAATATTTCACTCCTGAACTAATTTAGGCTTGCCTAAAAATGGGCTGAATACTTATGCAAAGACCGTATTTTAGTTATGTAATATATACAGTATATATACTTGTCTTCCACTTTGATATTACATTACATTACTCATGCTGCCAAACATACCCTCGTAAAACTGACTATCCTACCGATCCTCGACTTCGGCGATGTCATTTACAAAATAGCCTCCAACACTCTACTCAACAAATTGGATGCAGTCTATCACAGTGCCATCCGTTTTGTCACCAAAGCTCCATATACTACCCACCACTGCGACCTGCACACTCTCGTTGGCTGGCCCTCGCTTCATACTCATCATACTCATCGCCAAACCCACTGGCTACAGGTGATTGACACAGTCTATCACACAGTCTTTCTTCTAATATCTATAAGCATTTGCTAGGTAAAGCCCCGCCTTATCTCAGTTCACTGGTCACCATAGCAGCACCCACCCATAAGCATGCGCTCCTGCAAGTATATTTTACTGGTCACCCCCAAAGCCAGTTCCTACTTTGGCTGCCTTTCCTTCCAGTTCTCTGCTGCCAATGACTGGAAAGAACTGCTAAAATCACTGAAGCTGGAGACTCATATCTCCCTCACTAACTTCAAGCACCAGCTGTGAGAGCAGCTCACAGATCATTGCACCTGTATATAGCCCATCTGTAAATAGCCCATCCAACTACCTCATAGCCCATACTGTATTTATTTAGCTCCTTTGCACCCCAGTATCTCTACTTGCACCATCATCTTCTGCACATCTATCACTCCAGTGTTTAATAGCTATATCGTAATTACCTCGCCACTATGGCCTATTTTATTGCCTTACCTACCTTACCTTACCTCATTTGCACACACTGTATATATACTTTTTCTACTCTATTATTGACTGTATGTTTGTTTATTCCATGTGTAACTCTGTGTTGATGTATGTGTCTAACTGCTTTGCTTTATCTTGGCCAGGTCGCAGTTGTAAATGAGAACTTGTTCTCAACTGGCCTACCTGGTTAAATAAAGGTGAAATCAAATAAAAGTATTTTGTGTAGATTGTTGACAAAAAATGACAATTAAATCCCTTTTAATCCCAATATCTAACATAATAAAATGTGAAGAAATCCAAGGGGTCTGAATACTTTTGCAATTTGCAAGGCATCTCCTCATGAGCAACAAGTGTTCCATAAAGACCTACCAGCTTGGCCCATTACAATTTCCAGAAACTATACTTTTTGTCCCCCAGCAAGTTTTGAACAAGCATATCGCCTGTCCCTTTTGAGCTACAGTCATTACATTTTGTACAAATTAGCATCTCCTCATGATCTTGTTTTATATCAATGCATCTCCCTATCAGGCAGTCAAGCTCATTCTCTGACATCCCGTCCATTGTGAGCTATCAAGTTTTGATTTCCAAGGGAAAAAAGACTTGATTGTTTTTTATCTTTCTCATTAATCCACGCAACAAACGTGAATAATTGGCACTCATTGGCCCAATGGGGGTGTTGCATAATTTGTGGGGGACAACATATTTACTCTTGTCATGTTACTGTGTGTTGTTAAAGGCAACTAGAAGGGGGAAGGGTTATGACAAGAAGAACACTGCATTAAATGCCATGCCTGTCAGGAACAGCATTACCCATCAAGTCCAATACACATAAACTCTCAGCAGCGATAGTGCTGAGACCATAGAATACAATCACATAGAGTAGAATGACAGTGAACAAACCCCAGAAGAAACCCTGTTAGCACAAGACTAAGGTTGCGTCCCAATTCCAAATTGTACCATATTCTCTATATAGTGTGTACTACTTTGACCAGGGCTCTTACCTCAACGAAGGATGAACCTTGGATTCCAAAATCCCCCAAGAGTCTCTGCAACAGGTAACAGATAGACAAGAACAGGACAATATCAGCAAATATGTGCTTGTTAAAGTACGTCAATACAATTTAATCATAAAGTTACATTGCATGATGGAGATAGATAAACAACGCATATCACAATATTCCAAATTACAATCATGGGAAAACAGTTTGGAAAGCAAATGGCTATTGCTGTAAACAGAAGTCAAAGACAATACTATAATCTGCCTTTTAGTTATCAAAATTCTCTACTTAATTGAGAGAACAGTATAGCCTATCTCCTTGGCCCTAGCAGAGACAACGCATTATCAATGACCCAAGCCAAGCTAATTTAATCCCTACCATTGTGTCGCTGAGCTGTCATAATGCTTCAGCAAATGTACATTATCCCAGGGGTGTTGGAAGGCACAATATAAGCAACCTAATTTATGTCCCTCGTACTGCCCTGAATGCCTCTGCTGATCCTACAGCTATTGTATGCAGTAATCATATGCCTATGAACCAGAGTTATACTGGTAGCACTGGGGTGGTGTGCCCTAGCAGGAAGTCCACTGTGTGCAGCTCACACTGCACTAACATAAATAACCCAAGCATGTCTACCTCTGCTAAGCTTCCCAGTAAAGCAAGAAAAACAATCAAGAATCCCAGAAAAGTGCTACAAATAGCCCACATTAACATGTAGTTTAAGAAATAAGGTTCATGAAATCAATAATTTGCTAGTAACAGATGACATTCATATTCTGACAATCTCTGAAACTCACTTAGATAATACTGTTGATGATACAGTGGTATCATTACATGGTTATAACAAAAATGCCAAAGGTGGAGGTGCGGCTGTTTGTATTCAGAACCACATTCCTGTAAAGTTTAGAGAGGATCTCATGTTAAGCAGGTTAATCTGCTTCACCTAAAGCCTATTCTGGTGGGAAGCTGCTATAGACCACCAAGTGTTAAGTGTTAACAGTCAGTACCTGGATAACATGTGTGAAATGCTTGATAATGTATGTGATATCAATAGAGAGGTATATTTTCTGGGTGATTTAAATATTAAATGGCTGCCCACTCAAGAGAAAGGAACTAGTGCCTGCAACCTGGTTCAGGCTATCAATCAACCTACCAGGGTAGTTACAAACAGCACAGGAATGAAATCCTCAACATGTATTGATTACATCTTTACTAATGCTGCAGAAAACTGTTTGAAAGCAGTATCCAAATCCATCGGATGTAGTGATGACAATATAATAGCCATATCTAGGAAAACCAAAGTTCCAAAGGCTGGGCCTAATATAGTGTATATGAGGTCATACAATAGGTTTTGTAGCGATTCCTATGTTGTTGATAAATAATATTTATTGGTCTGTGGTGTGTAATGAGGAGCAACCAGATGCTGCACTTGACACATTTATGAAATTGCTTATCCCAGTTACTAATAAGTATGCACCTGTCATGACGTTGGCCTGGGGGAAGGTTTATGACAGTCATAAATGCCTCTTCCCCCCCCCTTTTTCCTCTCTCTACCCTACTGATGTTACATTTGCAAACCCCTTGGTTAACATAGAGATTCTGGGAACATCAGAAGGTGGGGGGAAATTAACTATATTCTGGTAATCCGACCAATTGAACATATCATAATGAATATGATGTCAGTTCGGTTGTCATCTGAGACATTCTCATCAATGATAAGATGACAAACTCTACAGTGGAAAGTCTACACATCAGAGTTATCGGATTCACATAGAATTGTTGTTCAATTTAAATGAATATGGAATTATTCTTGATGGGATGAAATGTGATTTTAGCTTCTAAAATGTGAGATTTGGGTTTTCATAAGGTTAGGGCTCTCCTCAATCAGTTGCCCGCCCCTGTGAAGGAACATGGGCTATAAAACTTTTCTAACATGCCCTCCTCTCACTTCCTATATAAAGCCTTGACGACAATATAACCTCCTGTTCCGAGGATGTGGGGACGACGGTCCGATGTCAGAATGGTTCAGATAATAACTACAGAACGAAGCCAACATCAGCGTGAGCTTTGGTTGCGAATGGTATAAACTTTGAACTCTTATTCACTACAGAAGTGATACCTCCTAGCCGTTGAGTTAGCAACAGCCACAGCAAACGAGGGTTAGGAAGGAACAGACAGCGTATCCCGTCTATCACACAACGAAGTTACTACAACGTATCCAATTGACAACCAGAGACATTCTTTAAAGGACAAAGGACTCGGTTGGACAACACGGCCTTCCATCTACCACCAACCTACCGAAGCGCAGCTCAGAGTAAATATTTATTGCATTTTCCTTTTCCAAATGGGAGGTAATTTAGAAAGCATAAGATACTGTATTTACGATAGCACAGCTTCGCCCTTTGTTCCTCAGTCTTCCCGCTCTTTCACTCAAACCAGGCCCCTTTTCTTTTGTGTAACAAGCTGTTGTCACGTTCTGACCTTAGTTCCTTTGTTTTGTCTTTGTTTTAGTATGGTCAGGGTGTGAGTTGGGGTGGGCAGTCTATGTTTGTGTTTCTATGCTAGTTTTTGAGTTTGGCCTGGTATGGTTCTCAATCAGAGGCAGGTGTCGTTCGTTGTCTCTGATTGAGAATCATACTTAGGTAGCCTTTTTCCACCTGTGTTTCGTGGGTGATTATTTTCTGTTTTGTGGTTCATCACTAGACAGGACTGTTTCATTTGTTCGTTCTTCCTAGTTGTTATTCTGTTTAGTTTTCAGATTTGATTATATAAAAAATCATGAACACCTACCACGCTGCACCTTGGTCCTCACCTTATTCCACCGACGACAGCCGTTACAGCTGTCATATCTGTTCCGCCCGCTAGGGACATTTTCCTTGATGATGTAATTTGTAATCAAGTTATGATTTAATTATGTGTATGTGTAATTCTGTGTGAATAGTTAGGTATTTAGTAAATAAATAATTAAACCCAATTTTCTATTGCTGATTCAACTTGTTAGCCATGGTTCGTGTAGATAACCAAGAATTTACAACTTTCAGATGAGACTGAATTAAGATGACGATTAATATTGACTGCTATTGATGTAAAATATTACTAGGTCTTTAAGAGTTTATTCGGAAGATAACAACTCTATAAATATTATTTTGTGGTGCCCCGACTCTCTAGTTAATTTCATTTACATGATTAGCTCAATCAGGTAATATTAATTACAGAGAAATTATTTTATAGAATAGCATGTCATATCACTTAATCCGGCATAGCCAAAGACATGACACACCCAATAACAAAATGAATGTAAAAACGGTTATATCCCTGTGGATTGATGAGGAATTGAAAAACTGCATGGTTGAGAGGGAAGAGGCAAAATAAATGGGAAATATGTCTGGCTGTACAACCGATTGGTAAACGTACTGCAAATTGAGAAATCATGTGACTAAACTGAATTAAAAGAAGAAGAAACGACACTATGAAACAAATATAAATGACATAAAGAATGACAGTAAAAAGCTTTGGAGCACCTTAAATGACATTTTGGGCAGAAATGCAAACTCTTCTCCATCATTCATTGAATCAGATGGCTTATTCATCAGAAAACCCTTATATTGCCAAAAACTTTAATTATTTTTTTCATTGGCAAGATTAGCAAATTTAGGCATGACATGCCAGCAACAAACGCTGACACTATACATCCTAGTATATCTGACCAAATTATAAAAGTGATTGTTGTCAATCAACAATGACAAGCCACCAGGGTCTGACAACTTGGATGGAAAATTACTGAGGATAATAGCAGATGATATTTTCACATATTCAATTTAAGCCTACTAGAAAGTGTGTGCCCTCAGGACTGGAGGGAAGCAAATGTTATTCCCCTACCTATGGATAGTAAAGCCCCATTCACTGGCTCAAATAGCAGACCAATTAGCCTACTACCAACCCTTTGTAAACTTTTAGAAAAAATTGTGTTTGACCAGATACAAGGCTATTTTACAGTAAACAAATTGACAGGGTTTCAGCATGCTTACAGAGAGAACATTCAACAAGCACAGCACTTACACAAATGACTGATGATTGGCTGAGAGAAATTGATGATAAAAAGATTGGGGGCTGTTTTGTTAGACTTTAGTGCGGCTTTTGACATTATCGATCACAGTCTGTTGCTGGTAAAATGTATGTGTTATGGCTTAACACCATCTACTGTATTGTGGATAAAGAGTTATCTGTCTAACAGAAGACAGAGGGTGTACTTTCATGGAAGCCTCTCCAACAAAATCCAGGTAGAATCAGGAATTTCACAGGGCAGCTGTCTAGGCCTCTTACTTTTTTCAATCTACACTAAATCTTCAAATGAATAATGTGGTAATTGAGCAAGTTGAGGAGACTAAACTGCTTGGAGTAATCCTGGATTGTAAACTGTCATGGTCAAAACATATTGATACAACAGTAGGCTAGGATGGGGAGAGGTCTGTTCATAATAAAGTGCTTCTCTGCCTTAACAACACTATCAACAAGGCAGGTCCTACAGGCCCTAGTTTTGTCGCACCTGGATTAATGTTCAGTTGTGTGGTCAGATGCCACAAAGAGGGGACTTAGGAAAATTGCAAATGGCTCAGAACAGGGCAGCACGGCTGGCCCTTGTATGTACAAAGAGAGCTAACATGAATAATATACATGTCAATCTCTCCTGGCTCAAAGTGGAGGAGAGATTGAGTACTACATAGAGCCATGACTACAGCACATGGAGCTCTATTCCACATCAAGTAACTCATGCAGCAGTAAAATTAGATAAGAATACACCTTATGGAACAGCGGGGACTGTGAAGCAACACAAACAGGCACAGACACATGCATACAAACACACAACAACATACGTACTATACACACAGGTACATGGATTTTGGTTATAGATCTGTGGTAGTAGAGTAGAGGCCTGAGGGCACACACTTAATATATTGTGAATGTATTGCAATGTTTTAAAAATGTATAATTGCCTTCATTTTTCTGGACCCCAGGAAGAGTAGCTGCTGCCTTGGCCGGTGAGAGAGCATATTCACTCTTTATCATTGTTGGGTCAGTGCCACTTGAAAGTTTTTTTTTTTACAATAATTTTGTCCTCTGTGTTAGATGGACGTAATATTGTATTTGTGTCTCCCCTTCTCATAGGCATATTAAATGGATCAACATCGTATTTATTGATATGTTTGTCTGTGTCAGCAGAGTAGGCTACACTGTAAGTTTTGTTGAATTGAAAACATTATGCCAATATCCACAGTCATATAAAGTGTAGAATTGCATAAAAGGCAAACATTTTCCATTGCACAGAAAGGAGAAGAAACATATCTGATATAGCCTATAGCCTAGGCCTACTGTATGGCACTCAGCCAAGCATTTAACGGTCTTTTTTGCGAACAGTGACTGAGCAATATTATTCGCCTAAATTATGACTATCAAATCTGCTCATCACATTAGGAATAGTAGGCTCTTATATATAGTACTAGTCAAAAGTTTGGACACGCCTACTCATTCAAGGGTTTTTCCTTATTTAGACTATTTTCTACATTATCGAATAATAGTGAAGACATCAAAACTATGAAATAACACATATGGAATCATGTAGTAACCAAGAAAGTGTTAAACAAATCAAAATATATTTTATATTTGAGATTCTTCTTAGTAGCCACCCTTTGCCTTCATTACAGCTTTGCACACTCTTGGCATTCTCTCAACCAGCTTCATGAAGTAGTCACCTGGAATGCATTTCAATTGACAGGTGTGCCTTTAATGCATTTGAGGCAATCAGTTATGTTGTCAAAAGGTAGGGGTGGTATACAGAAGATAGCCTATTTGGTAAAATACCAAGTCCATATCATGGCAAGAACATTCCTTTAATTCATGAAGGTCAGTCAATCCGGAAAATGTCAAGAACTTTGAACGTTTCTTCAAGTGCAGTTGCAAAATCAAGCTGATGAAACTGCCTCTCATCAGGACCACCACAGGAAAGGAAGACCCAGAGTTAGCTTTGCTGCAGAGGATAAGTTCATTTGAGCCTCAGCCTCAGAAATTGCACCCCAAATAAATGCTTCACAGAGTTCAAGTAACAGACACATCTCAACATCAACTGTTCAGAGGAGACTGCGTGAATCGGGTTTTCATGGTCGAATTGCTGCAAGGAAACCACTACTAAAGGACACCAATAATAAGAAGAGACTTGCTTGGGTCAAGAAACATGAACAATGGACATTAGACATCTGATGAGTCCAAATTTGAGATTTTTTGGTTCCAACCACCGAGTCTTTGTGAGACGCAGAGTAGGTGAACGGATGATCTCTGCATGTGTGGTTCCCACCGTGAAGAATGGAGGAGGAGGTGTGAGGGTGCTTTGCTTGTGACACTGTCTTTTTGAGTGATTTGCACCTGTGCCTCGTTTCACCTGATTGTATTTAAACCCTTAAGTTCTTTGCTCTGTGTTTGTATGTTAGCACCCAGCACACTTAACCAGCATGGCTACCACAGCATTCTTTTGAGGTTGTGCATGCGATATGCCATCCCATCTTCTGGTTTGCGCTTAGTGGGACTATCATTTGTTTTTCAACAGGTCAATGACCCAACATACCTCCAGGCTGTGTAAGGGCTATTTGACCAAGAAGGAGATTGATGGAGTGCTGCATCAGATGACCTTTCCTCCACAATCACCCGACCTCAACCCAATTGAGATGGTTTGGGATGAGTTGGACTGCAGAGTGAAGGAAAAGCAGCCAACATGTGCTCAGCATTCGTGGAAACTCCTTCAAGACTGTTGGAAAAGCATTCCAGGTGAAGCTGATTGAGAAAATGCCAAGAGTGTGCAAAGCTGTCATCAAGGCAAAGGATGGCTACTTTGAAGAATCTCAAATATAAAATATATTTTTATTTGTTTAACACTTTTTTTGGTTACTACATGATTCCATATGTGTCATTTCATAGTTTTGAGGTCTTCACTACTATTCTACAATGTAGAAAATAGTCAAAATAAAAAAAAACTCTTGAATGAGTAGGTGTGTCCAAACTTTTGACTGGTTCTGTAAGTCTGCAGATGTGATGATGCATGGAATAATTTATTAAAAGGTGCATTTTTCTGGTGAAAATTAGCTTCCCCAAACTTGAAACTCACCTGTGGCATGTGTCTAACTGTCTTAGCTGTAATGCCTACTGGCCAGGTTGGTAGATTTTTGAATAGAAAGCAATAACTAAATGTACTGAATAAAACTCACATTCCTTTCAATATTTTACCCAGATCTTAGCAGAGATGCAGAGAACAAACACCTCAATAATGACCTGCAGAGAGCTGCTTAGATATGTGAAAAAATATGCTTTTTTGTACATAGAATTAAGCAAAATGATTATGGCTCTAGATTGCAGGACAAATCTGTTTCAGATGTTTAAAAAAAATACAAATTTCTCCAACTTTCGGACCACCCCCCAGCCATCCTCACATACTTTGTACCCTCTAAAATGTTTGGGGTGCCTGACGCCCCATGTGGTTATGGAACAAAGAGATCCTGTAACTCACAAATGAAGTGAATTAGTGAACTAGTTTAAAATAGGATCTCTGTGGTGTGGAAGGAGAGAGCTAACTACACAACAGCGTTACATCACTTCCAGTGCGTTACATGCAGCTTGTTGACTCGGCGCCTTCCTACAGGCAAGCCGCACATAACACCCTGGCCAAGAACTAGCTAATTAGCTACATCACTTCACAAGAAGGTATAATTAGTTGTGGCAGAGGCACCAAACAGCTCCGCACGGGTCCCAGTGCACTTACTGTACACCCAGCCTGACTTTTTGGAAAACAAACGCAGCTGGCAGCACACCATTAGCTCTGCTTTCCTCGGGGCTTTCCTCTTAGCTTTTTAGGAGGGGCCAAATGCTTCAGCTACAGATACAGGTAACTGCCAAAATAAAGGAAACACCAACACACCAAATAAAGGAAACACCAACATAAAGTCATATTAGGGCATTGGGCCACGTTGAGCTGCCAGAACAGCTTCAATGCACCTTGGCATGGATTCTACAAAGTGTCTGGAACTCTATTGGAAGGATGCGACACCGTTCTCCTACGAGAAATTCCATAATTTTGTGTTCTGTTGATGGTTGTGAAAAACACTCTCAGGCGCTGCTCCAGAATCTCCCAAAAGTGCTCAATTGGGTTCAGATCTGGTGACTGAGATGGCCATGGCATATACAGTGGGGCAAAAAAGTATTTAGTCAGCCACCAATTGTCCAAGTTCTCCCACTTAAAAAGATGAGAGAGGCCTGTAATTTTCATCATAGGTACACTTCGACTATGACAGACAAAATGTATTTATTTGCAAATTATGGTGGAAAATAAGTATTTGGTCACCTACAAACAAGCAGGATTTCTGGCTCTCACAGACCTGTAACTTCTTCTTTAAGAGGCTCCTCTGTCCTCCACTCGTTACCTGTATTAATGGCACCTGTTTGAACTTGTTATCAGTATAAAAGACACCTGTCCACAACCTCAAACAGTCACACTCCAAACTCCACTATGGCCAAGACCAAAGAGCTGTCAAAGGACATCAGAAACAAAATTGTAGACCTGCACCAGGCTGGGAAGACTGAATCTGCAATAGGTAAATAGCTTGGTTTGAAGAAATCAACTGTTGGAGCGATTATTAGGAAATGGAAGACATACAAGTCCACTGATAATCTCCCTCGATCTCTGGCTCCACGCAAGATCTCACCCCGTGGGGTCAAAATGATCACAAGAACGGTGAGCAAAAATCCCAGAACCACACGGGGGGACCTAGTGAATGACCTGCAGAGAGCTGGGACCAAAGTAACAAAGCCTACCATCAGTAACACACTACGCCGCCAGGGACTCAAATCCTGCAGTGCCAGACGTGTCCCCCTGCTTAAGCCAGTACATGTCCAGGCCCGTCTGAAGTTTGCTAGAGAGCATTTGGATGATCCAGAAGAAGATTGGGAGAATGTCATATGGTCAGATGAAACCAAAATATAACTTTTTGGTATAAACTCAACTCGTCGTGTTTGGAGGACAAAGAATTCTGAGTTGTATCCAAAGAACACCATACCTACTGTGAAGCATGGGGGTGTAAACGGGCGGCAGGGTAGCCTAGTGGTTAGAGCGTTGGACTAGTAACCGGAAGGTTGCGAGTTCAAACCCCCGAGCTGACAAGGTACAAATCTGTCGTTCTGCCCCTGAACAGGCAGTTAACCCACTGAGGCCGTCATTGAAAATAAGAATTTGTTCTTAACTGACTTGCCTGTAAAAAAAAAAAAAAAAAAAAAAAAAAAAAAACATCATGCTTTGGGGCTGTTTTCCTGCAAAGGGACCAGGACGACTGATCCGTGTAAAGGAAAGAATGAATGGGGCCATGTATCGTGAGATTTTGAGTGAAAACCTCCTTCCATCAGCAAGGGCATTGAAGATGAAACGTGGCTGGGTCTTTCAGCATGACAATGATCCCAAACACACCGCCCGGGCAACGAAGGAGGGGCTTCGTAAGAAGCATTTCAAGGTCCTGGAGTGGCCTAGCCAGTCTCCAGATCTCAACCCCATAGAAAATCTTTGGAGGGAGTTGAAAGTCCGTGTTGCCCATCAACAGCCCCAAAACATCACTGCTCTAGAGGAGATCTGCATGGAGGAATGGGCCAAAATACCAGCAACAGTGTGTGAAAACCTTGTGAAGACTTACAGAAAACGTTTGACCTCTGTCATTGCCAACAAAGGGTATATAACAAAGTATTGAGATAAACTTTTGTTATTGACCAAATACTTATTTTCCACCATAATTTGCAAATAAATTAATAAAAAAATCCTACAATGTGATTTTCTGGATTTTTTTTCTCTCATTTTGTCTGTCATAGTTGAAGTGTACCTATGCCTCTCTCATCTTTTTAAGTGGGAGAACTTGAACAATTGGTGGCTGACTAAATACTTTTTTGCCCCACTGTAGTTTACACCAGGGCTCCCCAACTGGCATCACATGGGTGGTTTTATTTGGCCCGCCAAGTTTTCTGAACAAAAACATTTTTTCAATTTTCTTCAAACACCAGGAAATCAGCTTCAAGTGATTACAATTTTGGAAATCTGTTCCCATGTATTCCCATGCATAATAAAGAGACACGATTGGATACAAATGTAAGCAAGGTTTGATATTATTATGTTTTAGTCAAATATTAGATCTGCTTGGGCTTCTTGCAGTCAATTTGCAGTCTACAAATGATTTGTAATTATGTTCCACCCCCCCCCCCCCCCCCCCCGACCATCCAATCTAGTTGATGATCCCTGGTTTACATCATTTTCATGCTCATCAAACCATCCAGTGATCACTCGTGCCCTGTGGATGGTGGAATTGTCATCCTATGTTAATTCCATTTACAGTAGCCTATATATCTAACCAACTCTGTGTATTTCTGTCACTTTGTTTTGTTTTGTTTGTTTCCTAATCCCAAAGTCGGCAGATAGAGAAACCAGATAAGGAAGATTTCTAGGGGACTTACGCAAGGAAACCTCCTGGAGCAGACATGGACCTCTCTGCCCTCCTGTTCTGACACACAAAGGGGTTACTGAAGGACCTCTTCCTCAGCATGGACTTCACCAGGATCTAATGTGGGGAGAGAGAGTGTCACAGGGCCCCCCAAATGGCACCCTATTGTCTATATAGTGCACTACATTTGACCATAGGACCTGGTCAAAAGTAGTGCACTATATTGGGAATAGGGTGTCATTTAGGACAGAGAAATACTCTATCAATTTGCCTTATGACTTAACTTTTCCCTGACCATGTGTCTTGACCTGGAAAACTCTGGGCACTCAAGTTTTTCCTGTTGTAGGTCCCAGACTTTTCCCCTTATTAAGACACAGATGTTCAGGAAAAACTCCAGTCCCTGTTTGTGATAGATGAGTAATTAAGTAAGTCTTGTCCGAGCCAGAACGGCTCATAGGGCAGGAGCCTATCTCCTGTACATCCCCTGGACAGGACACTAGTGAACTGACTCACCACAGCAGACAGACTGGGGATGAGTTTGATAGAGTTCTGGACCTCCTCCTCAGTGACCTCCACCACGGTGCAGTGCTCCTCCTCCAGGGGTAGAAGGTCAGTGCCATCCTCCGTCACCCACGGGTGCTCCTGGCAACACACAGGACAGGGAGGACAATAGTCACACAACACATGAGACAGCTCTACTGGGACAACTCTACTACTGTAACATTTCATAATTTGAAATGTCAAAGATGTCATGAAGGACTGTTTTTTTTAAAGCACCATTGAAGGTCTAGCTCTGCCCGCTTTCACCTTGATTTCAGGAATGGTGATCCTTGTATAAGGATTTTTATCCAGCATCCTTACAATAAGATCCTTCAACTCCTTGCAAACTTCCGGCCTGTGGTACCAAAGAGTGACTGAGATGAATACCCACCAAACCATCTACAGTACAGTAACTAGAGTAGTAGTGAATGGCTAAGAACAATAAAACAATACGATTACTATGTTATTATCACGTACTATTACATGCCATATTGTGAAGTTCTACCCATATTTTAGAGAGGTGCATATAGTGCAGACTAAATATTTGCACATTGCTTTTACATGGTAAATAGTGTCCCTTAGTGGAACTCACATGTCTGGGAACTCCACAGGCCTGTTCCTGATCTTATTGTGCAGGCCAATGATGTATTCATCGATGAAAGGGCACTGAGATAGGAAGATAGTGAAGAAAAAAACATTAAAATGCTGCTATAAATAAATAGATAGGCTACATGCATACACATGCTGTCTGTTTCCCACATAAAGCATTCAATTGATTTATTTTAAAAGCATTATTATGTGAGGTGCATCGGTTGATCGAACAATATTTGTAGTCGTCAGCATAATGGACACAGGAAATCAGATGAGAAACCAGCAGGCCAAAACAATCCATGGCAGAATACCGTACATTATGATAATAACAGAACCTACCTTCCCATAGACAAAGCAGTACAGGGTGATTCCCATGGCCCACACATCCAAGGCCTAACAAACATGAACATTGACCATTACTTTACAAAGAGAGCTTGCTGTATATTTTACAGTACAGTAAAATGTTGACCTTTGATACCAAGTACTTTTCTAATTATTTTTGATACCAGTCAATACAATACATTTTCATGGGGTAAATTTTATTTCTACGATATAATCAAAGATGAATTATCTAATTAGATAAATTAGCGATTAGTGTCTAACCTTGCCAGTAAAGCTCTGTTCATGGTCAGTCATCATCTCGGGGGCCATGAAGGCTGGAGTCCCTGCTGAGCTGGACAGGAGAGCATCACTCCCCTCAAACTGGTTACTGACACCAAAGTCTGCAATCTTCACATGCCCATTGTCTCCCAGCAACAGGTTGGAAGGCTTGATGTCTCTGTGGATGATCTTCTGGTAGTGCACTGGGAGGGAGGGGTACCAGGGAAGAATTACAGGAGACACTGCTTTAGCTCTTTTTTTAAATAAACTTTTATACGTCTATGAACAGCATTGGCCGAGTAATTTAGGTCTTGATATTCAGCTGTCAAAGCACCAATTGATCCTGTCTTTTCAGAACATATCTGACGAGTGACTTTTAAACCAATGTTTTGCTAAAGCGTGAGCAGGGTTAGCAGTATGCTGCAGGTCTCTGAGCAGAAGGCTTGTAGGTCCTATGTCCCAAATGGCACTCTATCCCCTTATTTAGTGCACTACTTTTGACCATGGCCCATAGGGCTCGGGTCAAAAGTAGTGCACTATATAGGGAATAGGATGCCATTTGTGACGAAATCCAGGTGAAGGACTCACAGTATTCAATCCCCAGGAGGATGTCTCTGAAGTAGAAGCGGGCTTGTCCCTCTGTGAAAGGAGTGTCTGAGGGCACCTCCATCACTGGGCTAGGGCCAAGGAAAAGCAACAGAGACAGGCAAAGGTAATCAAGCATCACCATCATAATATTCCAAAGAGTGGTCTTCCTACCACTAAAAATGCCTGAACCTTGTCATTGTTATCTTATGTCCCTTAACAATGGATACCTTATATTCACAAAATTCAGTAATTGGATGAGTTATATATAAATAACTAAATTCATCCTTTCAGTGTTATATATAATAATAATATAAGCCATTTAGCAGATGCTTTTATCCAAAGTGAATTACAGTCATGCATGCATACATTTTGCATATGGGTGGTCCCAGGAATCAAACCCACTACCCTGGTGTTACAGGTGCCATGCTCTACCAGCTGGGCTACAAAGGACCAGTGTTATAATGTAATGCAATACAGTATATTTCAGAAAGGGGTAAAACTTACCCTTTTGGCATTAACTCAAAGGCTAGAAAATAAACAAACAGAGAATGAAAGGACTAGTCAGAGCTCACATTAGTTTCTATGTAATAAACAAACTGGATAGACTGTATTATAGTCTTCAAACTATGGACCTAGTACAAGGAGATACAACAGAAAACATACATTTACCACATAACACCTTATTTCATCATTTAGTGCACTGAGATGAATGCATACTTACCCATGTGGAGATTATCTTCAGCAGGATCATCGAGAACCTACAATTGGAAAGTGTAAATCTATTAAATTAATACAACTACATGTAATAGTAGAACCTTTTAAATCTTCCACTTATGTATGTGTGTTCACCTCCACCAAATTGACAATGTTAAGGTGGTCTAGTTTCTTCAGGATGGCGATCTCCTGGTAGACTCTCTCCAGTGGCCCCAGGGGTTTGGGTGGCAGTCCCTGTTCTGTGCTGGCTCCTCGAGGAGGGGGACGCCCTATAACCAACCGCCATTATATATAGTGGTGAGCCTCACCAGTTCATGTTCATATCGGTTCTAAAGCACATACTTAAAAGGACTTAAAAGGAAAAATTTCACCTACGAGGAAATCCACACATCTTCATCAACTTCTTTTTTGAAAAAACTTTCATTGCCTATGAAAGGAAAGACATGATCAGTTTGCTCCTATGATACAAGAGCCAATCAGGCCAAAACAGAGAGTTGAGTAACTGTACATGTCTCTGCTTCCACAAAGGGGATGATAAGGAATGGAATGTGCAGAGCTGAAAAGATGCTTACATAGTATTGTTCATCATCTTCATTGTAAGCTAATCTCACCACCCCATACGAGCCCTACAATAGAAAAATAAGAAAGTCTGACAGAATCATTTTTACTTATTACACAAGAATGCTTTATGAAAAAAATGTTTTCTCTTGTCGGACAAATTCAGCATCTAGTTTTGATATCCAGTTTTGTACCAGACTGAGTATTCTAACTTTTATTTTCTTACCTTTCCAAGCTCATCCTTCAACTTGTATTGGTTGAGCTGGATACAATTCTAGGGAGAAACAAAGTGAAGGGTATTTAGTGGTGGGATATTGCACATTGACTACACATTATATAGGCTCATGCCTATTTATTTTGAGACTTCATAGATGAATCCCAAATGGCACCCTATCCCCCATATACTGTGTCCTGAATGGGCCCTTGTCAAAAGTAGTACACTATATAAGAAATAGGGTGCCATTTGGGACACAGCCCTGACATCCATTTGGGATGCAGACTTGACCTCTGACCTGGGAATCTGAAATGGACACCCGCTTGGACTCGATGGTGGGCTGTCGGGCCTCTCGCGGCTGGGTCGATCGCTCCTGCAATGATAGCTTCCTGTCTGACAATGACAGCTTCCGGCGCGCTGGTGCAGGGGGCCTTCGGTGACCGTTGGGCGGGGTCATCCGGTTGGATGCCATGCTCATGGCGGCCACCATGTCGGCCAGCTCTGCATTGTGCTCAGAGTCCAGCTCTGCCAGTCCATCAGTGTCTTCACTCATGGCTATCCCTGTCCTTGTCCCAGTCCCAGTTTAATCACAGAGAAAGGTCAGAGATGTCACAGGGGCCAGCTAATTAGATAATTAATTGTACATTTTAACCGACATTCACTAACGTTCTGTACTTGTACATCAAGCTGTTTCATGCTACAGAAACAGGATATTCTGCTGTAGAGATTCTGCCCTCAGACAAGGCTTACTTACTTAACCAACATTCAACTGTAACATCTCCCTGAAATGGGAGGCTACACTAACCTGGCTTTTCAACTTTGAATATTGAACATATTTTCCAAACGTAATTTTGTAGAATTAAGGCATGCACATTAACTAGAAATAGCTTATTATTTAACAGGGTAAATAAGAAAAAAAACGATATGTCAATTGAATGAACTGTAATTGGCTTGTACCTTTCTACATGTACAATACAAAACTAAATGACTATGACTTTTCATGGAAATAACATGTCTAAACACATCATAGATGACAACCACCTGAGCTCTGCTGCCTACCGATTCCTGTCAACACAAATAGCACTAACTGCAAATCCCTCCCAAATCCACCACTAAAACTTTCACACCTACAAAAATCAGATTTTCTGCAGCAAACATAGCAAATTACATAAAGGAAGCATTTTCATATTATGGTTGTTTTACTTACACACAGCTTGTGGATCCTACATTGCCTGTCAGTGTGGATGAGCTTCATGGTCTGTTCTGCTGATGTTTAAGAGAGAAAACCCCTTTGAGTCTCAGATCAGGACTTTCACTGCTGAGCCAAAGACTGTAGGATTACTCCAGCCTTAAGGATAAATCCTTGCCGTATTTAGCCTCATTAAGGTTATTCAGGGGGTAGCAATCAGTATTTACATTGATAAACTTCACCCCTGGGCCAGTGCAACAGGGGAAAAAGGTAAATGATTGGACATTAGGAATTAGGTGTGCGTCCCAAATGGCACCATATTCCCTATCTAGTGCATTACTTTTGACCAAACACCTATGGGCTCTGGTTAAAAGAAGTGCACTATATAGGGAAAATGGTACAATTTGGGACACATCCAATGAGTTACGGCCAGGAAACAGTTCGATCTAACGGAGACTGGAGATTGATGTTAGGAAAACCACTGGAAGTGAAGGATGACCATTGGTGGTGGAACAACCTATGCTGTCTGTGATTTCTCTATGGACAATGCTATAGACATAATGGGAGTTTGCCGAGCTGAGTGCCCAAGGAGGTTCTTAAGCTTGCTATTTACCTCAGAGCAAATTGGCTCAAGTGTTACATAAAAACCCTGGAGAAAAGTTTCCAACACTGAACATAGAATACCAATCAACCAGAAATTGTTGAAGATATTGCTTGTTTGGATAAGTTCTAATACAAAACAATACTATTGTAACAAAATATTTGAAATACAAAATAAAAGCTATTGGATAATTGCAATCAATCCAGTTTATGCCCAAATAAAATTTCAGGTATAACCTATTCCTCAATTCTTTAATTATCACCCTCACAGCCAATGCAATATTAATCATAGAGTCTACAGTAACTACAAAGGCAGATGAACTGACTTTGCTGATAACTACTTAATTGAGGGAAAATATACTTGATATGACTGTGATACGATATGTGGTTCACCCAGCTGTCACACATGATTGTGGCTAATTTTAGCTTGGTGGCTAATGCTAGCGTTAGCTAAGTGGCTAACATTAGGGGTTAGGGGTTAGGGGTTAAATTTAGGAGTTAGGTTAAAGGGTTAAGGTTAGGGGAAGTGTTGGCTAACATGCTAAGTAGTTGCAAAGTAGCTCAAAATTAATAAGTAGTTGTAAAGTTACTAATTAGCTCAAATGCTAAAGTTGTCCGTGATGAGATTCAAACACGCAACCTTTGGGTTGCTAGACGTTTGCGTTATACTCCTACCCATCCACCCCTTAAGTAACCTTTTGTCGTACTGTATGTAACCATACCAAATATAACATATCATACTAATTTGAGTGCCCCGGATTCTCATTTACTATGTCTATAAGATCAGGCTGCGAAAGACCCTTCCATTGGGAAAGTGGGATACCTAGTCAGTTGTACAACTGAATGCCTTCAACTGAAATGTGTCTTCCGCATTTAACCCAACCCCTCTGAATCAGAGAGGTGCGGGGGGCTGCCTTAATCGACATCCACGACACCCAAGGAACAGTGGGTTAACTGCCTTGATCAGGGGCAGAACGACAGATTTTTACCCTGTCAGCTCGGGGATTCGATCCAGCAACCTTTTGGTTACTGGCCCAATGCTCTAACCACTACCTGCCTCCCCATTTGTCTCACAGTGGTATGTCATTCATTCAGAGACGAATGTGGATGCATTCTCCTGTCACCACTTCTCTGATCGACACCGCCTGAGCGGTGAGGTTTGCGATAATCAGATTGAATAACTTGTTGTGACAGCAACATATCAAACTAGATTAGACATGACAAGTTCATTTCCAACAATCCCAGTCACATTTTGCAACAATTTAAGATATAGATATTTACATGTATTATTATTAGTTATCTTATCTTAACTGAAATGGTTTAGGCAATACTGTGTACAGTGTTTTTGCAGTACTGTTACACCCTGATCTGTTTCACCTGCATTTGTGATTGTCTCCACCCCACTCCAGGTGTCGCCTGTCTTCCCCATTATCCCCTGTGTATTTATACCTGTGTTCTCTGTTTGTCTGTTGCCAGTTTGTCTTGTTTGTCAAGACAAACTTTTGTCTCAGCTCCTGCTTTTCCCAGCCTCTCTTTTTCTTGCCCTCCTGGTTTTGACCCTTTTCTGTCCTGACTCTGAGCCCGACTGCCTGACCACTCTGTCTGCCCCTGCCCCTGAGCCTGCCTGCCGACCTGTACTTTTGCCCCACCTCTGGATTATTGACCTCTGCCTACCCTGAGCCTGTCTGCCGTTCAGTACCATATAGACTGACCTGTGTGAAGCTAGCCACAGTAAGGATTAGCCACAATAGTGGAATTTGCAGTTTGCCTGAAAAAATAAATGTCCCCCTTCAAAAATGATTTAAACGGATACAACTAGTGGAATCATGTCATATCTGGACTAGATAATGCTAATAAAAGGTTCGAATTTTAAACAAAAGACAAAATACAATTATTTGTAAAAATCTGACACTGTGTATGTATTAGACTTTAGAATTGCATTGAGGGCATACTTAAATGCATTGTACAGCCTTACCCCAATTTATGGACAAACGATCCATAGGTATCAGCCTACTCAATGACACCAGAAGATTACAATTCTGAAGAGTTTACACAAATATTAGCATCGTAGCACTTACAGTTGAAGTCGAACGTTTACATACACTTAGGTTGGAGTCATTAAAACTCATTTTTCAACCACTCGACTTGCCAAAACTATAGTTTTGGCAAGTCGGTTAGGACATCTACTCTGTGCATGACACAAGTAATTTTTCCAACAATTGTTTACAGACAGAATATTTCACTTATAATTCACTGTATCACAATTCCAGTGGGTCAGAAGTTTACATACACTAAATTGACTGTGCCTTTAAACAGCTTGGAAAATTCCAGTAAATTATGTCATGGTCTTAGAAGCTTCTGATAGGCTAAATGACATCATTTGAGTCAATTGGAGGTGTACCCGTGGATGTATTTCAAGGCCTAGCCTCAAACTCAGTGCCTCTTTGCTTGACACCAACAAACATGGTAGACATGGTCCAAAAATAGCACACCAAGGTTCTACAGCTGCACCATGGCAACTGACTGGTTGCATGACTGCCTGGTATGGCAACTGCTCGGACTCCGACCGCAAGGCACTACAGAGGGTAGTGCTTACGGTCCAGTATGTGCGTATGGCCCAGTACATTATCGGGGCCAAGCTTCCTGCTATCCAGGATCTTTATACCAGGCGGTGTCAGAGGAAGGCCCTAAAATTGTCAAAGACTCCAGCCACTCTAGTCATAGACTGTTCTCTCTGCTACCGTGTGGCAAGTGGTACCAGAGTGCCAAGTCTAGTCTCCTGAACATCTAATCAAATGGCTACCCAGACTATTTGCATTGCCCCCCCCCCCCCCCCCCTTTTTACACCGTTGCTACTCTCTGTTGTTATCATCTATGCATAGTCACTTTAATAACTCTACCTACATGTACATACAACCTCAACTAACCGGTGCCCCAGCACATTGACTGTACCGGTACCCCACTCTATATAGTCTCGCTATTGTTGTTTTACTGCTGCTCTTAATTACTTGTTACTTTTATTTCTTATTCTTATCCATATTTTTTAAAACTGCATTGCTGGTTGGGGGCTCGTAAGTAAGTATTTCACTGTAAGGTCTAATGGAATTTCATTTGATTTGATTTGATCAAAATCTGTCCGTTTAAGCTAGGGATACATGATCCAACTGAAGGTCCCCAGTACCAGTTGAAAAAATTGATGGAAGTATTTATGAAGACTGTTTAGTGAAGACTGTTTAGTGACAAAAAATAATGGGTTAAATACATGTAAAAAATATATATATATATCTTATACTGTATGTCTCAGATATAGGACAGACACTTCAGAACAAACTCCTTTTGATTTTTGGGAGTACTAACTGTTGTTCCATGTAATGAATCTGTTATTAAATGTGTTTTTATGGGCTAATAGCAGTTAAGGCCAAAAAAATTTCATCAAATTATTTTGGAATGTATTTTTGGAATACTTAAATACTTAAAATACTTAAAATTCAAAATGCCCGGCGTAGACAGGGCTTGAACTACAGGCTGTTCAGGCTTTGTTGCAGACCAGTCCGACCTCCCCTGATTCTACTACTCTTGGTCATGTTGAGCAATTGATTAATAAAACAGGTGTGGTAGCATGGTGATTGAACAAAAGCCTGTTCATGCTGTGGTTCTGAGAGCAGGGTTAGCCACCCCTGACAAATACTGTAGGAAAATACCTGTTAAGAAAAGTCACAAGATGTGCTTATGAATATAAACACTATATTTAAAAGAAGATCAACACAACTTCCACTTAGTTCTCTCTTTGTGATTTCAGCGAATTCCAATGGTGAGGAGCATCACGTCTCAAGGATCCAGACTTTCAACTCCTGAAAGACAAAGTTAAACCTCTGAGATTCAAGCACCATCTACAATTCATTAGATGACTTCATTCATGAAATGATTCATTCAAAATTAATGATTTCACAACAGGCATATCATAAAATGACCACTCAGCTAGATCTTTCTAAACAAATCAAATCAAATTGTATTTGTCACATGCGCCAAATACAACCTTACAATCAAATGCTTACTTACAAGCCCTTAGCCAACAATGCAGTTTCAAGAAAAATACCTAAAAAAAAGTAACAAACAATTAAAGAGCAGCAGTAAAATAACAATAGTGAGACTATATACAGGGGGTACCGGTACAGAGTTAATGTGAGGAGGCACCGGTTAGTTGAGGTAATTGAGGTAATATGTACATGTAGGTAGAGTTATTAAAGTGACTATGCCTAGATAACAGAGAGTAGCAGCAGTGTAAAGGGGGGGGGGGGGGCAATGCAAATAGTCTGGGGTAGGCATTTGGTTAGATGTTCAGGAATCTTATGTCTTGGGGGTAGAAGCTGTTTAGAAGCCTCTTGGACCTAGACTTGAAGCTCCGGTACCACTTGCCGTGCGGTGACAGAGAGAATAGTCTAGTCTGGTGTAGCCATTTGATTAGATGTTCTGGAGTCTGTTGACTGAGAAAACGTTGTCATTTAAAGCAATGACCTGGAGAATAATTACAGGGGAGACGAGATGAATGAGACAATTGGAAGCTGGGGATAATTAGGTGGCCACTAGGGCCAGATTGGGAATTTAGCCAGGACACCAGGGTTAACACCCCTAGTCTTACGATAAGTGCCATAGGATATTTAGTGACCACAGAGAGTCAGGACACCTGTTCAGCGTCCCATCCGAAAGACCCTACACAGAGAAATGTACTCAATCACTGCCCTGGGGCATTGGGATCTTTTTTTCTACAGAGAAAAGAGTGTCTCCTAATGGCCCTCCAACACCACCTGGTCTCCCATCCAGGGACTGACCTGGACACACCTGGCTTAGCTTCAGAGGCAAGCCAGCAGTGAGATGCAGGATGGTATCAACTTCAGTGAGGTAGGGACGTCCCCGGATAGCATGGACCATAAAGGAGACGGAGTGTTCTGATTGGCCCTGAAGCCTTTAGAGCAAGTCTCAAAGCCCCCCCCCCCCCTTGTAGAAATAGGCGGGGTTTATGACTTTGTGGCTGTGGTAACTAGTGACGACCCTCCCGCAATGTACCAGTAATACAAAACTCAATATCATCTCAGAAACCCGTGTGCTTCTCAAAACCTCCAGCAGAGGACGACACTTTCCGTTTTTATTTTGGAGCGTGGTCTACGTTGCTCTTCATTGGAAGGGCAAACTGCAGTTTTATGGTGAAGATAATGACACTGTCATGTCATTACGAGGTACTAGTGTGATGATCATGCGTAATTAATCACCCGATGCGCATCATGGGGACCAAATAAAGGAACATTTCCAGATAAAAAGTATGTTGCTTGGACATGATGGCATTGCGACTCAAAGTCCGTATCTGACCAATTAAGGGTTTTGAGGACTGTTGAATTGCGGAATAAATTAGGCAGATCATCAGATTCAGCCAAAATATATTTTCCCTTTATTTACTGAAAATCTTACACACTGTTTGATGTTACTCTGTATATAAAGAGTGTTTTGTTTCTTGTGTTTTAGTGATGCAACTTTTTATTCACTTTAGAATGGGTATATTTTGAGGGTCAGCAAATATTTCAATATATTTATTAGTTCCTGTAAAATATGACTGAATACAGGGTATTATTAGGGTCATTAGTGAGATATGACAACATTTTGGGGGGGAATGTCATTCGGGGGCAAAGGAGACTGTATGGTCTCCAACAGTAGATTAGCAGAGACCAGTCTCTCTCATGAGCCCGAGCTCAGCACTGGTAAGCTATGGTTAGCCAAGAAGTACCAGGAACTGGAGAAACTTACCAATATCATCCAAGCCAAACATAACCAACTTGATGAGTTTGAATGTCACATTTTTTATATTATTTTAGGGAACATTAAAGTTCCAGAATGCTTGTCATTCTGCTGGTGAGTCTCTGATCCACCTCTACGCAGACGACACCATTCTGTATACTTCTGGCCCTTCTTTGGACACTGTGTTAACAACCCTCCAGGCAAGCTTCAATGCCATACAACTCTCCTTCCGTGGCCTCCAATTGCTCTTAAATACAAGTAAAATTAAATGCATGCTCTTCAACCGATCGCTACCTGTACCTACCCGCCTGTCCAACATTACTACTCTGGATGGCTCCGATTTAGAATACGTGGACAACTACAAATACTTAGGTGTCTGGTTAGACTGTAAACTCTCCTTCCAGACCCATATCAAACATCTCCAATCCAAAGTTAAATCTAGAATTGGCTTCCTATTTCGCAACAAAGCATCCTTCACTCATGCTGCCAAACATACCCTTGTAAAACTGACCATCCTACCAATCCCCGACTTTGGCGATGTCATTTACAAAATAGCCTCCAATACCCTACTCAACAAATTGGATGCAGTCTATCACAGTGCAATCCGTTTTGTCACCAAAGCCCCATATACTACCCACCATTGCGACCTGTACGCTCTCGTTGGCTGGCCCTCGCTTCATACTCATCGCCAAACCCACTGGCTTCATGTCATCTACAAGACCCTGCTAGGTAAAGTCCCCCCTTATCTCAGCTCGCTGGTCACCATTGCATCTCCCACCTGTAGCACACGCTCCAGCAGGTATATCTCTCTGGTCACCCCCAAAACCAATTCTTTCTTTGGCCGCCTCTCCTTCCAGTTCTCTGCTGCCAATGACTGGAACGAACTACAAAAATCTCTGAAACTGGAAACACTTATCTCCCTCACTAGCTTTAAGCACCAACTGTCAGAGCAGCTCACAGATTACTGCACCTGTACATAGCCCACCTATAATTTAGCCCAAACAACTACCTCTTTCCCTACTGTATTTAATTAATTAATTTATTTTGCTCCTTTGCACCCCCATTATTTTTATTTCTACTTTGCACATTCTCCCATTGCAAATCTACCATTCCAGTGTTTTACTTGCTATATTGTATCTACTTTGCCACCATGGCCTTTTTGCCTTTACCTCCCTTATCTCACCTCATTTGCTCACATTGTATATAGACTTGTTTATACTGTATTATTGACTGTATGTTTGTTTTACTCCATGTGTAACTCTGTGTCGTTGTATGTGTCAAACTGCTTTGCTTTATCTTGGCCAGGTCGCAATTGTAAATGAGAACTTGTTCTCAACTTGCCTACCTGGTTAAATAAAGGTGAAATAAAATGTTTTTTTTAAATAAATAAAAAATTCTCTCCAACTGCTTCTGCAATTTTGTCAGTTAGTCAAAACCGTGTTTATGCCCCTTTTATTATACAAATATACTGTTGCCTTTAGTAGTTTTACTAGAGAAACATAGCCTTCACATGGTCCAGTGGCTTCTCCTGAAGAAGCTGGCCCACTCTGAAGAAGAATGTGCAGTAAGGCTGGAATAATTGTGTAACACAAATGATCAATTAAGCAATCATATTCCTATCCTCTGAGTGTAATAGTAGACAATACCAACATTTTGTGTCTTTCTATCTTAAAGGCTCTCTCACAGAAATTCACAGATGGGAGAATATCCCTAGAGCATTTTGTGGAGTCCTGTCAAAGATCTTGTAAGGTGTAAGTAAGGTCCTGTCAAAGATCATGTCCGTCTGGTTCAGGCAGAGAAAATCCAAGAGTTTATCAAGCTGGAGCGAAACCCAAAAGGCCCACTGAGAATCACAATAGTAGGGAGCCTCCATCAGTTGACTTGCCCCTGAGCCCCCCTCCTAATATCTGCCATGTTTTCTATGGTCTCACCTCTGCTATTATTCTGCCTAACGTCTAAAACTCCTTCAGCTCTGCTCCATTCCACTGCCGGATGGGTCCATATCAACCGCCCGAGTGACCACATCAACAGTGCTCAACTTGAGGCCTACAGCCTTGCCTTTTGACACTGGCCAGCCTGTAGGCCTTAGAGTGTATGGAAAGGGTCATACTCCCAGTTTGCCAGCCAGACCTGTACGTCTGCAGCGACTCAACAACATACAGCCTAGACATCATCAGCAGGACCCATCTCCACATTGACACTGTTGGATAGAAAGGGCATCAACAGTTACTCTCTGGACTATAATGAATTGATGTACTTTATGATTGTCTGTAAAATAGCACCACATAGTTGAAACAAGTCGATTAAGAAGGGTGAATAAAGACAACACCTTATGGGTTTTGTTTTATATCCAGGCTCCCCTAAAACATGTCACAGCATACTGTAGGCATCAATGCTTTCTTGGGGTAGGAAAACCCTGAACTCACTGTGCTTCAGTGCAGTAGGTCACAATGTGTACTTAAACTCTTCACCTAGCTACACTTGATGCCTCAGATCATCCTCTCTCCACAGAGACTCCTGCTAAGGTCAGCCAAGGACCACGTCTGGAACTGTCAAACTGCAAGCTTTTTCAAGCCTCTAAATCACACGTTCTCTATACTTTTTATTACATCCAAACCTAATGTTGATTCATTGTTCCTAAAATTCCTAATGAAAGCACAGTTGCCTGATTCCATTGAATGACTAACACCTGCCTACCATACTCAGTGGTTGTCATTTGTTCCCCTAGTTATGTGGATCACCAGACCAAGGATTCGCCTGGTCAGCCATAAGGTTAGCCAGACTGCCATCTTGCCTAATCAAGCTCGCTGTACTTATTAGCTGTCAGAGAGAGGCCAGTGAGTTTACAGGAGCTGATTAGTGATGCAGTGGATGTGAAGGCCATTGTTTGACAGCTTACTTCTGTTACAGCTATGTCAGCAGCCTCTATTGTCCTAAGCGACTGTAATTGGGCAATTTTCTCATCTGTCAGCTAATCATCATGCGCCTGTCAACTCCACATCTCCGTGTCTCTCCTTTATCAGTTGAAGTCAATGGGCTCCAGTTATTTTATATCAATAGGCGAGCACTATACAATTTGTAGGCCACAGATGACCCTACAAATTATCACAATTACTAAAGGAATTTGGATTTAATGACACTATCCCATTACTGAAAGGTATCTGAAAGGAACCTCTTCAATGCACAGCAATACCAAATAAGGCTATCATCTTAAATAAGGAATACATCTTCATGAGGGTGTTTTTATTTCTTTCCAAGAACAACTAGCTATGTGTATTCGAATAATGGAGTATCTGCGTCACTCTGCATTGGTATAGTATGTATTGGGTGACTCTTAGAGGGGTTTCATTGTGTACGATACATATGGGGAAGCTTTGGCTGACCTAGTTCTGTGAACATTTTCAAACTAACAAGCACCTGTGGTCTGCATTCCAAATGGAACCCTATTCCCCATGGGCCCTGATCAAAAGAAGTGCACCCCTGCTCTGTACTGGTACACCCTGTATATAGCCATGTTATTTAATTTTTACTTGTTATTCACTGTGTACTAATTCCTCGTGGCACTATTTCTATTTTTACTCTGCATCGTTGGAAAGGGACCCGTAAGTAAGCATTTTACTGTTAGTAAACAATAGGTGTAGACTAAGTATGTTACAAATAAAAGTGATTTGAATAGGTAATACGGTGTCATGTGACACACCTCTGAACACTAAGCAGAAAAAGGCAACCACAGACAGCTATTCTGAAATTCTGTTATTTTACTAATGAAAAAATATTTTACTTCTAAAATAACATAACAGGACATAATAAATAACATATTTAGGTCATCCTATATTCATAATTATTTTGGACTCTTCAAGGCTTGGTCCAAAATTGCAGCCACTGCATATCAGCAGTAATAAAATAATATCCAACAACTTCACATACAGTTGTAAAATGCAGAGTACCACCTCCTTATTTAAAAGTGAATGGTTATGACATTGCATTGCTTACTAGAATGTTGGATTATTTGTTATGAATACAAAACCACCAGGTTCATGGATATTTTGTGGTAAAGTTCTCATACGTTTCAAATAGGTATTATAAATAACACAACTTAAATAACATTTGAAGGTCACATTATGCACCTTATCGACCAGCGAGGAAGCATAATACAGTATCCCTAACCTAAACGCAGGTTAGATAAACCACTATCAGGCCATTCATTCCATTACTGAGTCACAAAGTTGTATCAATAGTCTCTGTGTGGCCCATGGTCTCGCTGTCTGGGACAAGGCATCATGGAGACACGTTGGGTCACACATCCCAGCACGTACTTTCCTGTACAGAAGTCAGACTCTGATTGTCAGTCTGTTTGTGCTATCATGCCAACTCCTTGTCACTCAAACATATCAGGGACCAGGCTAATACTTGTGTGGTTCCTCCTTTAGATGAAAATGTACTCTGCCTATACAGGCGATCATGGCTTGAACATCATAGTCAGTAGGAGAAATCCACACAGCAGTCAGTCAGGATGAGACAGGTTAGATAGGAGACTCCCAGGACTGCTGTGCTCTCATCACGTGTTTCTTGATTTGCTCATATGTGACAAACATTACGATGTTCCATGAGGCAAGACGAAGGAAAGAAGGCATGAACCTGGAGGGGAAGGAGAATCAGAATATTTAACCAAGCAGAACAATTAGCTTAATTCACTGTTCATATCTAGGAATCTTGATTCAGCCAAAGATGATTTGAAAGCAATTGGAATTTAGAAATGGCTTTTGATTACTACACACCCTTTATAGAAGGCTTTGGGTCCCTCATTTCTCATCATCGTAACAGCACAGTTAATAGCACCGTTGTATTTTCCAGCTGTAGAGTTCATGAACCGGGTCTTCACTACATCTACAGGAGACGCCACAATAGTGGTGATGAAACCAGCACTGAAGGCTGCTGTGAAATGGCAGGGCAGGTTATCTGAAAAAACAACAAATCACTTTGAAGTACTTGAAACGATTCAAATGTACCCTGTGTGGTGTAAAACAAATCACATGCCTGCTTACCAGTCATGATGTTATACTGCAGGATAAGTTCCTTGATGATGTCATAAGTCACCAGCTCCGAACAGTTCACTATGGCGTTACGAGTTATGTTTGGGCCACAACCTGAAGGAAAATTATGAATGAAACTGGTAATTACAATTACGGAATCATCTTTTTTTAAATTTATTTTTTAAATCTTTATTTAACTAGGGAAGTCCATTAAGAACAAATTCTTATTTTCAATGACGGGCTAGGAACAGTGGGTTAACTGCCTTGTCAGCTTGGCGATTCGATCTTTTATGCACGTAAAGCAAATGTTCCTAATTGGACTGAAATTCAGACTGCATTAGGCCTACCTTTCCAGAGCCCTCTGATGCCCTCAGTCCTGGCGATCGTCCTGTAGGCATCCATGGTGCCGCTATATCTCTTCACCCCCTCCGCTTCTGCTCCCCTGACTTGAGCCTGGAACCGCACTTTCACTACATCTGTTGGCTGAGCAAAGGCTACTGCCATGGCCCCGGTCGTACAGCCTGCCATCAGCCGACTCCCAATGCCTGCATCTATGAGAGCAGAGAGGAGTAGCGAGGATGAGAGATGCAGTCATAAAACACCAAGCCACATTCTTTCAGCCACATTCATGATATTCTACTTGCACTAAATCAGATAAAAATATAATTGAGAGATACAAAAAATGAAAATGTCTGTTAGGTTACATACTGTCTGTTCCCCGGGTGTAGAACTGCTTCATGGAGTCATAGAGGCCGATGCGGACCGAGGCAAAGCTCATCTGTCTCTGGAGACCTGCCACCAGGCCATTGTAGAGGCTCCTGGGCCCCTCTGTCTTCACCATGGTGTTGATGGTGCCAAACACACCTCTGTACTTCACCACCATCTTCCCTTCAGAGGACTTGGACTCGCCCTGGATCTAAGACAGACAAACACAAGTGTTTATTCATCTTTGTATTTAAAGTAATCCTAGTGACACAATTCAATCAAGACAGAATACCTTTACATAATTGTTATGTAGAACATGGCAACATTGCAATGACCATACTAACATACCACTTAAGTGTACATGTCCAATACATTGCATCGTTCTAAATAGTATACTAGTGAAGATAATGGAACAGAAACCATTACTTACTTTTTAAGCATAATCATGGTTGCAAAAATCACTTTACTGTATGTAAAGCATGTGCACCCTCTCACCTGCAGCCTAACTTTAGCTGTGTCCAAA
Organism: Oncorhynchus clarkii lewisi; assembly: GCF_045791955.1. Classification (NCBI taxonomy): domain Eukaryota; kingdom Metazoa; phylum Chordata; class Actinopteri; order Salmoniformes; family Salmonidae; genus Oncorhynchus; species Oncorhynchus clarkii. Next base: position 19,687,988 of record NC_092173.1, on the reverse strand, counting down.
GGGAAGGTGATCAAGTCAGCAAAACAGGCTGCAGTTCCAGCGCCAAAGAACTTAACAGCAGCTGTAGGGGCCAAGTCTGTGGGCTTCACTCCAGCCATGACTGAGATGGTGCAGATAATTTCCCAGAGTACTTAAGGTCTTACACGTACAGAAGATATAACGTAGTTTAATAGGTTTTGTCCATTCCTAGAGAGAATAGAGCAAATAGTAAGTAATCAGAATGAATCAAGGAACACAAAGATGGCTTTTTAGTCAGTATTCATTGAATGATTATTGTAAGCACCCAAATCTTACTTACTTAGACAGATGCAAGTGATGTTCAAGTTTCAGGTATTGGAAAGTTATCTTTATGAATGTAAGATCCTCTTGTCTTTTGTTGTTCCATAAAATTGCTCCAAAAAAGCATACCACCGCCTGTGAAACATACGAACATGAAACGAATATGAAAGAAAATACTTTGGCATGCCCTATAAGCATGTGTAAAATTAAAATAAGCTTTTCAAATGTGTAGTACAATTTAGGTCATATCTCAAATTCTAAATGGAAGCTCTAGATAAATGTTAAGCAGACATTAGATGGGCAAAATGGATATTGAACAAACTAGCAATACAACAAATATTGGTATAACATTAGGCTTACCTGATTGGAATGAAAAGTACTGTAATCCAAAATTTGAATTGGGAGGTTCTATTGAGGAGCACTGGCTTGAGAGAGTTAAGATTTGATTCTCACGCCCTGGGGTGGGTGTGGATTATTATAGCCTGCCCATCCCTTGTCACACATAGTTCCATGACATACATTGACCTGAAAAGTATGCGTAAGCTCGTGTCGCACATGAGATATGTTGACACATGGCTGGCTCAATGATTTGTCTAGTATGCGATGACAATGATCCCATTTTGTTATCGATTCAAACCAAATGAGTCAAGATCCCACACTTTCAACTGCATTTAGCTTTTTTTGATTAAAAAAAAATTACTCCAAAAATATATATTCAAACCATGATGAAAGTTCATATAAACTATTTCTCCCTTTTGGGAGTACAAGACAGTATGTGACATTATGTCAGTCAGCCTCAGTTCTGTTGAACCTTAAAAAAACATGCATTTAATTATATCTGCACAAAAATGCAACACTCTTTGATACATCATTTATTATGTAATTGGTGATTTTCAGTTTACAATGAACAGCCGATATGCAAGATACAGTAGTTGTCTTAAACTCAAAAGGTATTACATCCAATGAATTTCATTGCAGCAGAGAGCCAAGGCAATAAGACTTGTTGAAATAGCACAGAGCTAATTTAGACTTTATAATAATTATGTAACACTCCATAATTATATATATAAAAACACCCATGCCCCCATCCGCTGAGCCAATCCATACATGTCCCTGAGAGGCTGTGTGCCTGAGCATGTTTTCACTGTCAGAAGTTCCTACAGTCTCTGGTTTCAGGAACAGAAGCGGCTCTTGAATAGTGTGTGACTGCCTGGTGACGCAGAGAATAGAACAACATACAACTATTACATACATATCCTAACACCAGCCAATTACCATGACAGCTGCTGAAATCCTAACAAAGGTGACGTCACTTTAAGAACAAACTGTTCATCAGTTTGTTGGAAAAACAAGGACTACTGGACAAGGGGGTCAAAACTTGATACCCTTTTGACTATTAGAAAAAATGTTTTCCCCTGTGACAATAATCCTTAAAAGGCTATGGGAGTCTCCCACATCAGTGATCATGGGTGCACACCTAATAATAAATAAATAAAATATCAGTTACACTGGCAAAACCATTTAATTTATAAAAACAATAGAAAAACTACTTAAATGAAATGTACATATTCTTTACATAATTAGAAAGCACTGTCCATGAGCTGCCACTTATGTAATCAAGATGTGTGGTCATTCATAAACCTTTAGAAAACATACACCCAACTGTATATACAGCACGACACACAATATCAAATAGCATTTAGAGAAAGTGCTAATGTTAGTCTTTAAAATGAGATGCAAATATCTTTGCTATTCTCTTGGTCTCTTCTTTCTTCATGGACGACGGTGGTATATTGGGCCTGGGACGAGGAACGCGCCGACAGAGAATCCCATGTCTAAGAGAGCTCTTTTTCTGCAAAAAAGAGATTCAATCAATTGTTTAGCATAGAAACTGGCCTATTGTTCCTAGTTTGCAAGCAAACAAAATGCATCATTAGGCTTTAAATGGAGATACTGGGAGATAAAACATGTGAAAACGCAAAGATTTAAATGTCTACCATTGTGTGTTAATGAGTCAGTCCTTTCTCCATCAAATAGAACCAGCCCCACATTGGTCAAATACGTACAAATATGTGATCAATCACGATGAACTCTACTCTTAAAAGGGCTGGTCAGATGTTTGTTTTAATATTAGCACAGAGTGACTAGCTGGAACTAGTTTCCTTTAGCATTGAGTGACTTGCTGGAACCAGTTCTCTGACATGTCCTGCGAACTCTGTAGTCCCACTGCGTGATAAACAACTGCACCTCCACACCCCCTTCTTGAAACTGGATACATGCCAGTCTGACGCAGGGGCCCGGACAAGCAGGCATACCTCCCTATCACCACAGTTGCCCTTTAGTTATTTAAGTTAAGTTAAGTTATGAGCCAAACCATAATGATTATTCTCATTAGAACAACTTCTGAGCTATTAATGATAAAAGACAAGAAATGTTGATTTCTCACAAATAGTAGGCCTAAATCTCCCATAGGCAGACTGCCAAGTGTGTTACCACACAGACAGACATATCAGCCCAGTGACTGTGACCCCACAGTTAAAGGTCAACACAACGCTGAGACGGAAAGACACTCAGGGTTCTTGTTTTATGATATTTCAGTCAATGGCATGTGGAGCGCCCTGAGTTTCTCCCTCTCTCTAGAGATGAGCTTAACGGTTATTTTCTCCTTAGCTCAATAGCAATGCAACCATTTGAGAGAGATCACCCCACTGCTAAAGACTAATCCTCAGGGCAGGAAAAACAGTTCCTCTCATGATAAAAGCCCCCCACCGTAGAAGTATATTTTAAAGAAGGCGGTGGCCTCTTATACTACTAGCTGCTGCACTGGCTCAGTTCTCGCAGTCGCTAGAGTGGCTCAGTTCTCACAGTCGCTAGAGTGGCTCAGTTCTCGCAGTCGCTAGAGTGGCTCAGTTCTCGCAGTCGCTAGAGTGGCTCAGTTCTCGCAGTATCTAGAGTGGCTCAGTTCTCGCAGTCGCTAGAGTGGCTCAGTTCTCGCAGTCGCTTAGAGTGGCTCAGTTCTCGCAGTATCTAGAGTGGCTCAGTTCTCGCAGTCGCTAGAGTGGCTCAGTTCTCGCAGTCGCTAGACTGGTCTAGACTGGTGCACTCTTGGACGCCCGAGTGGCAGAGAGGTCTAAGGCACAGCATCACAGTGCTAGAGGCGTCACTACTGTCCCGGATTTGATCACGGGCTGTATCACAACCGTCCTTGATCGAGAGTCCCATAGGGCAGTGCACAATTGGTCCAGCGTCATCTGGGTTAGGGGAGGGTTTGGCTGGAGGGGCTTTAGCTGGCTCATCTCGCTCTCTCAACTTCTTGGGGCAGGCCGGGCGCCTGCAGGCTGACCTTGGTCGTCAGTTGAACGGTGTTTCCTCTGACACATTGGCGTGGCTGTCTTCCGGGTTAAGCAGCCCGGTGTTAAGAAGCGCAGTTTGGCGGGTCATGTTTTGGAGGATGCATGACTCGACCTTCGCCTCCCGAGCCTGTTGGGGAGTTCAGCAATGAGACAAGATCGAAATTGGGGAGAAAAGGGGGGGAAAATTCACACAAAAAAATAAGACTGGTGCACTCTGTGTGACTCCTATACTGGCCCCCTTTACTCGCCGACATCCAAGCTGGACGAGGAATGGCACATAGTGACCTATTAGTAGCTATGTCCTCCTTTGGCATTGGTATGACAGAATATTAGCACTGGAAGATGATGACTTGGCAACTTCAAGACTGTAGAGACAGTTTCCTTATTAGTCAGCAGCGTGCGCCTGATAGAGTGAATGACTCAATATTCTGTAACCCATGGCTTGTAATGCAACAATCAATCATTTTAGTGGAATTTGCTACTACTCTAAATGTTGATCTGTGTCTCAGTTACTCATGTCTAGACTTGCAAAAACCTGTTATAATAGCATATTCAGGCTCAACCCAGAAGCAGAAGAAAAGCAGATTGAGGCAGAGAGAGAAAGAGGGGACAGGGCTGGTACTGTACTTACTGGGTCAGAAGAGGCCAGGGGGAAGACAGGTGCTATGCGTAGCGCTCTCATAGAAGCCTCCATGTGGTGAGATGAGAGGAAGAAATTAGGGATCTCCACAGGGTCAGAGCTGGACAAAAGGCAGTTAAGGAACAAGCAAAAACCAAGCATGCAGGTCCTGTATTTATTCTTGGGTCCATGTTAAAACTGTAAAAAAAAAGCTCAGCTTCAGCTAAACAGTTAGAATAACAAAGAGGTAAGAAACCAACGTTGACAATGCAAGGATACTGTTTAGACTTCCTGTTGTCTTCTTTGTGTAGGAACATTTCTGGCTGATATGTGTCAGATGTGACAACAACATGTTCTGTGTCCTCTTCTGAGAAAGCAGCTGTGTCGTACAACAACCCGGAGGTCTCAACCTCTGACAGAACATCTCTGTCACCAGGAACCCTGCTAGCAGTCTCTCCACTACACAATAAGGACTGTTCGTGTAGAGCAGCAGTGATGGACTCCTGATGTAGTGCTGCCTCATTGTCAGAGGTTTGGAGTGTCCTCTCACCATCACTCACCGTGTCTTCCTCCTCATCTGTGTCTGGTCCCTGAGAGAATTCAGAGTTAACATGTTGCTCCCTCTCCTCTAGTCTGCTGCCTTTGGCCTCACTAGACCTCCAAGCCTGCAGGGTGTCAGTCTGCAGATCAGACCTCTCCCCCTCCTGTTGGGTGAGGCTAGGGTGGTAGGAGTAGTCCAAGGCTTGGCGCTCCTCTGGTGTCTCCAGACTCTCCAGAGAGGCTAGGTCTGGGTCTGACAGCAGGCTGGTCCAGGGGCTGGTTCTGTCTGTTAGAGATGCAAACTCATTCAGAGGCCTGGGCTCTACCACGGTCTCCTCATAATCTCCATCCTCTTCCTCCTCTCTGGGACCTCCTCCTTCATCAGCTTCAGATGCAGGGGCCTTGTCCTCCTCCTCTTCATCAGCCTGAGAATCACTGTGTTCCTGATACATACATGGTACAGGTGAAGGGACAGGAGACAAATCCTCCTGGGGGGAGCCTGATGCTTTATGGAAACATGGAGCACTCTGGGGGAATGTTTCATAGCCTTCGGGCAGGTGGTGGTCATCTGGAACAGGGGGAGTTGTTGAGCTGTTCTTGGGGCTAGAAGGTATTGTCTCCATGCGATGATGTCCCTGTAGATCTGGAGAAAGGAAAGAGATGTGTTGAGTGGCCTGACACTAATAACAGTATAATAAATTAACAAGGCAATCCCCAAGACGTAGACATGAAGTAACATATTTTGGATACCCTTTGAATAGGTATGCACCCCAAATCTCATCCTATTCCCTATATAGTGAGAGAAAAAAAAGTTCTGGGACACTGTAAAGTCCATGGAGAATAAGAACACAGCTGCCCACTGCAATGAAGATAGGAAACACTGTCACCACTGATAAATCCACTATAATTGAGAATTTTAATTAGCATTTTTTTACGGCTGGCCATGCTTTCCACCTGGCTACCCCTACCCCGGTCAACAGCACTGCACCCCCCACAACAACTCGCCCAAGCCTTCCCCATTTCTCCTTCTCCCAAATCCAGTCTGATGTTCTGAAAGAGCTTCAAAATTTGGACCCCTACAAATCAGCAGGGCTAGACAATCTGGACCCTTTCTTTCAAAAAGTATCTGCCAAAATTGTTGCCACCCCTATTACTAGCCTGTTTAACCTCTCTTTCGTGTCGTCTGAGATTCCCAAAGATTGGAAAGCAGCTGCGGTCATCCCCCTCTTCAAAGGGGGGGACACTCTTGACCCAAACTGCTACAGACCTATATCTATCCTACCCTGCCTTTCTAAGGTCTTTGAAAGCCAAGTAAACAAACAGATTACGACCATTTCAAATCTCACCATACCCTCTCTGCTATGCAATCTGGTTTCAGAGCTGGTCATGGGTGCACCTCAGCCACACTCAAGGTCCTAAACGATATCTAACCGCCATCGATAGGAAACATTACTGTGCAGCCGTATTCATTGATCTGGCCAAGGCTTTCGACTCTGTCAATCACCACATCCTCATCGGCAGACTCGACAGCCTTGGTTTCTCAAATGATTGCCTCGCCTGGTTCACCAACTACCTCTCTGATAGAGTACCTCTGGCAGTCTCTATGGGGGTGCCACAGGGTTCAATTATTGGACCGACTCTTCTCTGTATACATCAATGATGTCGCTCTTGCTGCTGGTGAGTCTCTGATCCACCTCTACGCAGACGACACCATTCTGTATACTTCTGGCCCTTCTTTGGCCACTGTGTTAACAACCCTCCAGGCAAGCTTCAATGCCATACAACTCTTCTTCCGTGGCCTCCAATTGCTCTTAAATACAAGTAAAATTAAATGCATGCTCTTCAACCGATCGCTGCCTGCACCTGCCCAACATCACTACTCTGGACGGCTCGGACTTAGAATACGTGGACAACTACAAATACCTAGGTGTCTGGTTAGACTGTAAAGTCTCCTTCCAGACTCACATCAAACATCTCCAATCCAAAGTTAAATCTAGAATTGGCTTCCTATTTCACAACAAAGCATCCTTCACTCATGCTGCCAAACATACCCTTGTAAAACTGATCATCCTACCAATCCTCGACTTCGGCGATGTCATTTACAAAATAGCCTCCAATACCCTACACAACAAATTGGATGCAGTCTATCACAGTGCCATACGTTTTGTCACCAAAGCCCCATATACTACCCACCATTGCGACCTGTACACTCTCGTTGGCTGGCCCTCGCTTCATACTCGTCGCCAAACCCACTGGCTCCATGTCATCTACAAGACCCTGCTAGGTAAAGTCACCCCTTATCTCAGCTCGTTGGTCACCATTGCATCACCCACCTGTAGCACGCGCTACAGCAGGTATATCTCTCTGGTCACCCCCAAAACCAATTCTTTCTTTGGTCGCCTCTCCTTCCAGTTCTCTGCTGCCAATGACTGGAACGAACTACAAAAATCTATGAAACTGGAAACACTTATCTTCCTCACCAGCTGTCAGAGCAGCTCACAGATTACTGCACCTGTACATAGCCCACCTATAATTTAGCCCAAACAACTACCCCTTTCCCTACTGAATTAATTTTATTTATTTTGCTCCTTTGCACCCCATTATTTTTATTTTTACTTTGCACATTCTTCCACTGCAAATCTACCATTCCAGTGTTTTACTTGCTATATTGTATTTACTTTGCCACCATGGCCTCTTTTTTGCCTTTACCTCCCTTATCTTATCTCACCTCATTTGCTCACACCATATAGACTTGTTCCTACTGTATGTTTGTTTTACTCCATGTGTAACTCTGTGCCGTTGTATGTGTCGAACTGCTTTGCTTTATCTTGGCCAGGTCGCAATTGTAAATGAGAACTTGTTCTCAACTTGCCTGCCTGGTTAAATAAAGGTGAAAAAAAAAAGTGCTATACTTTTGAACAGAGCCCTATGGGAATAGGCTGCCATTTGGGACTAATCAGGTGAAGAGCATCTCACCACTGATGAGGTTGTTAACCTCCCCAACCAGGCGGGTGGACTTGAGAAGGAGCTGGGAGGAGTCTGTGTCTGAGACCTGGTGCTCGTCCAGTCTGGAGCGCTGGCCCTGCTCACTTTGAGAGGGGAAGGTATGGGTGGACAGCTTATGGCTGAAGTACCTCTGGATGTCATCCAACTCACTTAGGTTCTTCCTAGAACAAACACAACAAGCACATTCCTTATTGAAAAGTTACTTCGGTGACACTTTCTGTGTGGGTATACAGTAAACAGTCCAGCCCCCCTGTAATTTGGGATGTAGACCTAATGTCCCAATCATTTACCGGAGTGCTGAAAACAGAACGGAGCTGGAGGGATGGGCGTCCACCGCAGCAGCACTGGTGGGGACGCCCACTCCCCCCTCCTGAAGACTCTGGTGGTACAGTCGCACCCTGTCCATGTGCTCATCATGCCGGTCACTTTCACTGGACCTGAGACATCGGGGAGGAGGAGGAGAGCAGAAAGGGGGAGGAGGAGAGCAGGAGGTGGCGACAGGGAGAGGGGGATAGCAGAAAGGGGGAAAGCAGGAGGAGAGGAGACCAGAAAGAAAAAAAAGTAACACCATTACGAATTGTTGAAGTGGTTGTCCAAAGTGAATTTAGGGTAGGTTTGTATGATACCATACACTTTATGTTGCATCTCATTGAAATGGATTACTTGCATGTTAAAGAAAGAATTGTGAGGGACAGAGCTAGAGACGAGCTCTACAGTACCTTTCTGGCAGCAGCCTGTCAGAAAGGTGGGGTGTGGAGTTGATCCTCTGCTCTGTGTAGCGGCTGACGTGGGAGGGGAAGCTGCTGTATGTGGCTGTCGTGTGGTAATAGAGGGGCAGGGTCTGGAACAAAGCCTGACAAATAAACACACCCACCACGGCTGTTAAACCCACAAAGATATACAAGTAGTACAAAACACTGATGCACTCAAATCCTTTTGTGACTGCTATGAGCCATTCTGGCTCAGACAAAGTTACTTACCTACTTACTAAATGCTAAGATGCTTTAGGAAGAACTTAATACAGACTAACAGTGAAAGCCACTGCTGTACTCACTGAGTCTTTGTTGCCGTCACACACAGCCTGTCTCTGACCCCGCAGCTCCTGGACTCCCTTAAGTGGGGAGACAGACACTTTGAGCTGGCCCTGGCACTGGCCATTGAAGTCAGTGATGTTGTACCAGCCACACACTGACTGGAAGCCTGACAGGAGAGGGGACAGGTCCACTGAGGCAAACCCAATCACCCGCTCCACATCTAACAAGACAAGACACAGGACTAATGAAGTGCATTAAACATTAAAACAACACTAACTTTATCCCCTTCAAGAATTGTTGGTTGATAGCTAGAGTATTACTACATTGCTGTACTGTACCTCCTTTGTGCCAGACTTTGAACACCAGGGACTGTTGTGGATCCAGAAGAAGTTGCTTTGACAGCCTGTGATTATCAAACAGTATATTAGTTCAGCGTGACACGGTCTGACAGAGGGCATTCTAAACTAGGCATGTTCCAATAATATCAACAGCACATTTGTTCATAATCATCCAAACAATCCTTAATAACTTTTATATCTTTGGGCCCATTAAACCTGAATATTACATAAACAGTATGTGTTGCAGGGGTTAAAACTAAAATAAATACCATGACTAGAGATATCTCCCGCCAAAAAATCCATATTGCGATAAATTGGCTGAATTGATTCGATAACGATAAATAGAACAATACATTAACATTAATGTGCACCAGTTTTTAAAATAAACCTTCATTTTATCTCCAATCTCTAGTATAGTCTACATATCGTAATGAAGGACATCAGCTAAATGCCTGCGATAAGTGATTTGTATTGTATCCCCTTTCATACCAAAAAGTAATGACCATCATGTTTTAAGGGAAAGAGGATGATTTTATAAATGTATTAAACTGAGTTTGACCAATTCCAGTCCTTTTCAATATGAAAAATTAAATAAAAAGAATCCATATGATGTAAATCTGTCTCAGTGACGGATAACTTTAACCCCTGAGTTGTCTAAACCTCTGAAGTAAGCTATAGATGGTACACAGGTAGTCTACCTGCACTCCTGCTGGTGGTCCCAGACGGGGCAGTGACTGTCTGCTATGAGAGCTGTGGTGACTGGTTCAGCAGAGTCAGTCGTGACGTAGGACACCCAACAACTGGGCAGCCCTCCACTCCGCTCAGCTAGAGGACAGCCTGCCAAGGAGACGCAACACAACCATCAGACTCATCAACAAAGTGTTAAAGGACACAATCAAAATGGATGACCCTACTGGAAGGATGTGTCACAAATGGCACCCTATTCCCTATGGGCAATGGTCAAAAGTAGTGCACTAAATAGGAAATAGGATGCAATTTGGGAGGCAATATGTGTACCTTTAAGACTGAGGTGCATAGCCCTGTCCACAGTGATGGTGACAGTGAACGTGTCCTCCATGCTGACCTCGAAGGGCTGTGAAGGCTCTACACTCACTGAGGACTTGGTCTGGTGTCTGCTGGGTGTTCCAGACTGTCTGGACACAGATGCTGTGGATGAAGGGACTCCCTGCCCTCCCTCCTTCTCCTCTCCCTGGCTGTCACAGTTCTCCTGGTCCTGGCTGTCCATTCCTCCAGGTGTGTGCGCCTCTGGGAGGGATCCAGGGGTCAGGGTGATGTGGACCCTCAGGGCAGCTCCACTCAGATCTGGGGCGGAGCGCCTGAACAGGGGGTACACACCTACACAAACAAAACACTGGTGTGTTACTGATGACCCTTATGTAACATTATATTACAACATAGCATTTACAAAGGCTAGATAGTCAACGATTAGTTTGAGGTCGTCATCGACTGTTAGTTATATCAGTACTGTGCTATTTAGTATCTTGAAAGGAGCAAATAAAATGTCTTATTTTTTTACTAAATGTATTATTAGTATTACGTACCACTGAGATTCAGCTTGTGCCTTGCCATCTTGGCCAGGGAGGAGAGGTCCACGAAGGCTGAGCCCACCAGCCGGTCCATGTCATGAGGCCTAGGTCTCCTGTCCTTCCCAAAGGCCACCCACACCTGAATCTCAAGTTTCTCCTCCCGGAGGTACCACAGCAGGGGCTGGCTGCTCCTCAGCTCCACAGTCCTGCTTCCTCTGAAGGCCACCGTGGCCAGGCCCTCTTCACCTCCACCTCCCTCCTCCACAGACAGGCCAGGGTGTCTGAGCTGGGAGCAGAAGGCCTCTCCGTCGTAGAGTTTATATCTAAAGTAGCAGTAGGTGGAGCGCTGCAGCTCGCTGTGTCCAGGCAGGAGGAGACAGTGGACAGGCAGCCAAGCTCTGGGCATGGACATGGTCAGGGACACCGTCCTTGGAGTCTCAGCCCACATATCTCCCTCATTGGGTAGCTCCTCTTCCTCCTCCTCCCTCCCCACCTCCCAGCCCAGGCCCTGGGCGGCAGTGATGACCCTCTCTCTATCTGCATGGTGTGCAAAGTTGATGGAGATGTCCAGGCCGCCCACGAATATGTGATGTCTGGGAGATGAGGTCAGGTCCTTCGGCAGAGACACTCCAAACCACCCACTGATCCCTGGGAATTTACAACACGTTAGCAGTCTGTTGGTTGGTAAAGACTGACCCACTGACCTTATAACAGCACTGACTGAGTGTATTATACAGCATACTGAACCTGTTCTTTTATGGATGAGATCAGCCAGCTGAATTCTCACTGTACCCAACAGAGTATTCTTTGATCTCGGGCTGACCATCACTGCAGTAATAAAACACACAAAATGCATAAATACATAAATCCCACTGGATCAAGTTTCCATCATTGTTACATTAGGAAGATGAGCAAACTGTGAAATTAAATTGTATAATAATATTTCCTTGTAACAATTGACGTTAAAACACAACTTGTAGGATCGAGTACTTGAGCTGCAGTGAACCCATGATTGTCAATTGGATATATTAAATGTCTGATATGGCTTTTGTTTACAATTGCACCCAATAAATACCAAATAAACAAATAAAACCATTCATGCACAGTATTCTGATTGTATGACTAAATCCCATTGCAGCTGCTTCCTCACCCATGCGACTGTCTCTATTCCAGACAGTGAAGACAGCTGTGGCCTCCTGCAGGAGCTCAGCCAGGCTGCAGGTCTCCCCAGAGCTCCTCTGGACCTGTATGAACCAATTAATTCATTAAATTCTTGTTTTATTGTCCCATAGGAAAACTTGTGACAACAACACAGGCATTCATCTACATCATGTGAGTTCCATCACCTGCAGCTCACAGGGGAACTCGGTGTGGTGGTCAAACTCTGGGCAGAAGGTCCTGGCGGCCACACGGGTACTGCGCCTCTCCCTCTCAGGCAGGAAAGAGAGATGGGCAGTAACGTACACATTCACCCCAACATCAGCATAGTACTGAAACGTTTCATCTTGCTCTGACAAAGCCCTGTGGGAGTGTATGTTTGTTAGAAACAAATTGAGTTTAAATGCACATTTATTGTAAAGCACTAGGCCGTGTTACTGTAAAACACTTTGTGACAGCCACTGACATAAAAAGGGCTTTGGTTTGATTGAACCAATTGAAATGCAGTGAATATTTATCAAAGCGTACTTGGAAAAGAGACCTAGGTCTCAATATGTCATCCCTGTTAAAATAGGTTAAATAAATAAAAAAATGCAGAACATTCCAATGATTGGAATAGAGAGTGCGAGATGGCAGTACCTTGCTGCTGCCTGTAGTCCTGCTGCCCTGTGCACCTGAACCACCATGGTCACCACCCGAGAGGCAGCCCCCCCACTCCTTACATCAGATATCAACGGACGTTGTTTGTAATGAACAAACACATCAAGCAATCCTTGGAGAGTACATACAACAAAGTTAACTGATCAAATACTGTATGTATGTAAGGAAAGTGTCTTGATTTCAGGTTTTGTAAGTACAGTACAGCATTGCCTATGCGTGTTACCTGAGGGCTGAGGTTGGTGTCCAGCAGGGCTGTCAGTCCTGGGCATCAGCGGAAGGGAGAAGACCTGGGCTTCAGTGGGCTGTTGTCTCTGCATGGTCACCATGGCGCACAGCTTGGACAGGGGCAGCATCCCTTTAGCCACCAACTGGTCCCGGACATTTGGGTAATAGTACCTGCAAAGGTGGGTCAAATAAATTCCATTAAACCACCAGTCTAAAAAAACTATGGAAGCTTGAGTGCCAATCTGTTTGTGCTATCATGTCAACTTGACACCAAACATGGCTTGACAATGACAGCAATGGAGTTGACAAGAGCACAAACAGATCAGGGACCAGGCTAAAACAACGTTGCGTCGGGTATACTGGCCTCAAGTGGTCAGGAGAGACATAACAGGTTCTGTCCCAAATGGCATTTAATTCCCTATATAGTGCACTACTTTTGACCAGGGCTCACAGACTGACCTGCACCACACTTCAAACGGGATGCCTCCTCCATTGGCCAGGCCCTGGCTGGAGAAAGAGCTGAGTAGCAGTCTCTGGACTGGGACTTCTACAGGAGCCAGCAGCACGTGACTCTCACTGTGGCCAAACACTGGGTCAGGAACACACAGGGTAGTGGTGGTACGGAACTGCCTCAGATTCACACCTAGAGAGGAGAGAAATGGACAGTACATTAGCAGAGGATAAACAGACAACAGACCTCAAACCCTCATGTCAAACGTGATAAATGTGTATTCAAGGCTAGAACAAGAAAAATATTAGTGCAGTGCTAACTGTTACAACACTGAGACAAAGGGCCCTTGTCAAATGCACTGCACCATAAAGGGTATATGGTTGGATGCAGCCAAAGACAAGAAACTTAAACATGAGCTATTTGCTTACTGCAGTTTAACAGATTTGGGTCCAGACTTTGAGCAGGAGGTTCCTCCTGAGTAGGGAAGGTGTACTGGACATAACAGTCAGCCTCCCCCCAGACTGTAGACTGTAGTGGTGTCAGCCCCTTCACTCTCTCCACTCTCACCACAAACAAGTGCTCTCTCATAGTCTCCTCGGGAGACGGCTTCACCTGAAGGATAACAAGGATAAAACTGTTACAAGGACCGCTGGAATTGAATTTACCCTGAAATCCTGGACTTGTATGAATAACATTGAGCAGCAAAATCCTGAAACAACTTGCATTAAAAACATTTTAAAGACAGAAAAAAATTAATAGCTAATTAAATTTTGTTCCTTGTGTGGTTGGTGATCCAGCAAATGGGCTGGTCTTGGGAGATGAGACACAGAGCCAAGTTCTTCATCCCTCATATGCTGCAGAGATACTATTTGGACAGATAGACCCATGGCTAGAAGCACCCGGAGGTTGCCCTTAATAATGCCTGAAAACACATCAATGACTGGCATGTAGCTGTCCACCCCTAACACTGGGTATTGAGCCTGAAGCAGAAGGTGGGAAATCTTGGGATCTCTGAAAAACAAAAGAAGAATCAATCAAACAAAAATACATTGTATTGAGTAGCTGTTTCCATAATAACAGGTGTTATATGACTCATTTATATATAGTACAAAGGTTGAGTTATAACAAGATAATGTATTTCAAACCTTTCCCTCACCTGAAGGACATGTAGAACTGGTGGAGGGGTAGTTTGACCAGCCCTAGGAGCCGATCCTGCCCTAAGCTTCCTGCTCTCTGCCAAACCTCAATCACCATCACATTGTTCCTCATCCTCTCTAGCAGCCTCGAGGTCAAAGCCACAGGAGCCACCTGAGAAACAGAGTATTTAAACTCACATCTACCAGGCAGACAGAATCACATCATAACGACACCCTATTCCTTTCATAGTTCACTACTTTTGACTAGGCTGAGGGCCCATTTGGGAGGGGTTTTCATTGCCTTTGATATGAATACCCTTAGCCAGTGGAGGCTGGTAGGAGGACGGGCTAATTGTAATGGCTGGAATGGAATCAATGGAACGGTACCAAACATATGGAAACTACGTTTGACTCCGTTCCATTTAAACCACTCCAGCCACTACAATAAGCCCTGACTGGGTATAAAATGAATCTGTTCCATCAGTTAGTTACCTGTACAAAGTTGAATGAGGGGTTTGCCTGGCCCCAGCTGATCACTGATCTGGACGTCTCATCCTGGCCAAAGAGCTTACAGTTCAAGTAGACATTAGGAGGCTGCATGGGTTTACAGCTAAAGTCCTTTCCATTAGGCACCATGAGCAAAGCATGCAGCAGAACCCCACTGTCCTCCTCCACCACCTGATGGGCCTGAGGTCTGTCATGAGATGTCTGGAGGCTGGTGAGAGGTGAGGGACCTTGGGGGGCCATAAGAAAAACATTTACAGTTGAAGTCAGAAGTTTACATACACCTTAGCCAAATACATTTAAACTCAGTTTTTCACAATTCCTGACATGTAATCCTAGTAAAAAAGCCCCGCCTTAGGTCAGTTAGGATCACAACTTTATTTTAAGAATGTGAAATGTCAGAATTGTAGAGAGAATGATTTATTTCAGCTTTTATTTCTTTCATCACATTCCCAGTGGGGCAGAAGATAACATACACTCAGTATTTGGGATCATTGCCTTTAAAATGTTTAACTTGGGTCAAATGTTTAGGGTAGCCTTCCACAACCTTCCCAAAATAAGTTGGGTGAATTTTGGCCCATTTCTCCTGACAGAGCTGGTGTAACTGAATCAGGTTTGTAGGCCTTCTTGCTCGCACACACTTTTTCAGTTCTGGCCACAAATTTTCTATGGGATTGAGGTTAGGGCTTTGTGATGGCCACTCTAATACCTTGACTTTGTTGTCCTTAAGCCATTTGCCACAACTTTGGAAGTACGCTTGGGGTCATTGTCCATTTGGAAGACCAATTTACAACTAAGCTTTAACTTCCTGACTGATGTCTTGAGATGTTTTCCTCCCTCATGATGCCATCTATTTTGTGATGTTCACCAGTCCCTCCTGCAGCAAAGCACCGCCACAACATGATGCTCCCACCCCTTTGCTTCACGGTTGGGATGGTGTTCTTCGGCTTCCAAGCCTCCCCCTTTTCCTCCAAACACAACGATGGTCATTATGGCCAAACAGTTCCATTTTTGTTTCATCAGAGCAAAGGACATTTTTCCAAAAAGTACAATCTTTGTCCCCATGTGCAGTTGCAAATGGTAGTCTGGCTTTTTTATGACGGTTTTGGAGCAGTGGCTTCTTCCTTGCTGAGCGGCCTTTCAGGTTATGTCGATATAGGACTCGTTTTACTGTGGATATAGATACTTTTGTACCCGTTTCCTCCAGCATCTTCACAAGGTCCTTTGCTGTTGTTCTGGGATTGATTTGCACTTTTCGCACCAAAGTACATTCATCTCCAGGAGACAGAACATGTTTACTTCCTGAGCGGCATGGCGGCTGCGTGGTCCCATGGTGTTTATACTTGCGTACTATTGTTTGTACAGGTGAATGCGGTACCTTCAGGCGTTTGGAAATTGCTTCCAAGGATGAACCAAACTTGGAGGGCCACAATTTTTTTTCTGAGGTCTTGGCTGATTTATTTAGATTTTCCCATGATGTCAAGCAAAGAGGCACTGAGTTTGAAGGTAGGCCTTGAAATACATCCACAGCGACGCCTCCAATTTACTCAAATGGTGTCAATTAGCCTATCAGAAGCTTCTAAAGCCATGACATCATTTTCAGGAATTTTCCAAGCTGTTTAAAGGCACAGTCAACTTAGTGTAAGTGAACATCTGACCCACTGGAATTGTGATACAGTAATTTATAAGTGAAATAATCTGTCTGTAAACAATTGCTTGAAAATGACTTGTGTCATGCACAAAGTAGATGTCCTAACTGACTTGCCAAAACTACAGTTTGTTAACAAGAAATTTCTGGAGTGGTTGAAAAACGAGTCTTAATGACTCCAACCTAAGTGTATGTAAACTTACGACTTCAACTGTATGTGATTGATTTTTGTTCCTAGTAGTCTTTTTATTGTTTACACACAAGGATGAGTTGAGCGTGTTCCCTTCCTTTACTGACCTTGAGGGGCCACAGTTATTTTTCCCGTCCTGGAATATCTATTATTAACAGTAGATAGAGGGATATCCTCCCCTCTAGTGTCGTGATGCTGAGGCCTAATGGTTGTCATGTCCACCCTTGAGGGGCTAGCTTCTCTCTGGAGACTGGTCAGGGCATGGGAGGGGGCTTTGTAACTAGCTCCAGCTGACCTTTGACCATTGGCTGATGAGAAATCTTTGTTGTCTGCAGCCAGTTCAAGTGACACCTGGAGAAACAAAGAGGGAGATTGAGATAATTGTTGTATTTATTTTTATTTAACCTTTATTTAACCAGGTAGGCCAGTTGAGAACAAGTTCTCATTTACAACTGCGACCGGGGCAAGATAAAGCAAAGCAGTGCGACACAAATAATAACACAGAGTTACACATAGAATAAACAAACAAACAGTCAATAACACAATAGGAAAAAAGTATAGTCTAAAGTGTGTGCAAATGAGGGAAGATAAGGGAGGTAAGGCAATAAATAGGCCATAGTGGAGAAATAATTACAATTGAGCAATTAAACACTGGAGTGATAGATGTGCAGAAGATGAATGTGCAAGTAGAGACACTGGGGTGCAAAGGAGCAAAATAAACAACAACAAAAAAACAGTATGGGGATGAGGTAGTTGGATGGGCTATGTACAGGTGCCGTGATCTGTGAGCTGCTCTGACAGCTGATGCTTAAAGTTAGAAAGGGAGATATAAGTCTCCAGCTTCAGTGATTTTTGCAATTCGTTCCAGTCATTGGCAGCAGAGAACTGGAAGGAAAGGCGGCAAAAGGAGGAATTGGCATTGGGGGTGACCAGTGAAATATACCTGCTGGAGCGCGTGCTATGGGTGGGTGCTGCTATGTTGACCAGTGAGCTGAGATAAGGCGGGGCTTTACCTAGCAAAGACTTAGACGACCTGGAGCCAGTGGGTTTGGCAACAAATATGAAGCGAGGGCCAACCAACGAGAGCATGCAGGTCGCAGTGGTGGGTAGTATATGTGGCTTTGGTGACAAAATGGATCGCACTGTGATAGACTGCATCCCATTTTCTGAGTAGAGTGTTGGAGGCTATTATGTAAATGACATCGCCGAAGTCAAGGATCGGTAGTATAGTCAGTTTTACTAGGGCGTGTTTGGCAGAATGAGTGAATGATGCTTTATTGCGAAATAGGAAACAAATTCTAGATTTAATTTTGGATTGGAGATGAGTCTGGAAGGAGAGTTTACAGTCTAACCAGACACCTAGGTATTTGTCGATGTCCACATATTCTAAGTCAGAACCGTCCAGAGTAGTGATGCTGGACGGGCGGGCAGGTGCTGGTAGCGATCGGTTGAAGAGCATGCATTTAGTTTTACTTGCATTTAAGAGCAGTTGGAGGCCACGGAAGGAGAGTTGTATGACATTGAAGCTCGTCTGGAGGTTAGTTAACACAGTGTCCAAAGAAGGGCCAGAAGTATACAGAATGGTATCGTCTGCGTAGAGGTGGATCAGAGAATCACCAACAGGAATAGCGACATCTTTGATGTATACAGAGAAAAAGAGTCAGCCCAAGAATTGAATCCTGTGGCACCCCCATAGAGACTGCCAAAGGTCCGGACAACAAGCCCTCCGATTTGACACACTGAACTCTATCTGAGAAGCAGTTGGTGGACCAGGCTAGGCAGTCATTTGAGAAACCAAGGCTGTTGAGTCTGCCAATAATGAGTAATAATCCAACAATACACTCAATATGTCAACAACCACCTAAATATGATAAACGTAACAAAGGCTGTGTCCCAAATAGTACCATCTGTTCTATGTAACCCTATTCCCTTTGGGCTCTGGTCAAAAGTACAGCACTATAAAGGGAATAGGGTGCCATTTGGGATGTAGACAAAATGGTGGACAGTGGCAGACAGGCTCACCTTGAGGGGGCCGATGTCCTGGCTATCACCAGTCCCCTGCAGACTCTGGACAGGCAGAATGATAGTCTGACTCAGCTGCTCCCTCTGCAGTAGACAGCGGAGGGGGAACACAGCCTTGCCAATGGCTACAGGCTGCAGAACAACACAGAACACATCCATTAAGGTGCAATATACCAACTATATACTATCTATAAATACATAACTTGGGTAAAGCAGCACAGAGGCTTGGTTACTGTACAATAAAACATAAAAGTAGATTTTTGTTGTCATACAAGTGTCCACATACTTTCTTCTGGGAGCTGTTTCTGAAGTAGATGTTAAATGTGAGTTCTGTTCCCCACCACTGCTCAATAGTTGACCCACTGAAGCGGACTGGAAACACATTGCGCTGCTGAAAGTTCACCCCTACAATGCAGAGTGAGACAGACATCTTTAACAACACCTTCATGTTATCATTCCTAATAATTCACAATACAAATTGAAATATCAAACTCTCTGACAATGCTAAAGAAATGTGTCTACAACACAAATGGTACGAAAAGTAGTGCACTATATAGGAAACAGGGTGCCATAAAGGACACAATCTTTGACAATGTTAAAGTCTTACCATCTCCTGTAACTTTACTAGAGAAAACTCGTGTCACCTCTGCTGCCAGGGCCTGACTAGGATCATGCCTGCTGGAAGCTACGGGGAACAGGTACTCCACAAAATAGGAGCTATGAAAAGAGAGAGACAGACATGAAGCAGGAGCATAATGGTAATCAAACAAAAGGGGAGACAAACATTTGAAATATTGGGCGAGTTAGTTTTGCATCCTAAAGGGAATCGAGCGATGCAAAACTAATGTGCCCATTGGCATGTTTCATTATGGTGCATACCATTTCTTAGAGGAGAGGGGTCGAGGAGGTTTCCCTTTGCCAGACATCTTCTTAGGTATGGTGGTGGTGCCGTCGGCAGGCACAGTCAGGGAGTGAATCACTACTCTGGCCAACCGGACCTCACCTAGGACAGTGAGCTGGTCCATACACAGCCCAGGAAGCATATCCCCAGTCCCTGGAGTCTGCACATTTTCTGAGTCCAGGCTGACACAGAAGGTTCATTACTGTACAATGACTTAAATTCATTTTGAAAAGTTCAATATATCTTTACAAAGTAAAGACGGAGACACTAGTAGAGACAACAGCAGAAATGAGTATAACTGACCCTCCACTTTTCTTTGGACCAGAGTGCCTCAGCTCTTTATCATCACCCCTCTTCTTGAGGTTCTTCTTTGGAGAAGGACCATCCTTGTCGTCATCACTTGGACTGCTGTTAGACATCTGAAGGACACAGAGGTAAAATAGTGACCCTAAAGGCTACAGTATTGCCAATGTAAACATATACGGTAATATTGGTAAACAGAGTGCAGGTATCCATCTTTCCATTATCCTGCTTTTTCAAACTTGCGTACCTATAACTGACAACATTTTTTATTAAGGACTAGAAAAGAGTGCAGAAACCCATTGTTTCCTTGGTAAACAGAGGACAGGTGTTGCTGACTGGTGGCTGACACTCACAGGAGCTTTGTAGAAGAGGTTCTCTAGCAGGCTCTGGTCATACTGTGGGTCATTGAGTTCACTGTCTCCATACACACTGAGGAAAGAATCAGGAGGAGAGCCCTCTCCATCCCAGATAGGGAGAGCAGATCCGTTCAAACTAACAAAAGGAGAGAGAACACGACACACAGTTACTTATAGAACTATACTGCAAAGTTACTTATACAGATACGTTTAATCAACTTGGTACCAATTACTAGGTAAAGACACAGTTTTGTTTGTTTCTTAATATGCTAAGATGGGGGTCAAGGCTACCTGCCCAGCAGCAGATCCACTGCCCTGTTCTCAGTGTCAGCAGCAGTACAGTCTGGGCTGAGGTAGTCTGGGGGACTGTGGGGAGACTGCAGGAGACTGGAGTCAGCATGCAGAATGTTCTGCAGTAGCCTCCCATGGGGAGGAATGGACGGCCTAGAGAAACAAAAACAAGACAAGTTCCCTAAGTCACGCATAAGTCAATGAGAGAGATTTTTAAAAGGACTGGAGCCATATGTATCAAGCATCTCAGAGTAGGTGCACTGATGTAGGATCAGATTCCCCCTAACCATGTAGTCTTATTTCTTATGGTTTAAAGGGCAAAACGGATCTTAAATCAGCACTCCTACGTACTCTAAAATGCTTGATACATACGCCCCCTGAACTAAGTTTAATACTAACATTGGTGGTGCTCCTATGTTGTCCTTTGGAAGAGGTAGAGGAGTGTCTTTCAGAGCCAGTTCAGAGTCCATGTCAGACTTTAAAGCTGATACCACCATGGCATTTCTAAGCTTGCTTCCACGCTCTAAAATAACTAAAACAGGAAAGGATACAGTAGGGATGTTAGCAGATGATAGACAGTTTCTCTATTGTACGCATTCAGTGCATTCAGAAAGTATTCAGACCCCTCCCTTCCCCTTTTCCACATTTGGTTACGTAACAGCCTTATAATAAAATTGTTTACATTTTTAAAAGATCCTGATCTACCTACACACAACATCCCATAATGACAAAGCAAAAACAGGTTTAGACATTTTTGCAAATGTATTAAAAACAAAAAACAGAAATAACTTATTTACATATGTATTCAGACCCTGTGCTATGAGACTCGAAAATTCAGCTCAATGGAAACGGGTGGCACACCCGTTTCCATTGATCATCCTTGAGATGTTTCTACAACTTGATTGGAGTCCACCTGTGGAAAATTCAATTGATTGGACATGATTTGGAAAGGCACACACCAGTCTATATAAGGTCCCACAGTTGACAGTACATGTCAGAGCAAAAATCAAGCCATGAGGTTGAAAGAATTGTCTGTAGAGCTCAGAGACAGGATTGTGTCGAGGCACAGATCAATCAAATACATGTATAAAGCCATTTTTACATCAGCCGATGTCACAAAGTGCTATACAGAAACCCAGCCCAAAACCCCAAACAGCAAGCAATGCAGATGTTGAAGGGTACCAAAAAAATGTATGCAGCATTGAATGTCCAAGAACACAGCGCCCTCCCATCATTCTAAAATGGAAGAAGTTTGGAATCACCAAGAATCTTCTTAGAGCTTGCCGCCTGGCCAAACTGAGCAATCGGGAGAGAAGGGCCTTGGTCAGGGAGGTGACCAAGAATCCGATGGTCTCTCTGACAGTCAGGTCAGACGGAAGTAAAAGGTACATGACAGCCTGCTTGGAATTTGCCAAAAGGCACCTAAAGGACTCTCAGACCATGAGAAACAATATTCTCTGTTCTGATGAAACCAAGATTGAACTCTTCAGACTGAATCCCAAGCATCACTTCTGAAGGAAACCTGGCATCATCCCTATGGTGAAGCGTGGTGGAAGCATCATGCTGAGGGGATGTTTTTCAGCGGCAGGGACTGGGAGACTAGTCAGGATCGAGGGAAAGATTAACGGAGCAAAGTACAGAGAGATCCTTGATGACAAACTGCGCCAGAGCACTCAGGACTACAGACTAGGGCGAAGGTTCACCTTCCAACAGAACAACGACCCTAAGCACACAGCCAAGACAACACAGGAGTGGCTTCGGGACAAGTCTCAATGTCCTTGAGTGGTCCAGCCAGAACCCGGTGTTGAACTCAATCTAACATCTCTGGAGAGAGCTGAAAATCGCTGTGCAGCGACACTCCACATCTAATCTGAAAGAGTTTGAGAGGATCTGCAGAGAAGAATGGGAGAAACTACCCAAATACAGGTGTGCCAGGCTTGTAGCATCACACCCAAGAAGACTTGAGGCTGTAATCACTACCAAAGGTGCTTCAACAAAGTAATGTGTAAAGGGTCTAAATACTTATGTAAATAAGGCTATAATGTAACAAATATGGGAAAAAGTCAAGGGGTCTGAATACTTTCCAAATGCCCTGTATATGATCCCTTTACAGTATGTACATGATGATGCTGTAGTAGGCTACAACCTGAAAGTATGTCGTTGGTGGTCTGTCCGTGAGTTGATTCCTGCACTGTGGGATTTGCCGCTCCCTGTCCATGTTGAGATCTACTTGATGTTGGCTTTTGGTTCTCAAGTGCCAAGTCAGTCTTTTTTTCCGTCTGGGCATTTTGGAAGTACAAATGGTCTTTCCCTCTGAAAATATTACAAAAGCATGAAAGCATCACTGAAATGAGAGAGAAGCTGCTTGAACAGACAGTAGATATGACATTAGTAGATTGTCTACCTTGGCGTATTGCTCCCTGACTCTTTCCCACTGTTGACAGAGAGTGGTCTGGACAAGGAGGGCACCACCAGAATGTTTGGTTGAGATGCTGGCTTCACTGTGGACCTGAATGCAGACACAGCCGTTTCGATACTCATGTCTGTGGTGGGAACTGAGCAGCTGCTGTCGTACGTTTCAGTCAGGGCCTCCAGAGCAAGCGACACCTGGAAAAAATGTTAATCAAGAACAATCTATATGTAGACTCATCCAATTCACTGATGTCTTCTAACAGAGAGCCTGGGAAAGCAAGATAAACCACAAAGCATCTATCAGAATTAAATAACACATTTTCAATTGGGTTGCAGCCTCCCTACCTGTAATTCTCCAAGCTTCTCAGACGTTGGAGACACCAGGGTGAAGAACCCACTGATGGAGTGTGACAGAGAGAGACAAGAAATCCCAGCAACCTGAGCACGAGCAATTGGCAGGTGTTCTGGCTTTGTCAGCACCTCCAGCACCAGAGAGCCCATATCTGAAATACAGACAACATATATAGGGAAAAACAACAACATCAGGAGGTCATTTGAATATTCTGACGACAGCTTGGAGCACACAATGTGGCGTACCATGCATGCAATAGTTACCTGTTAAGTAGGATGTGAACTGCTTCGGTCCACATCGGATGGGAAAGCGAGCAGTGGACTTCACAGTCTTCTGTGTCTTTTGTGACCCATCCCGTGGTCTGAAGTGGGTCCCATTGGAAGACTCTCCCCACCAGCGCAATCTGATAAAAGTTGTCGGGGAAGGCTTGGGGACTGTCCATAAAACTCTGCTTACTGTCACTCGTAGAAAGCATCGCAGCTGACCCTCAACCAGTGGAGGGAGGCTTGTGGTTGGGGACACATCACTGGGGACTGCAATTGTTTTTGTTGTCAATGTACCTTACATGATGTTACTTACAGCGTAAAATACATTTCTACTACTAACGTTAGTTATAAAAAAGTACTAGTAGTTTATTTCGTATTTTGGAGAAATTACACCCTGCTCCTACCGCGAAGAGAAATTTAGCACCCGTGAAACATATTTACTCTGGCGCGTTACAAAAGTATATGGGGCCAGTTAACGTTAATAAACAAAGTCAGTGCAGGTAACGTTCTGTTGTTGTTCGCTGGACCAGCGCTAGCTTGCAACAACAAGCTAGCTAGCAACAACAACAAACAAGCGACAGAAATTGTCTTAGCTACTAGGTCCATCAATTGAGGTTGCAAGTTTTCACTATATCCATGTCATTAGCATGCAACTAACTAGTTAGCAGCAAGCAGCTTCAAATGAGAATCTACATTTTTCACCAGTCACCACACACAGCCAGCAGCATCACGTTAGCTAGCTAATGAGATTGCCGTTGTTCGTAGCTAGCTACCTTTCCTCCTGATGCTTCCACATTTGGTAGACTTCAATTTTTTTGTCTTCATTCCTTACCAATAAATGTGATATGACAATATTAAACCTAAATTACATTATGTAAACAAGTTGTCAGTGCAAACTGTCCCTGAGCAACAACGTTCGTTAACTTTCCTCAGTCCCGCCTCTAATCCAAAAACCGCCGCTGTTATCCCGTGGTGCACTGTGGGAAGTTGTGTCAATGCAACTCCAATCTCTCATCACCAGCACCAGTCACCACCAGAGAGCAGCACTGTTCTGTACAATACTGTAACGTATCAGGTCCACCATCATCATAGATGGTTAAACTAAAATCAACGTTCACAAATCCTAGTCTTCAATCATTTGTGGGTACTGGATTTGAGGCTTTTGTTCCAAACAAGGGTGCAACACACGACTCAGCAATTCAAGATCTTGATCAGCAGTGTATACGTAAATCCAGATGTGCTAGAGCAGGTATTCCCAAACTGGGGCACGCGCAATGCCGTCGGGGGTACGCCAGATAAAAATGGGATTCATATTTTAAAATATATATAATATATATTTTAATATCTATATTTTTATATATACAGTCCATTTATATTTTTCAACTGGGCTATACATTTGGGTGAGTTTTTTCTCGCCTGAGTAGCCTCGTTTCACTGCCAAAAATAAAATGAAACCATCTAGTGTTCAGCGAAATAACAACACAATGTCAAATACAGGTAGCCTAATCAAATAATTAACATCCAATCACATTAACCGTTACTCTCTCGCTTCCAATAATGGTCCGTATGTGGCCAAACGTAGCTGCTGCTCATTCCGTTTGCTCGAAAATGGACGAATAGTTAGAAAAAGTAAGGCCCGCGTCCATAGAGACAGATACCAGCAGTACTACACTTGCACCTGTTGACGACACAAGTTGTTCTGCTTCCACGAGCACACCCAATGCTAGCATCAGTAATTCTACATTTGTTGTTAGCTTAGCTAGCATGGACACTGACAGTTGTGAATCTGATGCAGCCAAAGAGCTACTGCCGCATTGCTCAAAAAAATAAAGGGAACACTTAAACAACACAATGTAACTCCAAGTCAATCACACTTCTGTGAAATCAAACGGTCCACTTAGGAAGCAACACCGATTGACAATACATTTCACATGCTGTTGTGCAAATGGAATAGAGAACAGGTGGAAATTATAGGGAATTATAACAAGACTCCCCCAATAAAGGAGTGGTTCTGCAGGTGGTGACTAAAGACCACTTCTCAGTTCCTATGCTTCCTGGCTGATGTTTTGGTCACTTTTGAATGCTGGCGGTGCTTTCACTCTAGTGGTAGCATGAGACAGAGTCTTACAACCCACACAAGTGGCTCAGGTAGTGCAGCTCATCCAGGATGGAACATCAATGCGAGCTGTGGCAAGAAGATTTGCTGTGTCTTGTCAGCGTAGTGTCCAGAGCATGGAGGCGCTACCAGCAGACAGGCCAGTACATCAGGAGACGTGGAGGAGGCCGTAGGAGGGCAACAACCCAGCAGCAGGACCGCTACCTCCGCCTTTGTGCAAGGAGGAGCAGGAGGATCACTGCCAGAGCCCTGCAAAATGACCTCCAGCAGGCCACAAATGTGCATGTGTCTGCTCAAACGGTCAGAAACAGACTCCATGAGGGTGGTATGAGGGCCCGACGTCCACAGGTGGGGGTTGTGCTTACAGTCCAACACCGTGCAGGACGTTTGGCATTTGCCAGAGAACACCAAGATTGGCAAATTCACCCCTGGCGCCCTGTGCTCTTCACTGATGAAAGCAGGTTCACACTGAGCACACGTGACAGACGTGACAGTCTGGAGACGCCGTGGAGAACGTTCTGCTGCCTGCAACATCCTCCAGCATGACCGGTTTGGCGGTGGGTCAGTCATGGTGTGGGGTGGCATTTCTTTGGGGGGCCGCACAGCCCTCCATGTGCTCGCCAGAGGTAGCCTGACTGCCATTGGGTACCGAGATGAGATCCTCAGACCCCTTGTGAGACCATATGCTGGTGCGGTTGGCCCTGGGTTCCTCCTAATGCAAGACAATGCTAGACCTCATGTGGCTGGAGTGTGTCAGCAGTTCCTGCAAGAGGAAGGCATTGATGCTATGGACTGGCCCGCCCGTTCCCCAGACCTGAATCCAATTGAGCACATCTGGGACATCATGTCTCGCTCCATCCACCAACGCCACGTTGCACCACAGACTGTCCAGGAGTTGGCGGATGCTTTAGTCTAGGTCTGGGAGGAGATCCCTCAGGAGACCATCCGCCACCTCATCAGGAGCATGCCCAGGCGTTGTAGGGAGGTCATATAGGCACGTGGAGGCCACACACACTACTGAGCCTAATTTTGACTTGTTTACTTGTTTACATCAAAGTTGGATCAGCCTGTAGTGTGGTTTTCCACTTTAATTTTGAGTGTGATTCCAAATCCAGACCTCCATAGGTTGATAAATTTGATTTCCATTGATAATTTTTGTGTGATTTTGTTGTCAGCACATTCAACTATGTAAAGAAAAAAGTATTTAATAAAAATATTTCATTCATTCAGATCTAGGATGTGTTATTTTAGTGTTCCCTTTATTTTTTTGAGCAGTGTATATTGAGAGTAGTGCCTTTCCTCAGCCACAGTTATATGTGCAAAATGACTATCTCACAACTTGATGAAACCTTCACTCTTGCGCAGACATTTTATAACAAAACAGGCCAATTTGGAAAATAAGCAAGAATTAAGACAACTTTCGAGTAGTAAGACATGCATAATAGCAACAGATACCATTAATAAGAAGGGGCTAGAAGCGTCTTATATGGTGAACTACTGAGTGGCTAAGACAGACAAGCACAATACTATTGTGGAGGACTTAATCCTTCCTGCTGCCGTGGATATGGCCGGGACAATTCTGGGGGAAAAGGCCCAAAAAACTATACAGACAATGAAGAAGTAGGTCTTATACGCAAGTTGGTTAGTGAGTATGCCTCCCCTTTAGTCATGGTATGGAAGAACGACTGGAGTTTGAGGTTATGCACTGACTTCAGGTGGATGAATGCAAGAATGGTGAAGGACGCTCATCCCCTTCCTCATCAAGCAGACTGCCTCGCAGCCCTTGGTGGCAGTGCATTTTTCAGCACCATGGACTTGACCTCTGGATTTTATAACATTCCAGTTCATGAAGAGGACAAGAAGTACACAGCCTTTACCACACCGATGGGACTTTATGAGTACAATCGCATCCCACAAGGTCTGTGTAACAGCCCGGCCTCTTTCATGAGAATAATGTTAAGTATATTTGGGGACCTAAACTTCTCAAATCTCCTTTGTTACCTAGATGACTTGTTGGTCTTTGCACCCACCGAGGAACAGGCTCTACAGCGACTTGAAGTTGATAGCCAACAATCTCAAACTAGCACCCAAAAAATGCCACTTCCTACGAAGAACAGTGAAATTCCTCGGACATATCATTAAAGAGGGCGGTGTGTCAGTGGATCCTGAGAAGGTGGAGGCCATTGCCAAGATGAGCCAAGCTCAGCTGATGGAGGCAGACGGATGCACTCCCTCTGCTCGGAGGCTGAAATCCTTCTTGGGTTTGGTATTATATTACCAGCACTTCATTCCTGACTGTTCTGCTATAGCCAGACCTTTGTTTGCACTCATTGGGGGTCAAAAGAGAAGAGGAAGAGATGGGAAGAAGGGCAACAGTGGGATTTTCCGGAAGCTGACGCTATCGGATTGGACTGAGGAGTGTGTCGTTGCATTCCAGAAGCTGAAGGATGCTCTTTTGAATTGTGTCGTGTTAGCTCACACTGATTTCGAGAGGCCGTTCTTTTTTTTCACTGACGCTTCCTTGGATGGTCTTGGGGCTGTGCTTTGCCAAGAACCTGAAGGTATAGATAAGGCAAGGCCCATAGCATTTGCGAGCAAGACCCTGAGTAAGTCGCAGAGAAGGTATCCGGCACACAGACTTGAATTTCTAGCACTGAAATGGAGTGTGTGTGAGAAATTCAGTCACTGGCTTAATTAAGGGGCACGAGTTCACTGTCTGGACAGATGGTAACCCGTTAACGTACATCATGACAAAACCCAAGCTTGACGCTTGCGAGCAAAGATGGGTTGCCAAGCTGGCACCGTACAACTTTGATTTGAAGCGTATCCCAGGCAGATGTAGCAGTAGCAGATGCACTGAGCCGCGACCCCTTCGCAGTGACTGTCGCGCAGGGACTGATGAGGGAGTCCTACCTAGCACTTCTGTCTGAGGCTGTTGGGACGTTTAATGATGATGTCCAAGATGCCTTCCGTTCGGCTTCTTATCCCCAGGAGATAACCTCTTTGACCACTGCTGAAGTGAAGGCCATATGTCAGCTCCATATCGACTGGGAATGTTCAACGGAGATGCAAGCAATCCAGCTTGGTTCCAACACCCAATGGCTGCTTTCTCCTGGTATTGACACTTTGCCTGAACTCTCGCACAAGGAACTTCGAGATCTCCAGCTGCAAGACTCTGTGACTTCCAAGGTCATCCCTTTCGTCTTCAATAAGAAACGGCCCACCAGACGAGATCGATACAATGTTTCTTCTAAAGTGTTGTTGCTGATGAAACAGTGGGATTGCTTGATCCTAAGAGAGGGAGTTCTGTCATTAAGGAGAGTCACACAAACCGGAGAAAGTTCCAGTATGTCTTGCCAGTGGTGTTGAGACTCAAAGCGATGACTGGCATTCACGACCTTGCAGGACATCAAGGCCAAGCTAGAACTCTAGCTCAGGCCAGACAGAGATTTTTCTGGCCTGCAATGGAGAGAGACATCAAGGAGTATGTGCGCTGCTGCCAGAGATGCGTTCTAGCAAAGACTCCAGAGCCAGCGGCTAGAGCCCCGTTAGAGAGCATCAAAACTTGCTCTCCCATGGAGTTGGTGTGTTTGGATTTTTGGACAGCGGAAGACAGTAAGAAGAACTCAGTTGATGTTCTGGTGGGGACTGACCACTTCACTAAACTTGCCTATGCATGGCCATGCAGAAACCAGACAGCCAAGCAAGTAGCTCGTAAACCGTGGGATCATGTCTTCTGTGTCTATGGATTTGCATCAAGGATCCATACTGATCAGGGCGCAAATTTTGAAGGTGAGCTAATAGCAGAACTGCTTAAGCTCTCCGGTGTCCAAAAGTCAAGAACCACAGCATATCACCCAATGGGGAATGGAGAAACTGAACGCTTCAACAGGACTTTAGGTAGCATGCTCAGGAGTCTGCCCTTGAAAACCAAAGAACATTGGCCTGAACAAATCCAGTCATTAACATTTGCCTACAATGCCACTGTTCACGAGACTATGGGCTATGCTCCATTCTTTCTCATGTTTGGTAGAGTCCCTCGGCTACCAGTGGATGTTATGTTCCGCAATGTTTTGGACGACTCCAGTGTTGTGGATTGCAACAAGTATGTCGAGAATCTGATCACTGGGCTGAAGGAAGCTATGAGTGTTGCCCAAAGGCACACTGACAAGCAACAGAGACGACAAGGTCGGGAGTATGACAAGTGGGTTAAAGGCATCAGTTTGTCCATGGGGGACCGTGTCCTCATCGCCAACAAGGGTGAAAGGGGCCGCCGCAAGTTGGGTGACAAGTGGAACCCCGAGATTGTCACAGTGACTTCAGTCAATCCACAAACTCACACGTACATAATCCAATACCGTTACGGCAGAGAGAAAGTGGATCACAGGAATCTACTGCTGCAGGTGAATTTCCTGCCATTTGAAATTGATGATTCAGTGCACTTCAATGACAGTGTTGCTGCAGGGCCTTCAATCAATGTAGATGCAGGAGAGGCCACCCACTCCGGCGATGGACTGGACAGGGAAGACATGGAGGACTTTGGGGAGGAAAGTGCATCCTGGCTGGCGGAGGATTCAAGCGATTACACCGAGCTCTGAACATCGGATGGGAAGTCAGAGCCAGAAGAACCTTGTTGGCTTGAGGAAAATGACCTGGGAAGCACCTCTGAGATTCTGGAGCTGATTCCTTCAAACCCACCTCTGATCAATGATCTAAGGCCAGAGCCACTGTTAGTCACCATGGCCCCTAGCCCAGTGGCAGGTCGCAAAAGGGCGGGGAGGGTAGTTAAACCAGTCAAGAGACTAATAGAGTCAATCCACCAGAAGGTGTAAGTTTAACATAGTACAGAGAGATGATTTAGTACATAATTACTTTTTTTAAGGCTAAGAAGGTAGGTATAGTGTAAGAGGCACTGTGCATCTAGGGGCAGTTGAAGGCCTGACCAACTTTCACTTGCCCTGAACCCTATGGGTAGCTTTGAGCTGAATTCAGAATTAAGCCTTGAGCTTGGTAGGTTATTTTGTTGTTTTACAAGGTTGGTGAAATTCAGGAGGGGTGAATGTAACAGTTGTTAAAGTACTATGTGAATTTCACCAGGTTCATATATTAATATGTCGTGTTGATTTGTTATTATGCATGCCTGGATCCTGGGAGAAGGGGAGTGTGTACTTACGTTTTGCCCTGCGTGCTCGTGCTAAAATCATTTTGATGCACTGAGAGAGGTAGGCACGCTTTTTCTGTCTTCAGAAAAGTTTGATTATTTTAAGTACAAAGTCATACACACAGTGTTTTGTTCATGAATAATGATGTATATTTAGAGGTTACTCATAAGTGGATGGTATTGTTAAGATGCACTTGTATTGTACTTTTTAGGATGATATCAACATTCTGAATTCAACATGTTGTTAATAGCTAGCTAAGGTATTAGCAAGTTATTGTATGTGTGAACGATGGCTAGCTCCTCGAATGATCCCAGTCCCTCCTATTGTGCATCTGTTGTAGAAAGAGGTGACGATTCTCAGAACATATGTGCTCTACAAATGTTTTATTTCCTTTTGGATGCAGGTATGTGGTTTTATCTATGTAAAATATGTTATGTATAATAAGGTGAGAGTGTATTAATTTTTGTATTCAAAAATAATTTTGATGCACTGAGAGAGAAAGAGGCGACGATTCTCAGAACATATGTGCTCTACAAATGTTTTATTTCCTTTTGGATGCAGATGCAGGATGCAGAGAGTGAGTTCTGCTTGATTAAAACTACCTGATCTCCAAAGTCCACGTCTATAGTCTTAATCAACCACACACAACGCAGAGTTACAGCGGTGCAGTATAGCACCGGTTACACCTTCATCGAACAACACTGTTTCACGACACATCAGTGACATGGCAAGAGATGTTTGAAACAATTACTGCTTCGCATACAAGCCAGTGAATTCTATGCGTTACGGTTGGATAAGTCAACAGACGTGGCGGGCCTGGCACAGCTCCTGGTATATGTCTGTTATGTTTATGGGGCGTCAATTAAGGAAGACATCCTCTTCTGCATACCACTGGAAACCAGGACTACAGTACTGGACAGCTTTGTGACATCAAGTGGACTTAGGTGGTCAAGATGTGTTGGTATCTGTACTGATGGCGGAAAAGCCATGACAGGGAGACATAGTGAAGTGGTAACGTGTGTGCAAGTGTAACAGTATAACTTTAGTCCGTCCCCTCGCCCCTACCCGGGCTCGAACCAGGGACCCTCTGCACACATCAACAACAGTCACCCACGAAGCATCATTACCCATCGCTCCACAAAAGCCGCAGCCCTTGCAGAGCAAGGGGAACCACTACTTCAAGGTCTCAAATTGAGCGACATCACCGATTGAAATGCTATTAGCGTGCACCACCGCTAACCATTTCACATCAGTTACACTCACCCCCCTTTTGACCTCCTCCTTTTCCGCAGCAACCAGTGATCCGGGTCAACAAGATCAATGTAACAGTATAACTTTAGTTCGTCCCCTCCCCGGGCTCAAACCAGGGACCCTCTGCACACTTCAACAACAGTCACCCACGAAGCATCGTTACCCATTGCTCCACAAAAGCCGCGGCCCTTACAGAGCAAGGGGAACCACTACTTCAAGGTCTCAAAGCGAGCGACTTCACCGATTGAAACGCTATTAGCGCGCACCACCGCTAACTAGCTAGCCATTTCACATCGGTTACACAAGCAGTTGCTCCCGACGCCAATTGAGTACACTGCAGCATCCACCGAGAGGCTCTTACTGCCAAGGGAATGCCTGATAGCTTGAAAGACGTTTTGGACTCTACAGTAAAAATGGTTAACTTTGTTAAAGCAAGGCCTTGTGTATTTTCTGCACTATGCAGTGATATGGGCAGCGACCATGTAATGCCTTTACAAGGGGCAAAGTATTGACATGTTTTTTTTTTTTGCTTGCATGATGACAAGTTTCTCACACGACTGGCCGATCTGGGTGATGTTTTTTCTCGCCTGAATGATCTGAATCTAGGATTACAGGGACTCTTCGTAACTATGTTCAATGTGCGGGACAAAATTGAGGCTATGATTAAGAAGTTGGAGCTCTTCTCTGTCTGCATTAACAAGGACAACACACAGGTCTTTCCATCATTGTATGATTTTTTTGTGTGCAAATGAATTTAAGCTTACAATGTTAAATATGATATAGCGAAGCACATGAGTGAGTTGGGTGCGCAATTACGAAGGTACTTTCCCGAAACCGATGACACAAACAACTGGATTCGTTATCCCTTTCATGCCCTGCCTCCAGTCCACTTACCGATGTCTGAACAAGAGAGCCTCATCAAAATTGCAACAAGCAGTTCTGTGAAAATTTTATTTACTCAAAAGCCACTGCCAGATTTCTGGATTGGGCTGCAGTCAGAGTATCCTGCCTTTGCAAATCGTGCTGTTAAGACACTGATGGCCTTTGCAACCACGTACCTATGTGAAAGTGGATTCTCGGCTCTCACTAGCAGGAACACTAAATACAGGCACAGACTGTGTGTGGACAATGATTTAAGACTGGGACTCTCCAATACAACCCAACATTGCAGTTATGTGCATCCTTTCAAGCACACCCTTCTCATTAACATGTGGGGAGTTATTCACCATTTTTGATGAACAAATAAGGTTTTATATGTAATATGGCTAAATAAAGAGCAAAATGATTGATTATTATTATATTATTATTTGTGCCCTGGTTCTATAAGAGCTCTTTGTCACTTCCCACGAGCCGGGTTGTGACAAAAATGTCTCATTTAGTGTGTGTGTGGCAGGCTTACAATGATGGCAAAAAACAACATTTGAGAGTTCGCTGACCCTTGGGGTTATAGGGGGTACGCAGCTGGAGGTTGAATGTTTGAAGGGTTACGGGACTATAAAAAGTTTGGGAACCACTGTTAGAGCGTTCAAATTTAAATCTGGACCATGAAGCCAGTTCCGCCTTTTTTCATGCTTTTTCAGGGACTGATTTGTACACAGTAGTCTACTGATACAGTTCTGATGCCATCATGGCATCAAAGATCCACATTGTAATACCCCATTTACTCTAGTTTATTTTCACTTGATCTACCAGACATTGGTTGCAACATATACAATTTCACTTATTTACAATACAGTGTGTTCTTCTGGTCATTGTAGGTTGGTGATCTACTGTAAGTTTCCTCTCCTGATACAAGTCACGTGCCTCAAATGTTTGGACAGTGAGGAAGAAACTCTTCTTCTTCATCTTCTTTTTCTTCTATGGTATTATGCCAGTCTGCAATAAAACTAGGAAGAAACTCTGAAGTGCCTAGCAACTAGGACCACAGAAGCCATGTGTGTTGTTGTGATGGTAGCAACACTGTGTCAATGGCGGATAGGAATTCCCACAGAGCAAAGTAAAGGCCTGTTCCCTGTGAACTGAGGAAATTGCAAGTTTCACTGTTTCACAGCAGTCTTGTGTCGAAGAAAGCCACCACTTTTAGAAGAAACATTTATCTGCCACTTCACTACAGTTCTAATAGTTTACATTTATGCAACAAATTGGTGCTGTAGCATAGCATTTCCCATGTTGTCTGTTACATGGTAGGCTAAGACACTATGCAGTGATCATATTCTATGACAATATTTCAGTCACCAAAATTGAGTAAAGCATCATCGGTGTTTCTGCAAAGTAAGCCTGCTCCACAACTTCATCAGTAGGGTCGGGCAGGTATATTTTTAAATGTTTTATGCCAGATGGAGTATGATGGCATTTAGTCGCATTACAATTATAATTACCTCCAGCTGCCCACTTCAATCCTATTTACAATTTCTTTGTCCCACATCAAATCAACCCCTCCCAACTGTGAAATTCTGCATCGACTTAATATTAAGACCCCTTCTCCTTTCCAACTGCGGTCTGGGATTCCAAATGTAGTATTAGTTCACCCAGTACCAGATGTCTCAGAGGGAACAGAGGGAATATTAGACAGCTACATGGACTCAGATTGTTCACTGATTGTTCACTGATTTCCATATGACATGCTTGGGCCAGTCAGGAATGAACGCAGTGTACGAGAGGAGAAATTCAATTTCCTCAATGTGCAACGTCAACTATAAATAGTCTTTATAGCGTAAAAGTAAAATTAGTTTTTACTACTAGCTAAAAAAATAGGTACTAGCTCAGGTCAACATGCATGAGTTGGATCTGCAATATGAGGCATGTGCCTGGACAAAAGGCAGTCTGGCTGTAAAAAGTTGTTTATTTCCTATTTTGGAGAAATTACACCCTGCTCCTACCGAGAAGAGAAATTCAGCACCCGTGAAACATATTTACAGACTCTACACTGATTTCCATATGACATGCTTGGGCCAGTCAGGAATGAACGCAGTATACAAGAGGAGAAATTCAATTTCCTCAATGTGCAACGTCAACTATAAATAGTCTGCTGAATGTAAAAGAGTAAATATGCTTTTGTTTAAAGTGCTTAGTAATGAGGCAGACATAACTTTAACAAAAATATGTATTTATTTTAAAACCATATAAAGATTGAGAATTCCAGAGAATACTCTTTCTTGGTTGGAGAAACTCCAAAGGCACAACCTCCATCCTCCATGCATTTTATCAAGTATGGGCCTCCTGTCAATCCACTCCAGGGGGAACAATCAAGGTCTACTGTTAAGGAATGCAGATGGGAGCATGTAGCATTCCTGTAGTCTATGGCCCCTGTGTTTGTATCAGTGTGTGTGTGTCTAAAGGGGAGGAGTGGGGGTTGAGCACTGGAGGGAATACTTCCTTACATCTCAGCAGGCAGAGATATGGTCCCTGTTGAACCCCTCTCCCTTCCTCAACACTCCCTGTCACTCAAAAGGCAGCAGCACTGACAGAAAAGCCCCTTGGAGCCTACAGCTCCTATAGTAAGTACATTTCACTCCTCACCCTCATAGACTAGGTGTGAAAGCTAGCATGCACTCTCTGACCTACATACAGACAAATCTTTTGTCTGGTTGGTAGGCAGCTAGACACCCAGGATTTGAGGTCAGAGACTCGGTACTAAAGCAGATGCATTCCCACTTTCCAATCATCTGGTTTACAGACCATGACTAATGCATGATGCCACTGAATGGGAGTTAGAAGACTAAACAGGTTTGACTCATATCCATTCCATTAGCTACAAGGAGATGAGCAATAGAGAACACACCAAATGTCATCAAGCCCCTCAGTGGGAGAGACGACGACCTCATCTCCTTTGATTTCCTGAACTGACTGAGCATGAATGGGAAATAGTTACAATAACCCTTTTCCTCTGAATAACAGCACTGCTCTTAACTACATTCTTAAGGTGTGAGATGGTTCCAGAAATATTATTCTAAAACTAAATATTCTGATAAAGATCAGTGCTGTGCTAATGAGATCAGTCCGTGTGAAGAGTATCCTGACAGATTCAGTGCATCACTTTTCAAAAGGATGCATTATACGTTTTTTCCCCCCAAACAAACTGACACCGGAGGCAAACAGCCTAGCAGAGTTAACTGAAACCAGCCCAGTGTGTGAGGGTAGAGGCCTCTCTCTCTCTGCTCCAGCAGGGACTGACTGGGGAGTTGGAGCAAGAGGCCGCTCTGCCTTTGGGGCTGATTGCCAAATGCCCCCTCCACACCCACCACCCCCTTCCCAAAACCAACTCAGCCCCCCTGCCATTCCAGCCCCCTCCAGCAGTGTCTGTGCTCCTTATTCCCTTGGGCCTGAAGCTCCAATCACAGATGCAGGCTGCTCCTTGGTTGCCTTCCCCTCCCCCAGCCGCTAGCGCTCTCTCATGCCCTCTCTCATTCCCTCCCTCTCTCGCTCTGCCTGCGTGGTGCGCGCGGCTCCATTGTGGAGACTGGCTCTTGTACTCCAAGCGGTCCCAGCAGCTGCTTTCTCTCTTCTCACTCCTCAGGATTGGGGCTACAGCGTCTCTGGAACTCCTGGCCATACTCATGGATCCATTTGTTAGCCACTGGAACAGGGCATGGACAACAGAGAGTGTGTGTTAGTGGTGTATGTCACACAGTAGTCAAACAAACATAAAATATAATATACAGGTCTGTAAAAAGGAGTCGTTAAATACTCACTGATCCCCTAAAAGTGTTGACAAACATTTGTATATTCAAATGGGTCCCTTGTATATAGAGCCATCAACAATGACAAATGGGGCCCGATTTCCTTGTTATAATCTTAGTTCAAATACATAAACATACAGTAAAAAGGTATATACTGTACTCGCTCCTGTAAATGTCTCTTAGATGCAGCCTCTCACAGTAATGACTAATACCCCTCTCTGTGTGTTCCCTTTAGCCTTGTCACTGACTGTGGGATCCAGGATGGAGTTAAATTACGTGGAATGGAGGCCCACATGTTTCGCATCCCAGAGCAGTGCTCAGTACCTGACCTCCTCTCTATATCATCCCTAACTATCTGTCTAATGCAGTGCAGATGTGTCCCCGGGCTCCTGCTGTGACTTCAGTATGACAGACAGGGGCTACTGGAATAGACGTAGGGTTCTTAGCTTTCCACATCTGACACTGCTCACTGTGCCTGTATGCTTTTCTATAGGAACTATGTGGTGTCCCCGGTTGTCTCATTAAAGTATCTTACCCCATTTGTCCCCAACAAGGACAGGGCAGCCAGCATGCAGAGTGTCCCCATCTCCTTGACCGTTCCGATGGAGGTTCCACCAGAAAAGGGCAGCATTCTGGAACACGAGAGACAGTGGAAATGTTTCACTAAAAAACATAGGAAAGAAACATTTTAAATCGTGCCTGTATTTTGTGTGGGCCACTATCATGCCTGGATTTTGTGTGGGCCACTATCATGCCTGGAATTTGTTTGGTCTTCTCCTCTACTTGACTATCCTAAGACATTATTCCTGCATAAAAAATATATTTTGAATACTTGTAAGTTAAAATCCCACGTGCATAGCTGTGCTCCAAGTACAACATCTTTGACATGGATATGGGGCAGGAAGTGAAACCTTAATAAAATCCAGGTTGAGAGGTTAAAGGTCCTGTGTCTTTTCAACAGCAGCTCATTTATTAAACCAAACACTACACTGTTGTGCATCCCAAATGGCATCAGATTCCCTATATAATGTACTACTTTTGACCAGGGCCCTGATCAAAAGTAGTACACTATAAAGGGAATCGGGTGCCATTTGGCTCCTCTTTTCTCAACAGGCCTACTGTCATAAGAACAGTACTACTCAACAGTACTACTCAAAACATCTTAAGAAATGATGTGACCTTTCTGAGGAAGGAATTTCTTATTATTCTTGATGCCATTTTAACAGAGTGAAGGCTTATGAGCGTACGTGTTCTGGCTTGAAGCAATTTCGATGGGTAAACAGAAGAAGATTAAGTATATGTCCCAAATAGCACCCTATTCCCTATATAGTGCATTACTTTTGACAAACAGCCTGGTAAAAAAAAAAAAAAAAAAGAGTAGTGCACTATGTAAGAAATAGGGTGCCATTTGGGACACATCCTAAGTTTAGCCAGCAGCTGACGTGTGCAGTTCATTTACCTCCAGAACAGGAACGCTGAAGTTAGCATGGATGAAGGCTGTGGACCCACCTGCGTCCACAGAGCTGAGCTGTGGAGGATGACAACATTCTCACTGAGTTGTGTCTAGTCTAGCCACTGTGTGCACATGTCATAAAAAAGCCACCCGTGCCAGAATACGGAGTGTGGAGTTTGTCCAAAACTCACAAGCAGACAGTCTTTTCCATACTGCCTTAACTGGAAGTTTGACATTGGACTAAAATATCATTGCAATTTTCAATAAGATAATACTGAATTCTTATGCTGATAAATGCAATCTAGCATACACTATCTCCAAAGATGCTTTTACTGGATTTCCACAAATGAGACAATCATGCACATATAATAAGATAACAAGATAAAACAAATGATTAACTTACGTATATCATGAAGGTTGCCACTCGATTCCCAGTGTTGAGCCTAAAAAGGGGGCTTGATGCTGACTGGTTATATGTAGGAAATAGTCATCATTAATATATCATGTCCTTCCTTACTTTACCGCCATAGACTATGGCTATGTCTCAAATGGTACCCTATTCCCCTATATAGAGCACTAATTTTGACCCGAGAACTATGGGCCCTGGTCAAAAGTAGTGTACTAGGGCAGTGGTTCCCAAACTGTGGGGCGCGCTCAGCAGGGGGGGCGGGTAACACTCCCTCAAATAAGTTGTAATAGTAGAATGCACAAGGTGCAATTTCGAAATTGGGTAGTGCATCATCAGTTTTCCTCTTGTCTTGTCAGTGTGTTTGAGTGAAAAAGTTTAGGAACCCTTGTACTAGCGAATAGGATGATGTTTGGGACACTACCCATCACTCAACACTAACACACAAAATGAGGGTACACTATTGCATCAAGTGTTGATTAATGTAGTAAATGTTGGGTTTATTCAAGATCTACTGTTCTAAATATAGAGAAACCCACTCACCGTTGCATGGTCAAAATGAGGTTCATAGTGTCCTCCAATCCCATAGTTTACCACTTGGAGGTACTCTGCATAAGGAGGCTGCACATTGAGACTTGTGAGCAAGGTGATTCTCTGGTCCAGCCTCCCAATGATAGGGTGGGCTGTCTCCTTTAACCATGCACTGAAAAACAAACCACAAACTCTCATAATACAGATCATGTTACTGTCTTGGTTTGAGCTCAACCAGATGCTCTTCTGACAGGTGACGTCATTCCTACGTGATGTGCAGTCCTAAACCGATCAGTGCAGATACTCGTCTTGCTACCTGACGTAAGACAACGACCTACACTTCCTCTTCCACTGACACTGTAGGTTCCAGAGGTGTTCAGCCAATTTCCATTCAAAGGTTAAAGTTTGTCCCACATTTAACTATCATACATTACATATAGCTAATAGGCCTGCAAATCCTGTGTGCACCATAAAATTAGCCCAAACATTTTATAGTGTTATACAGTATATTCACTGATTGTTGTTCGGGTGCATTGTTCTGCTTGGTGCTTTATTACTGCTGTAAGTGTTATGAGGAGGAACAGTAAACTGTACATTTAATAGTGACATGTTTCTGATAGTAGTACCTCTTGCTGATGCGATACTCTGCAGTAGCCTGTTCCTCTCCAGATGCCACCACAGATCTCCTTAACTTATGGCAAAAAAATAAAGAAAACTGTCAATACTCAATTTTATACAGCAGTAACATTTTAAGATCAAACTGCAGGGATCTGTCTGACAAGAGAGACATTAATGATGTGAGGATAGAGAACAGAACGTCCAAAAGAGCTCAGTAAATAAACATCATTTTTTGAATATGTTAAAACTGGCAACCGCAGTAATTTTCCAATGAAGCCATGCCTGACGAAAATTCTTGACTGGCATTTCTATCTACGCTCTCTCTAAATACTTTGGACTAGACAGCTAATACTAAACCATTGGAGCCAAGCATGAACACACAAATGCCATGCTCAGACAATGATGTATGTGCCTATGTGCTCAGGGCAAGGAGTGCTGCATGTGCTCCAGGCTCCAAATGACTAATACTCCAGATGTGACTCCCAAATGGCAGCCTATTCCCTATATAGTGCACTACTTTTGTAGTGCACTATATAGGGAATAAGGTGCTATTTGAGATGCAGGCCAGGCCTGGTTTTAATCACCCCACCAGAGTGCCATCAAATGTTGACATAATAATGAAATAAGTAGAGGGATTTCCATTTGAAGAAGGGGTGGAAAACCTGTTGAACAGTGCCAAAACCTCACACAATCTAGGAGATCATTTGGGTTACAGCATCTCGCCAGAAAAACTGAGTTAGCATAAACACAATTAGGACGATAGATCTTTCTATGCTGCTGGCACAGGACAGACACAGTATTATTTTCCATTTGCTATTGAGATGAGAAGTCAGTTTTTACCCATAGCCCTCAACAATTTGGACCGTCTGAGGCACTCCGCCAAGGATCGGAAGTAATGTATCCTTTATTACTTTAACCTTTGCTTAATAGTTG
This sequence comes from Oncorhynchus clarkii lewisi, assembly GCF_045791955.1. Taxonomy (NCBI): domain Eukaryota; kingdom Metazoa; phylum Chordata; class Actinopteri; order Salmoniformes; family Salmonidae; genus Oncorhynchus; species Oncorhynchus clarkii. The sequence goes on along the minus strand of NC_092173.1, from coordinate 19,647,248 downwards.
GAACAATATCAACTATTCCTCCAATGGGTTTTTGAGAGATCCCTAAACCTCTCACTATTGTTCAACTTTTCCTAGATTGGGATCCGTACAAAGTAAAGTCAATTCAGTCAGACGTTCTTCTTGCAAACCAGCTTGATGGACATATTTGCGCTCTTTTTGGCATGTATGATCAGATTGTAAATATTTGTTAATATTCTCAAAATTGCAACCAGGTCACAGAACTGAGACTGAGATCACAAACATGCAAGAATAGAAAGATTACTATATGATAAAAATCCTATCATAGCCTGCCAATGTAATCTAAGGTGTAACTATTACTCGGGTGAAAAACTAGCACCTCAGTTCAGTGGCAGTCTAAGCGGCCAGACCACAAGGAAAAAAAGATGGCCGATGGGAAATTTCCAGAAATAACCGCTATCCCAGCAGAGCCAAAAGGAACACTGTTCGGTGTGTAGAGTCACTCTCCTGCACAATCTTTACTGGAGTCATAAAATAGGCCATTGACATGTAATACATTTAATAATCCTTCAGATGTGCAAAAACGAATTATGACACAGGGGGTCTCTTTTATCAGTTATGTGATTTAAAAGACATTCCTCATTTTCAATTGACTTGGAATGTGGTAATCTCAATCAATGTTATGACAATGACATCTGAGGCCATATGTATCAAGAGTCTCAGAGTTGGATGACTGATTTAGGATCAGTTTTGCCTTATAGATCACAATCAACAAGACTGGATCGGGAGGACTGGATCTTAGATCAGCATTTCTTATCCGAGGCGTTTGATACATACTGCACATGATAGGCCTTTTCTGAGTAAAAGGGTTGATACCATGGCAGTAGATAGACACTCACCCCTGTCTGGGCGAGTTCCCTGATGCTCTCTGCCTCTGAGTCAGTGATGAAGCTGTGGTAGAGGACCACGTAAGGCTGCAGGCTCAGCACCTCACGTCTGATTGGCTGCAGTAGCAACCCAGGACTGTCATTGTTAAAATAGTCACAGAAGAGCCGGGGGTTTTCATAATGCGTTGGCTGTGAGGAGAGAATGGCATCTGAAGTCCATTATTGGAGCCGAAACATGGAAAGAAAGCGGCAGTATTTTCTTTTCATCCTCAAAACTTGTATTTTAAAACTCTTTTCTCTCTCTGTGAGCTCCAGACTGTAGCCAAGTCTCTGCACATTATTTGAAAACCACAACTGTTTTCCTCATATGGTGGCTCATATGGTGTCATACATTTAAAAGGACAGTATAATTTCTGTTGCTGTTTGGAGCATTTCTAAAAGTTAGCAAATGTATCACTCAATTGCTACCCCATATAGCCGGGTGGGTGGACAAGATTATAATATCATAGATGAGTATACCTGAGTGCCCTGTGTCCGACATAGTCTCTCATAGGTATTCCTTGTCCGTAGATAGGTGGTGTTGGGCCTCTTCAACCCAGTGTCAGTGCTCAGTAAGGGTGGACTGTCAACTAGCAGTCGCTCATACTTCTGTACATTCTTTAAAACTCTCCCGTTCATGGGATCTTCAGGAAGGGAATCATGTAAATACCATCAATGTGATACCATGAGTTTGGAGAAACAAATCACAGCGTGCAGTTGGTCAAATATGAACAAGCAAGCATGTTTCCTGGTCATTTTACAGGAAATGTATTTACTTTTATTAAAAGAGGCCTGAATTGTTAGGTCCAGTCCCAGGTCTGCATTATGCACAGTAAGTATACAGTACTTCAGGGCTCAGCTACCATATGGGGAAGTAGGCTGACATACAAAGCAGGCTGCCTCTATATAGTGTGGGAGAGTAGTGGGATGTTTTTATATGGAGTGGGGCAGTCCCACTCATTTCGTATTTTTAGGTTTATTGGACAGAATAAAGAGAAAGGAAGGAGTAGTGGATCGGAGTAAAACCCATGCTCGCATAGTATGTGGGATCCAGAGACAGCTGTTTAGACCGCTGGACCACCCCAGGCCACAGTATAGTGGAATGTTTTAATTGAACAGGCTTACCATGGTTCAACAACTCCTGAGAGAGACTCAGTGCATAGGAAATGTTTCCTGTCTGAAACAAAACAATAAAGTTAAATTTGGTCAACAAAATGCTAAAAGAATCACATCTTCTCTAATTTTTTACATTTTTAAACCAATAGGTCCATCTATTTTGAAAAGAGTCGGAATAACTTGTATTTCTATGTGAAAAATAGACACCTTGAAGTGAGAAAAGGCCAGGTGATCCAAAGCATCTTCCAGAGTTCCCTCATTCTCTGGACTCCATTCCCCCCCCGCCCCTCGGAACAGACGCACTGACTCCTCCAGCCACTGCACTGAGTGGTAGTAGTCCTCCAGCTCATATGCAACCTGCAATACAACAACAGGATGTTAGCATTAGAAAACAGAAAGATTTTATAATGACAAATTGAGACACATTATTTTCCTGAACTTGGAAATGTTTATCTGTAATCAAAACTTCTGTTGGAAGGAAAGAGTAAACACCATTTAAAGCATTGTAAATATCATTCTCTCGCATCTAGAGCTGAAGAGAAGAGAGCCACGTAAAGTACATGTAGCACTATGATTGTTGATGGTGGCTGCGGCTTTGTACGCGCCCCGGAAATGTGAGAAATAAAGCTAACCCTTAGCTTACCCTGCTGGTTTTAACGACTGGGCTTTAGCTAACATAAAAGCGCAGTTGTAGAACTGTTACTGTATGCTGACTCACAACACCCCAAACGGAGCATCTGTTTACACATGATCACAGTCAGATAATCTTGGTGTTAACAAAAGTGAAGCAAACGCCCATACTCCACATTCTTATACTTCCATAAACAGAAGTTATGATTTTCCACACTGTCTCTCCCACACAGTGCCCCTTGTGCACTGCCACTGTACATAAACAATAGGATCCATTGTGAAGTGACTCATCATGAGGAAGACTTTTCCGTGTCCCAAATATTACCCTATTCTCTTTATTTGCACTACTCTTGACCAGGACATATAGAAATCTGGTCAAATGTAGTGCAGTAAATAGGGAATAGGCTGCCATATTGGATGCACATCGTGCACCCTTTTCAAATTTGTCTGAGAGAGCACTCCGGTCTTGTCATTCTATATGAACCCCCCTGACACACAGGAAGAGGACTTTACTCCATCTCTAACCACAGAGTATGACAGGCTCAGAACAAAACTGTGTTTTATGGTCTTCTGCTAATGCTAATTAGGGAAGCCAGATCTCACAGCACCATCTGCCCAGCAGGCTAGCACTCCTCCTGTTACATGCTCTCCTCCTCTCCATGACTCCAACAGCACATCTCCAGTTGACACTTTACAGAGTGCAATGTGAGCAGAGATGACCTTTTGGTCACATCCCATAGTGAGCGGATGCCAAAAGGAAATGAAGTAAAATGAACCCATAAAGCCTACGTCCCTTTTCTCCACCCTTTTCCAGAAGTGTGTACTTGCACAATACCCATCATGGATTTAAAAACATGGTATAGGATGAACTTTAATGTCCCCAACAGGAAAATGGTCTTGAACACACAATACTGCTGTATACCAAAGACACTGTACATGATACAATAACATAATACATACATTGTACATTACCCTTATCATACACACTTCTCATATAGCCACATACTGTACATAATACATATAGAACATTCCCTTATTCAGTCAGTGGAGTACTATTGCCGTTCAGGTATGATGGACATGGGAATGAATGAACGCTTATACCAGTTCATTTTACAAGTGGGAGAGATTCCATCATTGTTAGATCCACACGAGCCAGTGTGCAAGTGCACACTTCAGGAGAAGAGTGGAGAATCAGGCACCGCCAGTGATTAAATGGGTGAGTTATTGGTGGCTTACCTTCCCAACCAGGAAGCAATCATCCCCAGAAAGAGTAACAGATACTGTGGGACTGTAGATGTCAATGGGGTTGCCGTCAGTGATCCTCTGGAAGTGACCTCTCACAAGTCCCCCAACTTGAAGGGCATACACATCCTGCAGCCTCATCAGTCCCTTGGCAGCCCCCTGAAGGTCCTCCAGTTTGGGCAAGCTGCCCTCCTTCTCCACCTCCTCGTAACCAGACCTGAAGTCTGAAACACAACAAGGGGGAATGAGTGGGAGTGAGGTAATGATAGGACACAAGAAGCGGGGGATAGAGTTTTGACAAACTTAGGTCCCAGGTGATGTCAGTTGTAAGGACCAGATGTGTTTTTAAAGAGAGTCGTAAAGGGAAACAACCTTGGGTGTTCTCTTGTGCTTCATCACTGTAGATCAGATTCAGCCACTCGGACTGCAAGCGCTTGATAAGAGTGAACGCCACCAAGGGGTTTGCCATAGCAGCTGATGGTCCACTGTACACCTCACTGTGCAAGTCTGACACCTTTGCATAAAACCTGCAGAAAGAGTCTACAAGTATTATACGTTTAGAGAGAATATATCCCCTTAAGGTGATATCATGATAGGGGAGACAACCATGCAATGATATATGCATGAGGCTTTCCATGGACATTCTTCTCCTAAACTAGTATAGAACTCATCTTGAGTTTATGATAGGCTTTAGAACGAACTTAACATTAGTAAATTAGTCATTATAAATGTTAAGTTTCTTATAAAGTTACCTACACGGATGGAGGCGATTCATCAATGGCATATGTTCCACAAGGAATACAACGCCTTAAGTAAGACGGTAACAGTAGCCTATCATGAAATTGTATGTAATATAATAAAGGACACATAGCCCAAACTTAGAAACAATTATTTATCTCAATTTGTTCTCCGTCTCCCTCTAAAACCACCCACTCCGAAGCCTTAATAATTAAGCCTACAATATAAGTGGTAGTCTACCAAGCGTGCATCATGACAACATTCCCTGTCTGTTACTCACCTTTTTATGTCTTCAAGTCTCTCCGATTCGTGTTCGATGTAAGTTTCTAAATGATCAATAAGTTGTCTTTCAACATTGATGGCTTGTTTTACGTTCAATAATGACGTATACATCTCACCAAAAGATAACGGCATCAAAATTACACGGATTACAACACAGGCTGAGTAAATGGATTTGAAATAATATAGCATTTTGCGCGCGTATGATCCCCTCGATTATGTTTAAAATGTTGCCTATGCTTGTGCTAGATTTTTTTGTAAATTCTAATCTACAATGGTTCTTGCTGTCAATGTATAAAGTGTAGCGCAGTTTCTTGTTTGAAACCACTCAAACCTGTCCTACGGGAAAGCTGCGCTCCGTCCTGCTGTTCTGTGTAAATCTCTGCAATGTTCTTTCTCAACAGCGCGCGCCGGTCACACCTAAGACATCAGCTTTCACCACTTCACATGATCTGTCATCCGGAGGAATAGTTCAACAATACCTATCTCATATATGAAGTTGCATGATTAATGAACAATCATATTACATTAGGTAGTTTAGGAAAACTGTATTTGCTTAAATGTATTGCAACAGTTTGCACGTTGGAATTGTGATGCATGAATGTGCCTGACTTCCACTTATATAATTGTCTCGTTAAATTGCTTTATAATAACTCTGAATATCAAATAATCTAACCCTTATTGCTTTAGCTATCAATGTTTTAATTTCGCCAAAGGAACTGGACGTCTTCCTGTGGGCGCACATTGATCCAGTGCGGTGACCCAAGTTGGACCACTTGATAAATATGGAATTATAGTGACATCTAGCGTAGCGTATATCTCAAAGTATTTTAAAGCAATCTTTTATATTCCAAACAAGCCTCTGTGTTTGAAGAAAAATGCACAGTTTTGTTAGATAGTAACCAACAAATCTAAGTTTTTAAAAGACACCAGCTTAATAATGACATAATGGCTGTCATCCAGCCAAGGTTATACACTTTTAATGAACTAACATATACAGGCTACTAGTCTGTACATTGATTTGACAAGTGGCTCCGCTTCAGGACCAGTTCATTTGACCCTGGGCTTGGTGGCCAGGGCTCTGGGGCTGATCCTGTGTCTGTGTGAGCAGCACAAGACAGCTCTCCTCATGTAGCCCTTTAGGGACTCATCTCTCAGGCCGTAGATGAGCGGGCTGAGGAAGCGTGGCAGTAGGATGAAGCAGAAGTAGTTGAAGAAGGAGATGTGCTCTTGCAGCCAGCCGGCCTGCATACTGATGCGGCTCTCTGTGACCGGGTGGGTGAAGGCGATCATGCACAGCAGCAACTGAAAACCGTGGAGCAGCACTGTGTGCATGGCCTTGCCCACCGACGCCCGGTCCTGACGCATCTTCCTGGTCTCCAGCAGGATCCTCATGTAGGTGAACATGATGATGGCTGCCACCACAGCGAAGAACAGACCGTTGAGCGACACCTTGAACAGTGTCTGGACGGGGGATGCGTTGAGGACCACGGTTTTGCAGAGCACCGGGGTGGAGAGGACGTTCATGCCAGGCTGAGGCTCTCCCAGAGAGAAGTCCACAATGGGCAGGATGCAGCTGACCAGCCACAGGCTCAGGATGATGATCCAGATACGGTCAGCGCGCCAGGCAGCCGGGCGCTGCAGAGGGTAGAAGATGGCCACATAGCGCTCCAGAGACATAGCTGCCAGGATCAGAGGAGTGTTCTGGAAGGTGGAGGTGGAGAAGAAGAGTAGAGGTGCACAGTAGACGATGGCAAACTTCACATTGCCCATGACGAAGAGGAAGAGGAGGACAGAGGAGAGGAGCTGGAGAGTGTCGTTGATCAGCATGTAGGCAAACAGGATGTAGCGGGAGTTGTCCAGGAAATGTCTGTGGGAGGCGAACGTGTGCAGCATGACCACGATGCAGTAGAGGAAGATGCAGAAGAAGGGGATCACCACACACACCTTGATTATCACAGATAGGCTCTTCTGTGAGTTGGTGGCATTGCCTGGAAGGTCGGTCAGATTCTGCATTTTTCAATGTAGCCTGCTTGAGGAATGGTCGATGTCTGCAAATCTGAAATGTTGTGGAAAACAAAGACTTGATATGCACACAGAAACATTTATGACAATATACATGATCCCAAAGATGAATGAGATACCATGAACTAACCTCAACTTGTCCTCTGATGGAGAAAGTAAAGGTTTGGGAGGGATGGATTGTGGATTTTTATACATTTTTCTCCATAACATCACCATGATACAAAACATCTCTGGGAAGAGGCATTTCCTTATTCTAAATGTTTTGACAGTGTCTTGATTTCTCAAGGGATAAATTAATTTCATTCCATTCTCAATGTGCATTATGTTCATAATTATTGCTCAAGTTCCTCAACAGGGAAAAGGTCTAATAGGTGCTTAACTTTTACTTAGGGAACTCTTCAAAATACCTAATTAGAACAACTAATTAGAAGTAATGATAGTATGGTCTGACGATTTGAGCCATTATGTGGACCATACAAGAATCAAACCTACAACACTTGCAAGCACCTTGTCCAACCATTAGCTATTAGAGCCATCTTTACTCAGATTAACTGATAAAAAAAAACAGCTTTCACAATAGTGCAAAATCATATATGCCATTTTGTCACTTTAAAATGGTGATCACATTTGATGAACTATGGGCTCTATTTAATCCACACCAGTTTAAATTTTCCTGGATAAGTCAAGCACATTATCTCTGTGCAGGGACAAAAGGATGTCTGAATTCACATGCAGACCAGTTTCTTTTTACTTGAATTTGGAAAATGGTTACATTTTGAAACAGCCCTATGTTTTGAAATTAAGACTCAACAGGAGGCCTGCTATTTATGAAATGTAACTTAGACCAGTCAATGTTTCTTCAAATGTGTTTATTTACCTCAGTACTGTTATGCCAGTATTCGTAATACAGTATAAAATATTGGAGCGATCCTTGCTTTATGAGTATGTTACAATTCACACCAAGTGGGTTAACCCTATTGGTGCAATGCATCGGGTGTTTGCCTTTCACACCAGCCACCCGGGTTCTCCTCCCTGTCCCGTCATTCACTAAATTGGTGTCAGAAGTGGGATGGCGGCTGTGAGGCCAAAGGAACGCACAGATGTGTAAGGGCGCTGAGTAGTCAAAGCACGGGGACGTACCTTTCCGTTCTGCGGGGCCGTGTAGCGATCCTCTCTATATGAGCCACATTACAATTCCCACCAAGTGGATTTACCCTATTGGTGCGATGTGTAGGGTGTTTACTTTTCACGCCAGTGACTCGGTTTTGCTACTCTGGTCCACCGTTCGCTACAATTATTTATAAAACCTTGTTCTATTTTTAAATGCTGTTCTATCAACCTTTGGTGAAATGCATGCAGACCAGGGCAAAGAGTAAAAGGCATGTCTGTCTATCAGCGTTTGTTATTCTTTTCAGAGAGAATGGTGAAACCGCAAACATTGGCATAAGTTGTTTGTGAGGGGACTGCATTTGATGAACAGGGAGGCCTGTTTACTGTGTTGCCGGATGGATATCTCCAGAGTACAGTTAGAGAGAGAGCGTGTCCCCTGTTCCCTGATTAGTAATTAACAGACTGGTTGATTATTAACGGAGTCGAGCCTAATTGTGCAACGTTATGTTTTCTTTTATTTGGCAAACAAGATGACTCTGTTGAGACCAGCACACCAGGGCTTGGTCTGCTCTTGACGTAAGTCATGCGTCAGTAGTGAAGACAGCTGGGGCCAGGTCCAAACAGTGTATTCTCCCTGGGACCCAAACAAACCTGATGTTCATTGGACTCCTGTACTGTAAACGCCAGCTCAGCATGCCCCCAAAATGAAAACTACATGTATTGTTCCAGTCAAACTATCATAAAAAAATGGGCACTAACATCAACTTCTGAAACAGAGATAGTGTTTAAAACATTATAGATTTAATAGATTTAGTTTCTGTTCGTCCTGTCTCCCTATAGTGCTGTCTTAGGCATCTCACAGTACGAACACATCTGCAGTCCTCATGCTTCCTTGCAGCATGCCTAAGGCACATTCACGCAGATGAGCAGGTACCCTGGGCATCTTTCTTTGTTTTTTTCAGTCAGTAAAAAGGCCTCTTAGTGTCCTAAGTTTTCATAACTGTGACATTAATTGCCTACCGTCTGTAAACTGTTAGTGTCTTAACCACCGTTCCACAGGTGCATGTTCATTAATTGTTTGTGGTTCATTGAACAAGCATGGAAAACAGTGTTTAAACACTTTACAATGAAGATCTGTGAAGTTATTTGGATTTTTACCAATTATCTTTGAAAGACAGTGTAACGGCTTTCTTCGGTAGAAGGAAAGTCGGACCAAAATGCGGCGTGTAGATTGCAATCCATGTTTATTTAAACAGAAGCAACACGAATCTAAATACAACACTACAAAACAATAAACGTAACGAAAACCGAAACAGCCTAAGACAGACAGACAGACAGACAGACAGACAGACAGACAGACAGACAGACAGACAGACAGACAGACAGACAGACAGACAGACAGACAGACAGACAGACAGACAGACAGACAGACAGACAGACAGACAGACAGACAGACAGACAGACAGACAGACAGACAGACAGACAGACAGACAGACAGACAGACAGACAGACAGACAGACAGACAGACAGACAGACAGACAGACAGACAGACAGACAGACAGACAGACAGACAGACAGACAGACAGACAGACAGACAGACAGACAGACAGACAGACAGACAGACCAAGGACATCAAGACATTAAGGACAATCACCCACGAAACACTCAAAGAATATGGCTGCCTAAATATGGTTCCCAATCAGAGACAACGATAAGCACCTGCCTCTAATTGAGAACCAATTCAGACAGCCATAGACTTACCTAGAAAACCCCACTAAGCCACAATCCCGATACGTACGAAAATCCCAAGACAAAACACCCCACATAAAAAAAAAACATGCCACACCCTGGCCTGACCAAATAAATGAAGATAAACACAAAATACTTCGACCAGGGCGTGACAGACAGGGTCCTGAAAAGGGCCGTTTCTTTTTTTTAATGCGTTTAGTAGTTTGTCAGTACCAACATTGACCATCATAAAACACACATCTTTTTACTACTACATAAAGAACGTCAGCAGAATCTGAAATAAATGTGAGAAGGTGGTCTTACTGTAATCCTTTAATAACAATAACAGTAACTATTGTAAAATAACTATAACCTATTATGGTATCAATATGTTTGTCTCTAAAAGGTTCATTGATGTCAAACACAACCCTTGCCCAGTCTCTGTCCCTAGCTAGGACAACATAGTGCCAAACCTTTATAGTACAAATCAACCCTGGCCCGAGTTCTCCAGCGATGTGTGTTGAAGTTAAGTCATCTAGCAACTATTGTGTTGACAAACAAGAGCTATGGTGACAGATTTTTCTGGTAGTTGTAAACAGTCTTATATCAAGTGTCATGAGGGATAAAGACTGCTTTTGTCAGAGCAAATTTTGTCATATTGTCTAGAATACAAAGACGGATGGACTGTAATATGATGTTTATTAAAATAATTTTATGGTATCTATTGTATTCTGAAAGGCATCTCACCTTCACCTGTCTTATGATCATTTCACAGTAGTATTGCTTGAACGACACACGATTTCTGTGTGAATCAACAGGATTTAGAATCGGTTTGTCTCCCTGTTAACCTGTAGCAAGTGTAGTTCTAGACTGTTGATTTTACCTTTCTCCATCAGCAGAGGGCCCAGTGTCATGACAATTTAGATGTAGTGTCTACTACTACACAGGTGTGTGCTTGAATTACTAATGACCTAGGTGTATCTACTGGCAAAAAAAAAACACATGTCAAATTTGCAGTTTAACATGTGAAAATTGTATTTTCACATGTGAAATAGCTGTTTTCACACGTTGAACATACATTTTACACATGGAACCATATTACATTTTTCACATGTATTACATTTAGAGTTCACATGTTAAACACCACCTTTTCACATGTGAGGAGAATAACATGTTTTCACCTCACATGTGAATTGCAGTTTATGCAGTGAAAATCGGATACGCAATTTCACATGTGAAAAACATTCATGTGAACATCACATTTGCTGTTTCATATGTGAAAATGTGATTGTTTTTCACTGCGAATAAGATTTTGACATGTTATTGTTTTTTTTATATATGTGAACTTGTAGTAAAAGTAAATATCAAATTTGAAGTATCACATGTAAGAAAACTCCAACTGTGAAAATCTCAGTCTGGAACATGTGGGGATGATATAATGTTATTCTTCTGTGACGACCTTCCTACTCTCTGCCGAATTCTTTCTCTTTGCTTTTATTTTTATTACTCTTTGTATTCACTTAGCAACTTACTTTATCCATTTTTGTTGCATTGTTGAGAGATTAACTGGAAAGTAAGCGTTTTATTGCACTGTGTACTCCATGTATATCATATGTACTCCATGTACATTATGTCTATATCACAAATAAACCATCTGGAACTTAGAAGGGAAGGGGGAGGGCAGCCAGAAAAGGGGGGGGGGGGGGGGAAGCTTTGTGGTTAGATTATGAAAACTATTGAAATGTAGAGGCCCTTAAATTTTGTGTCCTCAAATGTTATGTAATCTAAATCTCAAATATTAGCTGGTAGGACTGATGAAATGAATCCTAGAGGTTTTATAACTTATTCTATTCCACAGTTTGTTTGGGGGGGGCTGTCTCTTTATGTTCATATAGCCTAGAGGGTATGTAGCTTTTTATCTGTCATGTTTGGAGTTGTGTTGCTCTGTAATGCGAACACTTACATTTTTCTTTACATTTCAAATGCAAGAAAATGCAAGAAAATACTCATCCAGAGGCGGCGCTCCTAGTGGCCGGGAACTTTAATGCACTTTAATTTCATCAGTTCTACCAGCTAAGTCTACTTTACCTAATTTCTACCAGCATGTTACATGTGCAACCAGAGGGGGGAAAAAACTCAAGACCACCTTTACTCCACACACAGAAATGTGTTCAAAGCTCTCCCTCGCCCTCCATTTGGCAAATCTGACCATAATTATATCCTCCTGATTCCTACTTACAAGCAAAAACTAAAGCAGGAAGTACCAGTGACTTGCTCAACACGGAAGTTGTCAGATGACGCAGATGCTTAGCTACAAGACTGTTTTGCTAGCACAGACTGGAATATGTTCCGGGATTCATCCGATGGCATTGAGGAGTACACCACATCAATCACCAGCTTCATCAATAAGTGCATCGATGGCGTTGTCCCCACAGTGACAGTACGTACAGTACATACCCCAACCAGAAGCCATGGATTACAGGCAACATCTGCACTGAGCTAAAGACTAGAGCTGCCGCTTTCAAGGAGCGGGACTCGAACCCGGACGCTTATAAGAAATTCCGCTATGCCCTCCAACGAACCATCAAACAGCAAAATTTTAATACAGGACTAAGATTGAATCATACTACACCAGCTCTGGCGCTCGTCGGATGTATTATGGACTACAAAGGAAAACCCAGCTGCGAGCTGCCCAGTGACGCAAGCCTACCAGATGGCTAAATGCCTTTTATGTTTGCTTTAAGGCAAGCAACACTGAAGAATGCATGAGAGCACCCGCTGTTCCGGACGACTGTGTGATCACGCTCTCCGTAGCCGATGTGAGTAAGACCTTTAAACAGGTCAACATTCACAAGGCCGCGGGGCCAGACGGATTACCAGGATTTGTACTCAGATCTTGCGCAGACCAACTGGCAAGTGTTTTCGCTGACATTTTCAACCTCTCCCTGACCGAGTCTATAAAACATACATGTTTCAAGCAGACCACCATAGTCTGTGTGCCCAAGAATGCCAAAGTAACCTGTCCTAATTGACTACTGCCCCGTAGCAATGAAGTGCTCACATCAACACATCACACTGCCCTTTCCCACATGCGAGAATGCTGTTCATTGACTACAACTCAGCGTTCAAAAACATAGTGCCCACAAAGCTTGTCACTAAGCTAAGGACCCTGTGGCTAAACACCTCCCTCTACAACTGGATCCTGGACTTCCTGACAGGCCACACCCAAATGGTAAGGGTAGGCAACAACACATCTGCCACGCTGATCCTTAACACTAGGGCCCATCAGGGGTGTGTACTTAGTCCTCTCCTGTACTCCCTGTTCACCCACGACTGCGTGGCCAAGCACAACTCCAACACCATCATTAAGTTAGCTGACGACACAACAGTGGTAGGCCTGATCACTCCCGAGTGGTGCAGTTGTCTAAGGCACTGCATCATAGTGCTAGAGGCATCACTACAGACCCTGGTTCGAACCTGGGCTGTAATTACAACCGGCCGTGATCGGGAGTACCACAGGGCGGCACTCAATTGGCCCAGTATCATCTGTGTTAGGGGAGGCCAGGGTAGGCTGTCATTGTAAATAAGAATTTTTCTTAAATGACTTGACTAGTTAAATAAAGATTCAATACATCTTAAAACCTCTAGTGACTCCCCATCCCGCACGAGGGAGCGTAATCATCGACTGACACTAATTAGCATAACGCAACGGACATAAATATTCCTAGAAAATATTCCTATTCATGAAAATCACAAGTGAAATATATTGAGACACAGTTTAGCCTTTTGTTAATCACCCTGTCATCTCAGATTTTCAAAATATGCTTTACAGCCAAAGCTAGACAAGCATTTGTGTAAGTTTATCAATAGCCTAGCATAGCATTTTGTCCAGCTAGCAGCAGGTAACTTGGTCACGGAAATCAGAAAAGCAATCAAATTAAATAATTTACCTTTGATGAGCTTCGGATGTTTTCACTCACGAGACTCCCAGTTAGATAGCCAATGTTCCTTTTTTCCAAAAATATTATTTTTGTAGGCGAAATAGCTCCGTTTGTTCTTCACCTTTGGCTGAGAAATCGCCCGGAAATTGCAGTCACGAAAACTCCGAAAAATATTCAAAATTAGCTCCATAATATCGACAGAAACATGGCAAACGTTGTTTATAATCAATCCTAAAGGTGTTTTTCAAATATCTATTCGATAATATATCCACAGGGACAATTTGTTTTTCAGTAGGACTGATTGGAATAATGGCTACCTCTGTATTTTACACGAGAATCACTCTGGGAGCATCAGGTGACCACTTGCGCAATGTAGCCGCTTACAAGTATTCTTCAACATAAATGCGTAAAACTACGTCACAATGCTGTAGACACCTTTGGGAATACGGAGAAAAAGTCATCTGTAATCTAGCTCATTCACTGCTCAATAGGGACGCATTGGAACGCAGCGCTTTCAAAACATGAGGCACTTCCGGATTGGATTTTTCTCAGGCTTTCGCCTGCAACATCAGTTCTGTTATACTCACAGACAATATTTTTACAGTTTTGGAAACTTTAGAGTGTTTTCTATCCTAAGCTGTCAATTATATGCATATTCTAGCATCTTGTCCTGACAAAATATCCCGTTTTCTACGGGAAAGGGTTAGCTAACATGCTAAGTAGTAAGTAGTTGCAAATTAGCTAAAGTTGTCCATGGTGAGATTTGAACACGCGACTTTTGGGTTGTTAGACGTTCGTGTTATACACCCTACTGTTTGAATAAATGTGGTTATTAGGCCTAGTGACGGTTGATACTGATAGCAGCTAATATTTAGCATGATAGAAATAGGAAAGAGAGAATGTTGGGGTAACTTATACTTATTTGAGAGTGCCTATCCCTGCAATTTAAAGGGCTGTTCAATAAAAATGTTGCTTAATGGCACTGCATTTCATAAACTTTACTGTATGAAAGTTGATATGTTTCAGTTTGCTGCCACTGGTTTCACATTTGTCTCCAGCAATTATAAGGTAAAATAGATCTAAAACAAGTGTAATTTGTACTTATAATTTCCTTTTCCAATCGGATTACTCATCTCAAACTATTATCAATAGCTCTTATAAAATTGTAAATTACAGTGCATGGAGAATGGTGTTATTTCTATCCGAAAAAAAATGAAGTAGATGCTTTTCCCACTTTATTCATGGTTTCCTTGCGCGTAAAGGTGGTGGAATTATTAGGGAATTAAGTCAAGGTCAGAATATTGCGTATCAGACACACTTGGCCACACCTTAATTTATTCAATCTCTATCCCAAACTAATAGCAGGTCAGAATACACATATAGAGAAACGTGCATAAAAACTGAATTACATTCCATTTAAGCGTGTTTACATTGGGTCAGAATTGGGCCCAAAGTGATTTAATTCCTCTGTGACCAAGAGAAATTGGTCTTGTTTAAATTCTATGAAATTGTTTAGTACTTCTTTCCTGTTGAGAGTTCTAAATCCTGCTGAGAATATCTCAGCGAGATGAAACTACAACAGTTGGATTCGCTAAACGGTTGCCTTTCATATGCCATCTCCCAGGATGGTGTCCATCACTCAGAGGGAGAGCAAGTCGATTATTTGTCTGGAGAGTCCAGAAAATATGACACGTCATTCCCTATACAAATGTGAGATCTGAACCATGACACTTTAAGTCAGCTCCACTGAGAGAGTGGTAGTGGAGAGCTGACAAAAGGGTCTTTCTGACACTATAATTCACTGAACACTTTGTACACCAGAATGTCAGTCGGAAACAGTCCAGAACTGCTCAAAGTCGGCCATAAAGGAGACTTAACATCTAAGAATTAAAAGACACGCTTTAAAATGGCATAATGGCTGTCATCCAGCCAGGGTTTTACTCTTTTGATATATTTTAATTGATTAACATACACAATGTTGAAGTTGTGCATTAGGTAGCTTATCTAGGCTACTAGTCTGTACAGACTCAAATAAAGTAATTGATTTGACCAGTGGCTCTGCTTGAGGAACAATTAATTTGACCTTGGGCTTGGTGGTCGGGGCTTTAGGGCTGATCATGACCCTGTGTCTGTGTGAGCAGTGCAGGACAGCTCCCCTCATTTAGCCCCTCCGACATCAAGTGGGGATGTCAGCCATAAGGATCAGATGTGTTTTTAAAGAGAGTCGTAAACACCTTGGGTGTTCTCTTGTGCTTCATCACTGTAGACTAGAAGCCTCAATTCGTCGGGGCATGGACAAGGTGTCAAAAACGTTCCACAGGGATGCTGGCCCATGTTGACTCTAATGCTTCCCACAGTTGTGTCAAGTTGGCTGGATGTCCTTTGGGTGGTGAACCATTCTTGATACACACAGGAAACTGCTGAGCATGAAAAACCCAGCAGTGTTTCAGCACTTGACACAAACCGGTGTGCCTGGCACTTAAATCTTTTGTCTTGCCTATTCACCCTCTGAATGGCACACAGACACAAGTCATGTCTCAATTGTCTCAAGGCTTAAAAATCCTTCTTTAACCTGTCTCCTCCTCTTCATCTACACTGATTGAAGTGGATTTAACAAGTGACATCAATAAGGGATCATAGCTTTCACCTGGATTCACATGGTCAGTCTATGTCATGGAATATTTTGTACACTTGGTGTACACTGAAGTTGCTTACCAAAATGACATTGAATGTTCCAGAGGGGCCTAGTTACAGTTTTGACATACATCGTCTTGAACAAATATGGCAAGACTTTAAAATGGCTGTCTAGTAATGATCAACAACCAACTTGAAAGAGCTTGAAGAATTCTGAAAAGAATAATGTGCAAATATTGTACAATCCAGGTGTGCAAAGCTCTTAGACTTACTCAGGAAGACTCACAGCTGTAATCACTGCCAAAGGTGATTCTAACATGTATTGAGTCAGGGGTGTGAATACTTATGTAAATTAGATATTTTCATTTGGATTTGGAAAATGGTTACCTATGTTTTGAAAGGGCCCTACACATGTTTAGGTTCCACCTCCGAAGAATGACGAAGGCTACTTAAAGATATCACGAATTGGGTGTGGGAATTTCCACGTGGAGTTGATAGTTTAGTTTAGTTTATTAATTTGACCATTTTAAAAAACAAGCACACATAAAACTTAAAAGTCATACATGCATATGAATAAAACCATTGAGTATAACACATAATATTGGCTGGGACTTATTTCCATTGTGGTCCTCTTGAGACAAGATGGCTAGACAAGATCAAACACAGTATGGCAGTGATAAACATCAACAAATAGGGCACTAACCTTAGCTAGGGCTCCTGAGTGGTGCCGCGGTCTAAGGCACTGCCTCTCATTGCCAAAGGTGTCCTTGCAGTCCCTGGTTTGAATCCAGGCTGCATTGCATCTGGCTGTGATTGGGCAGTGCACAATTGGCCCAGTGTTGTCTGGGTTTGGCAGGGATAGGCCATCATAGTAAATAAGAATTTGTTCTTAACTGACTTGCCTGGTTATAAAAATGATCTAACTAGCGAATGTTATCTGTTGTTAAAGGTTTTTTAATTACACCTTATTCAAAAGATTAGCCAGCTGGATCTCTGGCTGGTTCTGGAGCTTGATTTGTCATAAGCATTGATTTAGGGAAAACTTTGCAACAGATGGAAGCAAAAGTTTTAATGGTCAAAATCAGGGGCACTACTTTTACTAAGGACAGAGGGGACATGTCCCCCACATTCTGAAATGTTATAATTGCCCCACCCAGTTTTATAATTGGAATGTGACACAAAACGAGGTAACGGTGTACTTTAGGACCTTGCGGACGCCTACGAGCAGTTGGGTAGGCTGTGTTTATCTGACAGATAAAAAATATATAATAATAATAAAGTATGCCCCCCCCACTTCTAAAAACAAAGTTGCGCCCCTGGTCAAAACCATTAATCTTGGAGCAACAGGTTTGCTAAATGTTATCATATCACACAATTATACCATTTATAAAATGGTAATTAAAAAACTGGGTGGTTCGAGCCCTGAATGCTGTTTGGCTGACAGATGAGGTATATCAGAATGTATACCACGGGTATGACAAAACAGTCATTTATACTGCTCTAATTACATTGGTAATCAGTTTATAGTAGCAATAAGGCACCTCGAGGGTTTGTGTTATATGGACAATATACCATGGCTAAGCGCTGTATCCAGGCACTCTGCGTTGCGTCATGCTTAAGAACAGCCCTTAGCCGTGGTGTATTGGCCATAAACCCTACCCCCTCATGCCTTATTGCTTAATAAATGTTGTATACAAACTAACTGAGAAGATAGTATCACTGCTCTTTAATAAGCTTCACGTATCGGCCTTGAGGCCTTTGTCAGAGCTTTTGTGAGTTTTAGACTAGCTAAAAAATAAGGGAAAATTGACAAATTATCCAATAGATTATGATAATAACCCCCCCCCCCCCAGCCCCAAAAAAGTGGAGGTGAAAAACATACGTTTGCACCCCCTATTTTAATTTACTCAGGTGGCCAACTGGACATAAGGCTGTTTGGCTCATCCCAGTCGCGAAGAGGAATAACTGTTTCTAATTGATTGACAAAGTCATGCTGGTATAGTATGTTGTACAATTAAAATAAAACCCAGCCCATGAAACAAAATGTTGGCTGAAAATTAATTGTATGTCATATCGCATTCACATGGATTTGCATGATGTGGGCAGTTCTGATTTGTCACTTCATGGCCAAATATACAGTTGAAGTCGGAAGTTTACGTACACTTAGGTTGGAGTCATTAAAACCGTTTTTTCAACCACTCCACAAATTTCTTGTTAGGAAACTATTGTTTGGTCAAGTCAGTTAGGACATCACCTTTGTGCATGACACAAGTCATTTTTATTTCAGATTATTTCACTTATAATTCACTGTATCACAATTCCAGTGGGTCAGAAGTTTACATACATTAAGTTGACTGTGCCTTTAAACAGCTTGGAAAATTCCAGAAAATTATGTCATGGCTTTAGAAGCTTCTGATAGGCTAATTGACATAATTTTAGTTCATTGTAGGTGTACCTGTGAATGTATTTCAAGGCCTACCTTCAAACTCAGTGCCTCTTTGCTTGACATCATGGGAAAATCAAAATAAATCAGCCAAGACCTCAGAAAAATAATTGTAGACCTCCACAAACCTGGTTCATCCTTGGAAGCAATTACCAAAAGCCTGAAGGTACCACATTCACATGTACAAACAATAGTACGCAAGTGTGAACCCCATTGGACCACACAGCCGTCATACCGCTCAGGAAGTAGATGTGTTCTGTCTCCTAGAGATGAACGCATTTTGGTGCGAAAAGTGCAAATCAATCCCAGAACAACAGCAAAGGACCTTGTGAAGGTGCTGGAGGAAACAGGTACAAACGTATCTGTATCCACAGTAAAACAAGTTCTATGTCAACATAACCTGAAAGACCGCTCAGCAAGGAAGAAGCCAGTGCTCCTAAACCTCCATAAAAAAAAGCCAGACTACGGTTTGCAACTGCACATGGGGACAAAGATTATACTTTTTGGAGAAAAAAGGTCTGGTCTGATGAAACAAAAATAGAACTGTTTGGCCATTATGAACATAATTATGTTTCGAGGAAAAAGGGGGAGGCTTTCAAGATGAAGAACACCATCCCAACCGTAAAGCACGGGGGTGGCAGCATCATGTTGTGGGGGTGCTTTGCTGCAGGAGGGACTGGTGCACTTAACAAAATAGATGGCTTCATGAGGGAGAAAAATTATGTGGTTATATTGAAGCAACATCTCAAGATATCAGACAACCAAGTTAAAGCTTGGTCACAAATGGGTCTTCCAAATGGACAATGACCTTAACTTCCAAAGTTGTAGCAAAATGGCTTAAGGACAACAAAGTCAAGGTATTGGAATGGCCATCACAACGCCCTGACCACAATCCTATAGAATTTTTTTGGCAGAACTGAAAAAGCATGTGCGAGCAAGGAGGCCGACAAACCTGACTCAGTTACACCAGCTCTGTCAAGAGGAATGGGCCAAAGTTCACCCAACTTATTGTGGGAAGCTTGGGGAAGGCTACCCAAAACTTTTGACCCAAGTTAAACAATTTAAAGGCAATGCTACCAAATACTAATTGAGTATATGTAAACGTCTGACCCATTGGGAATGTGATGAAAGAAATAAAAGCTGAAATAAATAATTCTCTCTACTCTTATTCTGACATTTCACAATCTTAAAATAAAGTGGTGATCCTAACTGACCTAAAACAGTGATATTTTACTCTGATTAAATGTCAGGGATTCTGAAAAACTAAGTTTAAATGTATTTGGTTAAGGTGTATGTAAACTTCCGACTTCAACTGTATCATACTTTGACTAAAATGATGACTTAAATCGATGTGCAACATCATGGGTAAGCTCTGGCCATCTTCTTTCATCTCGAAAACTGGATTTCTACTGATGTGGGTGTTTAAAACTGAACAGGAGGCCTGTTATTTATGAATTTGAATAAATATTTCTTCAAATGTGTTTATTGTCCTCAGTACTGTGATGTCAGAATTTGTAATAAAGTATCAACTAGATGTTTAAAACCCTGTTCTATTTTTAGACAGTGTTCTATCAACCTTGGGTGAAATGCATGCAGACCAGGGCTGTCCGTCTACCAGCGTTGTTTTTGTTTTCAGAGAGAATGATGAAACCGTAAAGGAAACATAGTTTGGGGTTGTTTGTGAGGGGACTTGCATGGACTGCATTTGATGAACAGGGAGGCGTGTTTACTGTGTTGCCAGATGGATATCTCCAGAGTACAGTTAGAGAGAGAGCGTGTCCCCTGTTCCCTGATTAGTAATTAACAGATTGGTTTATTATTAACGGAGTCGAGCCTAATTGTGCAACCTTATGTTTTCTTTTGTTTGGCAAACAAGATGACTCTGTTGAGAGCAGCACACCAGGGCTTGGTCTGCTCTTGACAGTAGTCATGCATCAGTAATGAAGATAGCTGGAGCTAAGTTCAAACTGTGTCTTCTCCCTGGGTCTCAATCATGAAAAAATGGCCACTAACATCAACTTCAGAAAAAACATATATGGTTTGAAACATTATTCATTTTATTGACATTTTACAGTTTATATTTTAGAGAATTAAAGAACATTGACAAATGTAGTACAGAAATGACTGAAGTGTAATAGAAATGTCTAACTGTCACTCAGCAAAGGGGCGTCAAATAGAGGTGTCAAATCCCATTTCTGTTACTGCAGAGATCAGGACGGCCAAAAATCAGTGAAAAAAAACGAAATTAACACAAAGTTACTTTGATTTTACACGTGTGAAATCAATCTGCAGGCCGTAAATGTTTGACACCCTTAAAATAACATAAGATAACCATAACAAAACTGGGTCATAAACACCTGAAATATATGATTCCTTTTGATCCTCTCATTTACATCCTTTTATTTGCAGATGACAGAAAATGTATTCAATAAACCAAATTCAGTATTACACATGGCCCGCATTTACCTTACAAGTGTGCATGGGAGTTTTTTTTCCCTTTACATCATTAGACTTGTCCTTATTAAATATAAATACTTTTTTAGAATATCCAAACAGGGCATAATATTTCATAACCACCACAAAATCCTTATCCCTTAATCCATACACAAGTGGAATCAGACATCGAGGGGCAAGAATAAAAATAATATAGTCAATATACCTAACCTCAATAAACACATTCAAATTGATCTTCATTATAGCCGATTCTATCATAGGACACCAGAACTGAATCAAACTAAGGAGTAACTGGAAGCCGTGGAGAATAACTGTCCTCAGGCCCTTATTGGTGGACTTCCTACTGTCTGATGAGGCAGCTCGGGCAGCCACCATGATCTTCACATAGGTGAAAGCTATGACTACAGACATGACCAGGAAGTAGAACTGACACAGAGCCGAGCTGAGGTGGCCCTGCCAGGAGAACACAATCATCTGCTCGAAACTGCAGACTAGAACAGAGGTGTAGAAGCTCAGAGGTACAGCCGAGAAGAGGATGGAGATCACAATTATCCATTTAACAGAGCTGAGAGCCTGGATGAGTAGGATGCAGCGCATGGCCCTCACCGGGGTGGAGAGTTCACTGTGGTGCAGGGGCATGCAGATTGCTATATAGCGCTCCAGGCTCATGGCTGTCAGTGTCAGCGGTGTGGCAATGGTCAGAGTTTCTGTGATCACAATCAGAAATATACATAGCCCACCTGGCATTGGTACCCTGGAGTAGCTCATCAGCAGTAATACATCAGTCAGAGCCAGAAACACACTGTCACAAATCAGCGAGTGAGCAAAGAATATGTATCGTGTGTTGGTGAAGAAGGCCTCTTTTTTAAAGAAGGTCACTATCATGAGGGAGTTGACGCAGAGGAAGATGCCAATAAACACTTGGACTATCACCACTTTGTCATTCAGAGGTCTATGGTATTGCACAGTCGGTAGAACAAGACTGCCCTCACTGCCCTGGCTTGTATTCGGCATTGTATTTCCTGTTTAGAAAGAGGATAAAAATGTAAACAATGTCAATAACAATGTAACCATGTCAGGAAAGTTGTCAACACAAACATTAAAAAAAGCCATATAGTAATTTGTCAGTACCAACATTGACCATCATAAGACACAAATCTTTTTACTAGAACTTAAAGAACGTCAGCAGAATCTAAATAAACGTGAGAAGGTGGTTTTACTGTAATCCTTTAATAACAATTACTCAGCAATAACTATTGTAAAATAACTATAACCTATTATGGTATCAATATGTTTGTCTCCAAAAGGTTCATTGATGTCGAACACGATCCTTTCCCAGTCTCCTCCTCCTGTTTCTAGCTAGGACAACAGCACTGAGTGCCAAACCTTTATTGTAAAAATCCACACTGGCCCGAGTTCTCCAGGGATGTGGGTTGAAGTTAAGTCATCTAGCAACTATTGTGTTGATAAACAAGAGCTATGGTAACAGATTTTTCTGGTAGTTGTAAACAGTCATATATCAAGTGTCATGAAGGATAAAGACTGCTTTTGTCAGAGAAAATGTTGTCATGTTGTCTGGAATACAAAAACAAAATCTAAGATGGACTGTAATATGATGTTTATTAAAATAATTATATGCTATTCACTGTGTTTTAAAGGCAGTTCACCTTCAACTGTTTTATGATTATTTTACACACAGTATTGCTTGATTGTGTCACACTCGTGATTAAAGACAGACCATGATTGAAGTTCCACATCTTTATTACGGTGAAACTTTAAACAAAACCGTGAAAGTAATGGTGCACATGCAGAAACACAAAACAATATCCCACAAACACAGGTGGGAAAAATGGCTACCTAAATATGATCCCCAATTAGAGGCAACGATTACCAGCTGCCTCTAATTGGGAACCATTCAAAACACCAAAATAGAAATATTGAGCTAGAACACCCCCTGGTCACGCTCTGACCTACTACACCATAGAGAACCAAGGGCTCTCTATGGTCAGGGCGTGAGAGATTGACACATGATAGCTGTGTGAACCAACAGGATCTGTGGCAAGTGTAGTTAATCTGTTAATCTGTGTCAAGTGTAGTTCCTGACTGTACAATGACAAAGTAGATGTAGTGTGTACTACTCAGGTGTGTGCTTGAATTACTAATGACCTACTCTAGGTGCATCTACAGGCACACAGCATCCATGATCAACATAAATTCCAGTATTGACATACACATGTGCAACCCTTACAAAAAAATATATGACAAATGTGCAGTTTCACATGTGAAAATTGTATTTTCACATGTGAAATAGCTGTTTTCACATTGTGATCTTAAATTTCACACGGAAACCATACTTTCACATGTAATATATTGAGTCCACATGTTAACACCACATTTTCACGTGAGGAGAATAACATATTTTCACCTCACATGTGAATTTCTACATCCATTTTTGGAAGCATAAATTAATGATATGTACCCATTGATTTTTAAGAATATAACGTATAAAAGCCTCATGAGCTTAGTTCAACTGTTGTACCCCATCAAAACCCAAGATATAAGCTTGTTTTACGCCAAAGTAAATGTAGACAACCACTGTATAGCCTAAAACATTGTAAAACAAAAATGTTTTAATCAAGGATGATCAGTCCTTGCATCCATATTGTAGTCTATGGATTTGAAAGCATTTCTCCAGCCCCATCTCTCAGCTTTTTACTGAAACTGTTGTAGGAAAAACACTTTGTTAATGTTTAAATGAAGGGTTGCTGCTTTAAACACCTTTAATGGAGTAATAGTGTTATTATATGGTGCAATCCTTCAGTGAATGAGTTACTTTTGTGCCATTAATATAAAGCAACATTTCTGAAGTCAAGAATAACATTCTTAATATTGCTAACAAGAATAGTTCAATTTAAAACAAAACATAAACCTGATTGCAAGGAAATCATTTTTTAAATGTGAGAATAAATGAATGAATTTTTTTTAACGCAATTAAATAAAACGTGTCCCTCTTTCCTGCAGTTTTCCCTATCTTTGGTTATGTTACCCTGGCCTTTGCTTTTGCTGCCTTTTTCTCAGTTGCAGGTCTTGGCACATTCATTCCAGCCACATAACAACCTGCATCCATCCCACTGCTGGTTTTCCTCTGAAGCTAAGCAGGGTCAGTTCTGGACAGTCCCTGGATGGGATAGCAGATGTAGCTGGACATGGAGAAAAATAAAAATGTCAAATATCCATATCTATATATCTATATTTATATATAATCTAACATTTTCCCTGATGTGATTATATATATTTTTGATATTGATACTTTTTAATATATATATACAGTGCCTTGCGAAAGTATTCGGCCCCCTTGAACTTTGCGACCTTTTGCCACATTTCAGGCTTCAAACATAAAGATATAAAACTGTATTTTTTTGTGAAGAATCAACAACAAGTGGGACACAATCATGAAGTGGAACGACATTTATTGGATATTTCAAACTTTTTTAACAAATCAAAAACTGAAAAATTGGGCGTGCAAAATTATTCAGACCCTTTACTTTCAGTGCAGCAAACTCTTTCCAGAAGTTCAGGGAGGATCTCTGAATGATCCAATGTTGACCTAAATGACTAATGATGATAAATACAATCCACCTGTGTGTAATCAAGTCTCCGTATAAAAGCACCTGCACTGTGATAGTCTCAGAGGTCCGTTAAAAGCGCAGAGAGCATCATGAAGAACAAGGAACACACCAGGCAGGTCCGAGATACTGTTGTGAAGATGTTTAAAGCCGGATTTGGATACAAAAAGATTTCCCAAGCTTTAAACATCCCAAGGAGCACTGTGCAAGCGATAATATTGAAATGGAAGGAGTATCAGACCACTGCAAATCTACCAAGACCTGGCCGTCCCTCTAAACTTTCAGCTCAATCAAGGAGAAGACTGATCAGAGATGCAGCCAAGAGGCCCATGATCACTCTGGATGAACTGCAGAGATCTACAACTGAGGTGAGAGACTCTGTCCATAGGACAACAATCAGTCGTATATTGCACAAATCTGGCCTTTATGGAAGAGTGGCAAGAAGAAAGCCATTTCTTAAAGATATCCATAAAAAGTGTTGTTTAAAGTTTGCCACAAGTCACCTGGGAGACACACCAAACATGTGGAAGAAGGTGCTCTGGTCAGATGAAACCAAAAGTGAACTTTTTGGCAACAATGCAAAACGTTATGTTTGGCGTAAAAGCAACACAGCTCATCACCCTGAACACACCATCCCCACTGTCAAACATGGTGGTGGCAGCATCATGGTTTGGGCCTGCTTTTCTTCAGCAGGGACAGGGAAGATGGTTAAAATTGATGGGAAGATGGATGGAGCCAAATACAGGACCATTCTGGAAGAAAACCTGATGGAGTCTGCAAAAGACCTGAGACTGGGACGGAGATTTGTCTTCCAACAAGACAATGATCTAAAACATAAAGCAAAATCTACAATGGAATGGTTCAAAAATAAACATATCCAGGTGTTAGAATGGCCAAGTCAAAGTCCAGACCTGAATCCAATCGAGAATCTGTGGAAAGAACTGAAAACTGCTGTTCACAAATGCTCTCCATCCAACCTCACTGAGCTCGAGCTGTTTTGCAAGGAGGAATGGGAAAAAATGTCAGTCTCTCGATGTGCAAAACTGATAGAGACATACCCCAAGCGACTTACAGCTGTAATCGCAGCAAAAGGTGGCGCTACAAACTATTAACTTAAGGGGGCTGAATAATTTTGCACGCCCAATTTTTCAGTTTTTGATTTGTTAAAAAAGTTTGAAATATCCAATAAATGTCGTTCCACTTCATGATTGTGTCCCACTTGTTGTTGATTCTTCACAAAAAAATACAGTTTTATATCTTTATGTTTGAAGCCTGAAATGTGGCAAAAGGTTGCAAAGTTCAAGGGGGCCAAATACTTTCGCAAGGCACTGTATATATATATATATATATATATATATAATCACATCAGGGAAAAATTTGACTATTACAAAAATTAACATATGCTTTTTGGTGAAGAACCATATCTGAAAAATGTTGGGCCTGCCTTGTTAATCAATAAAAAAGTGTCAATATCAAAAATGAACACACCTCAAATGATTAAAGAATGAGGAAATTATATGCTTCGTAACATTGTAGTACAATAGACATGAAAACATTCCAATAACAGTTACACCACTGGTTCAAGTTTGTGTGATACTCTTCACTTATTACACAGTTGTGCCGCATTGGGCCACTAACTGGGAAGCAGGTTAATAAAGACATGTTAGTGTAACCCCTTCCACTGTAGAGGCCTGTTGGGGTTACTGGCCTAAAGATCAAATCAAGTGCACTTTATCAGACGCCACTACAGTAAATCATTGATTTCCTTGCTCGTTTTCTTTATGAGGACCTGGGCTGCTTTATTATTCTCCTGATCAATTTCAATCTTTGAAATTACATACGTGGTTTATGTTATGACATTTTGTTTCTGAAATTAGAAGACAATGCACATAATGATTGATGCTGTAGGCCTAAACACATACACAAGCACATGTAACAGAGTTGTGCAAATATACCAAGACATTAACACAGTACATGTCTGAGGTCTTGGCAAAGAAAAGTGCATTTCAATACCACAAGATCACGTGATAATGATAAATAATACCAACACCCTGTTACATGCTGTAGTAAACCATGTTTTATATATCTAAATATGAAACAGTAAAGCCACTATTTGTGAGTGCATGATGCAATTTAAAGTTATTTCTCTGTAATCAGCAATTTAAATATCAACACATTTTGGGAAATTATCTTATTCAACCCACAAAGTGCATAATATCTCAATGCAAAAAAAAAAAAATTCATCCCTTAGGCCATAGACAAGTGGCTTTTATTTTGGTCCCGTGATGTCTATGTAATCAAAGTACCTCACATCAATAAATAATCTCAACTGAATCTGCAAGACAGCAGCCTCTATTAATAATATATCTGACTCCAAATGTCAACTAATCATGATCTTCAGTTTAGAATGCAATTAGATTAATCAGCTGTTTGCTAGGGATGGGGAAAACGTGTGACACCACTATGGCTCCCGAGGACGAGAGTTGCCCATCCCTGCCCTAGACCCACTCCAATTTGCATACCACCCCATCAGATGCATAGACGACACAATCTCAATTGCACTCTACACCGCCCTCATCCACCTAGATAAGAGGAACACCTATGTGAGAATGCTGTTCATTGACTACAGCTCAGCGTTCAACACAAGAGTCTCCGCCAAGCTCGTCACCAAGCTTGGGACCCTGGGACTGAACATCTCCCTCTGCAACTGGATCCTGGACTTCCTGACGGGCTGACCCCATGTGGTGAGGGTAGGCAACATCACCTCTGCCACACTGACCCTCAACACAGGGGCGTGTGCTTAGTCCTCTCCTGTACGCACTACTCCAACACCATCATCAAGTATGCTGATGACAGGACGGTGGTAGGCCTGATCACTGGCGGGGGGACAGCAAGAAACAAGCAACAAAGTGAAAACAGGTTAGATTTTTTTTTTGCAAATGTATTATTACAAATAAAAAACTGAAATACCTTATTTAGATACGTATTCAGACCCTTTGCAATGAGACTCGAAATTGAGCTCATGTGCCTCCTGTTTCCATTGATCAACCTTGAGATGTTTCTACAACTTGTTTGGAGTCCACCTGTGGTAAATTCAATTGATTGGACATGATTTGGAAAGGCACACACCTGTGGGTACCACAGTCGACAGTGCATGTCAGAGCAAAAACCAAGCCATGAGGTCGATGGAATTGACCGTAGAGCTCCAAGACAGGATTGTGTCGAGGCACAGATCTGGGTAAGGGTAGCAAAACATTTCTGTAGCATTGAAGGTCCCCAAGAACACAGTGGCCTCCATCATTCTTAAGGTGTGATTTATAGTTAATGAGAAAAGTGCTAACTATAGCTATTATTCTATCAAATGTTTTATAGTCATTCTCAATATACATTAAATGTATAGGTTATTCAAACATGCTGTTATGTTTCTTGCTGTGGAAGACAACCCAGTGAGTAAGAGAACCCCAAGAGTTTGTCACAATAATTGCTGAGTGAATTTGAGAATCAGCAGAGTTGAGAATCAGCTCATACTTTGTTACTGTACTCTTTCAAGTCGTTCTATAGCTCCTCACTGCAGGTTTTCACAGGTCTGTTTAGATGTATCTACTGGCACACAGCAGTCATGTAATTTTAATGGCTGTTGGAAGGAGAGGACCAAGGTGCAGCGTGGTATGTGTCCATAATTATTTAATGAACACTGAAATAACAAAGAGAATGACCGAAACAGTTCTGGCTGGTGCAGACACACAACAGAAAACAACTACCCACAAATCATAGTGGGAAAACAGGCTACCTAAGTATGGTTCTCAATCAGAGACAACGATAAACAGCTGCCTCTGATTGGGAACCATACCAGGCCAAACACAGAAATACAAAAACATAGAACAACACATATAATGCCCACCCCAACTCACGCCCTGACCAAACTAAAATAGAGACATAAAAAAGGAACTAAGGTCAGGACGTGACAAGTCAAGATTTATGTTATTGATACAGTTAATCTAATACATTCCCAGAATCATTTTTTTTTGTTGCAACTTTGAGGTCATTTCAATACCGCAAAATCATGTGATAAATAATAGCAATACCAATGGCCTTGCCTGTTAAGCAAGTTTTATGTTTTCATATGACCAGCAATTCAGTTATAAACAAGTATTGGGGAAATGTTCTTATTCAACCCAAAAAATACAATGCAAGGAAAAACGTTTAATCTCTTATGCCATAGACAAGTGGACTCGCTGGGCCAGAATAAAAACAATGTAATCAAAGAATCTCACATTATTGTACAATTTCAAATGAATTGACAGGATGGGAGCCTCCATGAACAGGCACCACAGCTGGATAAGACACAGGAACAACTGGATAGTGTGGAGAATCACCATTTTATGAAGATTTTACTGTTTGATGATGCATCTTTGGCCACTGCAATTATTCTAACATGAGTGAACACAATGGTGATGGATATGACCAGAAAGTAGAACTGACCTATAACTGATCTTAGGTGTCTCTGCCACTTGTGTGAAATAAACATATCTGCTGAACACAGCTTATAGTGTAGAAGTCCAGAGGGGTTGAGGCAAAGAAGATGGAGACAATTATGATGGGCTGCATGGCGCTGATACTGTGGATTAAGAAGATGCAGTGAATGGCTCTGTGTACAGAGCTCTCCATGGCGCAGAGGCATGCAGATGGAAACATAGCTCTCCAGGCTCATGGCTGTCAGTGTTAGCGAGGTGGCAAAGGTCAACTCACTCAGCAACACACAGAAGATAACACACACAGCAGCTGGAATGGTGACTCTAAAGTAAGTCAGGAGGAGCAAGTTGTTAGTCATGATTAGGTACAGACAGTTAGACAGCAGTGTGTGAGCAAAGAAAACGTAACGTGTGTTTGAGCGAAAGGTGTCCTTTTTGAAGAAGGTGAGCAGGCAGATGATGTAAATGAAGATTGCATTCATCGGCTGGACTATTACGATCCTGTCAATAACCTGTTGCAGAGAGGAGCTGCTACCACCATCTGCAGCTGTTGTATTGTTGTCAGCCATATCACACAATGAAATAGCCAATAACAAGAAGTTATGTACAGTAGGCCTATGTACAGTAATTGCATTTCATAAACATGTTACAAAGGATGACATTGAAACTTTCTTGCAATAGATACCATATTTAAATCTATTTAAAAGCTTAGATACAATCAAAAACCTTTGTTCCAGTAGAAGAAAAGCATAAGCACATTTCCAATCAGGATATAGGTTCAAATATGGCAGGTTTCCTTAGAAAGGAAACATATCGTAGCAGCAGCACAGTACAAAGTGATATTCTCTCAGTCTCCTCTTGAGCCCTCAGGCAAAGGTCAACTGAGTGCTCTGCATTTTTCAAAGGAATGTTGTCATGAATCTTCAGATACACCTCATTCCTATGTTTAGACTAACCATAGAGGGAAAGGGAAGGGAAAGGGGGATACCTAGTCAGTTGTACAACTGAATGCCTTCAACTGAAATGTGTCTTCCGCATTTAACCCAACCCCTTTGAATCAGAGAGGTGCAGGGGTCTGCCTTAATCGACATCCACGTCTTTGGCGCCCGGGGAACAGGGGCAGAATGACAGATGTTTACCTTGTCAGCTTGGGGACTGGATCCAGCAACCTTTCGGTTCCTGGCCCAACACTCTAACCACTAGGCTACCTGCCCCTCCATAGTTACATATAACTATGTAATGCACAGTAATCTCATAGGATTATAACATTTCAAAATGTTTTCAGGATACATGGCATTCACTAGGAGTAACACACAGATTACAGTAAATATTCTGTACATTTTCCATCAAATATAGTGATATTTCTGACTGAGATGTGTAAATAGGCCTACATGTGAGTGTGAGCATTGTTTGTTGTGTAGCAGTACGAGTGCAGTTGTATTGTAGATAGTAGTGATCATAGTGATAGTAGTGATGCGTGCAGTCCCCGCAATTATATCCACAGGTCAGGCCGGTTTAGGGTCATGAAATATTGTGTGGATGAAGGGCAGGTGGCTGGCTTGTTGAATAAAGAGAAAGCAATGCATTAAAATTCCATAAATGTATCATTCTTGCGCGATTCATATCTATAGGCTACATTGAGGCATTTCTTTCATTATTTTTTATCTGGTATTAGTGTGTAGCCTAAATCAAAACTTTAGGCCCTAACTGTAGGTAAGCTACAAATACACGCCAACTGCCAAATGCTTTTGGGATCTTGGCCAGAAAAAGTTAACGTTGATCCACTGATGCAAAAATCACAATGTCGGAGTTTAATTCAATCAGAGAAAATATGAGTGTCACGGCTTTCTTCCTGTGAAGGAGAGGCGGACCAAAACGCAGCGTGGTTATAGTTCATGGTTATTTAATAAGAAAACTCAAACATGAACAAACTACAAAACAATAAACGTGAAAACCGTAACAGTCCTAACTGGTGCATAAAACACAAAGACAGGAAACAATCACCCACAAAATACCCAAAGAATATGGCTGCCTAAATATGGTCCCCAATCAGAGACAACGATAAGCACCTGCTTCTGATTGAGAACCACTCTAGGCAACCATAGACTTACCTATGCAAACTAAACTGAACACAACCCCATTAATCTAATAAAACCCCTAGACAAGACGAAACACAATAAATCACCCATAGTAGCCTGAAATCTGGACACTGACTGTAAGTCTATAACCGCTCACATAGCCTAATATAACGTTAACTCC
This sequence comes from Oncorhynchus clarkii lewisi, assembly GCF_045791955.1. Taxonomy (NCBI): domain Eukaryota; kingdom Metazoa; phylum Chordata; class Actinopteri; order Salmoniformes; family Salmonidae; genus Oncorhynchus; species Oncorhynchus clarkii. The sequence continues at coordinate 19,615,667 of NC_092173.1, read as the reverse complement.
TGCAGAATTAAGCATTTCTTGCAGTAATATGACCAAATGTAAATTTGGACTCGGAACCAGGGTGGAGAAATATTTGTTCTTTTTTTTAGCATCTTGAGAGAATGAATGCACGGTTAGTGACATCTGTAAAAGGTGCTATCTTTATCAGCATCATAAAAGCTGACAGTATTTCAACCACATAAAATATGCAGACAAGCTGAACTGAAATATTATCAGAAACATGTTGAGTCGTTTTAACAGGTTTTCATTTCCTTAAAACCGGTCAAACTGATGTCATTTGGAGTTATTTCATTTTCTCGCCAGTCCCTAAATGTCTTTGCTGCATGAGAGATGAAAAATAACTTTACTCATGTCAACTAGATTAAAGCCTTAATTCTATCGATTCATAACATTATTCTGGTGAGCAAGAGTTTATTTAGTATTTTAGGGCAACAAGTAATGACAGAAGACAAGCTGCATAAATATAATTATAGACAGAGAGGAAGAGGCAAAGTGGGAGGCTTTACTCGTTGTTTGTTGTATGAGAGTGCCGATTTTGGTTAACAAAAATATGTGGACTGATATAGACTGAGTATACCAAACATTAGGAACAACTTCCTAATATTGAGTTTGCACCCGTTTTACCACATATAGCTGGGCAGTTGCGGATGGGTTATTAAAAATTGCGGGCGGGTGCGGCTGAACAAACAGCTGACCCGGGCATCACTAGTAGATAGCCCTTTGAGGTTCTTATTCCTCAGACACATACAAACACAGAGGCAAGTTCTCTTCACTCACATGCAGCATGTTCTGGATTTATGGTGCCAGTGGGAGAAAAAGTACCCAATTGTCATACTTGAGTAAAAGTAAATATACCTTATTAAAAACTGACCTATTAGTAAAAGTGAATGTCACCCAGTAAAAAATGTTGTGGAAATTCAGTACTGAGAGAGACTTTGACATTTCTTCAAACAATCATCATTATTTAATATTGATTCATTATTGCAATAATAAGGCTGGTCGAACCCACACCCTTGAGTGTTGGACCAAGAAACCTAATCTTTATACAAATGCAGAGTACTATATAAAGCTGACACTAAAAATGCTTAGTCGTGATTGGTTCCACCCATCCCATGCAGATTGAGGCATCATAAGTCACTCTGGGTTCATCCTGTCATTATCTGCACGGGGTTGTTGTGTTAACCCCACCCTGGATAAGTTTGCCAGACGCAAGGATGATTTTGAGACAATGAGGGATTGTTCTTCTCCTAAGCTATCCCTAGTAAAACACATTCTTGTCAATGTAATGCAGTCTTTAACTCATTTGTCAGCTCAAGCCATCCCTGGCGACCATACGCCCAGATTAGCTGCAGGGAACTAGAGAGGAGACCATAAAAACACAGACACTAGTAGGACAGAAATGTCTTACTATTAGTTTAATTAATTGTTAACCATTAATATGAAATAAATCAGGTAAATATGTCATTTTCCTAAAAGTATTTGGTTTTAAATATACTTAAGTATCAAAAGTAAAAGTATAAATCATTTCAAATTCCTTATATTAAATCAATCCAGACAGCACCATTTTCTTGTTTTTTAAATTTTATGGATAGCCAGTGGACACACCCCAACATTCAGAAATAATTTACAAATGAAGAATTTGTGTTTAGTGAGTCCGCCAGATCAGATGCAATAGGGATGACCAGGGATTTTCTCTTGATAAGGGCGTGAATAGGACAATTCTCCTGTCCTGCTAAGCATTCAAAATATAACAAGTACTTTTGGGTATCAGGGAAAATGTATGGAGTATAAAGTACATTATTTCCTTTAGGAATGTAGTGGAGTAATAGTAAAACATAAATAGTAAAGTAAAGTACAGATACCGAAAAAAACAACTTAGGTAGTATTTTTTAAGTATTTTTACTTAAATACTTTACACCACTGCATGGTGCAAACTATCATGCTATGTAATAGTCAAACATAGGAAAATAAACACTACATGCTGAATGCTACTCAAACTTTGTTTTGTTTCTTGCTGTGAGGCCTACTCCCCTTTTGAATGGAGTGCTATATGACAGCCTTGAGGGAATGCTATTTGGAGGTGTATGATGTCATTCTCAGGAACTGAACCTGCACAGTTTGTTGAGGTCAAAACAAGTATAGCTGTGTGATGACCTGCAGTACAGATTCAAAAGGCAGAGGTCTCTTGACTTGTGATCCCCAGAAAAACTGTTTCAATTGTACACAACAGAAGTCACCAAACCTAGTCCTAGATAGCAACAGGGTGTGCATGTTTTTTTCTAACCCAGCAATAAAACACATTAGGCTGGTCATATAGCTTTGATCATGGGTTGATTATTTGTTTTGGTCTTTGGCTGCTGCAACACAATGTCTGTACCATGCTGCTCTGCGGGACCAAGTTTGGTGACCACTACTATGCATATGCTGTAGAGGATCATTTCTAATACACAACTAGAAGGCTTCCCATCCATCTACCTATCAGCCAGCTGAGAAGGTTACCGTCAAAACTACAGTACCAGTCAAAAGTTTGGACACACCTACTCATTCAAGAGTTTCTTTATTTTTCCTATTTTTTACGTTGTAGAATAATAGTGAAGACATCAAAACTATGAAATATCACATATATATGTAGTAACCAAAAAAGTGTTAAACAAATGTTTGAGATTCTTCAAAGTAGCTATCCTTTGCTTTAATGACAGCTTTGTACACTATTGGCATTCTCTCAACCAGCTTCACGAGGAAGGCTTTTCCAACAGTCTTGAAGGAGTTCCCACATATGCTGAGCACTTGTTGGCTGCTCTTCACTCTGCGGTCCAACTCATCCCAAACCATCTCAATTGGGTTGAGGTTGGGTGATCGTGGAGGCCAGGTCATCTGATGCAGCATTCCATCCTTTCCTTGGTCAATTAGCCCTTACACAGCATGGAGGTGTGTTTTGAGTCATAGTCCCGGTTGAAAAACAAATGATAGTTCCACTAAGCACAAACCAGATGGGATTGCGTATCGCTGCACAATACTGTGGTAGCCATGCTAGTTAAGTGCACATTGAATTTTAAATAAATCCCCAACCTTGTCACAAGCAAAGCATCCCCACACCATCACACCCCCTCCTCCATGCTTCACGGTTGGAATCACACATGCGGAGATCATCTGTTCACCTACTCTGTGTCTCACAAAGACAAGGCGGTTGGAACCAAAAATCTCAAATTTGGACTCATCAGACCAAAGGACAGATTTCCACCTGTCTAATGTCCAATGCTCGTGTTTCTTGGCACAATAAATTATCTTCTTATTATTGGTGTTTAGTAAGGTTTCTTTGCAGCAATTCGACCATGAAGGCCAGATTCATGCAGTCTCCACTGAACAGTTGATTTTGAGATATGTCTGTTACTTGAACCTTTCCTGTGGCGGTCCTCATGAGAGCCAGTTTCATCATCGCGCTTGATGGTTTTTGCGACTGCACTTGAAGAAACTTTCAAAGTTTTTGAAATGTTCCTTATTGACTGACCTTCATGTCTTAAAGTAATGATGGACTGTCATTTCTCTTTGCTTATTTGAGCTGTTCTTGCCATAATATGGACTTGGTCTTTTACCAAATAGGGCTATGTTCTGTATACCACCCCTACCAAATCAGGATGATCCACACTTCTTCAAAAACATGTATACCAATTTATTGAACTTACAGGCAACAAATGATCTAATCATTATGGTAGGAGACTATAACACAGTGTTAAGTACCTCAATGGACAGTAAAGGTAATCACTCTACAAACTATCATCACCGTGCCCTTAAGGAAATCACAAATATTACGGACACATTAGAAATAGTGGATATTTGGAGACTAAAATACCCCGACCTAGTGAGAAATACATGGAGGAGATTTAATCAAGCTAGTCGTCTTGACTACTTTCTTGTCTCTTTCTCTCTTGCATCAAAGGTTTAAAAAGCTTTAATAGGAGACAGAATGCGATCGGATCATCATCTAATTGGCCTTTACATAACTCCCATAGATTTTCCACGTGGACGGGGATATTGGATATTTTATCAAAGTTTATTGGGGGACAACTTATTTTTAACTAAAATTATTTATAATTGAAACTTTCCAGTATAATATAGGTTCAGCAAATCCCCTTATCGTTTGGGATACCTTTAAATGTACCTTCAGGGGTCATTCAATTCAATATTCATCAATAATAAAAAAGCCATTTCTGGCTAAAGAGACCAGACTAACAAGGGAAATCCATGAACTAATAGTACAGGTAGATAGCAATAAAAACAATACTACAGAGATACAAAATAAGTTAGAGGAAAAACAAAAAGAACCCGAGGAACTTATTCAAGAATGATCTAATGTAATCTGTTATAAAAAATAAAGCAAACTGGATGGAATATGGAGAAAAATGCACAAAATTGTTCCTGACTCTCCAATACAGGAACAAAAAGTATTTGCAGAAACTCGTTACTGAAGACGGAGTCATCTATGATTCTACGAATTATATTTTAAAAGAGGAAGCTAATTATTTTAGGCAGATGTTCTCTTCTCCATCTCATTCTTTCCCACTGAATGAAGATTACGGTAAGGAATTCTTTCCAAATAATATAAAAAACTGAAAATTAACAAATGTACAGAAAGATCAGTGTGAAGGCCAAATTACAGAGGAAGAGCTTTTTGAGGCTATTAAATCCTTTCAGTCTGGAAAAACCCCAGGGCTTGATGGCATACCGGTATTTTTTGATATACTAAAAGCTCCATTGTTAGATTGTTTTAACTACTCCTATAGAAATGGTAGTCTGTCAGGTACTCAGGTCTGATTTTTCTATTATTAAAACAAGACCCAGATGACAAATATAAAGACCCAGTCTATCTAAAAAACTGGAGGCCCCTCACACTTCAATGTTGTAATGCAAAAATACTAGCAAAATGCATAGCACTCAGAATTAAAAGGGTTTTACCAGGTATTGTTCATCCTGATCAGATAGGTTTTTTACATGGACGATACATTGGAGATAAAATACAACAACTACTAGAAATAATAGAACATCATGAAACATATAAGAAGCCAGGAATGGTATTTATAGCGGATTTTGGAAAGGCATTTGATACCGTAAGACTGGAATTTATTTATAAATGCTTGGATTTTTTCCATTTCGGTAATTCTCTTATAAAATGGGTAAAAATAACGTATAGCAACCCCAGGTGTAAAATAATAAATAACAGCTACTTCTTAGAGAGTTTTGAATTGTCAAGAGGACTATAAGAACATCCAATTGTCAAAGGTATATGAAATACAAATGGTATAGAGATAAATAGTCCTATAATTCCTATAATAACTACAACCTAAAACTTCTTACCTGGGAATATTGAAGACTCATGTTAAAAGGAACCATCAGCTTTCATATGTTCTCATGTTCTGAGCAAGGAACTTAAACGTTAGCTTTTTTACATGGCACATATTGCACTTTTACTTTCTTCTCCAACACTTTGTTTTTGCATTATTTAAAACAAATTGAACATGTTTCATTCTGTATTTGAGGCTAAATTGATTTTATTGATGTATTATATTAAGTTAAAATAAAAGTGTTAATTCACTATTGTTGTAATTGTCATTATTACAAATAAATACATAAAAATAAAAGAAAACGGCCGATTAATCGGTATCGGCTTTTTTTGGTCCTCCAATAATCGTTATCGGTGTTGAAAAATCATAATCGGTCGACCTCTAGTTTGTACACATGCATATACACACACTTCCATTCAAATAAACACATGCACGAACGCACACATACATGTAATAGTGCCAGACATGCACACAAACATATACAGTTGGCATTGATGTTATGATTTTAGTTGTCCTTGATGTCCTTTGTTTTAAATGTATTATTTTGTTTTATTATTTTTTTGCATTGTTGTTTGCTGTTTTCTTCTGTCTTTTCCTTTTTTCTCTTTAGTTCATTCTCTTGGTTGTTGGGGGGGGGGGGGTTCTCGGGGGTGGGGAATGGAATTCATTGTATTTTTATTTTTATTCCTGGGGGGGGGGGGGGGGGAGACTGTTGGAGGGGTCTCTAATGGTTGAGGGACAGCTATTGGGGAACTGTGGCAGGGATCTTGGAGGGTTCGGGTTCACGTTTTTTGGCCTGGTGGTAGATCGGTCAACATGCCCTTGAGCAGGGCATTGACCCTGGATGCTTCTGTGTGTTGTTCTGAATGGGAATCTGTTGGATGACTGGTATGATGCAGTTGTTGAGTGGCTTCACTGCAAGTATATTGCATGTTTAGAATTTTCAATAAATAAAAATTCAATGAATGTAGAAAGAAGGAAAGAAATTCCACTAATTAACTTTTAATAAGGCACACCTGTTAATTGAAATGCATTCCAGGTGACTACCTCATGAAGCTGGTTGAGAGAATGCCAAGAGTGTCATCAAGGCAAAGGATGGCTACATTGAAGAATCTCAAATATAAAATAACTGTTGATTTGTTTAACACTTTACTACATGTTACATGATTCCATGTGTTATTTCATAGTTTTGATGTCTTCTATATTATTCTACAATGTAGAAAATAGTAAAAATAAAGAAAAACCCTTGAATGATTAGCTGTGTCCAAACTTTTGACTGGTACTGTACGTCTGACCAAAACATAGCCTGCTGTACCTGACTGTTAGTAGCCAATGGGCAGACATCATACTGTGGGTGGAGGTAGTAGCCAGACATCATACTGCGACTCATCAAAACATAGCCAAAACATATCCTCTCTGGGCCTGACTTAGTTCTCTTCACTGTTCATCTGTTTTTCTCCGTGTTGGTCCCTCATGATACGAATGGTGATGAAAGACTTGCTAGAACTCCTGTGTGGCTTATTAAGGCTTTTTGAACGTCATAAACATTTGTCATTAATTATTCATAATTTTGCAGTGCCTAATGTGCATTGTTTGTTTTGAAAAGCAACAACAATTTGTTGCTGTACAGAGAGAGCCTGGTCTCAGTATTTACTCTCTATTATCAAGCTTAATTAGGCTAAAGTAAAAGAGAGATCTGAGTTGTCCTAATGAGCCCCTCAGCCCCCAGCAGCTGGTTGTGATGCTGCTCAATGGCAAAACGTCTGACACTCATTCTCAGACAACCAGTCTCATAATGATATACTGTATATCTCTACAAAACAATGTATCAACAACTACACTAATGTAAGTCCCATAATATGACCTCATACCATAAGAGGTCAAGTTCTTCAATGTTCCCAAAAGACTACATCATCAGAAGATAGACAAGGTAAGAGTAAATATGAACAAACAAGGTGATACCATCATGAAATACTCAATTAAAAACAAATTAATATTTTAATTTCAGAACAGGGGACATGCGGCTGAACTCAATTGTCAGTCACCTAAAAATAATGCACCTTTCTGTCATCTAAAGGCTAGTGTTATTTGTTGCCTGATCAAAATGCTAAGAATATTTTTTGGTTGTTATACTAAACAATAAGGTTGTTTAGTTTGGCCCTGTCCGGGGGTGTCCTCGGATGGGGCCACAGTGTCTCCTGACCCCTCCTGTCTCAGCCTCCAGTATTTATGCTGCAGTAGTTTATGTGTCGGGGGGCTAGGGTCAGTTTGTTATATCTGGAGTACTTCTCCTGTCCTATTCGGTGTCCTGTGTGAATTTAAGTGTGCTCTCTCTAATTCTCTCTTTCTTTCTCTCTCTCGGAGGACCTGAGCCCTAGGACCATGCCTCAGGACTACCTGACATGATGACTCCTTGCTGTCCCCAGTCCACCTGGCCGTGCTGTTGCTCCAGTTTCAACTGTTCTGCCTTATTATTATTGGACCATGCTGGTCATTTATGAACATTTGAACATCTTGGCCATGTTCTGTTATAATCTCCACCCGGCACAGCCAGAAGAGGACTGGCCACCCCACATAGCCTGGTTCCTCTCTAGGTTTCTTCCTAGGTTTTGGCCTTTCTAGGGAGTTTTTCCTAGCCACCGTGCTTCTACACCTGCATTGCTTGCTGTTTGGGGTTTTAGGCTGGGTTTCTGTACAGCACTTTGAGATATCAGCTGATGTACGAAGGGCTATATAAATACATTTGATTTATAGTCATACCTGGTAATAAATGTAATGAATATTGCATTGTTCTTTTATATATCACCCATGTATGGTAAGCAAAATGATGTTGAAAAGACGTCTTCTCCAAACATTTAAGTTAGGTTCATTTTAGGTTCTGAATGAGAGGTGAAAAGAAGTCATTTACAGATGTTCACAATATACTTATTTTTGTCATTTCTTTTGGTCATATGGCCAATTTTCTGGATGTTTAAAATACGTATTTTTTGGACTTTGAAAATACATATTTTCCAAGTGTTGAAAATAAATATTTTCCAGACATTAAAATCAGGATCATTTTCGTTTCTGAATGAAAGGTGACAAGGCGTATTTTCCGGACTTTGAAATCAGGCTCATTTTCGGTTCCTCATGAAAGTTGAAAAAACGTCATTCACAGACGTTCAAAATACATATTTTTGGGGTCATTTTTTTTGCCATATGGCCAATTTTAAACTGCATATACATTCTCAATGAAGTAAGCACCATATCACAATAATTATTTTATAGCTAGATCTACATGACAGATGTAGTGGGGGAACATGGACTCTTCTCAACAATAGATCACTTTTGATGTGAATGTCTGACAAATTTTGGGGTGAACTGCCTGTCATTAAGTTTAATTGGAGGGACACTGATTCATCAGTAAATTAATCAATAAAGTAACTATTGAAGCTGATATTGAAATATCTGTTTGCCAGAAAAAAAACCTCTAAGGGGACCGATGAGTTCAATTTACATAACCTTATGCTTACGTAGTATGTGCGTAATAGGTCCCCTCCTGGACCTTCAGGCAATGTCTAGTTGGCACATTTCAGGAATCAATACATCTGTGTGGTGGGAGGCTGCTTGTTCTGTGGCCGTATAAATACCCTTGGGAGTCTACAGGATTCAGAAAGCACAGTTGTGCATCAGAATACAAGACTACAGCAGGAATACAGCATACGCGGTTGACTTTTTTTTTTACCACTAGGTGGCGACAGATACTTACTTTCTAAGGTAAATCATTCTGGTAAAGGAATTTTGGTTTAAAAATAATTTGAGACATTAATACATCACAAAAGTAACCTTATATATCTTATATTTAAGTTGAATAGTAATCAACCACATTACAAGTAAAATGCAAGCTATTAGACAATGCTCTGCTTGTGCTACTGGGGCACTTCTACAAAGTCGGACGGACTTCCTTTTGCTCCGGACCAATATGACGGCGCTCAGAAGAAGCGTTGCTTGTCTCAATTTCTTCAGGTAAATAACTTTATAATAGCAACTGCATCATTGCACCCTAATGAATTATATTCGTATGCAAACATAAACAGTTTCGTCTAAGATAAATATCGATTTGCATTAACTACTGTTTGCTAATGTCAGCGCTGTTGTTTTCTTTCATTACCCTGCAGGAGCACAGCAGCGAGTGTCCTCAACAATAGGAAGCCCTCGCGTCAGAGGCTTGTGCGTTTCACGGATGTTACCAGAACGAGCTTGGCCTCTTTGAGTGTTGGGAGTGGGCTGAGCGCTGTCCCCTTCATGCTGGTACAGGACCTTTACTCTTTCTCTGTGCTGAACAACTTGAATAAGGCTGACATCATATACATGCATGAAACATAAAAATCCCCCCTTTCAGCTCTTGTATTAAACTTTTCTGTTTCTCTCTATCCAGCAAGTGGAGAACCTCTCTCATGAATCCCTGATCCGAAGAGCATCCTCTATGGTTACAGACAGTGCAAACACTTACCTCTCCCAGACCACTCAGGCTCTCGTAGACTCCATCACACAATATGCCAAAGTAAGTACCTGAAGCAATCATAGTGGATTTTTGTTATCATTCATGCTAAGTTGTACAGTGTTATAATTCTAGCCATTTGAAATATCAAATACTAATTTAACCAGTAAGCCAATGGCATCATGTTACCTAAATGACCCTTCATGTTTTTGACCATGTGTTTGCGTTGTCTTTAGGCTCTCCATACCCTCATCGCCCTCCAGAGGAGATATCTGGCTTCACTGGGAAAACTCTCCACTGTTGAGCAGGATGCCATTTGGCAAGTGATCGTTGGTCAGCGTGTTGAGGTAGGTGAATGAAATGTGTAATCAAATACACCAAAAATACACTGTTGTCTTGCAAAGTACTTTTTCAGAAAATATGAATATTTGTATCCATTCATCTGGAAAAGCTGTCTTTAGGGTGTCTTGTTTATTTCCAAATAAATGTTGATATACCTTCTCACAATCTCACATAGTAAATGCTTTAGTCACTCCTGCTTGCCTTTCATCAAAGTTGATCATTTATGTTCTAAAAAAAAATACGGTTTGAGCTCTATAAAACTCTCAAAGTAATAAAATGTTCTGATGGGTTTCTCTCTCTCTGTCTGTTCTGGCAGGTTGGTGGCAGACTAGATGAATGCAACCGCTTTGAGTCAAACTGGATTAAAGCTGTCAACCTGTGTGAAATGGTAGCTGAGGAAGCGTACAACACTGGTATGTGAAAAGGTTGTGTTAAAAATGTGTGCGACTGTTGTCTGTCAGTGTTTTGTTACTTGTCGTGTTTTTGTGTGGACCCCAGGAAGAATAGCTGCTGCTTTGGCAAAAGCTAATGGGATCCGAATAAACCAATACAACCTGTTTCACTAAAAATAACTGAACCACAACCTTGAATTGCACAACAATGATACATAGTGCCTTGCGAAAGTATTCAGCCCCCTTGAACTTTGCGACCTTTTGCCACATTTCAGGCTTCAAACATAAAGATATAAAACTGTATTTTTTTGTGAAGAATCAACAAGTGGGACACAATCATGAAGTGGAACGACATTTATTGGATATTTCAAACTTTTTTAACAAATCAAAAACTGAAAAATTGGGCGTGCAAAATTATTCAGCCCCCTTAAGTTAATACTTTGTAGCGCCACCTTTTGCTGCGATTACAGCTGTAAGTCGCTTGGGGTATGTCTCTATCAGTTTTGCACATCGAGAGACTGAAATTTTTTCCCATTCCTCCTTGCAAAACAGCTCGAGCTCAGTGAGGTTGGATGGAGAGCATTTGTGAACAGCAGTTTTCAGTTCTTTCCACAGATTCTCAATTGGATTCAGGTCTGGACTTTGACTTGGCCATTCTAACACCTGGATATGTTTATTTTTGAACCATTCGATTTGTAGATTTTGCTTTATGTTTTGGATCATTGTCTTGTTGGAAGACAAATCTCCGTCCCAGTCTCAGGTCTTTTGCAGACTCCATCAGGTTTTCTTCCAGAATGGTCCTGTATTTGGCTCCATCCATCTTCCCATCAATTTTAACCATCTTCCCTGTCCCTGCTGAAGAAAAGCAGGCCCAAACCATGATGCTGCCACCACCATGTTTGACAGTGGGCATGGTGTGTTCAGGGTGATGAGCTGTGTTGCTTTTACGCCAAACATAACGTTTTGCATTGTTGCCAAAAAGTTCACTTTTGGTTTCATCTGACCAGAGCACCTTCTTCCACATGTTTGGTGTGTCTCCCAGGTGGCTTGTGGCAAACTTTAAACAACACTTTTTATGGATATCTTTAAGAAATGGCTTTCTTCTTGCCACTCTTCCATAAAGGCCAGATTTGTGCAATATACGACTGATTGTTGTCCTATGGACAGAGTCTCCCACCTCAGCTGTAGATCTCTGCAGTTCATCCAGAGTGATCATGGGCCTCTTGGCTGCATCTCTGATCAGTCTTCTCCTTGTATGAGCTGAACGTTTAGAGGGACGGCCAGGTCTTGGTAGATTTGCAGTGGTCTGATACTCCTTCCATTTCAATATTATCGCTTGCACAGTGCTCCTTGGGATGTTTAAAGCTTGGGAAATCTTTTTGTATCCAAATCCGGCTTTAAACTTCTTCACAACAGTATCTCGGACCTGCCTGGTGTGTTCCTTGTTCTTCATGATGCTCTCTCCGCTTTTGACGGACCTCTGAGACTATCACAGTGCAGGTGCATTTATACGGAGACTTGATTACACACAGGTGGATTGTATTTATCATCATTAGTCATTTAGGTCAACATTGGATCATTCAGACATCCTCACTGAACTTCTGGAGAGAGTTTGGTGCACTGAAAGTAAAGGGGCTGAATAATTTTGCACGCCCAATTTTTCAGTTTTTGATTTGTTAAAAAAGTTTGAAATATCCAATAAATGTCGTTCCACTTCATGATTGTGTCCCACTTGTTGTTGATTCTTCACAAAAAATACAGTTTTATATCTTTATGTTTGAAGCCTGAAATGTGGCAAAAGGTCACAAGCTAGTGTTAGTGTGGTGTAGTACCTGATGCTCCCTGCTCCCCATGACTTTCCTCAGTCAGCACTGTGATTCTTAACCTGTCAGTGCCATAATAAACCTGATAGCTCTGAGAAAGGCCCCCATTGTTTGTTTTGTGTATCTCTGTTTCACTACTTTGTAGTTTGCTGTTTGTGCACCCTCTTTCAAGAGCTGTCAGTCTCACACTTTGGCGAATGTATGGATCAGTAGCTGTTAGTCAATAGGGCTTTGATGGTAAAGAACTAAAACTCCAGGTCACCATGTACTCTAATTCCCATGATGCAGCACAATAGAGAGATGATGGACAGGGGTACCTGCTCAATGTCACCCAGTCTTACCATGGATTGAAGGTTTCATCTTTGGCCCATTTTCTCTGTAATGGTGAAATTACTAAAATACCACCATCTTGCTTTTTTCCCCAGGAGCTGAGCATGCATCCGTCACAGCCAAGAACAATTTGCAGGTGGCCAAGGTTCAGGTGGAGGAGGTCCGGCAGATATCTGTGGATGCTGAGAGAAAGCTGGCTGAGACCCAGGCCGAGGATATCCAGAGGATGGCGGAGTATGCCTCTTTCATAGAGAGGGGTGGTGATGACGTGCATGAGGCGTACCTCAGAGAAGACTAAGAATAATCCTGAGAGTAAAACAAGTTTGAGTAGTTTATTGTGGTTTAGATCCTCAAGTCCACCATTTGGGAAGTTCAGGAGTTGTTTTATATTTAAATTATGATAAACAAAAAACGTGTAGAGAATTGTGGTGAATTGAATGACACAAGTGATTATTTTTGTGGATGGAATGTCATGACTTTGACTTACATTTGATTCGATTAGTTTCATGCACTTACTATAATCCACTCTCTAACACAAAAAAATAATATTTATTTGAATACAGCTTTGAATGTCAACTTCAAGTCTTTAAACTGAAAATAATAATTGACAATCAGGGTGTCCTAAGTGAAATGTATGGACTATGGTCAACATAGCAGTACAGGTATGGTTGCATTTGTTTATTTGTATTTTATGATATGTAAATGAACTAACTTTATAATAAAAGTCTATTTTTCATAGCTGTTTGAATTGTATTCTGTTTCTTTTGGGTAATAGGACATTCTCAGAATGAATATACTTGTCATTATAGATTTGAATAGGTTGTGAAACAATTTAGCTGAAGAATTAAAAAATACATTTGTCTAACTTTTAATGAGAAGGAAGTTTATTTGTGTGCTATGGGGTTGATTGAGTCAGTGTGAGATCTGTAAAAATGTGGTCTTTGGCAGTAAGGATTTTTCTTCTTTACTGTTAATTATGGGTGAGACTAGATGTCATAGTTGAACTGTGTCTGTGCCAACCTGGAGAGAGAAATACCACTGTGGTCCTCTTGGGGATATTCTGTTTACAAAAGTGGGCTGTTTGTCCCTCTGTGAACTCTGCATAAAACCAGTGACGCCAGTCTATTACGTCTTGAGACATTCATTGACCAATCTAAATGAGGTGCCAAATGTTTTCAGAGTTTCAAGTACTTTTTATGCCAAGAAGTTCATTTGTGTTGTAAAAGTTTTTTTATATACACATCTAGTAGTTGATGACAGTGCAGTTCTTCCTCACTAATCTCTCAGGTTTACTAAAAGAGAAAATCTAAATGTGTCTTAGAGGGGCAGATCCAAGTACCATGTCTTTGTTATTTATATCTGCCCTTTCACTCTATACTTTTTCTTTGCTAATAATCTGCACACATTTCCTCCTCACAGCTTTTAGTCTATTTTGTTAACTCCTGTCATCACCCAATCCACCATGTCACCTAAACCAGAGGCTCTTGACAACACAAAACAACATTAAGATACGAGGTCAATGGGTTTAGAAAACAAGTTGATACTTGTATTGGCTTCTCTTTTAGGTCCGTTTCTTAAGTTGACATGTTAATTTAGTTTTTAATATTACCTTGAAAATAAGGCAAACCGGTGATCATGTGTCTGGTGCTGTTTTTTTTGTGAAAGAACAGAAGAGAAAGGAAATGTCTCAATCTATGAGAGGAATTTGTTGTCCATTAGACTCACAGAAGGTTTGGGGGGACATGTGAATGAGCTGAAGACAAATGTCATCTGTCAAAGTTCAAGATGTGGGAAGGAGTTCAAAGCAAAACTTGCTTTGTGAATTTTTATTACATATATTTGTATAGACTGTGTTTTTGTCTCTCATTGTAGGGATTTTTTAATCTGCATGAGGTTTTATGGAATCAAATGGAACTGAAACAGAAAATCCCCAACAATAGATAATTGTACAACATGCTCTGTGTGTTCATTACTGTTTGACCTCCATGTGTAATATTGTGTTGTAAATGGCGGTCTAAATCCATTATAAAATACAATAAAAGGCCCAATTCAATCAAACCTGGAATTCCAGTATCACAGTTTTGCTCAATTGGGTATGAGCATTTTTCAATTTTCAAAACAGAGTCCACAAGACACAGAACTCTGTGGCCTTTTGCAAAACACTAAATACATTCATCAAAACTATATTATACTGTCAAAATTGCAAATACTTTCATCAAAGAAACATGACTGCCTGCAAAAATATTAACGCAACTACAGTATACTTATCTCGAGTCCAAGCAGACAAGACAGAAACTTAGTTTGTCTTTTAAAAATCCTAGTAAGTCAATATATTTTCTTTGCAGCCACTTCACACCAACAGCAAGGTAAAGAAGGTGCAACAGCGCCTCAGGATCGCTGAAGAAAGCCGTCTTGGCTCCTAAGACCCCTACGACCTCAGATGCACCATCGAGAGCATCCTGTCCGGCTGTATTGCCGCAATGTATGGCAACTGCACCGTCCACAACCTCAGGACTCTCCAGAGGGTAGTACTGTGTCGTGTCTCTGACTGATTAAGTTATATGACATGCTATTTTATAAAATCAATTACCTTTAAAAGGCACAGGGCGAGACCCAGATGCAGACACGGGAGGTAGATGGTTTGAGTCTCTGATATTTATTATAATCCAAGGGGCAGGCAAGAGAAAGGTCGTGGACAGGCAAAAGATCATAAACCAGGTCAGAGTCAAGGAGGTATAGCGTGGCAGGCAAGTTCAGAGTAAAGGCAGGCAAGGGTAAAAAACAGGAGGACCAGAAAAACAGAGATAAGAATAAACAGGAGCATGGAAAAGCAAGTTGGTTGACTTGACAAGACAAGACGAACTGGCAACAGACAAACAGGGAACACAGGAATAAGTACCAAGGGACTAATGGGGAAAGCAGGTGATACCTGGAGGTGTGTGTAGACAATCACAAACACAGGTGAAACAGATCAGGCTGTGACATTATCTAACGTTTAATTGATTACGTGATTGAATTAAACCATGCAATAATTAAACCATTAATAACCTGGGGCACCACGGAAGCATTCATTTATATAGAGCGGTTATCTCCCGAATCCACTCTTAAAGATCTGAAAATCTTTTATATTAATAGCAATCAATTATTAATCGCCACCTCGACCGGTCTCATTCGGATTGTCATAAGTACTTTGTTATCTGCACAAACCCTAACTCAAGCAAAACACAAATTGGCTTCATTATTTATTTACTAAATAATCACAGAATGACATATATATACACAGAATAGATCACATATGGATTACTAATCATGTCACGTAAAGCCCCTAGTGGGCTAACCTTATATGACGGCTGGTTACACAAAGGAAGAGGGTTGGGTTTGAATGAAAGAGCGGGAAGACTGAGGGACAAAGGAATTGAATCTCTATTGGACCTTGAGAAGCTATGCTACAGGAAATACAGAATCTTATGCATTCTAATAACCGCCTATTCAGGAGAGGAAAATGCAAGATATATATATTTACTCTGAGTTGCGCTTCGATAGATGGGTCGAAGATGGAAGACTGGTTTACCCAGCAGAGAACGCCATTGTCCTTTGAAGAATCTTTCTGGTTGTAGTGTTGTAGAACGGATACGTTAAAGTACCCTGTCGTTCTTCTGAGATCGTCTGTCCTTTCCTAGGCCACGCACGTTTACAGCTGCAGCTAATAACTCAATGTCTAGGTGGTATCACTTCTTCTTAAGTGAATAATCGTTCAAAGTTTATAGCAATTTGCCACAATCAGCTTGCGCTGTATTCTGTCTGGTCTAGTCAAAATTCACCATTTCAGCATGGTGATCTTCACCACCACTTTGAAATTTGCCCTTTTAAACGTTAGGACAGCAGTCCTGACATTTCTGGAACTAAATGTTAATTTTGTTAGGTTGTAGTTGAAATTAGCGCTTTTAATGTAACGGATCGGAGGACCAATGCACAGCATGGTAAGTGTTCATGATATTTATTATAACTCAGAACACTAAAGAATAAACCAACAAAGAGAACGAAATGAAACAGTTCTGTCTGGTGCAGACACAAAACAGAAAACAATCACCCACAACTCAAAGGTGAAACCAGGCTACCTAAGTATGGTTCTCAATCAGGGACAACGATTGACAGCTGCCTCTGATTGAGAACCACACCAGGCCAAACACAGAAATCCCAAATCATAGAAAATCAAACATAGACAACCCACCCAACTCACACCCTGACCATACTAAAACAAAGACATAACAAAAGAACTAAGGTCAGAACGTGACATTTAAACGTATGGACACCAGTCTTCACATCATCGGGAACTGAGTTTGACTTCCGTTAATCGGCTTTTGTACTGTGGGAGAGAAGGGCGTGTTTCATAGTTCTCAACCAATGTCTGTTCACTTGGGTGTGGCCACTGAGTGGGCTGATGTTTTACTATGAAACAATTCTCTTATTTAGGAGGCAAAAATGACATTGAATCTTTTCACAAATAGTTCCATATTGAAACATTTAAATTGCACAACAATTCCATGTGAATCTGATAACCAGAATGTGTAGACTTTCCAAGATACAATTTGTCATCCTATCATCAGATATAATGTCCCAGACAACAACTGATCTGACATCATATTCTTTAAGTACACTTTCAACTGGTTGAGAAAGGAAAATATTGTTTCATTCCCCAACCTTTTGATGTTACCATACTCTCTCTATGTTAACAAAGGGCTTTCCAAGAGTCCATTCTGTAGAGTGGAGAGAAAAATGGGGAAAGGTATTTATGGGGGGTCATAAACCTCACCCAACAGGGCAACATCATGACAGTCCCTCTTTGTTGGTTTCAATCCTGCGATTATCCTGCAAGTTGCATACCAACATAAAAATGACAGTGGGTTGTCCTGGTTGTGGACCATCATTGTGGTCCCCCTCTGGTGGTTGACACGGGTAGGGTTTATGCGAATGAAGCAGGCCGCTCCAAGGATGGGCAGAGGATGTCCAGTTACTGATCGCTGTTGCGGTCCCCCTGTGGTGGTCCACCTTGGTAGGTTTTCTGGAAGCTGCAAAGCATCACAGGAATGAACCTGTTGTCTGGTCTTCCAGACTGGAAGATCTGGGCAGTAACTTAGGCAGATGTTAACAACACACACATGCTCATGAAATATATAATTACATTTCCTCCCAAATGAGCGGCGTTGTTGAACTAACTGATGGTTGAAAATGTTGAAAATTAATAAAAAAGCATAAACAAAAGATAAATACAAAATATAGTTATCACACCTTAATCATCTAATTGGACTGTATTCTATATACGTCCAAGGTCTTGGAAACATGGCTATTATGGCATGTCTCTAATGTCATGTCTAGGGCGTTCCTAATTTGCAGTGTTTTGCTTAGTGTACTATCCTAAATTGATAACTACAGTACATGATAAGTCTACAGCTGTAAGGCATTAGTTTTGGGCAGTCTACAGGAATGGCCTATGAACTTCTGGGGATAAATTGGTGAGTTTAGTGTCAAAGGCCTCAGGGTACATTTTCAATTTTACCCAGGCTGGCGTTTTGCTCGGCCCCTTAAGTGATGCTGGCATAAATCCTAATTGGATATTCAGTTGTACATGTGCGTTTAAGCTTACACAAAGGAAGAAAACCAAGTATCCTGGTAGACTACAACTTGTTCAGAATGAGTCTGACGTAATCAGGTAATTTTCAGGTCAATGCCTGAAAGTCAGTCAGAATTGGTGTAGAGGGAGTCTGCGTCTTCACTGCGTCTTCCACTATTGTAGTGGCGATAGGTATGAAGAAGTCTATTTCATAGCTATGTTATCCACGGAGGAGCTAACCTCACGACGGAAGTGCTCTCTAAGCACTGAACCAGTCATACGTGGTGTGATCATGGTTCATGACTTCTAATAACTTTCCTCCTTAATGGAGGGTTCTATTTATTAGTGGCATGCGTGTTGACCATCAGAAGAGTGTTCTGGAGATTCCCTTACACGTGTTGCAATCTGAGTGACTACTAACTCCTCTGTCACTATTATCAATAGCAATTTGACTTGTGAGGTCTCTAATCCTCTTACTGATTGTTGCTGGACTGACTGTGGTATTGGTACTGGTA
Source organism: Oncorhynchus clarkii lewisi (assembly GCF_045791955.1). Classification (NCBI taxonomy): domain Eukaryota; kingdom Metazoa; phylum Chordata; class Actinopteri; order Salmoniformes; family Salmonidae; genus Oncorhynchus; species Oncorhynchus clarkii. The sequence continues at coordinate 19,596,835 of NC_092173.1, read as the reverse complement.
CTCAAGGGGACCAGTTGTCCTACCAATTTATTATGAAAAGATATCCTACAGGAACATATAATTAGAGCACTTTACTAGTTGCATTGTAGTGGCTACTACATATGGCAAGGATTGATTATTGTTGCCATTTGTTTTGGAGGTGAAAAAGTCCACTGGACTTCCTTTACGACAAGTGTGGTACACCTCAGTGATATCTCAGATGCAGTGCTTGTGGAAGTGTCCGAAGGGCAAGAGAAGGTCATCTCAGCTACAGTATTGCACAACTTCAAGGAGGGGGAAGTTGCTCATTCACAGAGACTGCTGGCTCGAATTCATGAAAAGAATGGGCAATCAGGTTTGCTGATGGACTGTGTTGAGATATCGTAATATAGTTTTGGGGCTGCAGGTAGCCCAGTGGTTAGAGTGTTGGGCCTGTAACCAAAAGGTTGCTAGATCAAATCCCCAAACCGACAAGGTAAAAATCTGTTGTTCTGTCCCTGAACAAGGCAGTTAACCCACTGTTCATAGGCCATCATTGTAAGTAAGAATTTGTTCTTAACTGACTTGCCTAGTTAAATAAAGGTTATATTTAAAAAATATATATGTATATATATCTCCTTGGATCGGATTCTGCACCAAGAGGTTTCGAAATGTCTTTTTCCCAAGGGGTGCTTTCGACAGATACCCCTCGTGGATGACTGCGTTGCTGGTAGCGTTAGGGGAAGACAGTGTAGTCAGTGGAGAAGGCAACCTGACCTGTGACCATACATGGTTGGTTTTCCAATCCATCAGTGGGAGTAACCGATCCATCAAGTCTGCTCCGAGTAGCAGGGGTTCAGATTCCAGGCTGGTAACATACACAGGGTGAACGAGCGATAAGTCCTGGAAGTGTAGTTTCAGCATTACTCTCAATGTGAGAGTGAAACCTTGAAGTGTTGTATCTTCCTCTTTTAACCAATTTTTAGTTGGCTTCACAGACCTTTTGAGATCATCAAACAATGTTTGAGAGATGAGCAATATTGTCGCGCCTGAATCAATTAGCACAAGACAAGTTAAGCAGTCCTCCAGGACTGTTTCCAGGTATGGCCGTTTAGATACGCGTTTAGTGGACATATTCCCCACAAGGTGGAGTTGTCATTCGCAGCAACTTGATGTGCCATTTCTGTTCAAGGTGAAAGCAGATGGACTTTTCGGATTTTGAGTGGGCTTGGCTTTAACAAAGCTTTTGACCTTTTTCTTTGCAACCTTTGTATCAGAGTCTATAGACAAAGACTGTGGGCTTGTTTTTTGATCAAGCGGGCCCTGGATAGGGTCTCGAGTGAGAAATTAGATTTTTAACGGGTGTTAATTATTGTGGACCTGGTGGCCGGCAATTCCCCGTCTAAGCCTTGTGACTTATCTTTTACCCTTTTCTCAAAATATTCTCGCTTTAGTTCTTCACGTAGTGGAACTTCTAGAGAACATTGGTCTACATTTTGATCGCCCTTTAACCCTTTGCTACTCTTGTGCTCTGACACTTTGTTTGGGTTGGGTGCAGGAACGAAGCGAACAGGTCGATTGTAGCGGTAGTCGTTTTGATGGCGACGTACTTTGGCGACGTACAGTTATTTCGACCTCGGTGGTTGTTGGATTCGTGGTTTCATGGTAGAAACCATTGTTGTGCATCATCTTTCAACGCTCCAATACCTAATAATACACCCTCTAACTGGAGTGAGTGCTCCTGGTCAAACTTCAAAACCGAGTGGTCAGGGCTCTTAGCGTTGCGAGCTTTTGATGCCTCAAACGCTGTGCTTGTAAGCTCTCTGAGTTGTAAAATAGGCAAGCCAATGTGGGCTGTAGGTAATGAAGGTGGGATACATATTGATTTTGGACACGTGAGTTTCGCACTTACTCCTTTTGGTCTCAAACTTATTTGTCATTGTTTGCAGATACAGTGCCTTGCGAAAGTATTCGGCCCCCTTGAACTTTGCGACCTTTTGCCACATTTCAGGCTTCAAACATAAAGATATAAAACTGTATTTTTTTGTGAAGAATCAACAACAAGTGGGACACAATCATGAAGTGGAACGACATTTATTGGATATTTCAAACTTTTTTAACAAATCAAAAACTGAAAAATTGGGCGTGCAAAATTATTCAGCCCCCTTAAGTTAATACTTTGTAGCGCCACCTTTTGCTGCGATTACAGCTGTAAGTCGCTTGGGGTATGTCTCTATCAGTTTTGCACATCGAGAGACTGACATTTTTTCCCATTCCTCCTTGCAAAACAGCTCGAGCTCAGTGAGGTTGGATGGAGAGCATTTGTGAACAGCAGTTTTCAGTTCTTTCCACAGATTCTCGATTGGATTCAGGTCTGGACTTTGACTTGGCCATTCTAACACCTGGATATGTTTATTTTTGAACCATTCCATTGTAGATTTTGCTTTATGTTTTGGATCATTGTCTTGTTGGAAGACAAATCTCCGTCCCAGTCTCAGGTCTTTTGCAGACTCCATCAGGTTTTCTTCCAGAATGGTCCTGTATTTGGCTCCATCCATCTTCCCATCAATTTTAACCATCTTCCCTGTCCCTGCTGAAGAAAAGCAGGCCCAAACCATGATGCTGCCACCACCATGTTTGACAGTGGGGATGGTGTGTTCAGCTGTGTTGCTTTTACGCCAAACATAACGTTTTGCATTGTTGCCAAAAAGTTCAATTTTGGTTTCATCTGACCAGAGCACCTTCTTCCACATGTTTGGTGTGTCTCCCAGGTGGCTTGTGGCAAACTTTAAACGACACTTTTTATGGATATCTTTAAGAAATGGCTTTCTTCTTGCCACTCTTCCATAAAGGCCAGATTTGTGCAATATACGACTGATTGTTGTCCTATGGACAGAGTATCCCACCTCAGCTGTAGATCTCTGCAGTTCATCCAGAGTGATCATGGGCCTCTTGGCTGCATCTCTGATCAGTCTTCTCCTTGTATGAGCGGAAAGTTTAGAGGGACGGCCAGGTTTTGGTAGATTTGCAGTGGTCTGATACTCCTTCCATTTCAATATTATCGCTTGCACAGTGCTCCTTGGGATGTTTAAAGCTTGGGAAATCTTTTTGTATCCAAATCCGGCTTTAAACTTCTTCACAACAGTATCTCGGACCTGCCTGGTGTGTTCCTTGTTCTTCATGATGCTCTCTGCGCTTTTAACGGACCTCTGAGACTATCACAGTGCAGGTGCATTTATACGGAGACTTGATTACACACAGATGGATTGTATTTATCATCATTAGTCATTTAGGTCAACATTGGATCATTCAGAGATCCTCACTGAACTTCTGGAGAGAGTTTGCTGCACTGAAAGTAAAGGGGCTGAATAATTTTGCACGCCCAATTTTTCAGTTTTTGATTTGTTAAAAAAGTTTGAAATATCCAATAAATGTCGTTCCACTTCATGATTGTGTCCCACTTGTTGTTGATTCTTCACAAAAAAATACAGTTTTATATCTTTATGTTTGAAGCCTGAAATGTGGCAAAAGGTCGCAAAGTTCAAGGGGGCCGAATACTTTCGCAAGGCACTGTACATGTCTTGAGTACAGAGCGAGAGATTCAGTGATGAGATTTTCTCCACTTGCTTAGAAATCAATATTTCCATCTTCATCACCTGAGTTCTCTCATCATTCATTTGGTCAGCGACTTCAATGAGTTCTGCTGATTTGTCATCCAACTTAGACATTTTGTTCATTAACTGATCATCTTTGGTCTGCAGCATTTGTAGTAGAACATTGTTACTTTGAGTAACGTTCAACAAAACTGCCTGCATGTTATCAAATTGTGCACTCCTGTTTGTAGATGTATCTACATCGTATTTAGTTTTGGTTAAATTGAGTTGTTTCTGGAGACAATGATTTCGTTGAAGAGTTTGCGTTCATTCATCATCATAAGTATTTGCCATTACTTTTAATTGTTCAAATTTCAAATGTAGTTCTTCGGCTAGCAGAATCTTTTCATTTCCTGCTTTTGTCAATAGTTGCTTGGTTCTATCCACCTGTCCCTTCATGTCAGTCATGTCTTGCACGTGCTTCAGCTGTCCACTGTGGTATTGGACTGATGCCAATCTTTGATGGCAATACATAAGGGCTAAAGTGGAGAGAACAGTTACAAAACCGTTATACAGTTTTTCCGCTAATGGTTGGTATCGCTGCTGAGGTCAGAGATCAATCCTTTTATGGGTGGAGATTCACTAACTAGCGTAGGAGTGGTGACCACCTCCTCTGATAGCTTGCACATTATTTGAAAAATGTACGAAACATTTTATTTTCCATTTTTTTTATTTTTAAGTTTGGGTTTGGAATTGGTTGGAAGCTGCAAAGACGATTTTTATGTATTTATAGACGTTAAAGAACCATCAGCACTGTATCAGTAATGTGGGAGATTGACGTGAATGAATTTTGCAAAAGCAAATTGATTAATCAATGATAATGGTTAATCCTGCCTGTATAGGCTATTTTGGAATTACACTTTAATTAACCTGAGAGTGTTTCTCATATAGGTTAATACGGAAAAGTTGAAAATATCAAATTTTATTGTAAGAATCTGAAAAGGTATATTCAACAATTTAACTTATTAAATTGGATGAGACTATTATCCAGTCAATTGAGATTGGCAGGATTATCATAAGTGTACCCGTAGTTACAACAAATTAGAACACGTTTTTCCTTCAAATAGAATAAACAAAAAATATTTAAAAAGTTGTTTTATTTTTTATTACTTTCGGTTCTTCACCACTAGAGGTCACTGATTGCACAAAGCTGAACTCGAAAGGAAGTACAGAGGGATTTCCGTCGCCCAAGCCGGAGGAAATTCAGTGTGACACACGAAAACAAAATTGCTGCTGTTCCTTTGTTAGCTGTAGCATCTAGTGCTAAACTAACCTGTTCTGTACAGAAATCTCACTTCCAAGCACAAAATAGGGTCCCCTTCAGCAAGGGAACGGTTTTATGCAATGTTTTACAGGAACGTGTGGTAAACAAAGACATACACCATTGGTCTACTCGTGTGGAAACAAGAGAGATAGAGAGATAATTATCGCTTGTCAAGCTAATATCTACTCAAATTTCAGTTGGCTGGCCCTGTGTCCTCACTCGAGAAATTAATAATGACCGAGTCTACCCGGTTCTGAAACACGGGAGGCAGATATAGCACTACGTTTGGCCAAATGCTCTATTTCTCAAATGTCTATAATTAGCTGGATCAGCCCTAGAACTAGAAATGTATAGCTAACTCTACCCAAAGTCTGAGAACAACACGGAGGCAGCCTCCAGAACACACACTCAGCTCACCACTTCCTGTCTACTCCTCCAATAATGTATCATAATAAACTGGATGTATTATGTGATCTGCTTTTCAATTTTATATAGGCTGAATCAAAATAATAGCACCATTCTATTTTAGATTCCTCACACAGGGCATCATTATGTCGTGTCTCTCTGACTGATTAAGTTATATGACATGCTATTTTATCATTTTGATTACCTAACATTTAATCGATTACGTGATTGAATTAAACCATTTAACAATTAAACCATTAATAACCTGGGGCACCACGGAAGCATTCATTTATATAGAGCGGTTATCTTAAACTCTCTTAAAGATCTGAAGATCTTTTATATCAATAGCAGTAAATTATTAATCGTCACCTCGACCGGTCTCATTCTGATTGTCGCAAGTACTTGTGGTTATTTGCACGAACCCTAGCTAATCATTTGAATCGGCGCAGGAGAAGATGGCAGACATTTTACGTTCCTCCAGCCAATTGTGTTTTTGTTTGGTTATTTGCGCTGTTTGTAACTTATTTTCTTACTTATTTTGTACATGATGTTGCCGCTACCGTCTTTTATGACCGAAAATAACTTCAAGACATCAGAACTGTGTTTACTCACCACGGACTAGCAGAATCCTGTTTTTTCCATTTCACTACTCTGACGAGCCCGAAGGATACACTGTTTCCTCGAGAAACAGGCCCCGATCCAGGTGATCTGCGTGAAGAGGAGGCGGAGAAAGAGGGGCCGAAGGTCGAGATGCCTTCTGAGAAGTCGTAGGCGATCGAATAAACCCCCCACTTCCCTCCATTCTGCTAGCAAACGTGCAATCTTTGGACAATTAAATTGACGAGTTACACAAAAGATTAAATTACCAACGGGACATTAAAAACTGTAACATCTTATGCTTCACGGAGTCGTGGCTGAACGACGACAACATCAACATACAGCTGGCTGGTTAAACGATGTACCGGCAGAATAGAGCAGCGGTGTCTGGTAAGACAAGGGGCGGCGGTCAATGTATTTTTGTAAACAACAGCTGGTGCACAATATCTAGGGAAGTCTTGAGCTATTGTTCGCCTGAGGTAGAGTATCTAATGAAAAGCTGTAGACACACTACCCACCAAGAGAGTTTTCATCCTTATTCTTTGTAGCTGTTTACATACCACCACAGTCAGAGGCTGGCACTAAGACAGCATTGAATGAGCTGTATTCCACCATAAGCAATCAAGAAAACGCTCACCCAGAGGTGGCACTCCAAGTAGTCAGGGACTTAAATGCAGGCAAACTTAAATACGTTTTACCAAATTTCTATCAGCATGTTAAACGTGCAACCAGAGGGAAAATAATTCTGGACCACCTATACTCAACACACAGAGACACATACAAATCTTTCCCTCACCCTCCATTAAGCAAATCTGACAATAATTCTATCCTCCTGATTCCTGCTTACAAGACAAAATTAAAGAAGGAAGCACCAGTGACTAGATCAATAAAAAAGTGGTCAGAGGAAGCAGATGCTAAGCTACAGGACTGTTTTTCTAGCACAGACTGGAATATGTTCCGGGATTCCTCCGATGGTATTAAGGAGTACACCATATCAGTCATTGGCTTCATCAATAAGTGCATCGATGACGTCATCCCCACAATGACCGTACGTACATACCTCAACCAGAAGTCATGGATTACAGCCAGCATGAGCTAAAGGCTAGAACTGCTGCTTTCAAGGAGCGAGACTCTAACCCGGAAGCTTATAAGAAATGCCGCTATGCCCTCCGACGAACCATCAAACAGGCGAAGCATCAATACAGGACTAAGATCGAATCGTACTACACCGGCTCTAACGCTCGTCGGATGTGGCAGGGCTTGCAAACCATTACAGACTACAAAGGGAAGCACAGCCGAGAGCTGCCCAGTGACATGAGCCTACCAGACAAGATAAACTACTTCTATGCTTGCTTCGAGGCAAATAACACTGAAACATGCATGAGAGCACCAGCAGTTCCGGAAAGACTGTGTGATCACACTCTCCGCAGCCGATGTGAGTAAGGTCAATATTCACAAGCCGCAGGGCCAGACGGATTACGAGGACACAATTTAAGTCCCAAAAACCCTAGACCCACTCCAATTTGCATACCACCTCAACAGATCCACAGATGATGCAATCTCTATTGCACTCCACACTGCCCTTTCCCACCTGGACAAAAGAAACACCTATGTGAGAATGCTATTCATTGACTACAGCTCAGCGTTCAACACCATAGTGCCCTCAAAGCTCATCAATAAGTCCACCTGGTTTTGCTGCTACTCCAGTTTCAACTGTTCTTCCTGCGGCTATGGAACCCTGACATGTTCACCGGGCTGCTACCTCAAATCAAATACAATTAGATCACATTTTATTTGTCTCAAACACATGGTTAGCAGATGTTAATGCGAGTGTAGCGAAATTAAATGCTTGTGCTTCTAGTTCCGACCATGCAGTAATATCTAACAAGTAATCTAACAATTTCACAACAACTGCTTCATACACACAAGTGTAAAGGAACGAATAAGAATATGTACATAAAAATATATGGATGAGTGATGGCCAAATGGCATAGGCAAGATGCAGTAGATGGTATACAGTACAGTATATACATATGAGATGAGTAATGTAGGGTATGTAAACATTATATAAAGTGCCATTGTTTAAAGTGGCTAGTGATACATTTATTACATCCAAATTTGATTAAAGTGGCTAGAGATTTGAATCAGTATGTTGGCAGCAGCCACTCAATGTTAGCGATGGCTGTTTAACAGTCTGATGCCCTTGAGATAGAAGCTGTTTTTCAGTCTCTCGGTCCCAGCTTTGATGCACCTGTACTGGCATCGCCTTATGGATGATAGCTGGGTGAACAGGCAGTGGCTCGGGTGGTTGTTGTCCTTCATGATCTTTTTGGCCTTCCTGTGGCGTCGGGTGGTGTAGGTGTCCTGGAGGGCAGGTCCCAGACCTGCTGTTTTCAACTCTCTAGAGACAGCAGGAGCGGTATACTCTGAATGATCGGCTATGAAAAGCCAACTGACATTTACTCCTGAGGTGCTGACCTGATGCACCCTCTACAACCACTAAGATTATTATTATTTGACCCTGCTGGTCATCTATGAACATTTGAACATCTTGGCCATGTTCTGTTATAATCTCCACCCGGCACAGCCAGAAGAAGACTAGCCACCCCTCAGCCTGGTTCCTCTCTCGGTTTCTTCTTAGGTTCTGGCCTTTCTAGGGAGTTTTTCCTAGCCACCGTGCTTCTACACCTGCATTGCTTGCTGTATGGGGTTTTAGGCTGGGTTTCTGTACAGCACTTTGTGACATCAGCTGATGTAAGAAGGGCTTTATAAATCAATTTGATTGATTGATTGATTGTGAAGAAGGCACGATAAAACCTATTCCCCCTCAGGAAACTGAAAAGATTTGGCATGGGCCCTCAGATCCTCAAAAGGTTCTACAACTGCACCATCGAGAGCATCCTGACGGGTTGCATCACTGCCTGGTATGGCAACTGCTTGGCCTCCGACCGCAAGGCACTACAGAGGGTAGTACGAACGGCCCAGTACATCACTGGGGCCAAGCTTCCTGCCATCCAGGACCTCTGTACCAGGCGGTGTCAGAGGAAGGCCCTAAAAATTGTCAAAGACTCCAGCCACCCTAGTCATAGACTGTTCTCTCTGTTATGGCATGGCAAGCGGTACCGGAGCGCCAAGTCTAGGTCCAAGAGGCTTCTAAACAACTTCTACCCCCAAGCCATAAGACTCCTGAACATCTAGTCAAATGGCTACCCAGACTATTTGCAGTTCCCCCCCCCACCCCCTCTTTACACCACTGCTACTCTGTTGTCATCTATGCATAGTGTCGTGTCTTTACTATCATTAACTGAAGACTGATAGTTTTTATCGAATATTCTCTGTAATTAGTTACTAGCGCAATCAACTGATTAATCATGTAACTAATTAACTAGGAAGTTGGGGCACCAAGGAAAAATATTCAGATTACAAAGTTATAATTTCCTAAAATAACTTTTCAGATATTTTATCTGATCAATTAGTCTTCGAATTAATGACCTATTTACTGTACCTCACGTTAGTCTCATTCCAAACGTCATAAATTGTTGGTTATCTGCACGAACCCAGTCTTCACTATGAGTCATCCATACATCAATTGTCTTAAATAATGTATTTATTACTAACTAAGTAATTCACAGAAATGCATAAACAAACAAACAAACATGGTAAATGTGGTTACATGAAATGATAGGAGAATGTGCCCTAGTGGGCTGAACCGGCATTGCGGCTTGTTATACAAAAAGGGGGAGTGGGGGTCGACTAAGAAGTCACTACAGAGTGATAAATATAACAATTAAAATGCGAATCCTTTACACAAGAACGCTCACTCACTCGGGAACAATAGCAATCAATATATATATTTACGCTCAGTGTGTCGTCTTGATCGCTGGTGAAAAGTTAGTGTCCTTCGTAGAATTGTCCGTCTCTCTCCCTCTCTCTCTCTGTCTTGGTTAGAGGGGATAGTACAAAGTGACATTCGTTATAGAATGGATGTTTCGGCAGTTGTCGTTCTTCGCATTCAATGATACTGAATTCCTAGCTGCAGACTAGTAATTAATATCAAAGACTTGTTCTCATTCTGTCGGTATCAATAGTCTAAGAGTTTAACCACGTGGTATGGTTAAAATATTTTGCAACCTTTAGCCATCTCGTAATTGAGGTAAGTTGGTGATAATTTCTCAAAGTTGGGTTTTATCCGGAATGGCAGAAAAGGGCTGTCCCAGGATGTCTGACCCTAACTGGGCTCAGGGGCGGTCCTCTGATTTAGTTCAAATCCAATTCCCTTTTTGAGTTTTCCTTCATTAAACAGTCCAAAATCACATTGTAAAATTGTGTAAACAGTATCATACTCACTCATTCATCTTATACAACAATTAGATGTAAACCTTATATCTGGAGCTATTATATAAACAGCGTTATGGTAATGTGGCCACACGGGCTCCCATGAGCTTCCCAAGTTGTGACAAACGGACCAGTTCGTAGCTGGATTATTCACCGATCTTTTACACTTTCTCCGGAACATGAAATTTGTTCGTACCTCAAGTTCTGTGAGGTGGAAGGATTTATTTTGTCTCCATGAAAAACTACTCTGTATAACTGTGTGTCCATGAGGTCTTCTCAGGAATTTACGACCCCTGACCACAGCAGCCTAGTTGAAGGAGGCAAGGGGGAGGCAGGGCGAGGGTGATGGGCTTGCTATACCCAAAGAGGCCAACGTCATGACAATAGCCACTTGTCACTAATGACTCTACCTACATGTACATACTACCTCAACTAACCGGTGCCCCCGCACATTGACCCCCGTATATAGTCTCGCTATTGTTATTTTACTGCTTTAAATACTTGAAACTTGATACTTTTATCTCTTATTCTTATCCATATTTTTTTTAAACTGCATTGTTGGTTAGGGGCTCGTAAGTAATCTTTTCACTGTTAGGTCTACACCAGTTGTATTCAGCGCATGTGACTAATACAATTTTGTTTGATTTGAACCAGCAATACACAAATTAATTTAATTATTTATTTACTAAATTCCTAAATAATCACACAGAATTACATATACATACACAGGATAGATCACACATCGAATACTAATCATGTCATGAAAAGCCCTTAGTGGGCTAACCCGATATGACGGCTGGTTACACAAAGAAAGGGGGTTAGGTTTGAATGAAAGAGCGGGAAGACTGAGGGACAAAGGGATAGAATCTCTATTGGACCTTGAGAAGCTATACTACAGTAAATACAGAATCTTGGTGCATTCTAAAAAACACCCATTCAGAAGAGGAAAATGCAAGATATAGATATTTACTCTGAGCTGCGCTTCGATAGATGGGTCGAAGATGGAAGACTGGTTTACCCAGCAGAGATCGCCATTGTCCTTTGAAGAATCTTTCTGGTCGTAGTGTTGTAGAGCAGATATGTTAAAGTACCCTGTCGTTCTTCTGAGATTGTCTGTCCTTTCCTAGGCCACGTTTGTTTACAGCTGCAACTGATAAGTCGACGTCTAGGTGGTATCACATCTACTTTAGTGAATAATCATTCAAAGTTCCTACCAAGTTGCCATAATCAGCTCGTTCTGTATTCTGGCTGGTCTAGTCGGAATTTCATCATTCCAGCGTGGTGATCATTACATTCACGTTGAAATTTACCCTTTTAAACGTTAGGACAGCAGTCCTGACATTTCTGGAACTAAATGTTCATTTTGTTAGGTTGTAGTTGAAATTAGCCCTTTTAAACGTATGGACACCAGTCCTCACGTCATCGGGAACTGGGCTTTTGTACTGTGAGAGAGAAGGGTGTTTCACAGTTCTCAACCAATGTCTGTTCACCTGGACGTGGCCAAGTGAACAAGAATTCCATGTGAATCTGATAACTACAATGTGTAAACTTTCAAAGATACAATTTATGTCATTCTATCATCAGATATAATGTCCCAGACAACAACTGATCTGACATCATATTCTTTAAGTACCAATGGACACTTTCAACTGGCTGAAAAGGGAAATATTGTTTCATTACCCATCCTTTTGATATTACCATAGTCTCTCTATGTTAACAAAGGGCTTTCCAAGAGTCCATTCTGTAGAGTGGAGAGAAAAGGGGGAAAGGTATTTAAAGGGGGGGGGGTCATAAACCTCACCCAACAGGGCAACGACATGACAGCTGTCAGCCCAATGCATCATCGGGGGCACACTGCCTGCCAACCAGGACATCTACAGCACCCGATGTCGCAGTAAGAAGTACTGTTATATAAATATTCATACACAAAATATAATCAAGGACATTAGGCACGTCCTGTTCACCCCGCTACCATCTAGAACCCTCAAACTCAACTCTGGACATTGACTCATTAAAACTGTCCAGTTTCACTGCTTTAACAAATTGGTAAATTGTTCCCATCTAATCAGGTGACTTCCCCAGCCATTCATCAGGAAATCTTGAGCGCTCTATATAAAGGTGAGCAGAGCCCGTTATATCAGGTGCCTAAACCAAATTTTGATCAGAAAGTACAACTAATTAAGAACCTAAGACATTGATTAAAGATATCTTGTTTTGTAAAAAAATATATATATATATTCTTATTAATGGGCCTAACAGTTATTTTAATAGGAAGAAAACCAGCAGGCTCCGGACCGTGTAGTTAAATAGTAACAGAGTTGTTGGAAATTCAATGAGAATTTCATACGAATGAATGAATGATAGATGAACCGAATCTGCAAGTAAAAATGTTCTGTACTATCGAATAAGGTCTTGTGGAGGTGTGGTTATAGATGAACCGAATCTGCAAGTAAAAATGTTCTGTACTATCGAATAAGGTCTTGTGGAGGTGTGGTTATAGATGAACCGAATCTGCAAGTAAAAATGTTCTGTACTATCGAATAAGGTCTTGTGGAGGTGTGGTTATAGATGAACCGAATCTGCAAGTAAAAATGTCCTATTTTTGATACGTTCTATACTATCGAATAAGGTCTTGTGGAGGTGTGGTTATAGTTTAATGATAGATGAACCGAATCTGCAAGTAAAAATGTCCTATTTTGATACGTTCTGTACTATCGAATAAGGTCTTGTGGAGGTGTGGTTATAGTTGAATGATAGATGAACCGGATCTGCAAGTAAAATCTCCTGTTGATACATATAACATCGAATAGGTCTTGTGGAGGTGTGGTTGGATTGAATGAATCTGCATGAAAAATGCCCTATTAAAAAAGCTGTGTATTATTTAATAGGTTTTGTAAGAGGTGTAGTCGAATAGATATAGGATATGTAAGTTTGGCCTTCCACAAGACAGAGATCGGGAATGATGTGGCTATTGCACATCAAACAATAAACATAATATGAACCAGAGTTGACATTCCATGATTTGGAGATGGGGGAAATTCAATTGAAAGAAACGTTTGTCGCGGAGTAGGTTAAGATACGTAACTGGGCTATTAGGCACACAAAGCCACCTTAGTATCGAATGGCCGTGCAATTTTGATTGACAGCAGCCGGGCTGGAATACTGATTTTCGTTTTTTTTCATTCCTGTTGATATTGCCTAAAGTTTAAAATTATTCTGACAATTGCTATAGAATCGCTGGAATTTACTGATATAAGTTCATAAAGGAACTTACTGAATTGTTTCTAGAAAGTATTTAAATAAGCCGCCGAGCTTAGTACAGACTTTGTTTGACAGACGCTAAAAGCTACACACTGATTTTGGGGTTTTTCTATTCTATCCATATTTCCTAAAGATATAGAATTATTCTGACAATTGCTATAGAATCGCTCGAATTTACTGATATAAGTTCATAAAGGAATTTACTGAATTGTTTACAGAAAGTATTTAAATAATTCACTGAACAACTCTTAGTTGTCTAGAAATTCTATCTATATTTCCTAAAGAGCTAGAATTACTCAGAAAATTGTTATAGAACCGCATATATTCACTGATATATTGTTCCAAAAGGAAATCGCAGAATCATTTATAGAAAATACCTAAACGAATCGCTGAACAAATTCAAATAAAATACCGGTGAAATACACACGTGGCGGGCGTCACATACTGATAACCCCCTTTGTCTCGACCAGGGACAGGCTAAGCATACAACGATAGAAATAAACACCACATAGTAAGGATTGAATATACCTAAATAACGCATTATACACATTATCAGACGACTTAGATAAAATGTCTGCAGCCATCACGCCCAAACAAATGATTGCAGTAGAAACTCAAGACCAAGGGGAGCAGCCAGATAACACTCAGATCGTGGCACAGACTGTCTCTCAGATGATCCAACAGCAGGCAGCCCCACCACCCCATTACCCTCCCCCACAGCGGTATATCCTGCAACGGGCAACGGGCTCGACGGGGTCCCTACACTGGACAACACAGAGGGGGAAACTACCAGTGTTTTAACTGCGGAATTACCGGTCATTTTGCCAGAGATTGCATGAAACCACTCTCCCCGCAGCAACAGCAATGGAGAGAAAGAGGAAGAGGACGTGGAGGGGCACCAGGAAGAGGAAGAGGACCCTCTCCTAGACACATGCAGCAGGAGCAGCAAGATTACAACCAACCCTCCCACTTCAACACCTGATCACCCAGTAAGAATGATGAGGATGCCACTCCTGCCGATGACCACACTGTCTGAAGCCCAAGAAGTGTACTGGCTAAAATGCCTACCCACAGGGCCTGCCACCCCTCACATCCAGTTTAAGTTCAACCAACTGAAAGCTCAAATCTACACTCTGCACCCATATAAGACTCCCCAAGCTGAGATCCATTGCACACTCAATGCAACAGAAACTGATGACTGCCTCTACACTGCAGACTGGGACGAAGACATGATGCACCTGACCCCACCTATCAGGTGTTGTACCATTGGGTGTGGCCCAGAGGGGGTGGCAGCACCGGTCATCCTACGATCAAGGAACCTCCATGCACCCCTGGCCTGGACGGCTGAAGCATCAACAGCCATAGCACTCCTGAAAACAGATCTATCAGCGGCAGCAGCTCTGACTGCACCTGACTACAAGAACAAGTTCCATTTGGATGTTTCTGGAAGGGAAGGATTCACCTCATCCGTCCTATTCCAGAAACAAGAGGGGGAGAGAAGGGTCTTGATGTACTACTCTTCAAACTTGACCACATTGAGGTAGGACAGTCAACATGCTCCAGATACGTTGCTGCAGTAGCAAAAGCTATTGAAAAAACAGCTCACCTCGTGATGTCACCCTTCAATCAGCCATCATCCCTCAACCAGCATCGGCCAAATTAGCTGAAATCATCGGATTGACGCAGGTCCTCATCAGAGGAAAAGGAAAGACTGAATATTTATACAGACTCAGCCCATGCCCATGAAGCAGGCCACACTGATGGACCCAGAACTTTTATGAGAAACACATGGCCCCACACACGAAGGCAAACTAAAGACCCTCCAAAAAGGCCTCGCACATCTGGTGGCACCCTCACATAAAAAATATGACTGACTTATTTTATGACGATGATTTATTTTGTGACGAATGCAATGGTTGTGACAGACACAACCCAAAGACACCATATCAAACACCAATGGGCTCATACGTAATACCTAATGCATGTTTTCAGGATATTAGTATAGACTACACCGACATGGGCCCCGAAAATTTATCTAAAGGCAAACTCTATCTCCTAGTCATAGTAGATAGGTTCTCCAAATGGGTAGAGGCAATAATAACAAAAGGGGAGGATGCTAGGTCAGTCTTTAAGTGGCTACAAACCAAACTAATACCCAGGTATGGCATCCCAAGACAAATCAAATTTGACAAATGTCTTACATTTAACAAACATCTGAGACAGGTGGAAGAAAGATTTGGCATAACCCACAGATTTGGATCTGTGTACAGGCCCCAATCCCAAAATCTGGTGGAACGTCAAACCAAAAGCAAAAGCTAAGATAGCTAAAGTATGTGCCTCATGGGATAATGACTGGTAGAGTCATGCATGGTCCACCAAGGGAGGGAGGTCATATGCCCGCCCTTGATGTACAACAAATTGTAATGTCTAATTATGTGAAAAAACTGACGGTTCTCTCTGCAGCACTCTCTACCCAGGTTCACAAGGTCCAGGAGGGGGAGCTGCCGGGGGACACGCCACTACTGAAGGTAAAGGTTGGTGACGGGGTGTGGGTTACAGTCCACAAGAGAAAGTGGCTGGAACCCAGGTGGACTGGACCGTACGAAGTGAAGGAGGTTACTTCACACTCAGTCCAGGTCAAAGGTAAATCAGGCACACCGTGGCACCGCCTTACACATTGCACCCCAGCCCAAATTCCTTCTAGAACACTGACTGAAGTCAGAGCTGATTTGAGCGGCCTAAATTCGATTCCAAATGAAGACACTCCTTCCTCAGGTGATGCGGCATCAAACTCCGCCTCCCCTGAGAAGGGAACCTCGCCCAGTTAGAGGGAAATTTCTCCCTCTCTGGGTGAGGCTGGGGATATCTGGTCCCTTATTTGTGATATTCCTACTGATATTTGGAGTAACCCTAGGACTTTCACATGGTTAATTGAACAACTATTTCACCCTGCCACATCACATACACCAACCCCTACACATGTCCCTAACTCCTTTCCTGATATCACTCCCTCCAATCACTCCCGTCCCAAACGTAGCACTACACCTACAGACCCACCATGCAAACCAGACAAGGTTAGGAGCACCACCTTATGTATACCCACGATTGCAACCGCCACCTTTCTGCTATAGTTTTCACGTCTAATAGACGTGAAGAGGGGGATTTGTTATATAAATATTCATACACATAGCTCATATAAACAAAGACATTCCGTCGTAAGAACACATACACCCAGCCATAAGACTGACCCCCTCTTCCTTATATAAACACACATCTCATCTCCCTCTAACTGGCCGGTCCCAAGAGCAAAGAACTTTTGCTGTGCACCAATGGGGCCCGCTCTGGCTAGAGCAAGGCCCGCCTCCAACCCTCCGACCAGTCAAGAAGACCGAAACGAAAAGACTCCACCTACTTTATTCTATGTATAAAAATGTATGTAACCATTGTATAGGCCTCTTTTTCACCTGGCTCCTTGACGAGTTATGTGAACTAGGTCCGTGCACGTAAAACTGCGGGACAAGATATCTCTGACTCATTAAAACTGTCTTTTGTTACAACTGAAATCCACTCTGTCCAGCGTCCGTGATTTGGTCTCAACTCTCCAGTATTTGAACACTAACAGTACCCCTGATCTAGGAAGTGGAGATGTGACAGGTTAAAGGAAATATTCATAGCCTGTTATACATTAAAAAGTAATAGTAAGTTCATAGTATGTGAGGATCTTAAAACATCTGAGGTTAAAAAGATCATGCATTCAGTATTAGTTGATAGAGATTGATAACATTCATATAATTGTGTTAAAAAGTTCAAATCCGTCAAGCGTACAAAGGGTATGAATTGTGAGAGGAATGTGTAAACTTTATATTGATTACTTTATTTTGTGGTGCCTAATGGAAGGGTAAAAATGTTAATCTGTGATCTACTAAATGCTCTTAATCTATGAGCCTAAGATCGATTGCTCTGGTCTCCACCCAAGTTCCCGGGCAAATCGCGGTCTTTCCTCATTGCACTAAAAGTTCTCATTGAGGAAACAGTACCGTATCACTCTAGTGATTATTTATCCCCTTTTTCAGGTACGTTATTGATGATAAAAAATAGTAATTTAAATGTAATAACTCACTAACATGTCAAGAGTGTTTAAGGTGTGTCTTAGTAACATCTTGAGGAAGTTAGAGTTAAGTTTGCAGAGACTAATATGAGCCCTGCTCGGTTGCAGCGAAGAATAGCTTCGTACTGAGAGTAGCTGCCATTTTATGTCGATTGTGAATGAACATGTGAATGAACATGTGCGTTGTTAATAAGATATTTTGTGGGGTTCATTTGTATAAAGGTTTTTCAAACACTTTATTGCCTGTTGATAAATTGAGTTATGGTTTAGTAAGTTAAAGCTTTGTGCTTGACAGTTATATTGAAATTAGTATCTGTTTCAGTGAATTACAGTGTATACTGTTGTGACTTGAATAAGCCTTGTACCCTAAAAACTATCTATTTCCTGTAGATCTGTTGTTCTGTAAAATGTGTTACTTTTGTAAAATGATTGCACTAAAAGTTCTCATTGAAGAAACAATACCGTATCACTCTCGTGATTATTTCTCCCCTTTTTCAGGGGCGTAACAGAGACAGTACAGGTGCATCCACGTTTGGACCGAGAGACTGATGAACAGCTTATATCTCCAGGCCATTAGACTGTTAAACAGTCACCACTAGCCCAGCATGTAAACCCTGGCCCAACTACTTTTGCTAGCCCCAGCTCTGATATCTGCCTCACTGACTTCTGCTCTCGTAAAAGCCTGGGTTTTCTGCACATTAACACTAGAAGCCTATTACCTAAAATGGATTAATTGAAAGTGTGGGTTCACAGCTCCAATCCAAATGTGTTGGTCATTACTGAGACGTGGTTAAGGAAGAGTGTTTTGAATACTGATAACTTTTCTTGTTATAACCTTTTCGGCAAGACAGATCTTCCAAAGGTGGGGGAGTGGCAATCTTTACCAAGGATCACCTTCAGTGCTCGTTTTTCTCCACCAAGTTTGTCTCCAAACAATTTGATTTTCTGGTTTTAAGCATGACACATTCAAATAGCTCTTTGTTGACTGTTGCTGGGTGCTATCGTCCTCCATTAGCACCGGCCTGTACCCTACCTGCCCTAAGCTCCCTCCTGGCCCCTTACACTAAGTCTGAATTTGCCCTGCTAGGTGACCTAAACTGGGACATGCTTATACCACCTGACCAAGTCCTAAAGCAATGGGACTCCTTAAATCTTCCTCAGATTATTAACAATCCCACAAGGTATGACTGCAAACACCAAGAAAAGGCTACTCTCCTCTATGTTATTGTCACGTTCTGACCTTAGTTCTTTTGTTATGTCTTTGTTTTAGTATGGTCAGGGCGTGAGTTGGGTGGGTTGTCTATGTTTGTTTTTCTATGAGTTGGTATTTCTGTGTTTGGCCTGGTATGGTTCTCAATCAGAGGCAGCTGTCAATCATTGTCCCTGATTGAGAACCATACTTAGGCAGCCTGTTTTCACGTTTGATTCACGACCATCAAAAGTTGTGATATAAATTCAGACAACACAAAGATTCCTTGATGTCCTTCCATATTCTCTCTGTCTACCCAAGGACGCCAGAGGACAAAAATCAGTTAATCACCTAACTGAGGAACTCAATTTAACCTTGCGCAATACCCTAGATGCAGTTGCACCCCTAAAAACTAAAAACATTTCTCTTAAGAAACTAGCTCCCTGGTACACAGAAAATACCGAGCTCTGAAGCAAGCTTCCAGAAAATTGGAACGGAAATGGCGCCACACCAAACTGGAAGTCTTCCGACTAGCTTGGAAAGACAGTACCGTGCAGTACAGAAGAGCCCTTACTGCTGCTCGATCATCCTATTTTTCTAACTTAATTGAGGAAAATAAGAACAATCCGAAATTCCTTTTTGATACTGTCGCAAAGCTAACTAAAAAGCAGCATTCCCCAAGAGAGGATGGCTTTCACTTCAGCAGTGATAAATTCATGAACTTCTTTGAGGAAAAGATCATGATTATTAGAAAGCAAATTACGGACGACTCTTTAAATCTGCGTATTCCTTCAAAGCTCAGTTGTCCTGAGTCTGCACAACTCTGCCAGGACCTAGGATCAAGAGAGACGCTCAAGTGTTTTAGTACTATATCTCTTGACACAATGATGAAAATAATCATGGCCTCTAAACCTTCAAGCTGCATACTGGACCCTATTCCAACTAAACTACAGAAAGAGCTGCTTCCTGTGCTTGGCCCTCCTTATGTTGAACATAATAAACAGCTCTCTATCCACCGGATGTGTACCAAACTCACTAAAAGTGGCAGTAATAAAGCCTCTCTTGAAAAAGCCAAACCTTGACCCAGAAAATTTAAAAAACTATCGGCCTATATCGAATCTTCTATTCCTCTCAAACATTTTAGAAAAGGCTGTTGCGCAGCAACTCACTGCCTTCCTGAAGACAAACAATGTATACGAAATGCTTCAGTCTGGTTTTAGACCCCATCATAGCACTGAGACTGCACTTGTGAAGGTGGTAAATTACCTTTTAATGGCATCAGACCGAGGCTCTGCATCTGTCCTCGTGCTCCTAGACCTTAGTGCTGCTTTTGATACCATCGATCACCACATTCTTTTGGAGAGATTGGAAACCCAAATTGGTCTACACGGACAAGTTCTGGCCTGGTTTAGATCTAATCTGTCGGAAAGATATCAGTTTGTCTCTGTGAATGGTTTGTCCTCTGACAAATCAACTGTAAATTTCGGTGTTCCTCAAGGTTCCGTTTTAGGACCACTATTGTTTTCACTATATATTTTACCTCTTGGGGATGTCATTCGAAAACATAATGTTAACTTTCACTGCTATGCGGATGACACACAGCTGTACATTTCAATGAAACATGGTGAAGCCCCAAAATTGCCCTCGCTAGAAGCATGTGTTTCAGACATAAGGAAGTGGATGGCTGCAAACTTTCTACTTTTAACACAGAGATGCTTGTTCTAGGTCCCAAGAAACAAAGAGATCTTCTGTTGAATCTGACAATTAATCTTAATGGTTGTACAGTCGTCTCAAATAAAACTGTGAAGGACCTCGGCGTTACTCTGGACCCTGATCTCTCTTTTGAAGAACATATCAAGACCATTCCAAGGACAGCTTTTTTCCATCTACGTAACATTGCAAAAATCAGAAACCTTCTGTCCAAAAATGATGCAGAAAAATTCATCCATGCTTTTGTCACTTCTAGGTTAGACTACTGCAATGCTCTACTTTCTGGCTACCCGGACAAAGCACTAAATAAACTTCAGTTAGTGCTAAATACGGCTGCTAGAATCCTGACTAGAACCAAAAAATGAGATCATATTACTCTAGTGCTAGCCTCCCTACACTGGCTTCCTGTCAAGGCAAGGGCTGATTTCAAGGTTTTACTGCTACAAAGCATTACATGGGCTTGCTCCTACCTATCTTTCTGATTTGGTCCTGCTGTACATACCTACACGTACGCTACGGCCACAAGACGCAGACCTCCTAATTGTCCCTAGAATTTCTAATCAAATAGCTGGAGGCAGGGCTTTCTCCTATAGAGCTCCATTTTTATGGAATGGTCTGCCTACCCATGTAAGAGATGCAAACTCGGTCTCAACCTTTAAGTCTTTACTGAAGACTCATCTCTTCAGTGGGTCATATGATTGAGTGTAGTCTGGCCCAGGAGTGGGAGGGTGAACGGAAAGGCTCTGCAGCAACGAACTGCCCTTGCTGACTCTGCCTGGCCGGTTCCCCTCTTTCCACTGGGATTCTCTGCCTCTAACCCTATTACAGGGGCTGAGTCACTGGCTTACTGGGGCTCTTTCATACCGTCCCTGGGAGGGGTGCGTCACTTGAGTGGGTTGAGTCACTGATGTGATCTTCCTGTCTGGGTTGCCCCCCCCTCCCCCTCCTATACTCGGCCTTGTCTCAGGATGGTAAGTTGGTGGTTGAAAATATCCCTCTAGTGGTGTGGGGGCTGTGCTTTGGCAAAGTGGGTGGGGTTATATCCTTCCTGTTTGGCCCTGTCCGGGGGTGTCCTCGGATGGGGCCACAGTGTCTCCTGACCCCTCCTGTCTCAGCCTCCAGTATTTATGCTGCAGTAGTTTGTGTCGGGGGGCTAGGGTCAGTTTGTTATATCTGGAGTACTTCTCCTGTCCTATTCGGTGTCCTGTGTGAATTTAAGTGTGCTCTCTCTAATTCTCTCTTTCTCTCTTTCTTTCTCTCTCTCGGAGGACCTGAGCCCTAGGACCATGCCTCAGGACTACCTGACATGATGACTCATTGCTGTACCCAGTCCACCTGGCCGTGCTGCTGCTCCAGTTTCAACTGTTCTGCCTTATTATTATTGGACCATGCTGGTCATTTATGAACATTTGAACATCTTGGCCATGTTCTGTTATAATCTCCACCCGGCACAGCCAGAAGAGGACTGGCCACCCCACATAGCCTGGTTTCTTCCTAGGTTTTGGCCTTTAGGGAGTTTTTCCTAGCCACCGTGCTTCTACACCTGCATTGCTTGCTGTTTGGGGTTTTAGGCTGGGTTTCTGTACCGCACTTTGAGATATCAGCTGATGTACGAAGGGCTATATAAATAAATTGGATTTGATTTGTGGGTGATTGTTTTCTGTTGAGTGTTTGTATTCTGCACCAGACAGAACTGTTTTGGTTTCGTTCGTTCACTTTGTTGTTTTTATTCAGTGTTCATTTACTTTATTAAAAAATATGGACACTTGCCACCTGCGCATTGGTCATCCGATCCTTCCTACTACTCCTCGTCAGAGGAGGAAGAAGACCGTTACAGTTATCCTCACAAATAATCATGATAGGTATCAGTCTGGTGTTTTCTGTAATGACCTTAGTGATCACTGTTTTACAGCCTGTGTTCGTAATGGCTGCTCAGTGAAAAGACCTGTCCTGATTTGTCTTAGACGCTTGCTAAAACACTTTTAATGATCAAGCCTTCCTTCATGAACTGGCCTCTGTAAAATGGTATAGAATCAGCTTGATCCCCTCTGTTGGAGATGCTTGGACCTTTTCAAGAATTGCAGGCTCATGTCATGACGTTGGCCTGGGGGTAGGTTTATGACAGTCATAAATACCTCTTCCCCCCCTTTTTCCTCTCTCTACCCTACTGATGTGACATTAGAAAACCCCTTGGTTAACATAGAGATTCTGGGAACATCAGAAGGTGGGGGGAAATGAACCATAGTCTGGTAATCCGACCAACTGAACTTACGCGGTGGTACTTAATGAATGTGATGTCAGTTCAGTTGTCATCTGATACATTCTCATCAGTGATAAGATGACATAAACTCTACAGTGGAAAGTCTACACAGAGTTATCGGATTCACATGGAAGTGTTCAATTTAAATGTTTGAATATTACATTATTTGTGATGGGATGAAATGAAATGTGATTTTAGCTTCTAAAATGTGAGAATTGGGTTTTCATAAGGTTAGGGCTCTGCTCAATCAGTGGCCCGCCCCTGTGAAGAGACATGGGTTATAAAACTTTTCAGACACACCCTTCTCGCTCCACTATATAAAGCCTTGACGAAAATGTAACAACCTGTTCCGAGGATGTGAGGACGATGGTCCGATGTCAGAATGGTTCAGATAATAAATACAGAACGAAGCCAACAACAGCGTGAGCTTTGGTTGCGAATGGTATGAACTTTGAACTCTTATTCACTACAGAAGTGATACCTCCTAGCCGTTGAGTTAGCAACAGCAGCTGCAAACGAGGGTTAGGAAGGAACAGACCGAGTATCCAATCTATCACACAATGACGTTACTACAACATACCCAATTGACCACCAGAGACATTCTTCAAAGGACAAAGGACTCGGTTTGGCAACACGGCCTTCTATCTACCACCAACCTGCCGAAGCGCAGCTCAGAGTAAATATTTATTGCATTTTCCTTTTCCAAATGGGTGGTAATTTAGAATGCATAAAATACTGTATTTACGATAGCACAGCTTCTTCCTTTGGTCCTCAGTCTTCCCGCTCTTTCACTCAAACCCAGCCCTTTTCTTTTGTGTAACCAGCTGTCATATCTGTTCCGCCCGCTAGGGACGTTTTCCTTCATGATGTA
The DNA here is from genome assembly GCF_045791955.1 of Oncorhynchus clarkii lewisi. NCBI lineage: Eukaryota > Metazoa > Chordata > Actinopteri > Salmoniformes > Salmonidae > Oncorhynchus > Oncorhynchus clarkii. Next base: position 19,573,224 of record NC_092173.1, on the reverse strand, counting down.
ATTTGTAATCAATGTATAATTCATTCTGTGTATATGTAATTCTGTGTGATTAGTTAGTTAGGTATTTAGTAAATAAATAATTAAACCCAATTTTGTATTGCTGATTCAACTTGTTAGCCAGGGTTCGTGAAGATTACCAAGAATTTACAACTTTCAGATGAGACTAAATTAAGGTGACGATTAATATTGACTGCTATTGATGTAAAATATTACTAGGTCTTTAAGAGTTTATTCGGAAGATAACAGCTCTATAAATATTATTTTGTGGTGCTCCGTGTCACGTAGAGTAGGCCAGATGGCTAAACTGGATAACCTAACCTCTATAAAAATAAAAAGATGGCGGAACCGCAAAAGTTCTTCTGTGCAAAGGTGTTTATTTACAAGTGATTCCGGAACAGAAAACAACAGCACTGCCATCAACGTCTACCTTATGGGACAGCTTAAAAACAATGCTGCCCCATCCACAGCTCAATCCAAAAAATCCCCCCTTAGAGACTGGAGAGAGGCTCCTTTTGTAGGGCTAGCCCCTCCCCTCAGAACAATTAACCCTAATTAATTAATCAATTAACAATACAAACCTACATTTTCCATGAACTAAACATACTAAAGGATATACATTGCAACACGGTTTTAAACAATATCACAACATAACATTTACAACATTACATCACTACTGACAATATCTTTCAATATGCCCATATGCATTAATGAGCCACTTGGGACAGGCACTATAAAGCCAACCCAATTCCCTTAGCTCGGGTCCTTTTCCAGCATACCCGGAAGCTACAGAGATGGAGAGAGAGGAACAGAACAAACAAACAATGCGCCCATCCACAACATTGATAAGTATAATAATTATTGTATCTCTCAAATATGAACATTGACAAGTGTGAAATTCATATACCAAGACAGAAGTTAAATTGTGTGTCGACCCACATTGTTAACTTATGGTATAATGGCGCAGGGAGGAGTGATGAATATGTGTGTGCGTTAAAGAACCAAATGCTGCCCGCGGCCAGTGACGGACTTCTACGTCACACTCCGACTCTAGTTAATTACATTTACATGATTAGCTCAATCAGGTAATATTAATTACGGAGAAAGGATTTTATAGAATAGCATGTCATATCATTTAATCCGGCATAGCCAAAGACACGACACTCGGCACACGCATACTCAGGCTGACTGGCTCTCGTTCAAGCAAATGACAAACAAGTGCACTCAGGCTATCCGGAAGACCAAAGTTAGTTACTTTAAGGAGCAGTTCTCTCTCTGTGGGTCTAACCCCAAGAAGTTCTGTAAAACGGTTAAAGACCTGGAGAATAAACCCTCCTCCTCACAGTTGCCCATGTCCCTTAATGTTGATGATGTGGTTGTTACTGACAAGAAGCACATGGCTGAGCTCTTTATTCACCACTTCATTAAGTCAGGATTCCTATTCGACTCAGCCATGCCTCCTTGCCTGTCCAACATTTCTTCATCTCCCACCCCTTCTAATGCATCTATCCCCGATGCTTCTCCCTCTTTTTCCCCAGCTACAAAGTTTCTCCCCGCAGGCAGTCACTGAGTCCGAGTTGCTAAAAGAGCTCCTTAAACTTGACCTCCCAAAAATATCTGGGTCAGATGGTTTAGAACCTTTCTTCTTTAAGGTTGCTAACCCTATCATCACCAAGCCTATCTCCAACCCTTTAAACCTGTCTCTCCTTTCTGTGTTGGAAAAACGTGTCAATAATCAACTGACTGGATTTCTTGATATCTATAGTATTCTCTCGGGTATGCAATCTGGTTTCCGCTCAGGTTATGGATGTGTCACTGCAACCTTAAATGTCCTCAATGATGTCACCATTGCCCTTGATTCTAAACAATATTGTGCTGCTATTTTTATTGACTTGGCCAAAGCTTTTGATACGGTAGACCATTCCATTATTGTGGGCCGGCTAAGGAGTATTGGTGTCTCTGAGGGGTCTTTGGCCTGGTTAGCTAACTACCTCTCTCAAGAGTGCAGTGAATAAAGTCAGAAAGTCTGCTGTCTCACTGCCTGTCACCAAGGGAGTACCCCAAGGCTTAATCCTAGGCACCACACTCTTCTCAATTTACATCAACAACATAGCTCAGGCATTAGGAAACTCTCTGATCCATTCATATGCAGATAATACGGTCTTATAATCAGCTGGCCCCTCCCTAGATTTTTTGTTAAATGCTCTACAACAACGATTTCTTAGTGTTCAACAAGCTTTCTCTACCCTTAACCTTGTTCTGAACACCTCCAAAACAAAAGTCATGTTCTGCCAGTCACATTCTGTTTAAGGTCCCCAAAGCACACACTTCCCTGGGTCACTCCTCTTTTCAGTTCGCTGCAGCTAGCGACTGGAACGAGCTGCAACAAACACTCAAACTGGACAGTTTTATCTCAATCTCTTCATTCAAATACTCAGTCATGGACACTCTTACTGACAGTTGTGGCTGCTTTGTGTGATGTATTGGTGTCTCTACCTTTTTGTACTTTGTGCTGTTGTCTGTGCCCAATAATGTATGTACCATGTTTTGTGCTGCTACCGTGTTGTGTTGTTACCATGTTGTTGTTATGTTTGGTTGCTACCATGCTGTGTTGTCATGTGTTGCTGCCTTGCTATGTTGTTAACTTAGGTCTCTCTTTATGTAGTGTTGAGTTGTCTCTCTTGTCGTGACTCTCTTGTCATGACTCGTGTTTTGTCCTATATATATATATATATATATATATTAAATCCCAGCCCCCGTCCCCGCAGGAGGCCTTTTGCTAGGGCGTCATTGTAAATAAGAATTTGTTCTTAACTGACTTGCCTAGTTAAATAAAGGTAAAATAAATTAAATACGCTGCCCTGAACCTTAGACACTGTCACAAGCGCGTATTTCTTTTTCCCAACGCAGTTAAGCCAAAACCATGCCCTGTTATTCAGAGGGGCGTTCTACAACGCTTTGAGTGCTCTCCAAATCCGGAAGTGAATATCAATAACATTTACCCTTGTATTTCAAGATTGAAACGCATTCGACTGAATGATTAGCAAAAACATATTTGATAATAGACTACTGATGATAATATAACTTCAAATATCTAGCTAGTATCATTAAGTAGCCTATCTTAATTTAGCTGACCTTCAATTGAGGGAAATCAGCAGAGTTCTCTGAGAAACTTTAACAACTCATTGAAACTCTGAAAATAAATACATGGGCAAATGTTACCAAACATGATAATAATAGGCCTGCATTGCGGTCGGCAGCTAATTGTTAAATTACACTTAAATTTGGAAGATAGTAGAGCGTAGTAGAACGCCGGGGGCGTGGTTTTGGCTTAACTGCGTTGTGGAAAAGAAAGGCGCGTCACAAGCCGGATACTGTAGCATGATGTACCCATAATGCTCTGTAACGATATCCGGTGTTAACTTACTTAAACGTTTTCTAAAGCTAACACTATGATTCTGTATTCTTATCTGGTGTCAGAAGTGGAAAGAATTTGATGTTGATCCGACTGTGTCTGCTAAAACTAGCTACCGAATGTCATTCTCGGTCAGTGTGGACATTTACAAGTGAAAGTGAACCAGACACATTGTGCAAATGAATGACATTGTGACGCTGGCTAGCTAAGGTCGGGGAAGCCCAGCAGCAGCGTGTCTGTCCATCAGCCTACGGTGTGTGTGGAGCAAGATGTGGGTTCTTAGTTGCTAGGCAACGCCGGGCCCTCACGGAGCAGCACAGAGGGACAGACAGAAGGGAAAAAACCTCAAGGAGGAAAAGTTTTTCTGCAAGCAATAATAATACATTTTAAAAAAGTAATAAAGAAAAATAAATAAAAAATAAAGCTGTACATATAACTCATCCAGAGCCCTTTGACTTCTCAAACAAAGCCGATTGGACAAGTTTCCTCTGGCATCAGGGCTGAATACAAAACCAGAGGAATGTCAGGTGAACTCTTTTATATGCTATGGGGGATGCTGCTGATTATATTTGGGAAGTATTGCCATTGACTGATGCAGAAAAAAAGGAGTATAATGCTGTAACAGGAGCATTTGAGCAGCACTGTGTAGGAAAAGATAATGTTAATTTTGAGACAGCACAATTCAACATGAGATGTCAAGATGAGGGAGAGAGTGCAGAGGCATTCATCACAGATGTACACAAGCAGCTGAGCATTGTAACTTTGGAGTGCTCAAAGAATAACTTATAAGAGACAAAATTGTGGTTGGAATAAAAGACAAGAGGCTGTCAGAAAAGCTTCAGTTGGACTCAGACTTGACACTGGCAAAAGCTACTCAAAGAGTCAGACAAAGTGAAACTGTAAAGAAGTTACAAACATTACTGCACAGCAATGCAATCGGAGGAGAAACCACTACAAATGTGGACGCCATCAAAGCAAAATGGAATAAAGGGAGAAAATTCCAACAAAGTGCACAAACAACATACAAAAGGTAAAAAATGAAACATATGACAATCCAAGTGAAAAGGGATGCAAAAGATGTGGAGGAGGACGAGAACATGGATGGAAGGACTGGTGTACATTGTAGCAGGACTGACAACCATTCTTAGGCCTACCAGCCATAGAGGCCCTACAGTTAGTGCACAGAATCGAAGAATTGACACAGCCAGAGACAGACTTCACCATCGTCTATCCGTCCATCTTTCATGGAGAGTCATACAAGATAAAGCTCAAAGATGGAACCACACCATGTGCTCTTTCAACACCACAACGTGCTCCGCTCCCCATGAGAGAAAAAGTACAGACGCGGCCAATAGTTTTGAGAATGACACAAATATACATTTTCACAAAGTCTGCTGCCTCAGTTTGTATGATGGCAGTTTGCATACACTCCAGAATGTTATGAAGAGTGATCAGATGAATTGCAATTCATTGCAAAGTCCCTCTTTGCCAAGCAAATGAACTGAATCCCCCAAAAACATTTCCACTGCATTTCAGCCCTGCCACAAAAGGACCAGCTGACATCATGTCAATGATTCTCTCGTTAACACAGGTGTGAGTGTTGACGAGGACAAAGCCGGAGATCACTCTGTCATGCTGATTGAGTTCGAATAACAGTCTGGAAGCTTCAAAAGGAGGGTGCTGCTTGGAATCATTGTTCTTCCTGTCATGACTGTCCTGATCAGGTCAGGTTACAGGAGACCACAACCCTACAGATTATTTCTCAACCCCAACAGAGGAGGAGAGATCTAGGGGTCTGAAGATGTGGGGGTTTTATGACCCCTCACGCCCCTGGTAAATCTTAGGCCACACAACATTCCTGTGTCCCCTCAATATGGAGAACCACCCTCAGAACATTAAACATGCAATAAAGGGACTTTGGAACAATGGTTTCCGTCAGCCACAATGGTGGTCATGACGATAGATGGAATATCAAAATGTATGTCCTTTTTGTTTTGTTATTAAAGGTTAATAGATGACGTTATTCCGAAAACCTTGTAACGTTAAGAGTTTTCCTAGTATATGTTTGATGTTTATACATTGTACGTTGTGTGGAAAATGTCCAAATCAAAGATAATGTTTTGGTAAAGATGAAATGTGAAGTTAGTTGTCTAAACTTGGATTTTAGTAAAATCTAGATCTTGCCCTTAACTTGGTACGCCCAGAGAATTGCCCTAAAGGCGGTTACGCCCACTTCTGACCTGAGGGTATAAAACCTGTGAGTGAATAATTAACAGATCAGACTAAGTGACCCAAGCTGCAGCCAAGGTCTAAAAAGTCAACGAACCCAAAACGCAACACAAGTTTGAAGACAAATAAATCTTTTTCTACCCAAGCTACGCATGAGTAGCTGTGTCTAAGAGGGTGAATTCAAGTCGAACCACCTAGCCTCCACTCCCCATCGAATTGTATCTACACTGTTTCATTCCTACGCTGTGAGCTCTGAGCTACAGAGCTGTCTGTCCTCAGAAGAGCCCTTTCCGAGCAAGGGAGAAGGAACAGACTCCTAAGCCAAAAGGACACTGACATCGTGAGGACAACCAAAGAGTTGCGCCGGAGAAGTGCGTCATTGAGCAGCCTGAACGGTCCACGCGGAGAATCCACGGAAACCTCCACCACGTAATTACATCATTATATTCTGACCCATAAGAGCGGCAGTTTGGGGCAAGGCTAGAGTTAGAATAAGCATAGCTTATCTCTCGTGTGCATTTCTCTCGTGTACTTTCTCTTTTTCTCTCTCTTTTAAATCCCCATTTTGGGTAACACGCGCCATAGTGTGTTGGCCCGTTATACTAAGTTCTATTCAATAGCCTAGAATGTGTTTTTGTGTATGTATATCTTTTATCATCATTTTAGCTTTCTAGTAAATAAATACTCAACTAAGATTGGTGTGGAACGAACTCATTGGTGAGACCCGGGTCTGTGCAGATTCCCGGATTATGCGACGTTCAGAACGGGACTGTAGAGGTAACTGATTAATTAGCGGATGTTGTAAAATCAATCTTCTGATATTCTTTGAGTTAATTTGGGAAATAGAAACTCAATAAAACAAATTTTCCCATGGTGCCCCAAGTTAAATAGTTAATAATTGCTTGATTAATTTAATCACGCAATTAGAAACCTTAATCATTTGATGAGCAACAGTTAACTAATACAACGTCACGACATTCCTCTGTCAACCATGGTTACCTGCAAGGAAACACATGCCGTCATCATTGCTTTCACAGGCAAGGATATTGCTGCCAGTAAGATTGCACCTAAATCAACCGTTTATCGGCTCATCAAGAATTTCAAGGAGAGCAGTTCAATTGTTGTGAAGAAGGCTTCAGGGAGCCCAAGAAAGTCCAGCAAGTGCCAGGACTGTCTTCTAAAGTTGATTCACCTGCAGGATCGGGGCACCACCAGTACAGAGCCTGCTCAGGAATGGCAGCAGGCAGGTGTGAGTGCATCTGCAGGCACAGTGAGGCAAAGACTTTTGGAGGATGGCCTGGTGTCAAGAATGGCAGGAAAGAAGCCACTTTTCTCCAGGAAAAACATCAGGGACAGACTGATATTATGCAAAAGATACAGGAATTGGACTGCTGGGGACTGGGGTAAAGTCATTTTCTCTGATGAATGCCCTTTCCGTTTGTTTGGGGCATCTGGATAAAAAGCTTGTCCGGAGAAGACGAGGTGAGCGCTACCATCAGTCCTGTGTCATGCCAACAGTAAAACATCCTGAGACCATTCATGTGTGGGGTTGCTTCTCAGCCAAGGGAGTGGGCTCACTCACAATTTTGCCTAAGAAGACAGCCATCAATAAAGAATGGTACCAACACATCCTCCGAAAGCAACTTCTCCCAACCATCCAGAAACGGTTTGGTGACGAACAATGCCTTTTCCAGCATGATGGAGCACCTTGCCATAAGGCAAAAGTAATAACTAAGTGGCTTGGGGAACAAAACATCAATATTTTGGGTCCATGGCCAGGAAACTCCTCAGACCTTAATCCCATTGAGAACTTGTGGTAAATCCTCAAGAGGCAGGTGGAAAAACAAAAACCCACAAATTCTGACAAACTCCAAACATTGATTATGTAAGAATGGGCTGGCATCAGTCAGGATGTGTCTCAGAAGTTAATTGACAGAATGCCAGGGCGGATTGCAGAGGTCTTGAAAAAGAAGGGTAAACACAGTAAATATTGACTCTTTGCATCAACTTCATGTAATTGTCAATAAAAGCCTTTGACACTTATGAAATGCTTGTAATTATACTTCAGTATTCCATAGTAACATCTGACAAAAATATCTAAAGACACTGAAGCAGCAAACTTGGTGGAAATTAATATTTGTGTCATTCTCAAAACTTTTGGCCACGACTGTATATGGAGAGCTAGTCAGGATGGAGAACATGGATGTCATCAGCAAAGTGACATAGCCCACAGAATGGTGCTCAGAATGGTGGTCTTCCCAAAAGCAAATGGAGACATCAGAGTGTGTGTTGACCTCACACCACTGAATGAAATCAGTGATAAAAGAGTGTCTCATTCTTCCAGCGGTAGATGAGACACTCACAATGTTGACAAATGCAAAAGTCTTCACGAAGCTGGATGCTCATTCTGGATTTTGGCAAATCTCGCTCGCTCCAGTCTCACCCACTCATTACCTTCATCACACAGTTTGGGAGGTACTACTTCAACAGATTGCCATTTGACATTTCAAATGTTTGATAACTTCAAGGGTGTTGGGTGCCACGCTGACGACATTCGGTTGTTTGAATGTGACAGACAAGAACACGACAAGAATCTTCACAAAGTACTTCTGGTCTCACACTCAATGAAAAGTGTAAGTTTGGCTTACAGGGTTTCTGCCTCAGGACTGGAGCCAGATCCCAACAAAGTCAAGGCAATCAGGGAAATGCTGGAGCCTACGTGTGCAGCGGATGTTCGCCGACTAATGGGCATGGCAAACTACCTTGCTAATTTTCTGGTTACATACAGCATGCCATTGAATGAGCTGAGGCAAAAGAAGATCGAGCGGTGCTGGGGGCATCCCCAAAAGATTGCTTTTCAAAAGCTCAATGAGGAACTGAGTTCTCCAAAAGCGCTCGCTCAGTACTCGTGCACGGTGTAGACAATGGTTGCAGCAGACTCATCGCCATACGGCATAGGTGCGGTGCTAACTCAGAAACAGACTGACAACACTTGGAGACCTGTTACATACATCTCAAGAGGAATGACTGACACACAGAAACGCTATGCACAGATTGAGAAAGAGGCCTTAGCAGCCACGTGAGCGTGTGAAAGACTGACCACTTAACTTCATAGCCTGCAAATCACACGACAAACTGGCCACAAACCCCTGGTACCGTTGCTAGGTTCCAGAGCCCTAGATCAACTGCTTCCCAGGGTCCTACGATTTCGACTGCGACTTCTGAGACTCAAATACAACATCGTCCATGTACCAGGGAAGAATCTCATCACTGCAGATGTGCTGTCGAGGGCACCGCTGCGTGATGCACCATATACAGAAAAAGAACTGGAAAAAGAAGTCCACGTGTACGTGGATACCATTGTTTTCTCACTAGCTGCTACAGAGGCTCAAGTGAAACACATCACAGAAGCACAAGTCAACAAAACCTGCAAAAAAGTTCAACAATGCTGCCTTACCGAATGGCCGGACAAACCCAAGCTGCAAACAGACGTGGCACATTTCTGGCATGTCAGTGCGGAGCTTCACATGGCAGGTGACCTTTTTCTGAAAGGAAAAAGACCTGTAATACCACAGAAACTCAGAGGTGAAATACTTCAAAAGATCCATGAAGGACATCAAGGAATCTTAAAGTGCCAAGCAAGGGCCAAGCAATCAGTGTGGTGGCCAGATACAGTATATCAGCCCAGATCCAACAAGTAGTTGACAGGTGTGAAACCTGTCAAAAACACAGAACACAGTACAGCCGCTCATACTTACAGTGCCTTGCGAAAGTATTCGGCCCCCTTGAACTTTGCGACCTTTTGCCACATTTCAGGCTTCAAACATAAAGATATAAAACTGTATTTTTTTGTGAAGAATCAACAACAAGTGGGACACAATCATGAAGTGGAACGACATTTATTGGATATTTCAAACTTTTTTAACAAATCAAAAACTGAAAAATTGGGCGTGCAAAATTATTCAGCCCCTTTACTTTCAGTGCAGCAAACTCTCTCCAGAAGTTCAGTGAGGATCTCTGAATGATCCAATGTTGACCTAAATGACTAATGATGATAAATACAATCCACCTGTGTGTAATCAAGTCTCCGTATAAATGCACCTGCACTGTGATAGTCTCAGAGGTCCGTTAAAAGCGCAGAGAGCATCATGAAGAACAAGGAACACACCAGGCAGGTCCGAGATACTGTTGTGAAGAAGTTTAAAGCCGGATTTGGATACAAAAAGATTTCCCAAGCTTTAAACATCCCAAGGAGCACTGTGCAAGCGATAATATTTAAATGGAAGGAGTATCAGACCACTTCAAATCTACCAAAACCTGGCCGTCCCTCTAAACTTTCCGCTCATACAAGGAGAAGACTGATCAGAGATGCAGCCAAGAGGCCCATGATCACTCTGGATGAACTGCAGAGATCTACAGCTGAGGTGGGAGACTCTGTCCATAGGACAACAATCAGTCGTATATTGCACAAATCTGGCCTTTATGGAAGAGTGGCAAGAAGAAAGCCATTTCTTAAAGATATCCATAAAAAGTGTCGTTTAAAGTTTGCCACAAGCCACCTGGGAGACACACCAAACATGTGGAAGAAGGTGCTCTGGTCAGATGAAACCAAAATTGAACTTTTTGGCAACAATGCAAAACGTTATGTTTGGCGTAAAAGCAACACAGCTGAACACACCATCCCCACTGTCAAACATGGTGGTGGCAGCATCATGGTTTGGGCCTGCTTTTCTTCAGCAGGGACAGGAAAGATGGTTAAAATTGATGGGAAGATGGATGGAGCCAAATACAGGACCATTCTGGAAGAAAACCTGATGGAGTCTGCAAAAGACCTGAGACTGGGACGGAGATTTGTCTTCCAACAAGACAATGATCCAAAACATAAAGCAAAATCTACAATGGAATAGTTCAAAAATAAACATATCCAGGTGTTAGAATGGCCAAGTCAAAGTCCAGACCTGAATCCAATCGAGAATCTGTGGAAAGAACTGAAAACTGCTGTTCACAAATGCTCTCCATCCAACCTCACTGAGCTCGAGCTGTTTTGCAAGGAGGAATGGGAAAAAATGTCAGTCTCTCGATGTGCAAAACTGATAGAGACATACCCCAAGCGACTTACAGCTGTAATCGCAGCAAAAGGTGGCGCTACAAAGTATTAACTTAAGGGGGCTGAATAATTTTGCACGCCCAATTTTTCAGTTTTTGATTTGTTCAAAAAGTTTGAAATATCCAATAAATGTTGTTCCACTTCATGATTGTGTCCCACTTGTTGTTGATTCTTCACAAAAAAATACAGTTTTATATCTTCTTGGAGGCAGGCCACTCGAATTCTTCTCTGCGTTATATTGGCATTGAACAAGTCACCGTCCCTAGGAGAGGGGGTGACCTTGATAATTTATTGTTAAAACGAGAGGCTGCCGGGATCTTTAACTTAAAGACCCTTGTGCCCTTCGGTCTCAATGTAGACTTTGATCTGAAGCCATTCTTGTGATTATTGTAACTTTGCCATTGGAATTGTTTGTAAGCTTGTGTAGTCGAAATTTCATTTATGATCGTATGCTATCCATTTGTTGTTTGTATGCTGTTCTTTGTATGACATTTTCATATTTGATAATTAACCAATGATATTAGGCCACTCTTGGCCATGATTACAGACACCTGTGTCTTTTGGCACTACATAAACAAGTCATCCCGCAGTGTTTGTGATTATACCCTGATGAAGACAGCTTGGTTGTCAAAACGTTGGTAATTACATTTTTGCATCTGAGCTCCTAGAGGTTGCGGCTCTCTTTTATTTTCAAGTTTTCTATTCCGCCAGCCAGCACCTCGTCTTAATAGGTGTGCATTCCTTTTTCTTCTAAAAGGTGGGAATGGACCTGTTTGAGTGGAACAAGAAAATGTACCTGCAGATTGTTGACTACTTTTCCAAATACATTGAGGTAGCTGAAATGAGAGTGACTTCGGCGGAGGCCACCATCAGAGCTGTAAAAGATGCCTTTGCCCGCAACGGAGTCGCGGAGGCGGTAGTTTGAGACAATGGACCGCAGTTCTTAGCAGAGATCTTCCAAGTGTCAAATCAAATCAAATTTTATTGGTCACATACGTGTTTAGCAGATGTTATTGCTGGTGTAGCAAAATGCTTGTGGTTCTAGCTCAGACAGTGCAGTAATATCTAACAAGTCATATCTAACAGTTTCACAACATATACCCAAAATACACATACATCTAAGTAAGGAATAGATTGAGAATATATATATGTCAGAGCGGCATTAGACAAAGATAGTGGCATAGTATAGAGTACAGAATATAAATATGAGATGTGTGATGCAATATTTACACCCAATTAAAGTGACTAAGGTTGTGGGAGTGCTTTGCTGCAGGGGGGACTGGTGCACTTCACAAAATAGATGGCAACATGAGGGAAGAAAATGATGTGGATATATTGAAGCAACATCTCAAGACATCAGTCAGGAAGTTAAAGCTTGGTCGCAAATGGGTCTCCAAATGGACAATGGCAAATGACAATGCCATCACAAAGCTCTGACCTCAATCCCATAGACAATTTGTGGCCAGACCTGAAAAAGTGTGTACGAGCAAGGAGGCCTACAAACCTGACTCAATTACACCAGTTCTGTCAGGAGGAATGGGCCAAAATTCACCCAACTTATTGTTGGAAGCTTGTGGAAGGCTACCCGAAATGTTTGACCCAAGTTAAACAATTTAAAGGCAATGCTACCAAATACTAATTGAGTGTATGTAAACGTCTGACCCACTGAGAACTTGATGAAAGGAATAAAAGCTGAAATAAATAATTCTCTCTGCTATTATTCTGACATTTCACATTCTTAAAATAAAGTGGTGATCCTAACTGACCTAAGACAGAGAATTTTTACTAGGATTAAATATCAGAAATTGTTAAAAACTGAGTTTAAATGTATTTGGCAAAGGTGTATGTAAACTTCCGACTTCAACTGTACATTAAGAGATGCTTTTAGTGATAATCTGTGAGAATGCACATCCGTAAGTGACTGAGGTATATTAGTCTAATTGTGTTCTCTCACGTCCCCTAAGGTCAAGTTAAGCCGCAGAGAGAGTTCATTATAGGGGAGGCCCCACTCAAGCTGTAAACAGGATTGTGTCACGTCAGCACTGGGATGACCTCCATCCTCCCCAGGCTGCTCTTAGATGGCCAAACCTTGGCAGGAGAAGGGACAACGTGGGGCTGGCTCTCTAGCAGTCTCTAGTGTGACTGACTGGGGAGGAATGTCAAGTTTAACAAAGGCTGTTTTCACAGACTGTAAAACCAAATGCCCCAGACAACAGCCTGTGGATGTGCACCTACTGGTCACAGGGGGAGGTGGTGCCAATACAGCCCTGTCTGCCAGGGAGGAATTGTAATAACACAATCAGACTAAATGTTTAGAGGGTTCTAAAGGTCTCTCAGTGAGTCACCACTGTTACCAAGGTCACACACCATAAAGGCTCAATAAACCTTTGATTCTAACACAGGAATTCCTTATTATTATGGTAAGTACTATGGTCCCATATTCTGACCAGATCTGTGCTAAACCACTACCAGATCCTATAGCCTTAGTATAAAATGAAACAGAAATAAATTATTTGATTAATAATCCCATTAACAAGCTTATTTTTTAAGTATTTCCATTGCACTGAGAAACATTAACACAAGATGCAATTCATTTCTGAAGTGGTCTGGCGAGGTGATTGATTAGGGTAAATGGCACCACTTTCACCTGGGGATGTATCACTCTTTGAAGATATAAATAACACAGCCAAGGGTGCATAGAGGGGAGAGACACAGACTTCGTCCCACACAAGCTGCGTCCCCTACATAGTGCATTACTTTTGACCAGGGCCTATAGGGCTCTGGTCAAAAGTAGTGCACTGTATCGGGAATAGGTTGCCATTCAAGACACAGACACAGTGTGGGTCAGGCTTTAATCACAGCTTGGATGGGTTGTGGTGGCACTATGGTGGAGAGATGCTGTGGGACTGGGTTAAATATTGCAGTAGATGAGGGGAACCTGCAGGGTTAGAGTCTGTCTCCCTGAGGGAATTAACGAGGACGTTCCTCCACACTGAAATAGAAAGGTAAATAAGAAAGGAATGAAGTCACCTATTTCATGACACACATATTGGAAAGTTCTGTGTTTTCTGTTTGTTTATCTGTTTAAATATCATATCTTAAGAGAAAATCTAAGAGAACATATATTTTTCAGTTACAGCTGTCTGGGTGTATGTCGGTCTGAAATAATTATGTAATTGTTTATAACTGTAGCCCACAGCTAAGAAGCAATGACTTGCTGATGTTGTTCTCTCAATATAAGTATCCAAACTATTTTTCTTATATGACTAGGAATCATTAGGGTTTGCTTGTTCTTTATTAGCCAAACAACTGGTGTTTACTGACAAACATTTGGATTTGCCACTTTCTAGGTATTGGTCTTTTAACAACACAGGAATGCACACAGGAAAACAGACAAGGAAATGCCACAGAAATGTTGTTTGCAGCAACACCTCCTGAAATATGGAGGTAGTAAAGGTGGGTGGTAGCTCAACATGAATTTTCAGGACAAGTGGGGTATATGTCCTATAACCATCATTCTCATTGATTTGAAGATCATCAGACCCCATTCAAATGGAGACTTTTGTGTTAATGTTGTGGTAACCTGGCAGAGGTGCTATGTTATTTGGTTGGAGGGAACGTTAAGTCCAAACCTGCTGTTTATTCTTCAAAGGGGCTGTAAACCATCCCAACACCGGTGTTTAGACTTAATTAACACTTTTTAAAGGATATTGACTCAGGTCTTGACCTCTATTCATGTCTGTCAGACAAGGAATCATTCTCAAAGTGATCACTGACATAGGATCGACTCCATTACACAACTGATAGAAATTAAATGCCCTAGGAATGTATCACCACAGAAATATGCCTAATTGTGAAATAATATTAGGGATATTCCTGAATGGAAAACTGATAGAACATAATTTGCAGTGCACCATTTCAATTTAATGTACTCATTAGTCGATAATAGGGGGTTTAAGTCTAATAAGGCCCTATAAAGTCTTGACACATTAACTACTTAGCTATACACTGTACAATTAATGCATGTATTTACAAGTTGCATAAAAAAAGGAATTCGTTTACTGATAAAGGTGTGTGAGAGCCCCTGTCAGTCCCAAAAGTGGTACAGCTCATCTGCCCGGGCATTCGCTATAGAGAGGAGTTGCTAGAGAAGCAAGCAAGCAATCTGCGGTAGAACAGACGTAGAAGCGGAGCGAGGCGGAGAGAAAGTACACGGGGAGATCATGGCGAAAAGATTGCTACTAGATTATCACAAGAGTCTGCCGCTCAATGGACTGCAAGCTTCTACAGTTTTGCTTCTCATTTATGGGTTTACCTGTAAGTTATCAGTTTCATTTAATTTATCTATTTACGAATGTATTTTAGAATTCTGGATATTGAAGTTGTACTGTAGCTACTGTACGTGGTAAAGTAGCTGGCTATGCTAACGGGAATGCTAATTCTATGGTCCATAGAATGGGAGCGACCTGAGTGCGGTGCTGTGCTGTGCTGTGCATACTCGCGAGTTAGCGGTTTTGTTGGGACGAATAGGTTTTTGGCCTTAATTGTCTCTGGTAAGTTAGCTAATATTCCCTCAGTTAGAGTATGAAACTAAGGCTAGTTAACGTTCTAGTATTCTCTCCATTAGGTACATTATTTCTAACAAATGCAATGAAGTTCACTTTTTCCCCGGCATCTTTCGAATCGAGATGTGCCATTGAAACTACATAAATGTTGCTTGAGATCTATTATGTGGCTTTGACCGTAACTAACGTTTCTTAGCTTGCTACAACAAAGGGAAACTATCTTATATAGTGTGCTAAAAACTTACTAGGTGTCAGACCATTTATTTTGTTGTGGGCTTTAATGGGTTTTGATGTTTCTATTCTTTCATGAGTGGAATGACAGACCAAGCAGTGATTTGAATAGCAACAAAGTTTTAAGAAAAATGTCAGAGAGAGAGAGAGGGATATTTCCCACTGAAGATTTAGCCACGGTATCATGTTTCATTGATATCGAGGTTGACAGTGATTTAGCAAATTATTGGAATCATTAAACTTTTATCGATTTAACCTCACATTCATCTCCTAATAATACAGACTTTCATTTCTTAAGTCCCATGCCACATGTCAGTGCATATGCAGCTGCTTGAGGAAAATGAGGTAGTTCCACTACAAAGGTTGCAAAGTTTGAAAAATGTGTAAATAAATGGAATAGAACAGAACATGTAAGGCAGAGGAGAGGCAAGCAGGGGAGAGAAGAGGAGCCCCTTAAGGCTGGGTTTGTGTAGTGTCAGGAGAAATGAAGACATTTCAGTGACTGAGAGAGGAACAAGGAAAAGCACTGCAGCCGCAGAGTCTGGAAGTATTGACCTGCAGTTGGGCTCCATTCCAGAGCACCTTCCAGTCTCGCTGTCACAAACAGAGCAGCTGGGGAGGGAGGCATACTATACCCCACTCTATGGATATGTCCCAGATTGCATACTATTCCATTTATAGTGCACTTCTTTGATCAGCGCCCATAGAGCTCTGATCAAAGATAATGCACAATATAGGGAATAGGGTGTAATTTGGGACAGAACCTATACTATACCCCATGCTCATAGCAGGACACAACACATTCTGTACTATTTTATTATAGTAAAAGATGAACCAGGGCAGATCATTAACCAGAGCAAATAACAGTAAATCACTGATCTGTATTATTGTTGTTGTAGTCTGAAGAAATCTGATATGACCCCATTATAGCCGAGATTGGAAATAACCCCCCCCCCACACACACACACACACACACACACACACCTGCATGTATGCCATCTTTCTCACTCTCTTTACGACCACATTATTTATGGGGTTCATAAATCTTGCTGGTCAGACAGTCGATGCTTAGGAGCTATATTTTTGTTGTAAAACATGATATAGTGTGTAGACTAGTGTTGGACAGTGTGCTAGGGATTCTTCTATGGACTGTGGGGGATTTTAAGAAGGGCAGATTTGATTGAGATGGAGGGTAGGCGAAATTCCCTGAATGTGTCATTTTCAGTGCACCCAGTGTAGAAAGACTGATGTCGACTGAGGAGGGGAGGGGACAGTCACAGGCGTGGTTCCACCAAACTGTGAGGTCTGTAATTGAAGACCATAGTTTGGTGATTTCTTTTTTTCAGGGCTGTGTGGTTCCTTCACAATATAAATAAATAATGTAGTAATGGAGCCACCTAAATTACAGGCTCAAGATGAAAATAGATTTGAAAAAAAGAACAGGTCTAATGTACCATACTACAGCATCAGTTTGGCTTTTAGCTTGTTGTGACTTTGAAGTTGGAGGACATCACACTATCGAGCTCGCCAGTTTGTAGTCCTAAAAAACAGAAATGAGTTAGCATTTTCTAGCTCTGGTTCGTTGGCCATTAATGGGGAAAGAATGAGGTTCTGGGATAAATTAAAATAAGGTCTGAGGTTAACACAGGCTTAGGAGATCTTATACGTTTTTGTTCTATGTGATAATATCAGTCAGGTAACATGACCTTTATGAATTATGAAGCCTTTATGTGATTTATGTGCTTGTTTTGATTACGTAAATGCTTCAAAATTCACAGTGATGTTAGCTGATGAAGATTATTTCATAGAACAACAAGTAGTGTATAAGATATCCTAAGCCTGTGTTACCGAATACCTTATTTTAATTTTTTAACCAAAAACCCCACAACAACCCCATTAATTTCCCCATAGGCTTTGGCCAACGAGCCATGGCAGAGTTAGCCTCCGTTAGTGCCTACAAAAAGGCACCATTACTGATCTTCTGTATTAGTCTCTATGTTACTAATAAATGACCATTATTTTTCTTCCTCTTATTGGACAAAGTCTTCAGAGCCACCCAAACTATTTTGAAACTATTTCAATAAGTCTGCACACGACACATCAACTCTGGCCATGCTATATTTTGGAAAAGCAAGACATTATAATTGCTATTGGTAAGCTTAGCTATACAATGCTTCAAAAGAAGGTGTGTTTGGGATGCACATCTATGATGAGCAGCTGTTGTATCCCATCTGATCCTCTCTTAATCTCACTTGTGAGGCAGTAGCAAATTCGGTCTGAAATCACCCAGTCACATTAAAAGGCTCTTTTGAAGTAAGGCCCATCAGCAGATGACTGTTGTGCTTTATTGTGGGAAGTGGCGGCTGACGGCTTGCTGTTTGGAGAGCAGGCTGGCTGTGTGGAGTAGGCTGGCTGTGTGTGGAGTAGGCTGGCTGTGTGTGGAGTAGGCTGGCTGTGTGGGGAGCAGGCTGGCTGTGGGTGGAGCAGGCTGGCTGTGTGTGGAGCAGGCTGACTGTGTGGGGAGCAGGCTGGCTGTGTGGGGAGCAGGCTGGCTGTGTGGGGAGCAGGCTGGCTGTGTGGGGAGCAGACTGGCTGTGGCCACTGAGGCTACTGAGCTCCCACCCTCCACCCCTGACAGACTGTCAGAACAGAGGTAGCCATACTTCCCAAATGGCACCCTATTCCCTATAGTGCACTACTTTAGACCAGCCCTATGGGCACCATTTGGGACACAGTCGTAGCCATGCAGGCTGTACAGCAGCACCCTGGCACGTACTAGAGTAGTAGTCCATTAGCGAATGTAACAGAGTGACCTCCAGCCCTGGCATCATGGGACGTCCGCTCGTGAACATGGCTCTACCGGTAAGCAATGCTGCTGCCTGTTAGGCTGTGACACAGCACTTCTTCCAGAGCTCTATTTTCCTTTTAGAAAGGAATCGGTATCCGTTTCAGTGACATGATGTTTGTTTAATTTATTTCATAACATGCTGCTGTTTAATATAGTTTTAGGAAGTAGGCTATACTGTTCTGATTCAAAACACTGTTGTTCTGGAATGATCGAAATCAATCTGAATGCTTCAATCACTATAAAGTTGTAAAGATTCCATTAAACTAGTTGACCTACATCTTCATTTTGTGGTGTGCATTAGGCTATTTACATGTAACTACACAGTAACGAGGCTAAGTTTTTAACTTACAATTCAACCATTAGGCTATTTCATGTAGGTCTTATTTACCTGTAGTTTCATGCAAAGTAACTAGGCAACATGATGGCACACGGGCAACCTACGTGTTGCCATTTCTTCTTTGAGTCTTCCATAGCTATAAGTGGGTGGCATAAATGGCTTCCAGATATTCGTCACAGTTAATGACCATGCTGTGAATGAAGAGAGGCAACCTTTAAAAACTATTTTGCCTACCGCTGTCAGGAATTTAGTTTTTCCACCTGGAGAGCAGATCACAGCACGCACCTGATGCAAATGGGGCATTGTGGTATAACAGTGAGGTATTAAAGAGTGGAGCAGGGTAGGCAGGATGTGCACAGTCAGCAGAGTCGTCCCTCTAGGAAAGGAGCTCATGTGTTATGGGAAACTAGTGCGGCTCCTTTTTCACCACTCACTCTACCTTTCACTCACTCAACTGCCAGTTGTAATGAACCCACACACATGCAGTTAACTCTGTCACGTATACCTTGGTACCTCCTGCAGACATGATCTGTTGATGTATGTGATTTAAGGAGATAGTGCTTTTTTTGATTTCCACATGCTAATAACCCTCATACTTATGACAAAGGCTAGCCTAAATGCCAAAAGTAAAAATACTTTTATTCTGGGATAAAAAGCTACACTTTTCAAACATCATAAGCACATCAGCTGGGAGACCATCAAAGTTCAATCAACAAAAAGTAAGCTAGCTTCTTCCTGATTTTCACTGCTCCTAGAGTGACAGTTAAGCGAATAAATGACAATTTGAATCATACTCTTATCTCCCCTATAGTCCTAGCTAAAACAAATCAAATCAAATTTTATTTGTCACATGCAACAAATACAACAACCTTACTGTGAATTGCATAACTACAAGCCCTTTACCAACAATGCAGAATTGAAAAAACAAAGTGAGAAAATATTTTCTAAAATATTAATGAAATTAACTAAAATAAGAAAAATCTAAATAAGTAACACAATAAAATAACAATAACGGGGCTATATACAGGAGGCACTGGTACCGAGTCAATCTGCAGGCATAAAGGTTAGTCGAGGTAAATTTAGGTAATATGTAGATGTAGGTAGGGGTAAAGTGTCTATGTATAGATAATAAACAGTGAATAACAGCATCGTAAAAAAGGGGGTCAATGCAAATAGTCTGGGTACCCATTAGATGAACTGTTTAGCAGTCTAATGGCTTGGGGTTAGAAGCTGTTAAGGAGCCTTTTGGATCTAGACTTGGTGCTCTGGTACCACTTGCCGTGCGGTAGCAAAGAGAACAGTTTATGACTAGGATGGCTGGAGTCTTTGACAATTTTTAGGGCCTTCCACTGACATCGCCTGGTATAGAGGTCCTGGATGGCAGGAAGCTTGGCCCCAGTGATGTACTGGGCCATACGCACAACCCTTTGTAGAACCTTGCGGTCGGATGCAGAGTAGTTGCCATACCAAGCGTTGATGCAACCAGTCAGGATGCTTTCAGTGGTGCAGCTGTATAACTTTATGAGGATCTGAAGGCCCATAACAAATAATTTCAGTCTCCTGAGGGGGAATAGGTATTGTCGTGCCCTCTTCATGACTGTCTTGGTGTGTTTGAACCATGATATTTGTTAGTGATGTGGACTGCCAAGGAACTTAAAGCTCTCGACCCACTCCACTACAGCCCTGTCGATGTGGATGGGGGTGTGTTCGGACCCCTCTTTCCTGTAGTCCACGATCAGCTCTTTTGAGGGAGAGGTTGTTGTCCTGGCAGTGTCTCTTGCCTCCTCATGTAGGCTGTCTCATCATTGTCGGTGATCAGGCCTACCACTGTTGTGTCGTTGGCAAACCTAATGATGTTATAGGAGTCGTGCATGGCCACACAGTCGTGGGTGAACAGGGAGTACAGAAGGGGACTAAGCACGTACCCCTGAGGGCCCCCATGTTGAGAATCAACGTGTGACAGATGTGTTGTTGCCTACCCTTACCACCTGTGGGTGGCCCACCAGGAAGTCCAGGATCCAGTTGCAGAGGGAGGTGTTTAGTCTCAGGGTCCTTAGCTTAGCAATGATCTTTGTGGGCACTATGGTGTTGATTTCTGAGCTGCAGTCAATAAACAGCATTCTCACGTAGGTGTTCCTTTTGTCCAGATGGGAAATGGTAGTATGGAGTGCAATGGAGATTGCGTCATCTGTGGTTCTGTTGGGGTGGTATGCAAATTGTAGTGGGTCTAGGGTTTCTGTAAAAGTAATGGGTCAGACTAAGCTCACAAGTAGTCCTAGGATAAAGCACTTAGTAACAGTGCCTCCATGATCAGCCTCAGTCCATGACCAGCCTTTTAAAGCACTTCATGGCTACAGACTTGGGTGCTAGAGGGCGATAATCATTTAGGCAGGTTACCTTGGTGTTCTTGGGCACAGAGACTATGGTGGTCTGCTTGAAACATGTAAGTATTACAGACTCGGTCAGGGAGAGGTTGAAAATGTCTGAAGCCACTTGGACTTGCCAGTTGGAGTACGCACCCTGGTAATCCGTCTGGCCCTGCGGCCTTGTGAATGTTGACCTGTTTATAGGTCTTACTCACATCGGCTACGGAGAACGTGATCACATAGTCGTCAGAGCCAGTGCAGTAGGATTCAATCGTAGCCCCGTATTGACACTTCGCCTGTTTAAGGGTTCGTCGGAGGGCATAGTGGGATTTCTTATAAGCATCCAGATTAGTGTCCTGCTCCTTGAAAGCGGCAGCTCTAGTCTTTAGCTCAGTGCAGATGTTGCATGTAATCATTGGCTTCTGGTTGGGATATGTACATATGGTCACTATGGAGACAAAGTCATCGATACACTTATTGATGAAGCCGGTGACTATGTGCTATACTCCTCAATGCCATTGGATGAATCCCAAAACATATTCCAGTCTGTGCTAGCAAAACAGATCTGTAGCTTAGCATCCGCGTCATCAGACCACTTCCATATTGAGCGAGTCACTGGTACTTCCTGTTTTTGCTTGTAAGCAGGAATCAGGAGGATAGAATTATGGTCAGATTTGCCAAATGGAGGGTGAAGGAAAGCTTTGTGTGGCGTGAAGGTGGTCAAACATGTTTTTGCTTTGGTTGCAAGAGTGACATGCTGATAGAAATGAGGTACAACGGATTTAAGTTTTCCTGCATTAAAATCTCCGGCCACTAGGAGTGCCGCTTCTTGGTGAGTATTCTCTTGTTTGCTTTTGGCCGATACAGCTCTTTGAGTGCCTGTATCGGTTTGTGGTGGTAAATAGACAGCTACTAAAAATATAGATGAAAACTCTCTTGGTAATGGTGTGGTCTACAGCTTATCACGAGGTACTCTGGTGAGCAAAACCTTAAAACTTCCTTAACCTGTAGTGACACCCAGCCCGTGAACGGGACCGGTATCATCATCTGACACTAATTAGCATAACGCAACGGACATAAATCTTCCTAGAAAATATTTCTATTCATGAAAATCACAAGTGAAATATATTGGAACACAGCTTAGCCTTTTGTTAATCACCCTGTCATCTCAGATTTTCAAAATATGCTTTACAGCCAACGCTAGATAAGCATTTGTGTAAGTTTATCATAGCCTAGCATAGCATTATGCCTTGCTAGCAGCAGGCAAACTTGTCACGGAAATCAGAAAAGCAATCAAATTAAATTGTTTACCTTTGATGAACTTCGGATGTTTTCACTAACGAGACTCCCAGGTAGACAGCCAAAGTTCATTTTTTCCCAAAAGATTATTTTTGTAGGCGAAATAGCGCCGTTTGTTCTTCACGTTTGGCAGAGAAATCGCCCGGAAATTGCGGTCACCACAACGCCGAAAAATATTCCAAATTAGCTCCATAATAATCGACAGAAACATGGAAAACGTTGTTTAGAATCCATCCTCAAGGTGGTTTTCTAATATCTATTCGATAATATATCAGCCGGGACAATTCGTTTTTCACTCTGACCGATTGGAGTAATGGCTACTTCTGTATTTTACGCGAGAATCTTTCTCGGAGCCACCATGTGACCACTTACGAAAGGAGCCTGCCTACGGCTATTCTTCAGAAAGAAATGTGTAAAACTACGTCACAATGCTGTAGACACCTTGGGGAATACGTAAAAAGCGTAAGCTCGTTGATGGTACATTCACAGCTGAATAAGGAGTCATTGGAACGCAGCGCTTTCAAAACCTGGGGCACTTCTGGATAGGATTTGTCTCAGGTTTTCGCCTGCAACATCAGTTCTGTTATACTCACAGACAATATCTTTACAGTTTTGGAAACATTAGAGTGTTTTCTATCCAAAGGCTGTCAATTATATGCATATTCTAGCATCTTTTCCTGACAAAACGTTTTTTTTCCAAAAATGGAACACCAAGAGGTTAATATTATAGATTGCGCACCAGCTGTTGTTGACAAATAGACACAGACCACCACCCCTCGTCTTACCGGAGGTTGCTGTTCTGTCTTGCCGATGCACGAAACCCCCAGCCACCTGCATATTATCCATGTCCTCGTTCAGCCATGACTTGGTGAAACATAAGATATTACAGTTTTGAATGTCCCGTTGGTAGGATAGTCTCGAACGGAGCTCATCCAGTTTATTCTCCAGTGATTGCTTGATCGCCAGTAGGATGGATGGTATAGGCGGATTATCCACTCACCAATGAATTCTCATCAAGCACCCAAATCTGTGCACCCTGTGTCGGTGTCTCTTCTTCATGCTTATGACGGGGATTTGAGCCTGGTGCGGGAGGAGCTGTAAATATTTCACCTCCGATTCATTAAAGAAAAAATATTTGTCCAGTCCAAGGTGAGTAATCGCTGTTCTGATGCCTAGAAGCTATTTTCGGTCATAGGAGATGGAGGCAGAAACATTATGTACAAAAAAAGTTACAAACAACGCAAAAAAAACACACAGAGTAGCAGGAGTCCGTACAATGGCAGCCATCCCTTTTGGCGCCATCTTATAGCTCACAGGTAGGTACTGGAGCCTCGGGGGGCTATGTGAATCAAACAAGGAGCTACTGTGTCCTCGTCCCTGTCACCAAGGACATTACACAAAAAGCTTGTTTGTTTGCAGCGTTCCTCTCTCTCTTTGTAGTTACACTGGAATGTTTTAACAAGGGACTGCCACGTGGAGGGAGCTATCTGGGGAGCAGAGCTGTCGGAGTAGCAGGGTACAGAGTACAATTTAATTCTCCCCCAAATGGCACCCTATTCCTATCTTATTGGCACCAGAGGAGAGCATCGGCCATATCCCCAGTGAGTGCGCACTGCGCATATTCACTCTTTATCATTGTTGGGTCAGTGCCACTTAAAAAGTTTGTTTTTGGACAATCATTTCCTCCTCCAGTTTAGATCGATGTCATTCTATTTGTCTCCCCTTAACGTAGGCCTATTATATGGACAATGTCGTTTTTATTGATCAGGGTCGGCAGAGTAGGCTTCCCTGTAATTTAGCCTAAATTATGACTATCCAATCTACTCATCACATTACGAATAGTAAGTCTGCAAATGTGATGATGCATGGAATGCTTATTATAAAGGTGCATTTTTATGGTTAAAATGTACTTCCCCAAACTTAAAACTGAAGCGCCGCTTATGCATAGGCTAGTGATTTTGCTGTTCTTTACTCGTCTTGTTAGCTGAAGAAAAGTAAATGTGGACAGTTATTCTAACATCTTCAAAATGTGCGGTAAGGTCACACGTCATTGCATCCTCGACTTGCGTGTTCTGTTAAGATGAATTACCATAATCTAAATGTGATTACTGTCATTCTGAGCACCATGGGTGGATGCCCTAATCAGGTTACACACCCAATGCATTGTTACAGGTTTTGGTTTTTCCATATATGTTTTGAGGTTGGACCTTAGCACGTATAGCTTGTTAGCACGTAGGGCGCACATATTTTTGTCAACTCGTTAGTCAGTATGTACCACCTGTGCTGGTTGCCATCTCGTTAGTGGGAAGGTGTTTCACCTGTTGCTGGCCCAGGAGCTATTTAAGAGTAGCGCTCCCTATTTGATTTCTAGAAAAACATTCCTTTTTCTAATTTCCCTAATTTCATTTTGCTCCATCCTTTTGGTTTGCTTCCTATCTTTTTTGGTGTGGGTTTTTCTTTTTTGACTCTTGGGCAAATTTAGTGGACACTCATTGTGGGCATATTTTAGGTTCCTGTTGTTGATGCTAGTCAACTTTCAGTGGATGCCAAGTGTCTTTCAGAACCCCTCCTAAAATCCATCTGTTTCGTTTTGGTTGTTGTCCAGTGACTTTTTGTTAGTTCTCAATTGTTTTTGATCAACATTTTTGTTTTTCTTGCTGGGGAATGTAACAGCATATGGGTCCGGTAAATAAAAAATGCTGCCGGTCAAATGTCCGGCGCCACATTTTCATAACGGAAACCCTGGTGCAGACTGAGTTGCATGGTCATGTTCACTGTTGCTGCACTATCATGGTGAAAAGTATATTGGACTGAGGCTGATCATGGAGGCACTGTTACTAAGTGCTTTATCCTAGGACTACTTGTGAGGTTAGTCTGACCCATTACTTTTACAATCCATCCTTGAGGCTAGGCCTACATGGTGAATGAGGCCTGTCAGAATGTCTTACTTAGGAAATACCTATTCACATGCTATTTACTATTGCCCTTCTCTGACATTCTGAGCTTGGATCACAATTACAAGGAAATCTGGCCTTGTGTGAAACTTTGGATTCTAGTGTACATTTGGTTGTAATTAGTGCAAAATTAGCCAGATGGTCAAGCTATGCTGTGCATGTGATGGACATTCGCTCTTCAAGTCCTGTCACCACTGCTGAATTTGACAAAAAGCATTTTCGCCACCCATCACTACCACTGAGGAATTTCTCAGCTGAATACCTTTCAAGTAGCCTGACTTATAGGACTACTTTCTGCCTGGTCGTTGACCACCAGTGATGAAAAGCGAGGTAGATCATAAGAATGGCACAAGGGTTAAATCCTCCCTCCCGTGCCCCAGATCACAAGCCAGAAGCCTACGTGTCTCAAATTATGTCAGACACCCAAACCCAGGCACTGTGAGGCAGCCAAAAGACCTTGTCCACTAACATGGAGTAATTGATTTGGCTTTCGGAGCGACCCAGCCGCTTGTTTAAGATATACAGCAGCTATGTCTCTAATGGGATTTCAGACCACCATGTCCCAACTGTGGCTCTGCCAACTTTTACTTTCCTAGTTTACTTCTCCAAGCTAGGCAATCCTAGCTAGGCAATCCCAGCTAGGCTATCCCAGCTAGGCTAGCTGTCTATTCACATCCCTCTTTGGCTCTGTAGGTACTTTCAACTCACCACTCACCAGACATCTCTAGACTGCATTGCATCCCAAATGGCACCCTATTCCCTATAAAAGTGCACTACTTTTGACCAGCGCAAACCTGCTCCTTTTCTGTGTTCATTCCCAGCTCACAGTGAGGCTTATGTGATGAAAAAGCTGGATGGATCTTTGTGCTGCTTTGAGTTTGAATATAATCTGACAGGCTTTGATGGTGACATGGGGTGCAGACTGAGGCTTCTGTGACGTGTGTTGTGTTGATGAAATTGGTCCACATGTCAACAACCCAACTAGGCTACTCTTTACAAACAGTTGGGGAGATGGATGATAGATGATTGCTCTGCTTTCTTACGACATGATTGTTAGCTGTGATTTTTATTGTGACTTTACTTTGAATTGTGAAAGCAAGGGAACAAAACAACTGGCCAGTTCTATTTAAAGTTTAAAAAGGAATGCTGTTATATTTCTAATTAGGCTTATCCACGAATCACCCTAAACAAAGTCAAGGAGACAAGGAGAACTAAAGGGAAGATAGGACAATAGTACCATCTGTGAATGGGAGGAGTAGTAAGCATTTGGCTGGGAAGGATTAGGACAATAAATAGACACTTGTCATTCTGGGCGTGTTTTAGTCCAGACAGTTTTGATTGTTTAATATGTGTCCCGAGCGATGGTGGTTACACATCTATCCTTAAAAAAAAAATAGCAGAATAAGCAAATCATAGCAATCCTAACTGTTCTAAGTGGGTGGTTCAGTGTATCAAGACAGATTACTGCACTAATCTGGAGGAGGAAAAGGGTGAGACGAAGAGAGCATGAGGGAGAGAGTTGGAGTGGCTAGCAAGTACACGCCTTCTGGTAGGATGCCACGCTGACCAAGCCAGTGCTTTTACGGGGCACTGGAGCACACACAGTTCACTGGATTTGTTTTTGTTGTGTTTGGTTTCCCTTCCTCCTCAATTGTTTCTGCTGATTGCTGACATGGGCAGTGATGTAGACTGTTTGAGAACAGCCAGAGCACCAGGAATGATTGACGCAGAACAAAAAGTAAATCTGTATACTGGTGTAATGCTCCCAACGTGTTTAATTGGACAATGTTTCAACCCCAAACTGGGTCTTCGTCAAATTATTGGCACAGTACTGTGCAGTGCAATGGAGCTGGGACGATAAACCGAAAGTTGACACCGACCATATCAATCACTTATTGCAGGCATTCAGCTGATATTGTTCATTACGATGAGTAGCTTATACTATAGAAATGTGAAGTTTGAAATGAAATAGGTTTGCTAATAAGAGTGATTGTTAATGGGACAATTGATGGCTACAACCATCAAACTAGTAGTAGTTTAAAGGATATTTAAATTATATTTGCACATTGTTATAAACGTGTTATTCTATTTATCATTATCGCATCAATTCAGGCAATTTATCACAGTATCGAATCGCTCCGCCACTTCCTGGTTGCTAAAATTCGAATAGTTAATCTAATTTCAGTTTGTGACAAAACAAGCAATGTATAGTGTAGAGCCCTTAAACTCAACTCTGGACCTCAAAGCCAGTTCCAATGCATATTTTTCATTTGCCCTTCTAATCAAGGACTGATTTAGACCTGGGACACCAGGTGGGTGCAATTAATTCAGGTACAACAGAAAACCAGTAGGCTCCAGACCTGTAGGGTAGGAGTTGAATACCCAATGGTTTACAGAATCATTGTACCATCTAAACCGCTGTGAAATGTCTTCTCAATAACCAAACATATTATATTTTCAGCTGTTTGGAGCTGGTGTACAAAACTGAAAGTAAAAGACGCAAAAACAAAATTTAACTTGAAGCATAGAAATAGCGCACATTGAACAGATCTACCTCTTCTTAGACTTGCTTTCAATGACAGCTATAACTCATATTTTTATGTGAATTTGGTCAGGTCGCCCAAAAAGTTACATATTGCAGATTTACAGTGCCTTGCGAAAGTATTCGGTCCCCTTGAACTTTGCAACCTTTTGCCACATTTCAGGCTTCAAACATAAAGATATAAAACTGTATTTTTTTGTGAAGAATCAACAACAAGTGGTACACAATCATGAAGTGGAACGACATTTATTGGATATTTAAAACATTTTTAACAAATCAAAAACTGAAAAATTGGGCGTGCCACCTTTTGCTGCGATTACAGCTGTAAGTCGCTTGGGGTATGTCTCTATCAGTTTTGCACATCGAGAGACTGACATTTTTTTCCCATTACTCCTTGCAAAACAGCTCGAGCTCAGTGAGGTTGGATGGAGAGCATTTGTGAACAGCAGTTTTCAGTTCTTTCCACAGATTCTCGATTGGATTCAGGTCTGAACTTTGACTTGGCCATTCTAACACCTGGATATGTTTATTTTTGAACCATTCCATTGTAGATTTTGCTTTATGTTTTGGATCGTTGTCTTGTTGGAAGACAAATCTCCGTCCCAGTCTCAGGTCTTTTGCAGACTCCATCAGGTTTTCTTCCAGAATGGTCCTGTATTTGGCTCCATCCATCTTCCCATCAATTTTAACCATCTTTCCTGTCCCTGCTGAAGAAAAGCAGGCCCAAACCATGATGCTGCCACCACCATGTTTGACAGTGGGGATGGTGTGTTCAGCTGTGTTGCTTTTACGCCAAACATAACGTTTTGCATTGTTGCCAAAAAGTTCAATTTTGGTTTCATCTGACCAGAGCACCTTCTTCCACATGTTTGGTGTGTCTCCCAGGTGGTTTGTGGCAAACTTTAAACAACACTTTTTATGGATATCTTTAAGAAATGGCTTTCTTCTTGCCACTCTTCCATAAAGGCCAGATTTGTGCAATATACGACTGATTGTTGTCCTATGGACAGAGTCTCCCACCTCAGCTGTAGACCTCTGCAGTTCATCCAGAGTGATCATGGGCCTCTTGGCTGCATCTCTGATCAGTCTTCTCCTTGTATGAGCTGAAAGTTTAGAGGGACGGCCAGGTCTTGGTAGATTTGCAGTGGTCTGATACTCCTTCCATTTCAATATTATCGCTTGCACAGTGCTCCTTGGGATGTTTAAAGCTTGGGAAATCTTTTTGTATCCAAATCCGGCTTTAAACTACTTCACAACAGTATCTCGGACCTGCCTGGTGTGTTCCTTGTTCTTCATGATGCTCTCTGCGTTTTTAACGGACCTCTGAGACTATCACAGTGCAGGTGCATTTATACTGAGACTTGATTACACACAGGTGGATTGTATTTATCATCATTAGTCATTTAGGTCAACATTGGATCATTCAGAGATCCTCACTGAACTTCTGGAGAGACTTTGCTGCACTGAAAGTAAAGGGTCTGAATAATTTTGCACGCCCAATTTTTCAGTTTTTGATTTGTTAAAAAAGTTTGAAAATATCCAATAAATGTCGTTCCATGATTGTTTCCCACTTGTTGTTGATTCTTCACAAAAAAATACAGTTTTATATCTTTATGTTTGAAGCCTGAAATGTGGCAAAAGGTCGCAAAGTTCAAGGGGGCCGAATACTTTCGCAAGGCACTGTAGGCACTAAAAATACATTATATACAGTGCCTTCAGGATGTATTCAGACCCCTTGACTTTTTCTGCATTTTGTTAGGTTACAGCCTGTCACGTTCTGACCTTTATTTCCTTTGTTTTGTCTTTATTTAGTATGGTCAGAGCGTGAGTTGGGGTGGGTAGTCTGTTTGTTTTTCTATGTTGGTTTTTGTGTTCAGCCAAGTATGGTTCTCAATCAGAGGCAGGTGTCGTTAGTTGTCTCTGGTTGAGAATCATACTTAGGTAGCCTGGGTTTCACTGTTGGTGGGTGGGTGTTTGTTTCCGTGTGAGTGTTTGTCGCCACACGGTACTGTTTCGGTTTTCGTTTTCATCACATCGTTTATTGTTTTGTATTTCAGTGTTCAGTTCGTTTTTAATAAATCGTCATGAACACTTACCACGCTGCATCTTAGTCCGATCCTTATTCCTCTTCAGACGAAGAGGAGATCTGCCGTTACACAGCCTTATTCTAAAATTGATTGAATCGGTTTTTTCCTCATTAATCTACACACAATACCCAATAATGACAAAGCAAAAACAGGTTATTACAAATAAAACTGATATCACATTTTCATAAGTACTCAGCACTTTGTTGAAGCACCTTTGGCAGCAATTGCAACCTTGAGTCTTATTGGGTATGCCGCTACAAGCTTGGCGCACCTATATTTGGGGAGTTTCTCCCATTCTTTTCTGCAGATCCTCTCAAGCTATGTCAGGTTGAATGGGAAGCGTTGTTGCACAGCTATTTTCAGGTCTCTCCAAAGATGTTCGATAAGGTTCTATCGGGGCTCTGGCTGGGCCACTGAAGGGCATTCAGAGACTTTTCACCGAAGCCACTCCTGCATTGTCTTGGCTGTGTGCTTAGGGTCATTATCCTGTTGGAAGGTGAACCTTGCCCCCAGTCTGAGGTCCTCTGTACTTTGCTCTGCTCATCTTTGCTTTGATCCTGACTAGTCTCCCAGTCCCCGCCGCTGAAAAACATTCCCACAGCATGATGCTGCCACCACCATGCTTCACTGTAGGGATGGTGCCAGGTTTCCTCCAGGCATGATGCTTGGTATTCAGGCCAAAGAGTTCAGTCTTGGTTTCATCAGACCAGAGAATCTTGTTTCTCATCGTCTGAGAGTCTTTAGGTGCCTTTTGGCAAACTCCAAGCGGGCTGTCATGTGCCTTTTACTGAGGAGTGGCTTCTGTCTGGTCACTCTACCATAAAGGCCTGCTTGGTGGAGTGCTGCAAAGATGGTTGTCCTTCTGGAAGGTTCTCCCATCTCCCATCACCTCCCTGACCAAGGCCCTTCTCCCCTGATTGCTCAGTTTGGCCTGACGGCCAGCACTAGAAAGAGTCTTGGTGGTTCCAGCCTTCTTCCATTTAAGAATGATGGAGGCCACTGTGTTCTTGGGGACTTTCAACACTGCAGACATGTTTTAGTAGCCTTCCCCAGATCTGTGCCTTGACCATTGCTTCGACCTCATGACTTTGTTTTTGCTCTAACATGCACTGTCAACTGTGGGACCTTATATAGACACGTGTACCTTCCAAATCATGTCTAATCAATTGAATTTACCACAGGTGGTCTCCAATCAAATTTTAGAAACATCGCAAGGATGATCAATGGAAACAGGATGTACCTGAGCTCAATTTCAAGTCTCATAGCAAAGGGTCTGAATACTTATGTCGATAAGGTATTTCAGTTTTTTTTTTAAATAGATTTACAAAGAATTCTTAAGATCAGTTTCCGCTTTGTCATTATGGGGCATTGTGTGTAGATTGCTGATGATTTTTTATTTATTTTATCCATTTTAGAAAAAGTATGTAACGTAACAAAATGGGATAAACGTCAAGGGGCCTGAATACTTCCCGAAGGCACTGTAAATCATATAGTTTAAGTGGCTGAATATGGTCTGGTTATTCGACAAATTGGATGGTGAAACATCTTATCATCCTATCATCGTTACTGGTGATTGCATGGAGATTTACAAGTGATTATTGAAAGGAAGAATAGACAGCCTTGCTCAGCAGTTTTGGTCCAGTTCACTTGGCTAGCTAGGAACTTATGCTTAAGTAAAATTATGATCTATATCAACCATTTACTTTCTAAGTTTAAACAAGTTCATAGCCTCACTAGAAGCATCCCCTTATTAATAATAATTTCTCTAAAGCAATGGCCTGCATGCAGCCCATCAAGCCTGGTATTATATCCTATATTTCTAGCCTAAATTATCAAGTCATTCTCAAGGAAATATACAGATGAACTATTTTCTTTGACTGTTAGGAAACAATATATTTTGTGGTCTGTGTCTCAGTTAGAGGATGCTTGTCAACTACAATGAGGGAAAAGACTGCTCCCTGCCTCCCTTCACACAAGAGGAATGCTCCTGTTGCCCCTTATGATAGAGTTGTCAAAATAATGGATTTACTGTAGGACCTGAAGAGAAATAAAGTAGCTTATTACCTGATATAATAGGCTACTTTAGGCTCTACACAAGCGTGGACATGGTTTAATTACATCCTTTTTGATATTGAACTAGTAAATTTAAACAGATTGTATTTTGGTTATAGACACAAATCAGATGATGGACTTGTTTTCCTGCTCTTCCTCAAGCTGACTGACCAAAAGAAGACTGGGGCATGGGAACGATTGCAACATTGTGCTCGCTCACTAATCCCTCCCCATTGCCAAGATTCTTAAAGACCATTTTCTAATTATAGCCAGGCACTGCAAAGGCAGACATCGTTAATAGGCCTGTGAATTTAAATGATAATTTAAAAAAAATGTAGCCTATAGCTTGTCACAAATACAGATCCAATCTCTCTGCACCCATTCCTCTGCTGAAATCACCATGCTGAAAGGCTTCAATTAGGAAAGAGCAAAAGCAAATCTTTCTAGCTCCAAACCCTGTATTCTGTTTTTGAATAATTTGGTAATTTCTTGTATAACAAAGTAACCCGTTTGAGGTATAAGCATATCCTATATAAATGCAATACATCCTGTATCTAGCCTACGTACCATTGATTCAAGTAATTGGTGAGGCACTTGTGTAGCCTTGATGTTTGTATTACTTTGAGATGGATAAAACGACTAGAATCTGTCCTTTGTGTTTTTTTTAATATAGATGTTACACAGAGACAGATGACACAGCTCTCAGAGTTCAGTTTAGCATAAAGTTGCTGGGAGAAGGAAGGCACATAATGTAGTAAAGATAGATGGTCCCCCCCCCAAATGACACCCTGTTCCCTACCGTGCACTACTTTTGACCAGAACCCTCTGGAGGGAGTATAGGGAATGGACTGTATGTTGCCACTTGGAACACACCCATGGAGATGGAGATGAGAAGGAAGGTGGGATCTGAGTATGTACGTAGCATAATGAACATGGGTATCCATTGTCACATGGGTATCCCTCATCCAAATAAAGGAAACCCCCTGGCTCATAAGTATTTTAAACAAAATCATTATTCACAGCATCACAGGAATTGTCTCTCTCAAATACAAAGGCCACGCTCAGTATCCAAAGTGTTTGCATCCCCATAAGATTAAAACATAATGCTTTCATTCTATTTGAGATCTCTTTCCCTTCTGTGTCCCCATCACATGTCTTCCGTTTCTACGAATCTCCCACGTTGTTAAGGTTTTCTTCCGGTGAAGGAGAGGAGGACCAAACTGCAGCGTGGTTATTTCGATACATCTTTAATAAAGATAATAACAAACAATACAAATACTGTACCGTGAAAAACCAAAACTGCCCTATCTGGTGCAAACATACACAGAGGCAGGAACAATCACCCACGAAACACTCAAAGAATATGGCTGCCTAAATATGGTTCCCAATCAGAGACAACGATAAACACCTGCCTCTGATTGAGAACCACTCCAGGCAACCATAGACTTTCCTAGACTACTATACTACACCACAATCCCAAAACCTACAAAAAACCCCAAGACAAAACACACCACATAAATAACCCATGTCACACCCTGGCCTGACCAAAATAATAAAGAAAACACAAAATACTAAGACCACACGTGCTTCCGTTCTGATGTTGTCTGAAATATGACTGACTCCATCATCATCATGTAGCAGTTTAGACTGAAGTAATGTCAGGACTGCTAGATCACTGATTTTTGAAGGAGTTTGTTAGCTACTGCTAACTAAAAATACAGGCAAACAGTTTAAGAAGTCTGAAAAGGGCAAGAAAAATCCCTGGGAATCATTTTAAAGCCAGAAGAAAAACAATCCCATTTGCTCCAGGGTCTATGTGGCATGTAGGAAACTGTGAGAAATTAATGAAACTACAGTAACAGTATTTAGTTGAGGATTTGGATGAGTTTTTGTTTTTTCACATTAACTAATTACTATCTGCTGGGATTTGTATAGGCCTCAGTCTCCCAGACAGTGAGACCCCACCTATCCCCCTAAGACTCTGGCTTGATGTATTTCAGTCTATTTCTGTCTGTGTGTAATTGTTAGTGGAGTTGAGGTTGTGATTTTAAACATAGTTTGTGAACCAGAGAAAGTACCTAGTCCTTCAAAAGAGAATCTTGTGTGTTGTGAGTTTTGGAAGGAAGTCCAGTGCCCAGCCCTGGTTAGCTCAGATAGTATACTGTCGCCTGGAGTGTCATCCGTCTGTATCTGTGTGTGTTTCTAGGCACGGCTCACTGCTGGATTTACACTTGAGCATTGTCAGAGAGACTGTATCCAAAACAGTTCACTAACCCTATAGTGCACTACTTTCGACCAGGACCATGTGGCTCTGGTCAAAAGTAGTGCACTATATAGGAAAAATATTTGCGATGCATCCAGAGCGACTGCTGGAATGAACAGCATACGACTCGGCTCTACTCCTTCACCCAACTGTTGACACAGCGCATAGTGGGGTGGGAGATGCTTGTTTGGTATAGTGTTCAGTCTGTGGTATGGAAGCCTACATGATTGGCTGGATTGTAATGAGTTTGACAACATATGTGAATTACAGCCCAAAAACAGCTCAGTTTACCACACCTTTGTCTTGTCATGACTCTGTAAGTGATGTTTGGGAATGATTCAGTAATAGATTCAGTTAAATGTATCAAAAACAAATCATAAACCACTTGTCTCCAAAGACTGATTGAATAGACGCAATTACATTTTCTGGTTGTCGCATATGTCGTTACAATGTATTAGCCCAAGAATTTCATGGTTGTCTGACTGAGTCTGGGTGGAGAGAGAATGTTTTCAGGCCTTAGTAATGTCAGCTCCTGAGTTTCTGATTCTGAAAAGGAAAACACAACTTCCACAAATAGTCAGTCTGTGTGTCAGCTAAGCTTGGCATATTAGGCTTACAACTCATGCCTTGTGTTGAAACTAGTTGTGCATTTACTGGAAGATGTAGGCCTACCACCAATGTACGAAAGGCCTGTAACGGGGACAGCTCAACACCCTTTGGAGTGATAACATAGCCTGACCCTTTGACACTGCAGCTACCAAATTAGCCCATATTATTCACACAACAGGTTGATAAACACCGGAGTGTGAACCCCTAGACCATGAGTCGTCCTTCTTCAGTTCTTCCCTTCCTTTCTCCCCCCAACTGCCATCCCTCTAGTCCTAATTTGGAGCTGCCAAGATGCTAAGTGTTTCTTTACTATATATATTATATTTTGTGTTGTGCTAGAGTTTTCTTTGAGGAATTGAATTAGGCTAATACTCATATCCCTGTGACTGCATATTTTCATCAACATGTCCCACATTCTCCCTGCAACCAACACACGGCCCAGACTGCTGAGTACTGCAGGGATGTATTGGTTTGCTTAAGGACACTGGCAGACATTGTGCTTCACAGATCCTAGAGAGTATAGTTATTGTCCACTGTGTCGAGAGGTTGCAACCCATCCTGACACTATGTACTAACGCTAACACTATTGATTTCAGGTTTTCTGTTTAAGAGCTGATCTTTAATTAAATGTGACAGTCTGAGAGGGGTTGCAGTCAGGCGGGGTGCTCTGGGGGAGCAAGGAGAAAAGGACAGTGTCTTAAAATGGCACCCTATTCCCTATAGAGCACTACTTCTGACCAGCACCCTACGGCCCTGGTCAATAGTAGTGAAGGGAATAGGGTGACATTTGGGACCCATCCAAGGATCCTGTAGAGGACCAACTGGGAATGTGGTTCTAAAAGAGTCAGCCTGCCCCTCTGAAAGGCTTGCCTGCCAGAGTGTGATATTTCTGCCATGAATGAACCTTTCTGGCGTAGGCATTCCGCTAGCGACCCACCTCGACAACATCCGGTGAAATTGCAGAGTGCCAAATTCAAAATACAGAAATAGTCATAATAAACATTCATAAAAAATACAAGTGTTATACATCGGCTTGAAGATTACCTTCTTGTTAATCCAGCCGCTTTGTCAGATTTCAAAAAGGCTTTGCGGAGAAAGCATACCATGCGATTATCTGAGGACAGCGCCTCGCTTACAAAAGCATACAAATATTTTACTACCAAGTAAAGGAATTACAAAAGTCAGAAATAGCGATAAAATTAATCACTTACCTTTGAAGATCTTCATATGGTTGCAGTCACAAAGAGTCCCAGCTACACAATAAATGTTTGTTTTGTTCGATAAAGTCCCTCTTTATATCCCAAAAACTCTGTTGTGTTGGCGCGTTTTTTTCAGTAATCCACTGGCTCAAAGGCGGTCAAAACATGCAGACGAATACATCCTAATAGTACCGGTAAAGTTCGTTGAAACATGTCAAACGATGTTTATAATTAATCCTTGGGTTGTCAATTGTCTAAATAATCTATAATATTTCAACCGGACAATAGCGTATTCAATAGAAAGGAAAAACAACGAAGGGTGCGCAAACGGTCACGCGCGCAAACCAGCACTGCATGATTCCACAGTCCACTGACAGAGAGGTCTCATTCTTCTTAATTTTTCAGAAAACAAGCCTGAAACAATGTCTAAAGACTGTTGGCATCTAGTGGAGCCATAGGAACTGCAATCTGAGTCCTAACCCATTAGATACTCTATAGGCATTTAATTGAAAATACCCACATCAAAAAAATCCCACTTCCTGGATGGATATTTCTTAGATTTTCGCCTGCCATATCAGTTCTGTTATACTCACATACATTATTTTAACAATTTTGGAAACTTTAGAGTGTTTTCTATCCAAATCTACCAATTATGCATATCCTAGCTTCTGGGCCTGAGTAACAGGTGGTTTACTTTGGGCACGCTTCTCATCCAGGTGTCGAAATACTGCCCCCAAGCCATAAGAAGTTAACTGGCTGAAAAACACCCTCTCCAAGTTACAATGCAAGGAAGGAAGCATGCAGATTACAGTTAGTGTTGGGCCGAATGTCTTTTTCACACTGCACAAATATGACCTTGGATAAAGACATTGCCATAAAAGCAGCAATACAACTGTCGTGACTTTACTTTCATTAATGTGATGACTGTTATTTATTTAATCCACTAACTATGTTTAATTGTTACCCAATTTAAATTAATCATGTAACAATTAACTCATTATGAGGAATTTGGGGCACCACGGGAGAGGTTGTTTATTAAACTTCTTAGGGCTGCAATCCCGTTAATGGGATCGATATGACAACAGCCAGTGAAAGTGCAGGGCGCCAAATTCAAAACAACAGAAATCTAATAATAAAAATTCCTCAAACATATATGTATTTTAAACCGTTGTAAAGGTAATCTTGTTGTTAATCCCACCACAGTGTCCGATTTCAAATAGGCTTTACAGCGAAAGCACCACAAACGATTATGTTAGGTCACCACCAAGCCAAAGAAAATCTCTGCCATTTTTCCAGCCAAAGAGAGGAGTCACAAAAAGCACAAATAGAGATAAAATTAATCAATAACCTTTGATCTTCATCAGATGACACTCAGAGGACTTCATGTTACACAATACATGTATGTTTTGTTTGATAAAGTTCATATTTATATCATAAAATCTGAGTTTACATCGGCGCGTTACGTTCACTAGTTCCAAAAACATCCAGTGATATTGCAGAGAGCCACATCATTTTACAGAAATACTCATCATACATGTCGATGAAAATTCAAGTGTTGGACATGGAAATATAGATATACCTCTCCGTAATGCAACCGCTGTGTCAGATTTAAAAAAAACTTTACGGAAAAAGCTAACCATGCAATAATCTGAGACGGCGCTAAGAAAACAAATAAAATTCCCAGGACCTGACTCATTCCCCTCTCATTCAGCCCCACAACACAGTAGAAGCCTCATTCAAGTTCAGAGTAGAAGCCTTCAAGTAGAAGCCTTCAAGTTCACAGTAGAAGCCTCATTCAAGTTCTAAATACGGTTGACATCTAGTGGAAGCCCTAGGAAGTGCAACTTCATCCATATCCCACTGTGAATTCAATACTGCCTGGGTTGAAAATCGACCAACCTCAGATTTCTCACTTCCTGTTTAGATTTCTTCTCAGGTTTTTGCCTGCCATGTGAGTTCTGTTATACTCACAGACATCATTCAAACAGTTTTAGAAACGTCAGAGTGTTTTCTATCCAATACTAATAATAATATGCATATATTAGCAACTGGGAATGAGGAGCAGGCCATTTACTCTGGGCACCTCTGGGCACCTTTCATCCAAGCTACTCAATACGGCCCCTGCAGCCATAAGAAGTTAAAGAGTTACCATCTCCCGAATTAAACTCTAAAGATCTTTACCTATCACATCCATAAAACAGTCAATGTATTAATCATGACCTCTTATCATATAATCATTCTGAACAGTCGTAACCTGCAAAAACCCCAGCCTTACTCAGTGTAGGAGAAAGCCTTATTTGTGTAGGAGAAATCGCTCCGTTTTGTTCATCACGTTTGGCTAAGAAAAACCCCCGAAAATTCAGTCATTACAACGCCAAACCTTTTTCCAAATTAACTCCATAATATCGACAGAAACATGGCAAACGTTGTTTAGAATCAATCAGCATGGTGTTTTCACATATCTATTCGATGATAAATCATTTGTGGCAGTTGGGTTTCTCCTCGGAAGCAAATGGAAAAATACACGCAGCTGGAGATTACGCAATAATTGCGACGGAGGACACCAAGCGAGCACCTGGTAGATGTAGTGTAAAATGGTCAATCTTCCAATGATATGCCTACAAATACGTCACAATGCTGCAGACACCTTGGGGAAACGACAGAAAGTGTAAGCTCATTCCTGGCGCATTCACAGCTATATAAGGAGACATTGGAACACAGCGCCTTCAAAATCTGGGGCATTTCCTGTTTGAAATTTCATCTTGGTTTCGCCTGTAGCATCAGTTCTGTGGCACTCACAAATAATATCTTTGCAGTTTTGGAAACGTCAGCGTGTTTTCTTTCCAACGCTGTCAATTATATGCATAGTCGAGCATCTTTTCGTGACAAAATATCTTGTTTAAAACGGGAACGTTTTTTTATCCGAAAATTAAAAGAGCGCCCCCTATATCGAAGAAGTTAAGTAATTATTTGAACAATTGTGTACAGACAGATTATTTAACTTATAATTCACTGTATCACAATTCCAGTGGGTCAGAAGTTTACATACACTAAGTTGACTGTGCCTTTAAACAGCTTGGAAAATTCCAGAAAATGATGTCATGGCTTTAGAAGCTTCTGATAGGCTAATTGACATTAGAGTCAATTGGAGGTGTACCTGTGGATGTATTTCAAGGCCTACCTTCAAACTCAGTGCCTCTTTGCTTGACATCATGGGAAAATCAAAAGAAATCAGCCAAGACCTCAGACAAAAAATGGTAGACCTCCACAAGTCATCCTTGGGAGCAATTTCCAAATGCCTGAAGGTACCACGTTCATCTGTACAAACAATAGTACGCAAGTATAAACATCATGGGACCACGCAGCCGTCATACCGCTCAGGAAGGAGACGCGTTCTGTCTCCTAGAGATTAACATACTGTGGTGCAAAAAGTGCAAATCAATCCCAGAACAACAGCAAAGGACCTTGTGAAGATGTTGGAGAAAACAGGTACTAAAGTGTCTATATCCACAGTATAACGAGTCCTATATCGACATAACCTGAAAGGCCGCTCAGCAAGGAAGAAGCCACAGCTCCAAAACCAACATAAAAAAGCCAGACTACGGTTTGCAACTGCACATGGGGACAAAGATCGTAATTTTTGGAGAAATGTCCTTTGGTCTGATGAAACAAAAATAGAACTGTTTGGCCATAATGACCATCATTATGTTTGGAGGAAAAAGGGGATGCTTGCAAGCTGAAGAACACCATCCCAACCTTGATGCACGGGGGTGGCAACATCATGTTGTGTGGGTGCTTTCCTACAGGAGGGACTGGTGCACTTCACAAACTAGATGGCATCATGAGGGAGGAAAATGATGTGATTATTGAAGCAACATCTCAAGACATCAGTCAGGAAGTTAAAGCTTGGTTCCAAATGGGTCTTCCAAATGGACAATGACCCCAAGCATTCTTCCAAAGTTGTGGCAAAATGGCTTCAGGACAACAAAGTTAATGTATTGGAGTGGCCATCACAAAGCCCTGACCTCAATCCCATAGAACATGTGTGGGCAGAACTGAAAGAAGCATGTGTGAACAAGGAGGTCTACAAACCTGACTCGGTTACACCAGCTCTGTCAGGAGGAATGGGCCAAAATTCACCCAAATTATTGTGGGAAGCTTGTGAAAGGCTACCCGAAACGTTTGACCCAAGTTAAACAATTTAAAAGCAATACTACCAAATAGTAATTCAGTGTATGTAAACTTCTGACCCACTGGGAATGTGATGAAAGAAATAACATCTGAAATAAATCATTCTCTACTATTATTCTGACTTTTCACATTCTTAAAATAAAGTGGTGATCCTAACTGACCTAAGGCAGGGAATTTTTACTAGGATTAAATGTCAGGAATTGTGAAAAACTGAGTTTAAATGTATTTGGCTAAGGTGTATGTAAACTTCCAACTTCAACTGTAACTTCATCACCTCATGTGCACCGCACACCAGAGACGCCGATAGATATAGAACGCTATGGACTCACCAGATCCCTTCATCTCCCGTTCTGCTATTTACAAAAAAACACGTGACTGGCTCAATGTGACAGCTGAAATTGAGAGCACAATCTGCTTTATCTCCTCTAACGTATTGCAGAAGTTGACTGAAGGTTATAACTCAAAACTCTACAAATATTCAAATTTAATTGAAAAACTTCAAATTAATAGTTTTGACGGAATTGAAAACCATTGTGTTTTTATTTTCAAATACCCAGGGATACAGGATATACAGTATACCGACCAAGCCTACTCAATAGCCATTTAGTCTCCTGAGTGTGCAATATTTTAACAGGCGCGGATTAGAAAGAAAGCCGATGGCAGTAAATCACCCTTAGAGATAAGTGATTATCTCCCACTTTTCTACCTCTCATTCCATGGAGAGACTTGAGGGTGGTGGAATCTGGAAACTTCAGGTAAAGGTTTTCCCAAAAGCATGTCAGCCATTTAGGCAGATTCTAAGTGTAAACATCTTTCCACCTCTTGAGTCGTGTAGATGAGCAGTGGGAACAGTTTGCTTCACACTCATGCCCTGACAGTTGTCATGACGTTGGCCTGGGGGTAGGTTTATGACAGTCATAAATACCTCTTCCCCCCTTTTTCCTCTCTCTACCCTACTGATATTACATTTGCAAACCCCTTGGTTAACATAGAGATTCTGGGAACATCAGAAGGTGGGGGGAAATGTACTATATTCTGGTAATCCGACCAATTGAACATATGCAGTGGTAATGTCAGTTCGATTGTCATCTGAGACATTCTCATCAATGATAAGATGACATAAACTCTACAGTGGAAAGTCTACACATCAGAGTTATCGGATTCACATGGAATTGTTGTTCAATTTAAATGTTTGAATATGAAATTATTCGTGATGGGATGAAATGTGATTTTAGCTTCTAAAATGTGAGAATTGGGTTTTCACGAGTGAATTAGGCCCGACTCAGTGGCCCGCCCACGTGAAGAGACAGGTTGTAAACTATGTAACACACCTCGTTTCTCCCTTCCTATATAAAGCATGTGAGGACGACGGTCCGATGTCAGAATGGTTCAGATAATAACTACAGAACGAAGCCAACATCAGCGTGAGCTTTGGTTGTGAATGGTATGAACTTTGAACTCTTATTCACTACAGAAGTGATACCTCCTAGCCGTTGAGTTAGCAACAGCAGCTGCAAACTAGGGTTAGAAAGGAACTAACAGAGTATCCCGTCTATCACACAACAACGTTACTACAACGTATCCAATTGACCACCAGAGACTTTCTTCAAAGGACAAAGGACTCGGTTTGGCAACACGGCCTTCCATCTACCACCAACCTACCGAAGCGCAGCTCAGAGTAAATATTTATTGCATTTTCCTTTTCCAAATGGGCGGTAATTTAGAATGCATAAAATACTGTATTTACGATAGCACAGCTTCGCCCTTTGTTCCTCAGTCTTCCCGCTCTTTCACTCAAACCCAGCCCCTTTTCTTTTGTGTAACAAGCTGTCATATCTGTTCCGCCCGCTAGGGACGTTTTCCTTTATGACGTCATTTGTAATCAAGTTATGATTAATTATGTGTATGTGTAATTCTGTGTGATTAGTTAGGTATTTAGTAAATAAATAATTAAACCCAATTTTGTATTGCTGATTCAACTTGTTAGCCAGGGTTCGTGAAGATAACCAAGAATTTACAACTTTCAGATGAGACTGAATTAAGGTGACGATTAAGATGAACTGCTATTTATGTAAAATATTACTAGGTCTTTAAGAGTTTATTCGGAAGATAACAGCTCTATAAATATTATTTTGTGGTGCCCCGACTCTCTAGTTAATTACATTTACATAACTTATTTTATAGAATAGAATGTCATATCACTTAATCTGGCATAGCCAAAGACAGTGCATTGATGTCACCATTTTAGAACGTGCATCGTTCTACCTTATCTTTTCAACAGTAAGCAAATTGTTTGTTTTAAACAAATGTTGTCCTGTATTGTCCCATTTACTGCCTTTCCCATGTTTGTGGTAGCACATTTTTTACCTTCACAACAATAAATAATCGTGACTGTTTTTGACCACCTGGTGTTCCAGCACTAGGCCTAGTGTAGGGCCTATGTCCGAGGGACATGGAAAATTATAGAATGACGGAAACAAGATAAAGGGTGAATTGGATGATGTTTGAAAAAGCTGTGGTAAATGTTAGACAACTGTCTGCCAATTCTGTACTCTAAGAATTGAGTGAATATACTGGAAAGCTTCTCAAAGCTAGTGATTAATCGTGAAAGCTCTGTGCCTTGGTTAATAACTCACTGCCAGACAGAGGGTATCCGGTTGTGGAAGTTATTTATTTGCCAGTAGAACATTCTCAGTTCTCACATTCGTTGTCTGAATTCATTAATTAATCTGTCTCTCTGTCATTTGAGCTAACCTTGTAACGGTTTTCGTCTGGTGAAGGAGAAGAGGACCAAGGTGCAGCGTGTTAAGTGTTCATTTTAATAAACAAAATAAACTGAACACTGAAATGACAAAAATAATAAAGAGCGA
The DNA here is from genome assembly GCF_045791955.1 of Oncorhynchus clarkii lewisi. Taxonomy (NCBI): domain Eukaryota; kingdom Metazoa; phylum Chordata; class Actinopteri; order Salmoniformes; family Salmonidae; genus Oncorhynchus; species Oncorhynchus clarkii. The sequence continues at coordinate 19,530,063 of NC_092173.1, read as the reverse complement.
GAACGAAAACGAAACAGTTCTGTAAGGAATACGCACAAAACAGAAAGCAATCACCCACAACCAAAATGGGGAAAACAGGCTACCTAAGAATGATTCTCAATCAGAGACAACGATTGACAGCTGCCTCTGATTGAGAACCATACCAGGCCAAACACAGAAATACAACATAGAAAAAAGAACATAGACTACCCACCCCAACTCACGCCCTGACCAAACTAACACAAAGACATAAAAAAGGAACTAATGTGACAAACCTATTGGAAAAAAAACAACTTTTTTTTGTTACTACTGGGCCTTCACTAAACTGTCTTGCGTTTCATCATAAGTGAGGGAGGGAGCACCCAACTTGAGTACTCCCCTACCCTGCTCTCCTTTTCATTCTCTAGTCATCTCTCAGTGTGTGTGTGTGTGTGTGTGTGTGTGTGTGTGTGTGTGTGTGTGTGTTATTGGGAGGACAAATTCAATCAGGACCGTAGAGCAGCTCAGCTCAATGGCTGCTAATTGTTGTTCTTAAATCTATTCAATTGATTTAAGAACTTAAATTGTCAGTCTCTATTTTCATGGGTTATTCATCAGTAATGTGAGGACACCTCTCACAATGTGGGGGTAGGCATAGAATTAGGAATTAGAATACTAGAATGGACATGAACCTTCTTATGATCGGATAAATGTCAGCCATTTTGGTCATGGAGTTGGCATGTCTTTGTCCCAGCAGAACTGGCCTACCTTTGTCCCGGCTTGCATGATGGCAACCAGGTTACACTTAAAAGGAGAATCAGGCAGATCACTACCTTCCAAGGGCTCAACTTGTGTTTGTTTACTCCTCCACTCTCTCCATTCTCTTGTAGAGCTTGTACCACCAGCTTGAATAAAACCTGTTAACGCATCATAAAATGTATGCAGGCCTACAGCATGTTCTAACATCAAACTGTTAACATCTTCCTGTACTGCTGTACGCATCATCACAATGTGTTCTAAATGCAAATCCTATTGGATGATTTAACGACATGAGTTGTAATTCTGACATTGCCATTTAGCCTTGTGTGTGTGTGTGTGTGTGTGTGTGTGTGTGTGTGTGTGTGTGTGTGTGTGTGTGCGTGTGCGTGTGCGTGTGTGTGTGTGTGTGTGTGCGTGTGTCTGAGTGGTTTTATTTGGGGTGACTGTATTTGACCCCAGCTCTAATGCTGACTCAATGATGTGTTGGGCCAAGCCCTCATTGTCATTGTCTACACTACCTGTTACTCCATGCACAGCCATGACCTTGTTCTCCTCTCCTCCACTCTGACTCACTGCCTGACTGCAGCCATGACCTTGTTCTCCTCTCCTCCACTCTGACTCACTGCCTGACTGCAGCCATGACCTTGTTCTCCTCTCCTCCACTCTGACTCACTGCCTGACTGCAGCCATGACCTTGTTCTCCTCTCCTCCACTCTACCTCACTGCCTGAATGCAGCCATGACCTTGTTCTCCTCTCCTCCACTCTACCTCACTGCCTACCTGACTGCAGCCCTGACCTTGTTCTCCTCTTCTCCACTCTACCTCACTACCTGACTGCAGCCATGACCTTGTTCTCCTCTTCTCCACTCTACCTCACTACCTGACTGCAGCCATGACCTTGTTCTCCTCCACTCTACCTCACTACCTGACTGCAGCCATGACCTTGTTCTCCTCTCCACTACTCTGACTCACTGCCTGACAACGTCTCTGTTGCCTCTTTTCTTCTCATAATTTCTTCCATAATTTCCTTTGTATAGCCTTTCTTTCTTTTGTTCTGTCTCCTCACATTACACATTAGTTCTGTTTAGTTTTTGTACTAACAACACTCTCTTCTGCACAGATCTCATTTGTCTGCATTCCTCAACCGTAAGGTCTTTAGATCTAGTTTTGTCCTGCGTGAGTGTTAATTGACATGCTAATTGATTCATGGAGTTTGCCCACATCTACGTGGTGTGTTTATCCCATTGCTCATGTTTGTACTGTAGCTTTGTGTCTCTATCTCTGTAGTCTCTTGCTTCCTCCAGACCAGACTGTGGAGAGGAGAGGACTACAACCCAGGGAATATGCAGGTTCTTTGGGGAAGATCGAGGCCATGTCAACTCTGGGTGGATGGGTGGGGGATTTTGGCTCATCAAGTGGCCAGTGTGCAATGTTTGAGTTGATTGCCAAGCAAACTGGAAGGTTTTGATTTACCATTACAGCGTCTTCGTTCAGAGCAGCTTGTCACAATTAATGGCGTCAGGAGGGAGAGAAACAAACAGAAAGCGTGCTTCAAAGGGCCAGCATAGCATATCCTTTTCATGAGTTCATTGCTGCCCTGCCTGATGGGTTCTCAGGGTTTCCATCCATATAGGGACTTAATATCAATTTTAGTTCTGCTTCCTCTGTCTTTGTAATCTCCTGTCTTTAGTAGGCTTAGGCTATTCTCTGAGAGAGTCCTCATAATATGTTAGTTGTCATAACAATCATCAATTGATTGTTTGGGCCTCTTTCCCTTAGTCATCTTGTTCATTTGATTCCAGGACTACTACCATGCATGAAGGCTTCAGTGTTTCCCCTAGTCTTTTTCCTTGGTCGGGCAAATTCAGGGCTGTAAACTCCAAAACATTCCATTCAAACCAATAGAAACCACATAATTTAGGAGGGCGGCAACAGAGCTAGGTTTAGTCTCTTCCTACGTTAAGGAACAGAGGATAATCAAAAACTAGAAAAAAATTGGTGAGGTGCAGAATGCAGTAAAATATCAACTGTAAGTAAGGCATAACAACATAGGCCTAGGAATGAAGAGCATGGCTTTGTTTTGAGTGAGATTTGAAATATAAAGTAGCTTACTTCTCCTAGAATAGAACAGTGAACAGATTGTGTCTTTATAGAGAGGCAGTGGATTGAACTGAGACAATGGATGCGTCCGCAAATCCCTATATAGTGCCCCTATGGGTCCTGGTCAAAAGTAGTGCACTACATAGGGCAGAGGGTGCCATTTGGGACATAGTGAGCAGCTTGTCAGTGGCTCCAGTCCGGTCCAGAGGGCTGCCTCATTGTTTTTAAAGGTTCTCTCCCTCCCTGGTGGAACAGCATGTCTTGTTTTGTTTTAACGCCCTGTTCCCATTTTCTTACCTCCAGTTTTTTCAGATTCCATTTCATAGTTGTATTATTTGTTTTGATTGCGGGCCTTCATCTACAGTGCGTTCTGAGCCAGGGACTCCAAGTTGCCTGCCACACTCCCGTTGTGTCCCAAATGTCACCCTATTTCTTATATAGTGCAGGGCCCATAGGGCTCTTGTCAATGAAAGTAGTGCACTATAAATGGGAGACAACCTAGCCGGCCACACTCTCCTGGCTGTAGTATAGGTGTCCCAGGCAGAAGCCATCTGTCTCACTCCTCTCCTGTGGGGGTGGAGTAGGGTGGTGGGCACAGCACTAAATGCTAAATGCTGTTCTGTAAAACAAACATGGATGGAGTCTAGTGTCCCCGTGTGCTTTGACAGGCCTAGACCCAGAGGCTGAAAACAACAGACACACTGCCTTGATGTTTGCTTGGACTAGGGGGATGTCCCAAATGTCACCATTTCCCTATATAGGGCTCTGGTCAAAAGTAGTGCACTATATAGGGAATTGAATTGGGTCCTATTTCAGAGGCAGTCCCAGAGGCACACTGACTGTCTTGCTGATTGCTTGTTGTAGTTGCCTAGCTATGTATGTAGGAATGGTGGCACTGTGTGGCAGGTACAGTATGTGGGGCATGCTGCTAGCCTAGCGGAGTGTAGTGGCCCAGTCTCAGTCAGTCTGAGACGTGTGTCATGCCTGTGCCTGGATCAACATGCTTGTCACACATGCCAAGCATGTCAGTGTATTCACTCTCCTACTACTGCTGCACAGAAAAAGCTGTATTTTTGGATGAGTTTCTTTTTATTATTACCCTCCTGTCCTCCTGTCTGTGTTGACTGATGTATTCCCATGTTACAGTAGCTTGTGTTTGCATGGCTATGTATAGCTCCTGCTCGTGTGTGTCGTGTGTGTGTGTGTGTGTGTGTGTGTGTGTGTGTGTGTGTGTGTGTGTGTGTGTGTGCGTGCGTGCGCGCAACGTTGTTATGTTAGGTAGGCCAGTAGAAGCACATGGTGTTCCGGGTGAGTTGGTCCCAGGGATAGTCAGAGTGCAGGAGCAGCTGTTGTCCCGGCTCAGTGTTCTGAGTGGAGTGGAGACTGGCTGCATAGCATACACTGACCCTGACACTCAACCACACCAATACACACAGAGGATACTGTGACAGCACGGCACGCTGACGCTAAACAAACAAAGCACAACACAACTCAATGCGGTGCAATACACACACAACTATTCGGCCATGGAAACCCCTCACCAGCTAGGCTTCCTATATGATTCACATATCTTCTACCTAAACAAAATCCCTGAATCATACACACATTCTCAGATTGCTCACACACTCACCCCCAGTTTTTATAGTGGAAAGAGTGTGTGTGCGTGCGTGTACGTGTACTAGGGCTGACACCATTTAGTCGACTGGTTGATTGTTTGGTCAATAGGCTGTTGGTCGACTGAGATTTCTTTCGTCAAGCAGTAGCAAAAAATAAATAAATCACGGTGAATCGCGGCTACTTTGAAGAATCTCAAATATATTTTGAATTAAAACTTTTTGGGTTAGTACATGATTACAGATGTGTTATTTTATAGTTTTGATGTCTTCACTATTATTCTATAATGTAGAAAATAGTAAAAATAAAGAAAAACCATTGAATGAGTAGGTGTGTCCAAACCTTTGACTGGTACAGTATATCTACAGAAACAAGACAGATCCTGCTTCTGTTGCCTGTTTGAGTGTTTGTTTAATAGCCTACTGATTCCGTGAGCACCAAGCCTCACGCAACCACATGTCGGATAAACGATTTCACAAATTCGGCTGTTTTTAATCTTTGCTATGCTGTAATAAAGACTTCACACTTTTTTTCCGTTAGATGAGCCTCTGGTATTATTTATAATTAATTTAGTGTTTACACTGTTCCAAATTGTCAGAAATTATATTTATAATAATAATAACCCTCCTTTTTCCTTGATCTCCTTCTGGTTATTGTTATTATTATGATCATCATTATAATAATTTTTAATGTCATTATCATTAGTAGCCTTAGTATAGCAGTCTTGCATTACCACCATCAATCTCTAGGCCTAAGACCGCATCTTTTTTAGTCTTAATACGTAACTTACTTAGGCCTATATTTCAATACCTACAGTTGGAAGTCAGAAGTTTACATACACCTTAGCCAAATACATTTAAACTCAGTTTTTAACAGTTCCTGACATTTAATCCTAGTAAAAATTCCCTGTCTTAGGTCAGTTAGGATCACCACTTTATTTTAAGAATGTGAAATGTCAATAATAAGTAGAGAGAATGATTTATTTCAGCTTTTATTCCTTTCATCACATTCCCAGTGGGTCAGACGTTTACATACACTCAATAAGTATTTGGTAGCATTGCCTTTAAATTGTTTAACTTGGGTCAAACGTTTCGGGTAGCCTTCCACAAGCTTCCCACAATAAGTTGGGTGAATTTTGGCCCATTCCTCCTGACAGAACTGGTGTAACTGAGTCAGGTTTGTAGGCCTCCTTGCTCGAACATGCTTTTTCAGTTCTGCCCACAAATTTTCTATAGGATTGAGGTAGGGCTTTGTGATGGCCACTCCAATACCTTGACTTTGTTGTCCTGAAGCCATTTTGCCACAACTTTGGAAGTATGCTTGGGGTCATTGTCCATTTGCGACCAAGCTTTAACTTCCTGACTGATATCTTGAGATGTTGCTTCAATATATTTACATGAATTTACTTCCTCATGATGCCATCTAGTTTGTGAAGTGCACCAGTCCCTCCTGCAGCAAAGCACCCCCTCAATATGATGCTGCCACCCCCGTTCTTCACGGTTGGGATGGTGTTCTTCGGCTTGCAAGCCTCCCCCCTTTTCCTCCAAACATAACGATGATTATTATGGCCAAACAGTTCTATTTTTGTTTCATCAGACCAGAGGACATTGCTACAAAAAGTACTATCTTTGTCCGCATGTGCAGTGGCAAACCGTATTCTGGCTTTTTTATGGTGGTTTTGGAGCAGTGGCTTCTTCCTTGCTGAGCGGCCTTTCAGGTTATGTCGATATAGGACTCGTTTTACTGTAGATACTTTTGTACCTGTTTCCTCCAGCATCTTCACGGGGTCCTTTGCTGTTGTTCTGGGATTGATTTGCACTTTTTGCACCACAGTATGTTCGTCTCTAGGAGACAGAACGCGTCTCCTTCCTGAGCGGTATGACGGCTGCTTGGTCCCATGGTGTTTATACTTGCATACTATTGTTTGTACAGATGAATGTGGTACCTTCAGGTGTTTGGACATTTCTGGAGTCCTACAATTTTTTTTCTGAGATCTTGGCTGATTTCTTTTGATTTTCCCATGATGTCAAGCAAAGAGGCAAGTGTTTGATGGTAGGCCTTGAAAGACATCCACAGGTACACCTCCAATTGACTCAAATTATGTCATTTAGCCTATCAGAAGCTTCAGAAGCCAGGTCGCAATTGTAAATGAGAACTTGTTCTCAACTTGCCTACCTGGTTAAATAAAGGTGAAATAATTTTTTTTATAAAGCCATGACATCATTTTCTGGAATTTTCCAAGCTGTTTAAGGGCACAGTCAACTTAGTGTATGTAAAGTTCTGACTGGAATTGTGATACAGTGAATTATAAGTGAAATAATCTGTCTGTAAACAATTGTTGGAAAAATGACTTGTGTCATGCACAAAGTAGATGTCCTAACTGTCTTGCCAAAACTATAGTTTGTTAACAAGACATTTGTGGAGTGGTTGAAAAACACATTTTAATGACTTCAACTATATATAGGCCACTGTATCAATCAATAATTTATTTGTTCAACGTCATCACATAACATAAGAGTCATTCATGATTTGAAATGCAATCAAGCATTTTAGCTTTAAAATAAAATAACAAGGAGACCATTGAAATATTAGCGTAAACAGGAAATAGGCCTAAAACGTTCATATTCAGAAATGTTAATCACAATTGGATGTGACTGTTTTTAGTCTTTTCTGTAATAAAGGCTGTACAACAAAAAAACGTATTTAGTGTTGTTTTATAATTTATTTAGTGTTGTTTACATTGTTCCAAACAGTCAGAAAAATTATATTGTTATCTGTACAGTGCCTATTTGGCACACATAATATGCAGGCAGAGCTTGCTCCTTGCCTTCTTTTTGTTGATCTCTTAGTATTTTCCATAACTAGTCACATTTTTCCCACACATTTGACTTCCCCTTTACCTCCTGAGCAACCAGTAAACATTCCCCCATTTCAAGTTTATTTGTCACGTCATCTGCATCCATTTTGTTCTCACGTGTTACGGTGTTCAGAGTTTGTTATAACCAATATATTGATTTGATTATGATATGCTATACAGTGCATTCGGGAAAGTATTCAGATCCCTTGACTTTTTACATATTTTGTTACATTGAAGCCTTATACTAAAATGGATCCTACAATTACATATTTTTTCATCAATCTATACACAATACCCCATAATGACCAAGCAAAAAAAGTTTTTAGAAATGTTGGCAGATTTATAAAGAAACAAAACAGAAACAACTTATTTACATAAGAATTCAGACCCTTGGCCCTCCCGAGTGGCGCAGCGGTCTAAGGCACTGCGTCACAGTGCTAGAGGCCTCCCTACAGATCAGGGTTCAATCCCGTTCTGTGTCGCAGCCGGCAGCGACCAGGAGACCCATGAGGCGGCTCACAATTGGCCCAGCGTCATCCGGGTTAGGGGAGGGTTTGGCCGGCTGGGATGTCCTTGTCCCATTGCGCTCTAGCGACTCCTTGTGGCCAGCTGTACAGTGTTTCCTCCGACACATTGGTGCTGCTGGTTTCTGGATTAAGCAAGCAGTGTGTCAAGAAGCAGTGCAGCGGGGTCCTGTTTCTGAGGATGCATGGCTCTCGACCTGAGTCCGTACGGGCGTTGCAGTGATGGGACAAGACTGTAACTGGATATCACAAAATGTGGTAAAAAAAAAGTGTAACTTTTGTTTTTAAATGGTAAAAAAGTATTCAGACCCTTTGTTGTGAAACTCAACAATTGAGCTCAGGTGTATACTGTTTCCATTCATCAACCTTGAGGTGTTTGACAGTGCATTTCAGGGCAAAAACCAAGCCATGAGATCGAAGGAATTGTCCATATGGCTCCGAGACAGATCTGGGGAAGGGTATCAAAAAATGTCTGCAGCATTGAAGGTCTCCAAGAAGACTGTGGCCTCCATCATTCTTAAATGGAAGCGTTTTGAACCACAAAGACTTTTCCTAGAGCTGGTTGCCTGGCCAAACTGAGCAATCGGGGGAGAAGGGCCTTGGTCAGGGAGGTGACCAAGAACCCGATGGTCGCTCTGACATATCTTCAGAGTTCCTCTGTGGAGTTGGGAGAACCTCTGTGGAGATGGACAACCATCTCTGCAGCACTCCACCAACCAGTCCTTTGTGGTAGAGTGGCCAGACGGAAGCCACTCCTCAGTAAAAAGCACATGACATGACGCTTAGAGTTTGCCAAAAGGCACCTAAAGGACTATCAGAATATTTGAAACAAAATTATCTGGTCTGATGAAACCAAGATTGAACTCTGTAGCCTGAATGCCATGCCTCACGTCTGGAGGAAACCTGAAGCATGGTGGTGGCAGCATCATGCTGTGGGAATGTTTTTCAGCAGCAGGGACTGGGAGACTAGGCAGGATTTGAGGTAAATATGAACGGAGCAAAGTACAGAGAGATCCGTGATGAAAACCTGCTCCAGAGTGCTCAGGACCTCAGTCTAGGGCAAGAGTTCACCTTCCAACAGGACAACGACCCTAAGCACACAGCCAATATAACACGAGTGACTTAGGGACAGGTCTCTGAATGTCCTTGAGTGGCCCAGCCAGAGCCCGGACTTGAACCTGATCGAACATCTCTGGAGAGACCTGAAAATAGCTGTGCAGCGATGCTCCCTGTCCAACCTGACAGAGTTTGAGAGGATCTGCAGAGAAGAATGGGAGAAACTCCCCAAATACAGGTGTACCAAAGAAGACTTGATGCTGCAATCGTTGCAAAGGATGCTTCAACAAAGTACTGAGTAAAGGGTCTGAATACTTATGTAAGTGTGATATTTCAGTTTGTAAATTGTGTCTAGATTTATGAGAAAAAGAATGTGTGAGATCCATTTTAGAATAAGGTTGTAACCTAACAAAGTGTGGAAAAGAGAAGGGGTCTGATATTTTCTGAATGCACTGTATGTTGCAGCTTCAGCAACACAGTTGGATATCACACAATACACACTGTTGGTGTTCTGTGGTGGTCATTGCAGAAGGGTTTAGAGAGAGCCAAAGGGTTCTAGTCACAGTCACTCGCTGTATTGTTTTTTTTAACACAGCGCAGGTAGGTCTGAGTCGGGCCCGGCACATTCAAATCAATTGCGTTCTGAGTCCCTCTAGTCATTTGTGTGTTTATTATTTCATCAAACAGTTTGCTTAAAGCATCAGACAATCTCAGTGCATTTCATTGATTTGATTAAAACACATAGGATGTGTCTATACATGGAAAAATAAACATTTTAAAATTAGACCAATTGATTGGTCGAAAGAACAGACGACTCTTGGTTGACCAAGATTTGTTTTTGTCTGGGACAGCCCTAGTATGGGGGTGTGTGTGTGTGCGCGCACGTATACATGTGATCCCTGAAATTACAGGGGAGGCAAGGGAGCAGGGAGAGCCTATATTCCCTCTTAGCCAGGATAGCGTAGCTGTGGTTTCCCTCTCATATTCAAGCACCAGCCAGTAGGCCGCTTTTATTAGCTTACTCCACACACATTGGTAGGTGGAAATATAGATCTCCCAAATATAACTTTAAATTGCGTTAAGAAAACTCAGACCTTACACTGAATGTTTTGAATGGCATTCATGAAGGCTAGTGCAAGATTTACAACGAGGTGTGCCCCCAACAATTCAATATAGACGACAGGGTTGTAAAAGTTCATTTGAACTTAATGTTTAAATGTATACAGTATGTGGGTATCAATTACTCATTTGTGTTATTATGTTTAGAGACATTTGACTCTGGTCTTTCTTGGTTGGAATATATTTTGCTCATGATTCTAGGGATTGGACTAACCTGTAATTTAAGATGTATTTCAAGTTCAAATTAATTTCTCTCAAGTTGTAGGCTAGTGATTCATTCAGAGTTTGCTGCCTGTGGTGCTTCTAAATGTTACAGTAGGCATGTATTGCTCAATTTCTTAAATGGTTAGATTAGCTAGTTATTGCAAACATCCAGCACGAGGTGTTAGGCCTATCTAGTAGGAAGTAGGCCTACTGTATAAGCCTTGTCCGAGCCAGAATAGTCCATAGGGCAGGAGGCGCCTACCGGTATCTCCTGTTTCTGTAGCGGGGTGCAGCTTGATGTATAAGTACAACCCCTAGACAGACTAGCTTCCTATCTACTATAAATCAAATTAGCTTACTAGGCTTGTATCATGCAGCTTCTACTTTCCAAGCAAAGGAAAACAAAAAGTAGAGGAACACAATACTGCTGAATCATGTTAGGCTTCATTGCCTCTTTTCCGTCCATTGAAGCAGCTGATTCCCACTGTTTTAAAAAATAAATATGTATTTAACCTTTATTTAACTAGGCAAGTCAGTTCAGAACAAATTCTTATTAACAATGACGACCTACACCGGCCAAACCCGGACGACGCTGGGCCAATTGTGCACCACTCTATGGGACTCCCAATCTCGGCCAGTTGTGATACAGCCTGCCATAATAATGTGCTCACTGCTCATCCTCTCTCCCCATTGGCTTTCTGCGCCTTTACTCAATCACAGCATCTGAACTAGCCAGCCCCCATGAAAAACCCACATTTTACATGTTACAGCAAGCTGAAAATAACTCCCAACATGCATAGACATGAAAGGGCCTTTTAAAAACAGTAAAAAAAAAAAACATCAAATTGCTTTTTATTTCATCTCCTTCCAGAAAGTTTTTTTCCTTTATAACGCTTTGACTTTATATGGCAAGGTGCTCTAACAATTAGCAGCAGTGACAGTGAGGACGTCCTGTGGTGAAAAGGGAGGCTGAATGTCTGTTGCTGTGTGTTGCGGAGTGTGTTGCTCATTAGGAGTGAACACACATTGAGGGGTTCCAGACTCAGACACATTTCCCTGATAAACCCCATCATAAAGCTAAAAGCCCATCCGTTGTTACACTGTTGAAATACCACCTTAATATCACAAACACACGACATGACTAGTTGTTCCAGAAAGAAGTCCGGTCAGCCCATTCCCATGGGAAGAGTAACATGAGAGGGAAGTGACGTGATATAGTAGGTTTCATAATGTAGGCCTACCTCGTCAAGGCAGTTTGGTTTCTATGGTTTGGAAGGGGCTGTTGTTTCTGAATAAAAGCATGAAAGAGGAATAAAAAAAAAAGTTGAATAAAAGTTGAAAAGAAGCCCTTGTTGTTCTCCTTTTTGACTGAGGTTCAGTCCTGATTACAGTTTATCTTTTTATGACTGTTCTCAGCATGGATCTCTCCTGTAACTATGTCTATATCTAAGTAACTGTGTCTCTCCCCTTCCCCCTGTCTATAGGTGTGTGCAGTAACGAGGTGCTGGTCCCAGAGAGGGTGAGTGCTGTGCTGGGGAAGAACATTACTCTGGGCTGCAGGGTGGAGGTGGGCACCAACCTCAGCCTCACCCAGAGCTCCTGGGAGCGTCGCCTGCCCTCAGGCACTATCACCCTGGCCGTCTTCAACCCCCAGTTTGGCATCTCCATCTCCCCAGACTACACCAGACGCCTGTCCTTCCTGAACCCTTCCGTGCACGATGCCACAATCGTCCTGGAAGGCGTGGGATTTCAGGACATCGGGTCTTACACGTGTAAAGTGGCGACGTTCCCACTGGGCAACACGCAGGCATCCACCACCGTCAATATACTAGGTATGTGGAACTCTTAGACCGCTTCAGACCTGGTCAATTGACCTTATTCCCTTTATAGTGCACTACTATTGACCAGGACCTGCATTGGGCTCTAGTCAAAAGTAGTGCACTATAGATGAAATAGGGTGCCATTTTGGATGCTACACCAATGGGCCCAGGTCAAAAGCAGTGCTCTAAATGGGGAATAGGCTGTCATTTGGGATACAGACACTCGGCGTCCGCCATAAAGAAACAGTTACTTTTTGTACTGTAGAAGCATATAGCACCAGCTCCATTTTACCTGGATTTCCTTTCTCAGAAAATGTTCTCATTGTCCCCATGAATTATAGGAGGTCAGTTCAGACTTGATAAATATTCATACAGCTAGCCTTATTACTGTAGGAGCCAAATGCCACATAGATTTACTGACTTAATATAAACAAATCCACACGTAAAGGTTCCAACTCGTATGGACACATTATAAAGTAGCACCTTACTGAGAGTGAACTTTAAGGATTGTTGTGCGGTCAGCATGTGTTTCCACCCCTATAATGGTTGATTGGATTGTGGACGGTGATGAAAGCTGCAGCCAGCCAGGCTTCATGTGTATCTCTCCTGAGGCTGAGTCCCAAATAGCACCTTATGCCCTATGTAGTGCACTACTTTTGACTGGTGAAAGTAGTGCACAATATAGGGAATAGGGTGCCATTTGACACTCGGCCTCAGGCAGGCTCTGATGACTAATGAGGGCTACATTAAGTGCTGCTGTGACAGGATGCTGCCTGCCTCGACTCAGTGTCTGGGCCTCCACAGCCTTCCATTAGCCCACATTTACCTTTAGTCTTTCTGTCTCCCAAATGGCATGGTCTTCTCTAGTGCACTGCTTTTGACCAGGGGCCATGGGGAATAGTGTAATTTGGGACGTAACCTTGGCTTCCACCTGCCTTCCTTTACTCTGTGTTGTTTATTGGGGGTGTTTTATTTCTTACCACTGTGAGTGGATACACTCCTCTTCTGAGAATAATCACTGATATAAAAACAAAAAGCTCATAGCTTCCCTTTCAACAACGGTTGTAAGAATGTAATAGTCTGTGACAGATTTGAATCTTATAAGAGGAGTGCAGTGTACATTCAGGTAATGAAACCCCCCCACCCCCCATTCTCTATTTCTCGTTCTGTCTCTCTCTCCCACCCCCTTCCTCCTAACCTTACAAAAGGCAAAGGGTTACATTTTAATGGTAGGAGGAGCTTTGCTACTTTAGCCTCAAGCCCCCACCTGTAAACAATGGCAAAGGAATAATACACCAGCACCGAAACTCTGAGAATTAGAATGACCTTTTGTTTGGGATTGTTATTGCTGACAAGGAAGTGAGAAACATTATGCAGTTTTCTAAGAGACTGAGTTTCTGCTAAGACTTAAAAGAGAAAACAAGACAACACTTAAAAAAGCTGCATTAATGAAGATGTCAAGTGATGATACTAGACCTGACATTGCGGCAAACTCCACAGTCTGGCCCAGTCCCACTTTAACTTTCTGAGTTATTGTATCATCAAACCATAAGCGGTCTTCTGCTCAGGCACAGATCTCTCTGTATGACTCACTGATAGCCATGTTTTACTGTCCATGACATGCATTTGATGTGGAGCAATAACATCTTCTCTTTTCAGCTGAGTCATAAAAACTAAAAAGAACATAACCTCGCAGCAGTGCAGTGACATGGCAAGACTTATTCAATTGTTGAGGGTCAAATTAAATTTTTATGTTTTATTGTTAGAAGTTGTTTCATTAGATAATCAAAATATCCATTCTCTATGATTTACTTGATCATCCAATGAGCCCCATAAATGCAGAGATTGGTGATAATTGTAATTATTTTTAAGTGTACTGATTGATATGTCAAAACTGTGGAGATACTGCATGGTTTGACCACTGGCCTTACAGTTGAACTGTAGTCCTGGTTGGCTGGCTTTGTCAGCCTTTACTATTCAGTTCAACCAAAAATAATTTGCAGCATTTTCATTTAATTTCTGCATTTCCTGCACTAATTTGACATAATTTCCACACTTCCATGTAGGGCTCCACGATATGGGCAAACAATCTAGTCCTTAATTTTCAGTGAACTGTTGAAATCATGAAAATAGAATGATTATTCTAATTCTATAGTTATAATATAGTAGTGGGCACTTTGAATAGTGTTGTTTGACATGATAATGAACATTTATTAGCTAGCTAAACAACTAACAAGCGATTAACATTAGTGGCTAACAGGATTTCGGCCCAACTTGCGTAGAAAATACAATCTAGCTGTTTGCATATGTAAGAAACACAAACGAATAGTGTAATTATATAATGCTAGTGGATTTATATTAAGAAGCAAAGTGAAAACTGCATCGTTTTCTTCAACTTTGTTGCATGTGCTGCATTGACCATTCAGACTGAATGCAAGTATCTGTCTCGTGTTCCAGGAACAACAAATGCGCTCCTTGAGTGACGGGGCGGCAGTGTGGAAAGTGAGTGTGGAAAGCGGCATGGAGAGAGAGTGGAGAGAGATGACTCAAGAAGCGAAGTAAACTATAAAAATCTATGTTATACACTGTATCACATTTAACAAAGCAAAACATTCAAATACCGTTATAGAAGGTAAAGTAAAAACCCAAAATGGATCATGAATCAATACCAGTTGTCAGGCTGGTAGGTGTAACTGGTGTAGAAAGTCAGGCGCAGGAGAGCAGAGATGAGTGAAACAACGCACTTTACTCGACAGCACAAAGTAAACCATTTACAAAGTGCTAAAAGAACGGTTACCACAAAAACATGGGTGATAAACAGCACCCGGTACAAACCAGCCGGAACATACCGACCGGAACAAAATAACAATCACACACAAAGACATGGGGGAAACAGAGGGTTAAATACATGACCAGTAATTGGGAAATGAAAACCAGGTGTGTGGAAAAACGAGACAAAACAAATGGAAAAATGACAAATGGATCGGCGATGGCTAGAAGACCGGTGACGTCGACCGCCGAACACCACCCGAACGAGGAGAGGCATCAACTTCGGCCGAAGTCGTGACACCAGTATATCGTAAAATAAGGTATACCGCCCAGCCCTACGCGTTCATGGGAGCATAGCGGAACTGGGTAGTGCGTGGGTGAGACAGGGCCAACACGGCTCCTAATGCCCACTCTCTGCCTGTCTGAAGGAAAATCATTACCCTCTGCACTCAACAAGATAGATCTGAACCACCCCCTCCTGACAGCCTCTCCAAATTAGCACGTACCCCTGATTTGGTTACACTGGCGGGAAGGGGATAAGGGGGTGGGCTATGGGCTATGGGGTGCCATGATGCCCCCTTAACACAACAGAGCTACTGTGCTCGGTCAGTCAGTGGGATGGGGAGGGGGAGTGTTAATTAGATGAGGGTGTGGGGCACAATGTGAGCAGGTTGATTGAGATGGCTGCATGATGCCTGGGCATAGGAAACAGGTATATTTTTAGAAGAGGGAGTCTCTGGGGTGTCGTTCCACTGTGAGGAGGGGTACGGCAGATGTCTGGGGGCGATGGCCTTGTCTGGAGGATCTGTATGTGTGCCCCACATGCCACACTGTCACTGTGAAATGAAGTCCAGCAGCTGTTAGTGCCGTGCCCTCTGCAAGGAGAGAAGGAGACCATGAACAGAGAGAAAGAGAGGGGGAAGGAGAAATGGACATGGCAAAGCGAGAGAGCAGGGTAGGGGAGATTCAGTAGCCTGACAACTGACACTAAATGTTTCTGCTGCTCTGTCATTCGCTACAAACTTTAGTCTGAGACTACCGTCATTGAAGTTGTTTGTGTTGACAAGGGGCAGGAGGGGCGTTGTACAAAATAAAGTTGTCTCTAACCAATCGGAGTATCAAAGCCAATGCCAAATTTTCAAACCACTGCTTTACCCACGTGTGTTCTGGCTCTGGCCCAACCCATTGGTTTCTGGACCAATCAGACTGTCCCAAACGTGTTTGCGTTCGGTGAAAGGTCGGGGAGGTACTCAGATCCAGACTCCTTGCAGAGAACAAACTAACATCATTGGGTGTGGCGTAGCGGTTGGCCGGAGCAAGGAATCTGGGTAGCCAGGCAAGAGATTCAGATGAGTAATGATGGAAAAGAAAGGCAGCCTGACAGCTCCTTGAATCATAGATCTTAACACTAGAGCCAATTTGTGAAGTGGAGTAGTGCTTTCTAGCCTCTCTCCCTCTCCTGAACCTGTGGAATTGTGCTAATGAAATTCCACAAAATACACAACATGCACAGCATCAGATTAGCAAAAAAATGGAACTGCACATTATCCAAACAGGTTGACTCATGAAAGCCTTTAGCCTAGCGTATTTACTTCACACAAAGTTGCCATAAATTCAAAGCACACGCATAATTGGCATTGCAGGACTGCAGACGCGAACGCAGTTAATAAACCCTATAGGAAACGCCTACAGTATATCCTATAAAATAATTTGTGTCTCTTTGAGCAGTCATTGTGACTCTTCAGACAGTCACAAATTTAGTAGGCCTAGGCACAATTCACTACATAGGCATCTCTGTCACAGACATGTAGCCTGTTAACAATTCAGAGGCACGAGGGAAATTTCTATCTTCTCCTGTCCTAGAGCCTAGGCTATTTTCCTATCCAGTCCCAATCCTACGGAGAAATCCGGACTCCTGTCTCGCATGAAAATTCATAACTTTATTCTGTAGGTTGCATTATCAAAGCACTTCTTTCTCCTATGCATGTCAAAATACCGCTATAATGTTTCCCCCTCTTCTCTGCGCAGTCTCGTACTTGCTAGCCAAGTGAGCGCTTCGGTAGAGAATGTGTTATCAACAAACGATATGAGAGTAGATATCGATATTTTAGAACAAGAGTTGGTCCCTGTTAAGATATGTACCTTGATATTGAAAATATTTCCACTCTTCATCTCCTCGTTATTCATGAGCTGATCTGCTATCTGTATAATCATCAACTAGATTTTGCCAAATATAGGAGATATTCCGTCATTCGTTAAAAGGAGGTTATCTAGCAGGTTTAGCAACTTTGGTCATTTAACTTTTTTTGACTACTGTCACAAAGTTTGTATGATTCAACAACGCTATACTCTGGGTGTGCTCTGTGAAATGCGCTGAATTAATTGAGGAACATGATAAGGCTCTGAATTTATGGACGGCCTGTTTTGCAATTCACAACAATGTCATTGCTGATCAAAGATAGTTACTAAATATCAGTTTCATTTGCTCTTATTTGAGGAGAACCTTGGCATAGTGACCATATCTTGGTTTTAAACCCTTTAAATGGGCACTTCTGATTTTTGCGGTATTTCTTTGCGGTATTTCCTTGGACTCTCGGGATAAATATGACTTATTTTTATCTTTAGTATTATGTCTGTCGGTGCACTAGAACAGTGAGAGTAGTGGTCTGTGAAACAGGTAGAGTGTTATGTTACAGCGGTCACTGTCCGTTCACATGGATCTGTTTATGCTTCTCTATTGAGAGAAATCTGTGTCACGACTGATGTCTCAACCCACAGTAACTCAGCATCCTCACAGGAAGCCGGTGTAACATAACCCTAGCTCTAAAGCACTGAATAGCAGCACACATTAACAGCAACCCAACCCACACAATGAAACACAGACACACACAACAGCACGGAGTATTATGTCTGACATTGCTCTGTGTTAAACTGTTTTTCTAAGTCATTATGAACCGTATTAGCAAGCCATGAGTAGTAGGAGCAGTTTGAAAGTACAGCATTTACAACACAAAATCCATTGTTTTGGTTTAGGAGGAAGGGAATATAATTCAAACAGCTTCATGGAGATGCTCCAAAAGTCACTCTAATATAAATGTCTTGGTCGATGCTGCACAGTAATTTTCCTTTCATATACACAGAAACATGTCTCACAGACGTCTCCATCTCCAGCAAAATAACAATAAAAAGAGTTGAGTTCCCTTCAAAGTGCTCCTATAGTATCAGATTGCTTGGCTCATCAATTTTTAATAGATATCTGTGAAATGCAGGAAATCAATCTACTGTGTCTGGCAGCAGAGTGTATGAGTGTCCCATGGCCACTTCCTCCTCTCTGTCCATATCCCCGTCCATGTTTTATGATGCACATTATTTATTCATCTTCCATATACAAAATATCAATACTCATTTTGTAATCTATTCTATTTTGTCATCTCTCCGAGAGACCCTTTTCCTCTTTCTCCCACTCCATCTCTCTCTCTTTCTCTCTCTCTCAATGTTTTTGTCTGTATGTACAGTATATTTTCTATGCCGCTAAGTGAATTGCCTCATTGGGAACATTATAGTTTTATAATCTTATCTCTCTCTCCCCTAGTGGAGCCCAAGGTCTACGTCTCCGCCGGATCTACGGCCCTGGTGGATGGTGGTAATGAATCAGTGGCGGCCACCTGCATAGCAGAGCGCGGCCGGCCTGCAGCCGAGGTGTCCTGGGAGACTGAGCTGTTTGGCCGCTCTGAGGTCCAGACGCAGGATGAGCCCAACGGCACCTCCACCACGCAGGTACAAACAGAACAGAGCTACTGCTTTGACATTACACCACAGTACCGTGTTTCAAACGGCAACTTATTCCCTACATAGTGCACTACTTTTGACGAAGGCCAGTTTTTGTCAGTTTTGCCCTGGTCAAAAGTAGTGCAAAATATAAAGGGAATAGGGTGCCATTTGGGACACAGGCATGGTCTCACACACAATCAACCTCCTCATGGGGTGTATGTACAGTACCAGTCAAAGGTTTGGACAAACCTACTCTTTCCAGAGTTGTTGCTACATTGTAGAATAATAGTGAAGACATCATAACTATGAAATAACACTTATGGAATCACTTAGTAATCAAAAAAGTGTTAAGATTATTCAAAGTAGCAACCCTTTGCCTTGATGACAGCTTTGCACACTCTTGACATTCTCTCAACCAGATTCACAAGGTAGTCATCTGGAATACATTTCAATTAACAGGTGTGCCTTGTGAAAAGTTACTTAATGCGTTTGAGCCAATCAGTTGTGTTGTGACTAGGGCTGTGACGGTCGCGAAATTCTCAGTCGGTGATTGTTAAGCAAATAACTGTCGGCCTCACGGTAATTGAGCGTTAATTAACATAAACACATTTAGCTTCTCCTGGCTTCCACGCCTACAAGCCATTTTTAAGTCTAATAAATCCATGTAGTATAGCATACACCTTCACAATAAATCCATTATTTATGTTAGACAGGTCTAAAGAAGCATGATATGAAGAAAATGTAGTCTATTTCAGAAGAAAAGAATAGCATACTCTGAGTTGTCCTTATGTTAGGTCCTGATGTGGCTATGCCAAATGGCTGTGGGCTACACTAGTTCATTTAGCAGACAAGATTTGCTTATAATTCCGTGGCATTATTTTATAGTATGAAGAATACAATTGTGATTTGAGGGAGTGTGCTCTATTCTGTGTTAAGCCGTTAACAAAGGTACTCCTATATGCTTAATTTAGAGTTATTCATGTAACTTTAGTTATTCTACGAAGGTTGGGCTATATGTGTAGATTTTTTATACATTGTAAAGCTGCATGATGAGACCAATGGTGATTTGAAAAACGTTGCTTGAAAGGCATGAGCTCTACTTTGTTTTTTTGAGCAGGCTGTACACACTCCAATAGTTTCTCATTCATAATTTGACAAACACTTGATAATGCCTCGAATTTCACGGCAGCATCCCCTTTGTTGCCGTAATGCACCCTAAAATAATTCATGCCTTTTGCGGCCCGGAGTGCTGCGTTGTGCCTTTCTCCCTGAGTGTTCTGCGCATTCCAAAGCGTCTATCACTCACACAGCTCTCCGTCACTTGATCGGGTCTTTCTCACAGGCTACAAGTGAAGACAGACACATCAAATCAAATGTATTTATATAGCCCTTCGTACATCAGCTGATATCTCAAAGTGCTGTACAGAAACCCAGCCTAAAACCCCAAACAGCAAGCAATGCAGGTGTAGAAGCACGGTGGCTAGGAAAAACTCCCTAGAAAGGCCAAAACCTAGGAAGAAACCTAGGGAGGAACCAGGCTATGTGGGGTGGCCAGTACTCTTCTGGCTGTGCCGGGTGGAGATTATAACAGAACATGGCCAAGATGTTCAAATGTTCATAAATGACCAGCATTGTCAAATAATAATAATCACAGGCAGAACAGTTGAAACTGGAGCAGCAGCATGGCCAGGTGGACTGGGGACAGCAAGGAGTCATCATGTCGGGTAGTCCTGAGGCATGGTCCTAGGGCTCAGGTCCCCCGAGAGAGAGAAAGAAAGAGAGAATTAGAGAGAGCATACTTAAATTCACACAGGACACCGGATAGGACAGGAGAAGTACTCCAGATATAACAAACTGACCCTAGCCCCCCGACACAAACTACTGCAGCATAAATACTGGAGGCTGAGACAGGAGGGGTCAGGAGACACTGTGGCCCCATCCGAGGACACCCCCGGACAGGGCCAAACAGGAAGGATATAACCCCACCCACTTTGCCAAAGCACAGCCCCCACACCACTAGAGGGATATCTTCAACCACCAACTTACCATCCTGAGACAAGGCCGAATATAGCCCACAAAGATCTCTGCCACGGCACAACCCAAGGGGGGGCGCCAACCCAGACAGGAAGATCACATCAGTGACTCAACCCACTCAAGTGACGCACCCCTCCTAGGGACGGCATGAAAGAGCACCAGTAAGCCAGTGACTCAGCCCCTGTAATAGGGTTAGAGGCAGAGAATCCCAGTGGAAAGAGGGGAACCGGCCAGGCAGAGACAGCAAGGGCGGTTCGTTGCTCCAGAGCCTTTCCGTTCACCTTCACACTCCTGGGCCAGACTACACTCAATCATATGACCCACAGAAGAGATGAGTCTTCAGTAAATACTTAAAGGTTGAGACCGAGTTTGCGTCTCTCACATGGGTAGGATGCATCTGCTTGCTTCCTTATCCAATTCCGAGGTGCATATTGAAGATATTGGAAGAAGTGTCCACAAGATGAGTAGGTAACGAACAGCTAAAGCACTAGCCTATGTCAGTCTACTCTCCCCCATAATACAAAAGTTGACCTATTCTATTCTGTGCGAGAAATAAATATTCCATACATAGTCTGGGACAGTGGGATGTGATAGATCCCAAATGAATAGCATCCCCAAAACTTTTTTATGCAGTGTGGCTGACGCAACAGATCAGAATGTTTAGCTTAAAATGTTGATAAACTATTAGGCTATTTCTTCACATTATAAGCTCAGCAATGCGCACATTATAGAAGGCTATAAGCGCAAATGTTTCATTATCGGAAAACACTGTTATCAAAAGTGACCGCAAATGCAATTATGCATTATGCAATCTTTATTGTGAAAATTATCTTACCCAAATTTGAAACTCACGCGCTGGATATATGCCAGTTGTAAAGCGGATTAATGTGCTTAATTTTAAGAAGTTATTTGGCCACTTTAGTTGTGATACAAACCTTATTAAAACGTATAGGCCTATGGGCTAGGCTACATGAGGTGTGCGACTACCATTCGAACAAGTCGCAAAAAAAGGCATTGTTTCTTATGCTGGGCATCATTCACAAGTGATAATATATCATTCACAAGTGATAGGCTAATATTAATATCAGACTATTCTTGATTTATTATTGTCTTTACATATACTAAATAATAGATGTGTGACATTTGTTTTGATTTAGAATGGACCATTATTATGCACCTGTACCAAAACAGGGGCACCCAGGAAAAAATAAATGTCATTTATGCACTAAATAGCGAATGGAGGACGCTTTTCCCCTTGGTTTATTTTCATGCCAGACAGGTAGTCTATACTCCTGTTGTAAATATAAGCAATGTGCTTAATATTAGGAAAGTTGAGAAGTAAATATAGTAGGCCTAGCCTATAGAAAGCTGAGGGAATCCTCCTCTTTTTAATAGCGGCCATCTCCCGCAATTGCATAGCCTAAAGAAATGTTAAGCAACATGAGTTCATGTGCTCTCATGAAAGGGTTTGATTAGATTTTCAAATACATTTGATGTCAGAGTAATTTGAGGGACAAAAGAGTGCTGAGTACCAGGCAGTTAGTAAGTTTGGTAGACTACTAAAGACCAGCAGCAGCATCAGAGCTTGGAGAAGCCTAATTACCATGACTAAACGATGTGGCGGTAATACGGTCACCGCAGCAGCCCTACTTTTGACAAGGTAGGAGTGGTATACAAGAAGACTTGGTAAAAGACCAAGTCCATATTATGGCAAGAACTGCTCAAATAAGCAAAGCAAAACAACAGTCTATCATTACTTTAACATTGTATAGTCTTAACATTCTGTATACTCCCCTACAACCAAAGAAAAACTGCTTAATTGAATTTTAAACCCCAAATCTATTTTGCATGAAGAAACAACCTGTCATTCATCACAAACTTTGTGAATATCTGGGTTTTCCCTCTTCACAATGCAGAAAGATTGCATTTAATCAGTGGACACCACTCGTTTTTTTACAACACACCTGTCATAATTGTTTTCTTTACTAAAGTAGAGGTTTATTATTATTATTGCTAAAGGTACTGCGTAGGTGTAAACACACTTTTTTTTAGCAAGAGATAGCACTTGTATAGCCTAAGAAAGTAGCAGAAATGTGCAGAAAGTAGTTTTGAATGCATTTTATTGAAGGGAAATAATAACAGTCTTGAACTTTTTTTGTCAACATAGTGATATATTCTTATATACTGTACAATGAGGAATTCAACTACAAAATACTAGTCTTCTCCCATTCTTTGAACCATACCCCCACCCACAAGGTGTATAAACAACAACAATAAATAAGAATAAAATAAGATAATAGATACAAAACAAAAACGTGAAGAACATAAATCAATAAACTCTAATTAGCACATGTAGGACAGTATGCAAGTGTGTGTGCATGGACTTTGCAGGTGTATTTCTCACATGTGCAGCACAGAGTATTTGTTTTACAGTTGTCGTGTCTTTGGCATCATTAAACTGAAGATGAATCTTTATCAAATGACTCTGATTAAACTGATTAATCATGTAACTGTAATTGACTAGGAAGTTGGGGCACCAAGGAAAATATTCAGATTACAAAGTTATAATTTTCCTAATATAACTTTGCAGATATTTTCATATCTGATCAATAGTCTTCTGATTAATTCATTCTTCTTTACCTCATATTAGTCTCATTCCAAACGTTGTAAATTGTTGGTTATCTGCACGAACCCAGTCTTCACTATGAGTCATCCATACATCAATTGTCTTAAATCATTTATTTGTTAACTAACTAAACAATCACAGAAGTGCACACACAAACAAACAAAGTAAATATGGTTACAAGAAATGATGTTTAAAAGTTTGTTTCTGTTGGAGAGTTTGTCCGCCCTCTCTGTCGTGGTTAGAATGGATAGTTCAGAGTGACAGTCATTCATGTCGTTATGGATAGATGTTTCGGTGGTTGTTGGTCTTCGCGTTCAATGATACCGAATTCCTAGCTGCAGACTAGTAATTAATATCAAAGACTTGATCTTATTCTGTCGGTATCGATAGTCTAAGAGTTTAACCACGTGGTATGGTTAAAAGATTCAGCCATCTACTCAAACATTGGCCCTCTCGTTATCGAGGTAAGTTGGTCTGCAACCTTTGTCCTCTCGTAATTGAGGGAAACATGGTCTGTTGAGAAATTCTCAAAGTCGGGGATTTATTCGGGAGAGCAGAAAAGGGCTGTCTCATGACGCCAGGTCCGAACTGGGCTCATGGGCGGTGATTTAGTTAAACTCAAAAGGGAATTGGAGTTTCCTTCATTTAACAGTCCAAAATCACATTACACAATTTTACAAACAGTATCATCTTCACTCATTCATCTTATACAACAATTAGATGTAAACCTCATATCTGAGGCTATTATATAAACAGCGTTATGGTAATGTGGCCGTATTGTCTCCCATGAGTGTCACAAAATTGTACCAAACGGACCAGTTCGTAGCTGGATTCTTCACCGATCTTTTATACCTTCTCCAGAACACAAATGTTGTTCGGACCTCAAGTTCTGTGACGTGGAAGAAATTCCTTTGTTCTCTTTGAAAATTCACTCTGTCTCTATACTGTGGCCATGAGGAGATATCATCTCCTCCAGGAATTTACGACCTCTCTCTGACCACAGCAGCCTGGGTGTAGGAGACAGGGAGAGGGGGATGGGGTGTGCTGTACCCAAAGAGGGCAATGTCATGACACAGTCATTCTTTGGGGGGGAAGAATTGGCATCTCCTCCTCGTGCCTGCCCCAGCTGCAGCCTCAGGTGGATCAGGACAAGAGTCAGCCCCCTGAACAGCTTTCACAAGTGCTGCAGAGGCTGCTGTGCGGGGGAGGCGCTCCCTTTGAATGTATGGGGTTTCAAGTGACTTTCCCAGCTGCTCCAGGAACACCCTCCTCTTGTTCCGCTTATCAGGCATCCAGGTAGGGTTAATCTTGTTCAATATCACGAAGGTATTTACACATCAATGATGTTATGGAAGATGACCAGGGGCCAGCGGGCAGTCATCCTCCTGCAGCTGTAAGTTCCAATCACCTTGTCCAGGTTGTCCACGCCTCCTTTGTTGTGGTTGTGGTCCAGGATGATGGCTGGCTTCCTGTCCTCACGATCACTGATCTCAGCCGTTTTGTGCAGTGTGCTCAGGAGGACCACATTGGGAGGTAAGAAACTAGAGTGGTGGTGGGGTTGAAGGCAATCTTTGATGAGAAGGCCTCTCTCCCCCTTGTTGCGAGGAGTGCAGGGGGAGCTCAGGATTGTTCTTTCTAACTGTGCCAACCATGGTGATCTTCCCCTTCAGGAGCTGCTGGCTGAGCTCATAAGAGGTGAAGAAATTGTTACACGTGACATTGTGCCCCCTCAGTTCATCTGTCACATCAAGCACAACCCGCATCCCCTGGTTCTTCTCCGGGCCTCCACTGGTCAGCTTCCCTGTGTAGACTTGCATCTTCCAAGGGTAGCTGGATTGTGCATCACATGCCACCCATATCTTGATGCCATACTTTGCTGGCTTTCTGGGCATATACTGCCGGAAAAGACAGCGACCTTTTGACAAAAGAGATTACTATCAGTAATTAGTGTCAGTGTCACAGAAAACAATCACATAAATAAATTATATTACAGCAATACATAATACAATTAACAGTGAAAATCACTTACATAGCAGATCTGAAAAAAATGTTTTACCTCTGAATAGAACCAGTTGCTCATCCACTGTTACTTCAGGCCCAGGGTTGTAGAGGTATGGCAGATGCTCCACCCACTTCTCCCAGACCTCTCTTATGGCCACCAGTTTGTCTCTCACATGTCTTGCAGGTCTTGACTCACGGGTATCAAATCATAGCATTCTTGAGAAAGTGTGGTAGACTTTCAGTGGCATCGTGGAATGGAAAATTGCCCTTCCACTCTCTGCATCCCAGAGACTACATGTAGCCTCGGGACCTATGCACACCCGCCAAGATTAGCAGCCCTATGTAGGCACACAGGTCAATCTCATCCATCCTTTTCCAGTTGTCTCCAGGATGAATTTTTCAATGGCTGGTGTGATGAACATGTAGAATGTTGAGGCGATGTCCTGGGCATGGGCAACTGCATGTTTTGTGGGCCTTGGGGTCATTCTTATGACATGTTGTGCCGCCATCCTGCCCTGGTTGTAATATGGTGACAAGGACCATGTTATTTTGCTGTTCTTTGACAAAAATGTCTCTCTTTCAGCTTGGGGGATTTTTCTTCTTCTGAAGATGATGCATCGTGCTCTGGGTTGTATTCTTCCCCATCTTCTTCTTTAGATACCTCCTCCTCTTCTAAATCATTGTTCTCTTGTTCCACCTGGACAAAAAAATGAACTCTAGGAAACATCATCAACTTTTAAGTTGAAAAATGATCATTTAAGGGGTTTTCTCTTAAGACCCTTAAGACAACACAAGGGTTAAGACATGAAGGTCAGTCAATGCGGAACATTTTAAGAACTTTAAAAGTTTCAAGTGCCGTCGCAAAAACCATCAAGCTCTATGATGAAATTGGCTCTCATGAGAACCGCCACAGGAAAGGAAGACCCAGAGTTACCTCTGCTGCAGAGGATAAGTTCATGAGTTACCAGCCTCAGAAATTGCAGTCAAAATAAATGCTTCACAGAGTTCAAGTAAAATACACATCTCAACATCAACTGTTCAGAGGAGACTGCATAAGTCAGGCCTTCATGGTCAAATTGCTACAAAGAAACCACTAATAAAGGACACCAATATGAAGAGGAGACTTGCTTGGGCCAAGAAACACAAACAATGGACATTAGACCAGTGGAAATCTGTCCATTGGTCTGAGGAGTCCAAATTTTAGATTTTTGGTCCCAATCGCCATGTCTTTCTGAGACGCAGAGTAGGTGAACGGATGATCTCCCCTTGTGTGATTCCCACCATGGAACATGGAGGAGGAGGTGTGATGGTGCTTCCCTGGTGACAGGGTGGCTACTTTGAAGAATCTAAAATATATTTTGATTTGTTTAACACTTTTTTGGTTACTACATGATTCCATATGTATTATTTCATAGTTTTGACGTCTTCACTATTATTCTACAATGTAGAAAATATTGAAAATAAAGAAAAACCCTTGAATGAGTAAGTGTGTCCAAACTTTTGACTGGTACTGTGTATAGATCATGAAGCAGGCATGCAAAGCTCACACAAACACTCTTTAAACAAGCTTAAATATTTACACGTCTAACAACATGTCGCCTCCACCACCCAGGTGCGCTACGTGTTGGAGCCACGGAGACACTCCCAGGGCCACACGCTCACCTGCGTGGTGCGCCACCCGGCCCTGCAGACTGAGTTCAGGATTCCCTACGTGCTCAATGTGCAGTGTGAGTGTTTTACATTTCTTTCATTTAACCTTTATTTAACTAGGAAACTCAGTTGAGAACAAATTTGTATTTACAATGACGGTGTTTGGGGGGACCAGGCGGACAGGGCAGCAGAGCAGTAGGGTCATTGAAATGGAACAATTAGATCATCTTTTACATGATGAGTACAGTGCATTCGGAAAGTATTCAGACCCCTTGCCTTTTTCCACATTTTGTTACCATTACAGCCTTATTCTAAAATTGATTAAAAATTGCTCCTCACCAATCTACACACAATACCCCATAATGACAAAGTGAAAACATGTTTTTAGAAATTTTAGCAAATGTATTAAAAATCAAAAACAGAACTACCTTATTTACATACAGTGCCTTCCGAAAGTATTCGGCCCCCTTGAACTTTGCGACCTTTTGCCACATTTCAGGCTTCAAACATAAAGATATAAAACTGTATTTTTTTGTGAAGAATCACCAACAAGTGGGACACAATCATGAAGTGGAACGACATTTATTGGATATTTCAAACTTTTTTAACAAATCACAAACTGAAAAATTGGGCGTGCAAAATTATTCAGCCCCCTTAAGTTAATACTTTGTAGCGCCACCTTTTGCTGCGATTACAGCTGTAAGTCGCTTGGGGTATGTCTCTATCAGTTTTGCACATCGAGAGACTGAATTTTTTTCCCATTCCTCCTTGCAAAACAGCTCGAGCTCAGTGAGGTTGGATGGAGAGCATTTGTGAACAGCAGTTTTCAGTTCTTTCCACAGATTCTCGATTGGATTCAGGTCTGGACTTTGACTTGACTTTGACTTTGACACCTGGATATGTTTATTATTGAACCATTCCATTGTAGATTTTGCTTTATGTTTTGGATCATTGTCTTGTTGGAAGACAAATCTCCGTCCCAGTCTCAGGTCTTTTGCAGACTCCATCAGGTTTTCTTCCAGAATGGTCCTGTATTTGGCTCCATCCATCTTCCCATCAATTTTAACCATCTTCCCTGTCCCTGCTGAAGAAAAGCAGGCCCAAACCATGATGCTGCCACCACCATGTTTGACAGTGGGATGGTGTGAGCTGTGTTGCTTTCACGCCAAACATAACGTTTTGCATTGTTGCCAAAAAGTTCAATTTTGGTTTCATCTGACCAGAGCACCTTCTTCCACATGTTTGGTGTGTCTCCCAGGTGGCTTGTGGCAAACTTTAAACGACACTTTTTATGGATATCTTTAAGAAATGGCTTTCTTCTTGCCACTCTTCCATAAAGGCCAGATTTGTGCAATATACGACTGATTGTTGTCCTATGGACAGAGTCTCCCACCTCAGCTGTAGATCTCTGCAGTTCATCCAGCGTGATCATGGGCCTCTTGGCTGCATCTCTGATCAGTCTTCTCCTTGTATGAGCTGAAAGTTTAGAGGGACGGCCAGGTCTTGGTAGATTTGCAGTGGTCTGATACTCCTTCCATTTCAATATTATCGCTTGCACAGTGCTCCTTGGGATGTTTAAAGCTTGGGAAATCTTTTTGTATCCAAATCCGACTTTAAACTTCTTCACAACAGTATCTCGGACCTGCCTGGTGTGTTCCTTGTTCTTCATGATGCTCTCTGCGCTTTTAACGGACCTCTGAGACTATCACAGTGCAGGTGCATTTATACGGAGACTTGATTACACACAGGTGGATTGTATTTATCATCATTAGTCATTTAGGTCAACATTGGATCATTCAGAGATCCTCACTGAACTTCTGGAGAGAGTTTGCTGCACTGAAAGTAAAGGGGCTGAATAATTTTGCACGCCCAATTTTTCAGTTTTTGATTTGTTAAAAAAGTTTGAAATATCCAATAAATGTCGTTCCACTTCATGATTGTGTCCCACTTGTTGTTGATTCTCCACAAAAAAATACAGTTTTATATCTTTATGTTTGAAGCCTGAAATGTGGCAAAAGGTCGCAAAGTTCAAGGGGGCCGAATACTTTCGCAAGGCACTGTAAGTATTATCAGACCCTTTGCAATGAGACTCGAAAGTGAGCTCAGGTGCATCTTGTTTCCGTTGATCATCCTTGATATGTTTCTACAACTTAATTGGAGTTCACCTGTGGTAAGTTCAATTGACTGGACATGATTTGGAAAGGCACACACCTGTCTATATAAGGTCCCACAGTTCATAGTGCATTTCAGAGCAAAAATCAAGCCATGAGGTCGAAGGAATTGTCTGTAGATCCGAGACAAGATTGTGTCGAGGCACAGATCTGGGGTAGTATACCAAAACATTTCTGCAGCGTTGAAGGTCCCAAAGAAGACAGTGGCCTCCATCATTCTTAAATGGATGAAGTTTGGAACCACCAAGACTCTTCCTAGAGCTGGCTGCCCGGCCAAACTGAGCAATCGGGGGGAGAAGGGCCTTGGTTAGGGATGTGACCAAGAACCCGATGGTCACTCTGACAGATCGCCAGAGTTCCTCTGTGGAGGCACATGACAGCCAGCTTGCAGTTTGCCAAAAGGCGCCTAAAGGACTCAGACCATGAGAAACAAGATTCTCTGGTCTGTTGAAACCAGGATTGAACTCTTTGGCCTGAATACCAAGCGTCATGTCTGGAGGAAACCTGGCACCATCCCTAATGTGAAGGATGGTGGTGGCAGCATCATGCTGTAGGGATGTTTTACATTGGCAGGGACTGGGAGATTGTTCAGGATTGAGGAAAAGATTAACAGAGTAAAGTACAGAGAGATCTTTGATGAAAACCTGCTCCAGGACCTCAGACTGTGGCGAAGGTTCACCTTCCAACAGGACAGCAAACCTAAGCACACAGCCAAGACAATGCAGGAGTGGCTTCGGGAAAAGCCTCTGAATGTCCTTGAGTGGCCCAGCCAGAGCCCGGACTTGAACCCGATCTCACATCTCTGGAGAGACCTGAAAATAACTGTGCAGCGACACTCTTGAGAGGATCTGCAGAGAAGAATGGGAGAAACTCCCCAAATACAGGTGTGCCAAGCTTGTAGCGTCATACCCAAGAAGACTCGAGTCTGTAATTGCCGCCAAAGGTGCTTAAGTAAATGTGTTATTTCATTATTTATTTTTTATATACATTTACAAAAATGTCTGAACGTGTTTTTCCCTTGTCATTATGGGGTATTGTGTGTCGATGAGGGTTTAAAAAAAAAACATTTTTAGAACAAGGCTGTAACGTATCAAAATGTGGAAAAAGTCAAGGGGTCTGAATTCTTTCTGAATGCACTGTATATAGAGCTGTGTGCCACTATGACAAGGAGAGGGGTAGCTCACTATCTTTGTGTTCTGTTTGAGAGGGGTTGCTGTGCTGATAGGTGGGCTTTATGGTAGATGGTTTGTCTTGTCTCAGATACAGCTGCTGCTCATATTTCAGCATGCGCTCTCTGACTACATAAAGATTTAGACAACTGCCACATGTGTCAGTGAAGGGCTGCTGTCTGTATCTGATCTATAATCTGTCATGTCGATAGCCTGTTTTACAGTGCAGTATGCTCAGAGACCAGACCGACTCCCCATCTTCCCTCGTTTCCTCATAAAAGGGCCATTAAAGAGTAATCTTCATTTTATAATCATTGATGCATGCTTCCTTGGCAACCTGAACTGATGAATAGTGTATAGTATCTGTTTGGACTATGTGAGTGCAGGTTAATGAAGGTGTTTTATGAAATATTGATCAAGCCTCAGCAGCAGCAGCAGGGGGAAGAGAGGTGGGGGGAGGTGGGTGCAGAAGGAGGGAGATGCAGAAAGGCGAGGTTAATACAGGAAGAGAAAGGCTTTGGAACTCAATAAATCATGTCAAATGCAGAGGCAGGGGATTTTAAGTGCAAAAGAAGCACAATTTCTCCACAAACAAAGTGCAAAGGTCAACATGACGCATTCATAACGTCTTGTTCCCTGCCCGGCTTTGTACTGTAATACATTCTGCCTGCTCACTCTTCAAAAGTAAAATGGGGGAAATTGGATACCAGAGTCATTGTTTACTACACGTATTACAGTACAGTCAGTGGCATCTGTAATACCTCTGGTAGGCTTCTCTCTGTTCTGTTTGTTTCTGGTGGTGAGCTGCTGGAGAGAGTGGATTGATTATTACCCCTACATCTCCTCACTCTGACCTGTCTGATGTAGCCCTACATCTCCTCTCTCTTTTTCTCTCTCTCTCTCTCTCAACCCCTGTGCTGTAGAATCCTTTGCCTCTGCTTTTTCATTTTGATTATCAGTTTTTATTGTTCTTATATTGCTTGCTTTTCCCCCCTGGGGCGAAAGCTAATTTGTCATCGCTGTACTACAAGGGAGCACATTGGCCATTGTGTACAATGCTTTATTATTATTTTTTATTTTTTATGAATCTCTTGTTTTGTGTAGAACAAATATTATTGGTCAGTTGTGTTATTAAAGGATCCTGATCATAGTGGATCTTATACAATAGGCCTACATGGTATGTACCCTAGTCTACTTTATTACAAAGTAGCTAAGTAACAAATAATAATTATAATAAGATTGTGCTTCTTTTCCAGTTGCTCCTGAGGTGACGGTGGTAGGATATGACCAGAACTGGTTTGTTGGTCAGGACAATGTGAAGCTGGACTGTGGAGCCAAAGCCAACCCACCTGCCCACCACTTCTCCTGGACCAGGTCAGGGTCCTCTAGCTAGCAGCTTACCCACCCACTACACCCCACAACATGCCATACACTGCCCGCGTCACAAATAGCACCCCATTCCCTATGTAGTTTGCTACTTTTGACCAGGGCACATAGTAGTGCACTATAATGAGAATAGGGTGTCATTTCGGAGGTACCACTACTGTGATCATTGCTGGCTAGTAATATCCAGCAATGTTTGTGTATCCCTGTGTTTATATATGATCTCCTTTCTTAACAGGTTGGATGGGCCGATGCCTGACGGTGTGGATATAGTGAACAACACTTTTACTTTCACTCGTCCTCTGGAGAGAAATGACTCTGGACTGTACAGGTGTGAGGTGTCCAATGACATCGGTCCACGCGGTCAGGACGTTCATGTCTGGATACAAGGTGAGAAAGTACGGCCTTGGTTAAACCCTTCAGGCCCACCATGAGATAAAACAGGGCCTGTCTCCATTTGCAACCATTCCAGACACCAGAGGAAAAAAGAGTAACATTGGCACCACAGTATTGGCACCAAAGGTTAAAATTGTTGTGGTTTTGGCAACATTAGATATCTGTGATATCATTAGAGAGTGAGTGTTTCACCCTGTTTGTTTTTAGGAACACAGTGTGCACTAATATGCAACGATATGCCTACTTGTCAATGGGAGCACAGTGTGCAGCAATTTGCCCTTTTTTGTTTCTCTTATTTGTTGTCAAAGGTAATTTTTCAGGGTTGGACACGATGAATAACACACAGATACAGTAACAGACGCTCCCCGTAAAAGGGGATGTGTGCTCCATGCTCTGCTGTAAGAGCTGCATGTTGTTTCCGTTCACTCATCAAGAGATGACTAATGATATTTACTTTAATTGAATACACATTAATGAATGACTGACTTGCAAAACAGACAGAGGACACCCCCCCCCCCCCCCCCCCCCCCCCAAAAAAAAGCTCTATAAACATTGTTTTTCTAAATTTGTCCTCACAACAATACCAGGCTGTCCTGATGCAAGCGAGCACTGCTTGTAGAACACACAGCCAGCAGCTTCCCCATCCCCATCTCCGCTCCCTCTCCTCTCGTCTCCCTCCTCCACCTCTCAGCACATATGAAAGCTGCAGGCTAAGGTTAAATCTAGACTTGGTTTCCTCTATCGTAATCGCTCCTCTTTCACCCCAGCTGCCAAACTAACCCTGATTCAGATGACCATCCTACCCATGCTAGATTACAGAGACATAATTTATAGATTGGCAGGTAAGGGTGCACTCGAGCGGCTAGATGTTCTTCACCATTCGGCCATCAGATTTGCCACCAATGATCCTTATAGGACACATCACTGCACTCTATACTCCTCTGTAAACTGGTCATCTCTGTATACCTGTCGCAAGACCCACTGGTTGATGCTTATTTATAAAACCTTCTTAGGCCTCACTTCCCCCTATCTGAGATATCTACTGCAGCCCACATCCTCCACATATAACACCTGCTCTGCCAGTCACATTCTGTTATAGATCCCCAAAGCACACACATCCATGGGTCGCTCCTCTTTTCAGTTCGCTGCAGCTAGCGACTGGAACGAGCTGCAACAAACACTCAAACTGTAGGGCCCTATGATTTCCTAGATTAGGATAATGCGAACGAAATCACGGAATTTGGTAATAAAAATGCAATCAACTGTAAAACTTGGTATATTGCAGAATTTTCCATAATTTGGCTGATTATTGTAGTAATTTAAATGATTTCATAATTGTAAAATTACAGACGAGTAGGCCTAGAGAAATAATTCCGTTTTCGATTGGGGTGTTTTGGGGGGGAGGGGGTTGGTCGATCATGCGTAGGAACCTTACGTCACCTCACAACTTGGCTGTCACTTTGAGAAACATGTCGAAGAGGCGCCAATTCGTAAAAAAAACTAATTGATCAGTGCAGAGCAATACCCAATGGACTATTATGAGTCAGGCGATAAGCTGTTTTGCACCAAGCTGTTTTAAAGTCTGAAGCCCATGTGAAGAACAGGGAAAAGCACCGTGTTACACGGAACCAAACCAGCTACGCGCGTGCGCCATTGTGCATATATTTATTTTGACAACCCACACCAAAAGTGATCACAACACGCAGGTTAAATTATCAAAACAAACTCTGAACCAATTATATTCATCTGAGGACAGGTCGAAAAGCATTGAACATTTATGGCAATTTTAGCTAGCTAGCTTGCTGTGGCTAGCTAATTTTTCCTGGGATATAAACATTGAGTTGGTTATTTTACCTGAAATGCACAAGGTCCTTTACTCCACCAATTAATCCACACATAAAACAGCCAACCGAATCATTTCTAGTCATCTCTCCTCCTTCCAGGCCTTTTCTTCTCTTGACTTTATATTGCGATTGGCAACTTTCATAAATTAGGTGCATTACCGCCACTGACCTCATTTGTCTTTCAGTCACCCACGTGGGTATAACCAATGAGGAGATGGCACCTGCTTCTATAAACCAATGAGGAGATGGGAGAGGCAGGACTTGCAGTGCGATCTGCGTCAGAAATAGAACTGACTTGGCAACGCAGACGCTCGTTGGCGCGCAGGAGTAGTGTGGGTGCAATAATTGAATAATATATAATATATATATTCTACATTTATTTTGCAACTCTGTAACACTGTTGTTTTGAAAGAGCATATGAATTAAATAAGAATTAAATTAATTAAATAAGTAAAGTGTCTGGACAAATAGCAAAGGCTCTGTAAAGGAGTGAGATGCTCTGGTAGAAAGTCAAGAGAAAAAGGAGATTTAAGAGGGTCAGACCAGTGTGTGTGTGTGTGCGTGTATATGTGTGTATGTGTGTGTGTGAGATGAGTTATTCCCCCCCTCTCTCTGGGAAGTAATGTGAGAAGATGAAACGTGCGAGCAGTGTGGGTGCAATAATTGAATAACATAGATTTCTAAATTTATTTTGCAACGCATGCGACGCAAGCGGTGTGGTTAGCCTGTTAGCCAGAGCATGCCTTTTCAAACGACAATTACTAGTGCAAGCGCATCAGCAGATTCAATGCGATAATTTATTCAGGCCGAGTCTGACATCCCCTTAGAAAAGCTAAGAAAGCTATGGCCGTTTCTAGTGAAGCATTGCAAACAGGGAGGGGAGTTACCAGAAAATGAGAGCAGCCTCCGTCAAACTCACCTGCCCCGTGTGTTCGACCAACATATGACTGCAGTTCTACTGAAGATCCGTGGGAAGAGGTTTACGGTGGTTGTTGACGAAACAACAGATGCAAGGGATTGCAGCGTTCTAACATTGTCATTGGTGAGTTAACTTAACTTGACAGTCTATTAATATACCGTTGCAATAGACTACATTTACATTCTGCAATGTTAATTGTCCACATGCAAATTGTGATATTCCAAACCACAAGCTATCGTGGTGAAATATAGCGATGCATAATGTCAGCAGCCGTCTGCCTCTCCATCTAGCTAACTATCGCAGTATCTATATTGTGCTTACACTTAATTTAAATAACACTTATTTTGTCACAATATTATTTTAGGTTAAAACATCATTAAAGTTTAAATGTTTCCCCTTAAACCACTCGAGTGTTGCTATAGCAGTATGCTTAGGGTTGTCCTGCTGGAAGGTGAACCTCCGTCCCAGTCTCATATCTCTGGAAGACTGAAACAGGTTTCTCCCAAGAATTTCCCTGTATTTAGCGCCATCCATCATTCCTTCAATTGTGACCAGTTTACCAGTCCCTGCCGATGAAAAACATCCCCACAGCATGATGCTGCCACAACCATGTTTCACAGTGGCGATGGTGTTTTTGGAGGTGATGAGAGGTGTTGGGTTTGCGCCCGACATAGCATTTTCCTTGATGGCCAAAAAGCTCAATTTTAGTTTCATCTGACCAGAGGACCTTCTTCCATATGTTTGGGGAGTCTCCCACATGCCTTTTGGCGAACACCAAATGTTTGCTTATTTTTTTATTTTAGCAATGGCTTTTTTCTGGACACTCTTCCGTAAAACCCAGCTCTGTGGAGTGTATGGCTTAAAGTGGTTCTATGGACAGATAATCCAATCTCTGCTGTGGAGCTTTGTAGCTCCTTCAGGGTTATCTTTGGTCTCTTTGTTGCCTCTCTGATTAATGCCCTCATTGCCTGGACCAGGCCCTCTCTTGGCAGGTTTATTGTATTCTTTCCATGTTTTAATAATGGATTTAACGGTACTCCGTGGGATGTTCAAGGTTTCAGATATTTTTTATAACCCAACCCTGATCTGTACTTCTCCACAACTTTGTCCCTGACCTGTTTGGAGAGCTCCTTGGTCTTCATGGTGCCGCTTGCTTGGTGGTGCCTCTTGCTTAGTGGTGTTGCAGACTCTGGGGCCTTTCAGAACAGGTGTATATATATATACTGAGATCATGTGGCAGATCATGTGACACTTAGATTGCACACAGGTGGACTTTATTTAACTAATTATGTGACTTCTGAAGGTAATTGGTTGCACCAGATCTTATTTAGTGGGTGAATACACACCACTTTTCCATTTTGAATTTTTTTAAACAAGTTATTTTTTTAATTTCACTTCACCACTTCACTTTTTGTGTATGTCCATTACATGAAATCCAAATAAAATCAATTTAAATTAAAGGTTGTAATGCAACAAAATAGGAAAACCGCCAAGGGGGATGAATACTTTTGCAAGGCACTAACCTCCCTCCACAGCAACAATCTGATCCTGAATGATGCCTGGGCAGTGGTCACAAATAATGCCTCCTACTGCCTGAAGGCATACAAGGAGGTTCTGAAAGGAGTGTTGCCCAACAGTGTCCATGTAACCTGTCTCTGCCATGTTATCAATCTGGTGGGTGAGACCTGGCAGCGCTACAAATATTTCTCTGAAGTTGCATCACTTGTGACATGGATGAGATCTGTCTTCTTCAAGAAGCCTGTCAGAAAATAGGTGAGCTTCCTCATTGTGAAGGAGTTTGTGCAGGTCAAGGCTCCTTCTGAAGCAGTGAGCTCCAGATGGAATAGCTGGTTTGAGGCAGTGAAGTACCATGCAGAGCATGTTCATCTGTACAGAGTTTTTGTTGGCAGAAAAGTCATCATCCCAGGCAGTCACAAACATCCTCAGCCAGCTGGAAATGGAGGAGAAGGTTGCTGCATTGTTGCCTAGATTATTGCATTACTCTTTTCATTCATAATGAAACACTAAATTGAATTATTTTCCTTGATAAAAAAATATTGCAATTTTGTGTTGCATCATTAAAAATGTACTGTTATATCTTATTAAATTGTTGACGTTTTATTCATTCACATTATTATTAGATAGATTATTATCTGATGATAAAATTAGCGTAAATCGTAAAACACAGAATTCAGAAAAATGTAAATGGAAAAAACGGAATTTGGGATAAATAAAACAGAATTTGGAGGGGGAAAAAATGATTTCATATGGCCCTAAAACGGAACAGTTTTATCTCAATCTCTTCATTCAAAGACTCAGTCATGGACACTCTTACTGACAGTTGTGGCTGCTTTGTGTGATGTATTGTTGTCTCTACCTTCTTGCCCTTTGTGCTGTTGTCTGTGCCCAATAATGTTTGTACCATGTTTTGTGCTACTACCATGTTGTGTTGCTACCATGTTGTTATGTTGTGTTGCTACCATGCTGTGTTATCATGTGTTGCTGCCTTGCTGTGTTGTCTTAGGTCTCTCTTTATGTAGTGTTGTGTTGTCTCGTCATGATGTGTGTTTTGTCCTATATTTATATTTTATTTATTGTAAATGTTTAATCCCAGCCCCCATGTCACGCCCTGACCTTAGAGATCCTTTTTATTCTCTATTTTGGTTAGGTCAAGGTGTGACTAGGATGGGTACTCTAGTTTTTGCATTTCTATGTTGGCCTGGTATGGTTCCCAATTAGAGGCAGCTGTCTATCGTTCTCTGATTGGGGATAATATTTAGGCAGCCTTTTTCCACCTGTTTTGTGTGGGATCTTGTTTTTGTATTGTTGCTGTTGATCCCTACAAGGCTGTACGTTTCGTTGGTTTTCTCTTTCTTGTTTTGTTGCTGCTTATCATTAATAAATATGATTAACCTACCCCACGCTGCATCTTGGTCCAACTATTCTTACAACGACGAGCGTGACACCCCATCCCCGCAGGATGCCTTCTGCCTTTTGGTAGGCTGTCATTGTAAATAAGAATGTGTTCTAAACTGACTTGCCTAGTTAAATAAAGGTTAAAAAAAAAAAAAAAATAATCCTCCTCTCATCTCCCTCCTCATCTCCCTCCTTTCTTTTCATGTTTGGCTTCTCTATTATTCTTTATGTATGGAGCATGACAACTGTGCTCTTCTTGTATTTTAATTTCCCCTTTCCTTCTAATCTATATCCAAACATAAGGACTCCTACTCTTGGACACATTCTCCCCTGGCACACAATCTCTCTGATTTCTCACTGAGAGGGAGAACAGACTGGAGGAGCCTCAAACTAAAGCAGGTGGTCAGTCTTCATCTGTGAGTAGGCCGGGTTTAGACGGGTCTCACTCGTTCGAAAACTATGTGTGCGCCCCAAATTATACCCGGTTCCCTATATAGTGCACTACTTTTGACCAAGGCGTACACAGGGGCGCACACGTAGTTTTCCAGCAAGCAGGACTCCAGGGAATAGGGTGCCATGGACAAAGTCTAAAGCTTGGTTGACACCCTGTCCAGGAAGGACTTGCATTGAGCAATTTGGCCTCTTCAAGCCAACAACATGGAGGAGTCCGGCATATGCCGCTTCTCTCACTGAGCCCATGTGGACATGGATGCATCCAGACCTAAGCCACAGTAGCAGGCAGGCAGAGCATGTTTCATCCCCGCCCTTCTCCTTCGTGGCTGTCTCAGATACACAGTGGTGTTTCCACAGTGTACTACATGGTGGGCTGCAGGATATGTGTCCTAAATGGCATCCTATCCCCTATACAGTGCATTACCTTCGACCATGGAGGGTGTATATTGTGCCTATATTGTCCCCTGGTGCTCAGTGCTCCCCATCATACACCATGTCCCTCTCTAGCTACCAGGATGAGATGGCTTAGCCATTTTTTGTACATAATATTTCCTCCATCATTTCCTATAACTTGGTACCCCTGCACATTGACTCTGTACTCGTTACTCATTGTGTATTTATTCCTTGTGTTTCTATTTTTTTATTTGGATTGTTGGGAAGAACCCGTAAGTAGGCATTTCCCAGTTAGTCTACAGCTGTTGTTTATGAAGCATGTGACAAATAAAATGTGATTTTATATGAGGAGATCTAGCTGGGGAGCTTGGAGGTGGTTGTCTTAAGACTAAGGAGGAGATGTTATAGATCAGCTCACTGACCTTGAGCTGCCTCTCCCCTCCCCCTTCTCCCCCTTTACATTATCACTGGTCTCTTAGTCACTGCTTTACAATTGCAGGTTAGTTAGATTCTTGCTAAGTCAGGTAAATTGCAGCCAATATGTAATTAGCTGAAGGCTATGCTTGCTGCCATCCTGGTTGCATTTGATCAGTTGTAGCTTAGACTCTAGTGTTAGGTGGAGATACAAAGCAGTCCTAGTGCAGCTTAGACTCCAGTTTATTTATTTTTTATTTCACCTTTATTTAACCAGGTAGGCTAGTTGAGAACAGGTTCTCATTTGCAACTGCGACCTGGCCAAGATAAAGCAAAGCAGTTCGACACATACAACAACACAGAGTTACACATGGAATAAACAAACATACAATCAATAATACAGTAGAAATATCTATATACAGCATTTGCAAATGAGGTAGGATAAGAGAGGTAAGGCAATAAATAGGCCATGGTGGCAAAGTAATTACAATATAGCAATTAAACACTGGAATGGTAGGATGTGCAGAAGATGAATGTGCAAGTTGAGATCCTAGGGTGCAAGGAGCAAGATAAGTAAATAAATACAGTATGGGGATGAGGTAGATTGGATGGGCTATTTACAGATGAGCTATGTACAGGTGCA
Source organism: Oncorhynchus clarkii lewisi (assembly GCF_045791955.1). NCBI lineage: Eukaryota > Metazoa > Chordata > Actinopteri > Salmoniformes > Salmonidae > Oncorhynchus > Oncorhynchus clarkii. Next base: position 19,490,500 of record NC_092173.1, on the reverse strand, counting down.
GTGATCTGTGAGCTGCTCTGACAGCTGGTGCTTAAAGCTAGTGAGGGAAGTAAGAGTCTCCAGCTTCAGAGATTTTTGCAGTTCGTTTCAGTCATTGGCAGCAGAGAACTGGAAGGAGTGTGTAAGTATTAAGTGGAGATACAAAGCAGTCCTAGTGCAGCTTAGACTCCAGTTTTAAGTGGATTTACAAAGCAGTCCTAGTGCGGCCTTTATTGCTTCTTTGTAGTCAGGCTCTTGATGTTTCTAGAGAAACAGGGTCAGGCTGCTTTTTGTCCTGAAGAGAGGTCAATATTCAGACATAGTAATCCCCTCTCTCTCTCTCTCTGTCTCTCATTTCGATTCAAGGGGGTTTATTGGCATGGGAAACATATGTTTACATTGCCAAAGCAAGTGAAATAGATAATAAACAAAAATGAAATAAACAATGACAAATTAATAGTAAACATTACACTCACAAAAGTTACAAAACAATAAAGGCATTTCAAATGTCATTATGTCTATATACAGTGTTGTAATGATGTCTCTGTCTCTGTCCTTGTTTCTCTCTCTCTGTCTCTGCCTGTCTCGTCTAGCTCTGGGTGTCATCACAGTAACTAACCACTGAAGGACAAATCAGAGGCCGAACCTCACATCGATCACACTGTTTCATCTTCTCACATGACTTCCCAGAGAGAGGGGAATAACTAATCGCACACATACACACACGCACACGCACACACGCACACGCACACACACACACACACACACACACACAACCATGGTCTGACCCTCTTAAATCTCCTTTTTCCTCTTGACTTTCTACCAGAGCCTCTCACTCCTTTACAGAGCCTTTGGTATTTGTCCAGACACTACTTATTTAATTCATATGCTCTTTCAAAACAACAGTGTTACAGAGTTGCAAAATAAATGTAGAAATCTATATTATTCAATTATTGCACCCACACTGCTCACGCGCGCCAATGAAAGTTGCCAATCGCAATATAAATTCAAGAGAAGAAAAGGCCTGGAAGGAGGAGAGATGACTAGAAACGACTCGGTTTACCGTTTTATGTGTGAATTAATTTGTGGTGTAAAGGACCTTGTGCATTTCAGGTAAACTAACATTTATATTCCTGGACAAATGAGCTAGCAACAGCAAGCTAGCTAAATTGCCATAAATGTTTAATGCTTTTCGACCTGTCCCCAAATTAATATAATTGGTTCAGCGTTTGTTTTGATATTTTAACCTGCGTGTTGTGATCGCGTTTGGTGTGGGGGACAAAATACATTTATGCGTGATGGCGCACGATGGTGCACGCGCGCAGCCGGTTTGGGTTCCGTGTTACAATTTCAATTAAGACTAAAGCTTTTTTGTGAACTGTAATTTTCTAAATGTTATTTTCACAGGATATACACATTTGTGTATTCTACTTGTTCTGTATTCAATGATTATACTGTGTCACCAGTCAGATTCATACTAAAGACATTATTAACTGACAATTGTTTTTTTCTTCTCTGTCATGCCATTCCCTCCCTCCATAAACCCTCATCTATGCCCCCCCCCTCACACACCCATCCTCTATCCATCCATCAGATCCTCCCCCCACCACAGCACCAGTCCCCACAACCTCTACTCCCCTCTTCCTGGACACTATTGGCACCAGCACGGCCCCCAACAAGCGTCGAGGAGCGAGCGGCCACTCCACCTCACCCACTCTGGCCTCCCTGTCAGACAGCAGCCTGGGTACCATAGTGGGCGGGGCTGTGGGTGGGGTTCTGTTCCTGGTGCTGCTGCTGATCCTGGGCGGAGCCTGCTTCATGCGCCAGCGGAGGACCTTCAGGGGGGACTACTACACCAAGCAGTACCTGGGCCCCTCCGACATGCAGAAGGAGTCCCAGCTGGACGTGCTCCAGCCCCATGAGCTGCAGGAGGTCTACGGGGACGGGCCGAACTCTACCTACAAGGGCAGCCAGGAGCTGAAACCCAAGCCGGGACTGGGAGGGGACATAATTTACCCCAACGACATCCAGGACAGGGATGATTGGGGCGACGGCCACAGGGGCCTCCGGGAGGGCAGCTACTTCCCTGCTGAGAACCAAAACACCATCCACCACCCCAGAGGGCTGCCCGTTCACACCCCCACAGTGACCAACGGCTCTCCCTACCTGCCGGAGGACTGCTTTGACAACGGCACAGACAGCGAGTATGTGTCCCACATGGATGGGTCTGTGATCTCACGCAGGGAGTGGTATGTCTGAGAGCTCCAGGGGAGCTGGAAAATACCTTTTGGCTCAAAATGACTCGGTGAGACAATAATTTAACAAGCGTTGAAATAGATATATTATAGAGAATTTATATCAGTTCAATAAACAGACTCTTCTTGACAAGAATGAACATTCCCGGCTCATTTGTGTGCTCTGACCCCAAGGACTTCCATATGACTTCCATATGGAGTGTGTTATAACGTCGTGGCATCTCAACAGATGATCGCAGGCTGGGAATGGCAGTAATCTGCTGTCATTATCGGCTTAACTTTAGAACTAGGGTTCATTTGGCAAGGGTTTCTCTGTACTAGGTTGTTTCAACAGATGTGAGCGGTTCACATTGTGTCTTTCTGCTTTTATGTATGTAAACATGACTCATGAGTGTGGCATTTTAGCCCTCATTAGTGAAATATTTATGTTCCTTTTAAACATTCTGAACTATGTTGCATCAATTCAAACCCCTCATATTCAATGACATTTCCCCCAAAATGTACACTTTATTGCTTGCCTGTAATCATATGACTTTTTCAAAAGGTACTATTCTGGTTGCTTCTTTCTGTTGAGAACACCTAAATCATATTGTTATATTTGAGTGCTGAAACTGTTATGTGAAAGGGAAAAAAGGATTCAACAATATGACAATTTGACAAGTTTATGGTTCTAGATGACGATAGAACATATCCACATGTTGATGTGAGCAGGATTGTACAGTGATGTTGTCAGGACTATGAGTTGTGATAGGACTCCATGAGGCACATCGGAGGAACAAATCTCAAGCTTAGCATCTATTTAGGACAGTTTAATGGACATGTTCTTTAGCATTTGTGTACCAACTGGTACCCTATTCCCTATACACTCAGTGGCCAGTTTATTAGGTACACTCATCTAGTCTTGACTCCGCTATCAGCATGGCGCAATAGGAACCTGGGATTCATCGGCCCAGGCAATGTTTTTCTACTCCTCAATTGTCCAGATGTTGGTGACCACTTGTTTTTAGCTGATAGGACTGGAACCTGGTACAGTATGTGTCAGTGTGATCTGTGATGTAGTTTTTCCAGTACACAACCAGGCACCATGACATGGTCTGTGTCCCACATGGCACCCTATTCCTTACGTAGTGCAGTACTTTTGAACAGAGCCCTATGAGCTCTGGTCATAAGTAGTGCACTATATAGGGAATATAGTGCTATTTGGGAAACTGACCAGGATGTTAATGCTACTAAAGGGTTGACATCACCAGTGGTCTCATCTCCATTAGCTTGTATTGACCTAGCATTTCCTGTTCCTTCTTCCCGGCTGCTTCATTCTACCTGAGAAACTAAAGGATCAAAGTGGCCTCTCTAAAGCCTTGCCATTAAAGGAAAGCGATCTCTTCAGTCAACGGGTCGGGGGGGAGGGGAGCATGACTGTTGGAGGAGGGGGTTAAAGAGGTGGTAATCTCCCTGTGGTATTTCCAGATGGGGCTTGGTGGGGCTTGGTTTTTGCCTGAGGCTGCTTTGTTTCTCCTTGTGGGAGTTTGCAGATTGAGGACACACTCTTTTTAATTTGATCCTTATTATTTTTTTGCTCCCAACCCTTTGGTGGTTTATAAAACACTTGGCTATCACACACACACACACACTCCACATGCTGCCTACTGCCTAGAACACTCCAACCCTGCCATGTTCAAAGCCCAGCCCTCACCTCAAAGTTTTAGCTTTTTAATTAACTTCTCTTGCCTGGATGGACATCGCAAATGTTTGACCTCAGTGATGTGTAGAGCATCTGTGTATGCAAGCACACTCATGTTTTTTTATCTGTTTGATTCAAGGCTTCCAGCGTGTGCCTGACTAAAATGGACAGAGCCCCTCTGAAAACTTTTCTTAGCTTAGCTACTGCTCAGACATCCACCCAGGGGTTGTGGGCACGTAGGCTAAATACAATGCAGGGATACATTCTCATGTCTTTTACTGTCTGTCTGTACACACAATATGAGGTTAGCTTGGTCTTACTCCCTGTTTTGAACATTTGTTCAAATACAGGCTGGTCTTTGACATGTCATTTCATTTGTAGTAGAAGAAAGTGATTGAATGTTTACTGAAATTCTTTTTTCCCTTTTTTTTCCTTTGGCAAAGCTTTTGTTTTCAAGTTGACCATGTTTGGAATGAAAAGAGATTAAGTTATTGCTGTGCCTATACTGCCTTCCTTTCGTTTGAATCATTTATTGTTTATTCTTCTGCTTATGTACATACGTGTGTATATATGTTCATGGTTTTTATGTGTGATGATATCAGGCTGATTGTTGGGAAGACATTTGATTCATGTGTTGATTGTAAGTACTGAATGCCTTGGGAGAGAAAGGTTGGTGCCTTATGTCTTTCTTTGTAATATTTATCATTTTGTTGCTTGTTTTTAAACCAGCGTAGTTGACTTAAGGTGAATTGTTTAGCCTTATACACACAGACTCTTGGAGCAGCTCTTGGAGCAGCTCAAGTTGCAATGTACCTAAAAAATTGTATTTCACTGGAAAATTACGTGGGTAGTACTTTGTTAGTACTAAGCAGGCCAGAATCATAGTCAATATTATTGTTTTGTAAATATGCTGGCTGTTTTTTTAATTCTTTATTTTTTTTAAATGTATTTTTTGTCTGAAATTGTCACAGAGCATTTTGATTATTTGAAGGTCATTTAAAATACGAACACTAGTCTGTTAGTACTGGGGAGTTTTCCTCTTTCACTTCATTTTACAAGATATTAGTTCTCAGAGGTTTGACTCATTATTTTGTTGCCATTGTGCTATTAATTGGTTTGTCAAAAATCACATTGGAAACAAGGGATAGATAATTGTTCTCTGTTTGTAATAAAAGAGCATCTTATCTGAATCATACTGAACTGTGTTGTCCCATAGGTTTATATTCATAAATCTTTTGCAGTGATAGTCTGCAATATCTCCTTTAACCTCCAATCACATATCAGGAACAAATAAGCTTTATGGGTATAAGAACAGGTGTTTTGTTTTCCTACTAATCTTTTTGTTTCTTGGCCCATAACGTGTCATCTGATTGCATTGGAAGAGGCTGAATTTTGTGTCCCAAATGGCACCCTAATCCCTATATAGTCCACTATTTTTGACCAGTGCCCTATGGGACAGAAGAGAAGGGTGGAGGGCCCAATGGGCTCGGGTCAAAAGTAATGCACTATATAGGGAATAGGGTGCCATTTGGGGGACACAGTTCAGCCTCTTCCAATGCAATCAGATGACACTTTATGGGCCAAGAAAAAAACTAGGGACAAAGGTGTTCCCCTCACTCAGACCTTAACCCATCTATCTCTGTCACCCTCAGCAGCCTCCACACCTGTGGTGATCAGTTACTGACCCATCACCTCTCTCCTGTCCCAGTCAGCACCCTCTCCATCACTGACATAGAGAATAGACCCACCCGCTGCCTTTGTGATGGACAAATGGATCACACCTGTACTGGGATAGGTGGTTGAGTTTGTTTGCTGACCACCCACAGTCCTAGCAGGTTTTCCTCTTGTTTCTATTGACATTAACCTGTCTCCAAGCCCATTTGTCACCAATGAGGTCTTGAGTGATTGCTGCAAGACGAGTCGCATTCTTTTGTTGGCCTTGATTTGGTGTAAAAATAAAGTCTTATTGCATGATGTTTCAGGGCGGGCTTTTCCTCTGCACCAATAGGAAATTGTATAATGTGTTTATATCCCACTTTTATTTACCATATTAAATGACTGGTTAGACTTGAGTTGAAAAAAGAAATGTATCCTATCAAACTGCGTGATGTTCACAAAAGGGCCCCTTTGTTACTTAATCGCCCATAAGTTTCTATACTCCCCAGTTTGGCCTCTTCTTCCTCTAAGTGTTGGTATCTAATCCTCAGTGTTAACCTGATTCTGGAGGTGGCATGAAGAGTATCATTGTCTGTTATTCAACTAAGCCAGAGTGACACTCACTCCCCTCCAGCCCAGATAAAGAGAGAGAAAGGAGAGAAACCAGATCCCTAATCTTCTCTGGCATGTCAGGCTGAAATCTTCCCTCTTACAGTCTTGGTGTGTCCCCCAAATGGCACCCTATTCCCTATATAGTACACTGCTTTTTACCAGGGGCCACTACATACGGAATAAGGAGCCATTTGGTCCACAGCCTTTCTCTGCTTTCATCACTTGACTGGCAACAGTGGCCCAAACACACCCGGTACCGCTCTCTATTACCGTCACATTGCCTAACTGGGATAACCTCGGCCTAATTCATCACTGTTACTATCTGCGTGTTTGTGCAGGCTGCAGGAGTAAATAGCTCTGTTGGTGGGCTTCAGTTGCTCTTTGTCTCTCTCTCGCATCTCCGCAGCTGTCTTGGTTTGTGTTTTTTTTTTTTACACTTAATGAATCTGTCGGCAAATGTGTTTTGCTTTTGTTACCTTGTAAAACAGCAGTCAACACTTTCAACATTCTTGGTAGACCCCACCCAATGTTTGAGTCTTGCCATGCGGTAGTATCTAATAGTCCATTGCAACTATGCTGGTAGAAAAAAGGGCTGTTTGTTTGCTTAGATGTGCTGTGTGTTATTTTGTCATGCTGCAGGATATCTTGAAATTTACCAGTAGCCAATAATGAAAGCAGATCAAAGGCCAGGTTTCCAGGTTTTTTTGACTGGATTTGGCTCCCAATCATTTAGATAACAGTAGAGGGAAGGCCACTTCCAGTCTCTGCGTCTATCCCTCCCCTGCCTTCAAATAAACAACCCAACAATTATTAGCTAATGAACACGACCATAGCACAAAGGAGAGAACATCAAAGGCCAAAGCTGACAAATAACGAAATTCTGCAGACGGTGGGAGAGTGCGGAGCAGTTACAACAAACATTTTGTCACGTGGCCATTGCCAGCCGGGCCAGCTCTAATTGGTGTGCTGTAATGAGAACTGCGGACTGCAGAACACCAACAGCAGAGATGCTATGTCATGGCAGAATAAGAAACAACTCTGCTGTCTGTCAGATGGGTGTCGTGATCTGATCATTCTGCCCAGTTTGGAAAGAGGAGCCTCACAGTCCCAGATTAACACACTCCACCTCTGAGAGAAGCGGGGCAACAGACGGGGTTCTCCTTACATCAGCAGTGGAGTGCTGTCTCCACGGCGACTCGGTTCAGTGCATTCCATAAAGCAGGCCAGGCCATGAAGATGGTTAAGGGTATACTTCTGAAGCCTTTGTTTTTCACCATTTTCCTCTCCTCTATAAAACTGACATCTCTCCTTTACGTGTTTGGCAGACATTATGTAAACCTGGAAACATGCAGTCTACTGTATGACTCCTTGCCCATAAGTTTCTATCCTCCCTTAGTTCCTTTTTACCTTTTGAAATCAGACGTGGCTAGATGTGGAGTACATTAAGTCATTTGCATGAGTGAACTCATTGCGTGAACTCATTGCGTTCATTTGACAATTACCGCGGAATGAACAGGGTAATTTAGGAAAGAAGGAAGTAGCCTTTTTTGTTTTAATGAATTGGTGGATATGAATTGTTTCTGGATAAAGGCTTGTATTTTGGAAAAGACTGAGTAAGGACAGCAAAACAAAAGCCCCTTTGTACTGAGCACCTTCTCTGAGACTGGGAGCAAGGACAATGAAGGTTTCATTGATGAACTACATTGTTCCTTGAGATCAGTTCAGACTGAGGGCCTTTTACAGATTATACGCTACCATAGCTGTGGAGTTCCCAGCCTGCTCTCGCTCTCTGCTGGATCAGAAGATAGCTGTGTTTGTCTCTTTCCCACTGAGTCACAAAGTTGTAAAAAGGCGGTGGGGAGTGATTGGAGCTTACAGTATCTCTCAGAGAACAGTACTACAATAATCTACCTCAGGCATATTGTGTCTACTCTATTCTCAGAGTCCAGAGGACGTGCAGTATGGTCAGAACTGTCCTTGGAAACCATAAGTCTGTAGTTCAGGGTCTTATGACAGCCATGGGCCAAATGCCCCTTTGATAAAATCCACCACTATGCATCTCTACATCCCATGCCTGCAATAGCTAGCCTGAGTACCAGTTTGTTTGTGCTATCATGCCAACTCATTGTCATGCCAATGACAACAATGGAGTTGGCAAGAGAACAAAATATCTGGGACCAGGCTATGAAAAAGCTACTTCAACACAAAAACGTTGACATGCTACAATGAAGGCAGGCAGGGGCAGAGAGCTGCATGCTTTCACATAGGAGGGATTAAGCAACTTCTAATTGGGCTCATGGCATGCAAGGTGCTGTGATCAGAATGGGTGGGCAGCCATCGCACTGGGACGTGACAACAAGACCCCCACATCCCCCGGCTTCCCCCTCAATGGATTTTAATGCTTCAGGACAATGCAATGGTCCCTGGGAAATATTCATGGAGTAGCCTACAAAAAAACAACAGAATGAGGGAAAGCACGTGGAGATGGAGGCTTAGGTACTACTATGGTAGTAGGACTTGCCTGGAGTAAGTTGATTATAGTTATACCATCTAATGTCCATACATGACTTGGTATTGTGTTGGACAAAAAAGGAACATAATGCATTCGGATATCATAAGACATAATTGTCCTGACTGACGTAACAAACTAGCCAAAATAGTCAGAGATAGAGTCTGCATCCCATACGACACCCTACTTTTGACCAGGACCCATCTCTGGTCAAAATGAGTGCGCTACATAGGTAATAGGGTGTCAGAGAGCACCACCTGTCCAGGGATTTCCCCTGGCTGCCTGAAAGGTTGTCTGTCGGCCATGTTGTTGTTCTTTAAAGATCTGCTGCTGTTATCCATAGCATTATAGCGGTGTTTATTCCACCTGTCCTCTGGCTGTCCGTCGTTCAAGGACAGGCCCTCCTCCTGACACAGACAGCTGAGGAGCAACAGTGACCACAGTAGTAGACACCACACCACCCACTTCATGTCTCATCCCTCCGACTCTCAAACGTTGTGCTCTGCTGTCTGTTTGCTCACAGACTGACAGTATTGTCTTCTTATAGAACACTTGTCATATTGTCTATGATTGTCTCCTTGCTATTCTCTAGTACCAGCTGTGCCTTTGTACATGTGACACCACACATCCTATGACTCCTGCTTTGATGATGAAGCTCACAGCCAAGAGAGTTGTAGGTTTTGTTTGAGCATCACTTGAGATTGCTGTCTCAGATATTAGTTCAAAGCCCTAATGCACTAACAGTGCTATATGCCTGCTTTCACTACTCAAGGACTTGCTCTCCAGAACTACTTTTAGATTTTCTGATAGTTTGCCTTACAGATGAGTTAAGTCCATTGTAATAGTTTTAAGGTCTGTCCGTTGTAAGAAAGACAGGCACTTTTTCAAATCAAATCAAATGTATTTATATAGCCCTTCGTACATCAGCTGATATCTCAAAGTGCTGTACAGAAACCCAGCCTAAAACCCCAAACAGCAAGCAATGCAGGTGTAGAAGCACTTTTTGACTTATTTAAACACAACCAGTACCGTATACAGCATGGTAGATGGTAGACACAAAGGGAGCAAAGAAATACCATTGTTCCGCAACTAAACACAAACGTGTTTTACAGCGGAGGGGAAGATGAGGTGAAAACAACTGATGTCAAAGCTAATAAAATGCATGAAATATAAAGGAAGGGGATGTGAGAGGCCCCATCTAGAGGCCTTTAAAGGCGAGCAGCGTGAAGTCCTAATTACAGGGACTTAACACTGGCCTGTGCTGCACTCACGCTGCGCTGGTCTGGAGTTTAGACCTGCTGCTCCCGCTGCTAGGAGGAAGGAGAGGAGACTGACTATTTTTCTGCAGGCAGTGGATGTTTCCCCAATGGAACCCTATTCCCTATATAGTGCACTACTGAGCGCTATGGGCACTGGTCAAAAGTAGTGCACTATAAAGGAAATTCGGTGTCATTTGGGATGCAGATAGACGGAGCCTCTCAGGTCGGAGACTTGGGGCATAACAAGACGTTTCCACTTTCTTCTGCCAATGGAGGGGAAAAATATAGTTCCATTGTCTGGAAGGTTAGGTATAATCAGGTTTGGCAATATTCTACCTTGACTGGACTAGTCTGAAGGAAAGAGGAGGGGAGGACTGGAGAGGAATATTCCATCATCAAATCAGGCACTTTCACAACATTACTCCTGTCAGGTTGAACCTTCATGCTCACTGAGTTTACCTGCAATAATGATCACAATTGACTCCCCGCTGTCCAATCACATGGGACCACCTGCTGATCACAATGAGTGAAGACAATTTACTTGGAAAAGGACCAGAGATTGAGAGAAAGGAGCTGGTCAAGACTTACTGTGGCTGTGTCCCAAATAGCAGGCACCCCATTCCCTATATAGTGCACAACTTTTGACCAGGGCCCATAGGGAGCCATTTGGGGCATAGCCTTGCAATACATAACACAGTACCTTATAGAGATTCTGGGTTCAAGTGAACGTGGGATGTTTTTTATTTTTGCCCTTTTTCATGCTATCTAATTGGTAGTTACAGTCTTGTCTCATCGATGCAACTCCATACATACTAGGGAGAGGCAAAGGTCAAGAGCCGTGCGTCCTCCGAAACACAACCCAACCAAGCCGCACTGCCCACTTAACCCGTAAGCCAGCAGCACCAATGTGCCGGAGGAAACACCATACATCTGGCGACTGTGTCAGCGTGCACTGTGCCCGGCCTGCCACAGGAGTTGCTAGTGTACGATGGAACAAGATCAACATCCCTGCCGGCCAAACCCTCCACTAACTCGGACGACGCTGGGCCAATTGTGCACTGCTCCATGGGTCTCCCGGTCGCAGCCGGCTGCAACAGAGCCTGGACTCGAACCCAGAATCTCTAATGGCACAGCTACCACTGTGATGCAGTGTCTTAGACCACTGCGCCACTCAGGAGGCCTGAGGGTGGGATGTTTACCATGTGAATCAGATTTCACATTGTTAACCTTGGCCCCTGGCCGCCTTTCCTGTGCTGTCAGGGTTGAAACCCTCTTTTAGACCAGTTAGTGTTTGTTTTTATCACACAGCTTCAAAAGGCAATTGTGGAGAATATTCACATGATCCAAGAAGATCAAAGAAGACAGATTCATATGGTGTAATAATGCCTATTGAGAGATTACTTAGGTGACTGTTACCGTTAGTTACTGTGCATAGAGTAAAAAACAACAAATCCTTTTTGGTTATGCCTCAACTTAAACTGACTCGCAGACTCAGACAGTTTTGGATGCCTTCAAGGGTGACAAACATCATAAAGTTATTGAGCTCTTTCAATTAGCTCAATCTCCAAGTGACTCTCGTTGTGACGTCAGAACAAATGCTATGTGGCAGCTCCATGCTGCCGTTTGGACCCATGGCTCTGTTATTCAATTCACCCATGGCTGTGCTACCTGGAGAGGAGGGGTCATTAATTTGTGTCACTCCGGCAATGAGGAAAAGAGGACTGGTAACTAGCTGGTAACCGTGACGATACACTTTCATTTTTCAGCCTGGCTTGTATATCCCAGAATGCAATAAAACCGTCTGGCTGCCATGTCTGGCTCCAGACCTTTTTTATTGACTGAAAATGTTGAGCCCCTAAGATTTTTATATGTGGCTAAAATGTGACTTTTTAGTGCCAATTTTTTTCTCTTTTTACTTGAGATGTTGGACGTCATTAAGCAGACATTGGACAGGAGTGAGTCACTAATTATAGAGGAGAGAAAGTCCTATGTGTGTCCCAAATGGCACCCTATTCCCTAAAAAGTGCATTACTTTTGAACAGAGCCTTATGGGCCCTGGTCAGTAGTGTACTACGTAAGGAAATAGGGAGCCATTTCGGATGCAGACTATGTGTTTTAATGAGTTTCTGCATGTCTACTGTACCAAACCAAGACTCCAGTAACTATGTTGCTAGGGACACAGGTCATCCCAGTCTTTCTTTATATTTATGTTGGCCAATAGAGGAGGGTTTCCAAAACTTGGTCCTTTGCCCTAGCACTACACAGCTGATTCAAATAACCAGCTCATCATCAAGCTATGATTATTTGAATCAGCTGTGTAGTGCTAGGGAAGAAAAATAAAGTGCACCCAGGGGGGCCCCAGGACCAAGTTTGGAAAACACTGCAATAGAGAACAGGCTTTGTGCATATGGGTGTCTGAGTGCAGTCTTATTGTTACCTCTTAAAAGTTTGTGGAGTCATTTTGTATGTGTTGTTAGGGGGAGAGAGAGGTGTGTGGAAGTGTGGACACAGCGGTCAAGTAAAGCCAGATTAGCCAGAGGAGGTTGGGGTGCCAGGCCAGGCAGGGCCACCCAACTGTGAGAAGGTCTGCTGTTTGTTCAGAGCTGGGGGATGGGTGGGGATTCCTCCTCAACATGATTATTTTGAGTGCCTTGTCATTTACCTCCATATGAATAAAGATTTGATATCACAAGGACTTCAGTCTTTAGTTATAACCAAATTAAAGCTCGAATCCTTGATTTAAACAAAAACAAAGGGCCTCTAAACCTCTGTTTTGGTAAAAAGCTGAGGGACGGGCCTGGAGAAACTTAACCACTCTCAAATTCATAGATAGAGATATGGAGGCATGGACTAACCCTCCATGATCCATTTGAGTTTAAATAATGTTTAGTACAGTGTTGGTTTACATTTAATATGTTTACAAACATTGGAGTAAAACCATTTTTTGGGGTTCTTTATGGGGTAAGCCAGTTGAACTAAGCTCAGGAGGCATTTATAAATGATATTCTTCAAGAATCAATGGGTATATATTAATTTAGTCCAACAATGGATGTAGCAACTAAGGGTTCTAGCTTTAAAGCCCGCCATCACTTTTTGTCCCTATTTTATAGCTATGAACGTAGCTGTTTTTTGTTTCTAGTGAATTATCCATTTACACCAGTCTTTTACAGTAATTCGTGGTTCGAAATTGTTATGGGAATAATTCAAAGCCTTTAGTTAATAGTCAGCACTAGCACAACAACGTCTTCTGTTGATGTTTTCTTTTATGAGTTTCTCAAGTACAATAAAACATATCTCTTTTTTTATTGGTATCCATTTGTTTATAAAAAAAAATGGATTAAGTACAATTTCCTGTTTCACATTTAAATGGTTTTCAAGTTGTTGGAGAGGATTTAGTTGCAATCCAATGCCACTGGACTGAATCTCATGAACTGTATCATAAAGATCATCTCTCAGTTTATAAAACTGCGGCAGGCATTTCACTATCCAATCTACTGTATACTAAAGAAACCCAAACCGTAAAATTCACTGAAGGTTATTATTTCAGTTTAAACGTTTTTGCCAGGCACTGAGTCACTGAAACATTATTAACCTAATTTCCTACACTGACTTAGCGTGTCTCAAGGACAACATGAGCCCCAAACATTTCTCTCTCATGCAGGAACCTAAATCTAATTAACAGTGACAACAGATGTTCTTTGTAAGAAGAAACTATTGTGACCTTTCTAGGGCTGTTAAGGTTGTTTTGAATGCATTGTTTTGACTTATCTTTGGTGTGGTGGGCCTGGGGAATAACAGAGTTTATGTGTGGATTAAGAGGAGTGTGGCGTGGGTGTGCTCTGCCTACACAGACCTGCCTCTGAAGTAGCGCCAAAGCTCACAGTCTGTGACATTTTGCCTGACATTCAGGTGAGAGACCATCCACAGGGTCCAGGGAAGGGCTGACTGACTGACTGCTCTTTTCATTACATGTATATAAAGGGACTTCCCTTGTTGTCCTGTCTCATGCTGAATATGAGAAATCATATCATACATTAGCACTTTATAATATATAAACAAAACATACAGTATTACCATAGTTTGGCAACATCTTTCTGTCACGGTTTTCTGTACGTAAAAGAGAGTCAGACCAAAATGCGGCGTGGCTATTGCAATCCATGTTTAATAAAACAAGGTAAACAAAAATCAAATACAATGAACTCAACACGAAAACCGAAACAGCCTAATACTGGTGCAAAGTAACACAGAGACAGGAACAAGGACAATCACCCACAAAACCCAACACCAAACAGGCTACCTAAATATGGTTCCCAATCAGAGACAATGACGAACACCTGCCTCTGATTGAGAACCATATCAGGCCAAACATAGAACTAGACAAACTAGACATGTAACATAGAATGCCCACTCAGCTCACACCCTGACCAACCAAAACATAGAAACATACAAAGCAAAACATGGTCAGGGTGTGACACTTTCATATTTTACATACCATAGTTATTATTTATTATGTTAGATTTTATGTTAATATGCGTGTGTGCATATATTATATGAAGTATCAGAATATATTTCAATAGGATCAGAGCCTTGGGCATAGATAAGAGTTGACTATAGGTTACTCCCTACAATATACAATAAGTGCAGGACATGACTAATTGCTTTTAATTAACTTCGGCCCGTTAAGAGGATCAATGGCTCCATCAACAATGATCCAGGGTGGATGAGGCTTGTAGGCTCAGGCCTGGAGAGAGGAGGATGGGGAGTGGAGAGGTAGGGCTGGGGTTTGAACTATTGCCTCTCAAACCTTTAGTGGGCTATCATCAGCAATCAGCACCATAGATCACACTCGTAGATAGACATCAGGACTGTGTGAACATCAGTGTGAACGCTAACTCAGCACAGGTGAAGTTCAATAAGGCAAAGAAAATAGGGAAAAAAATATTCAACAAGAGATATCTCTCCATTTGGATGCCTATGTGAAAGGCATTGTGTGAATGGTTATATATTGATCAGGCCAGATCAGGCCAGGCATGACAGCGGTGCGAGTCTAAAGGTTAATTGGACAGAGAGAGTCTGTCTCTACAGATCTAGTTGTGATTATGGCGATTCCTGTATCAACACAGCTAGGCCTCCAACCTACAGTAGAGTGTGTAACAGGAATGCGTTGGTCCGACGGTCAGTGAATACATATAGAGGCGCCATGAGTGATTCTGGGGAGCTCTGCTCTCGTCATCCATGCATTTAAAAACAACTTTTTTAACCAGGCAAGTCAGTTAAGAACAAATTCTTATTTTCAATGACAGCCTAGGAACAGTGGGTTAAGGGGTAGAACGACAGATTTGTACCTTGTCAGCTCGGGGATTTGAACTTGCAACCTTTCGGTTACTAGTCCAACACTCTAACCACTAGGCTACCCTGCCAACCCATGTGTATTTTTTGCCCAGACCTTCAGATCCTCCCTGGTCACCCTGTCTGGACCAACACTCTGCATCCATGTATACATTTTATGTGTGGGTGGTCCCAGGAATCAAACCCACTACCCTGGTGTTACAAGCACCATGCTCTACCAACTGAGCTACAAATGGGCCCCTTAGGGCTCTGGTCAGAAGTAGTGAACTACGTATATGGGGAATAGGGTGTCATTGTCTTAAGCAAGAGCTTTGAAATATGTATCCTCCATTGCATGCTGGCCTGATTTGAAGGGGCAATAAGCAGTTGCTACATACAATTAATGATACAATAGATATACAAAAGAATGTGAACACCCCTTCAAATGAGTGGATTCAGCTATTTCAGCCACACCCATTGCTGACAGGTGTATACAATTAAGCACATAGCTAGCTATGCAATCTCTGTAGACAAACATAGGAAGTAGAATGGCCTTATTAAAGAGCTCAGGGACTTTCAACGTGGCACTGTCATAGGATGCTACCTTTCCAACAAGTCAGTTTTTCAAACTTCTACCCTGCTAGAGCTGCCCAGGTCAACTGTAAGTGCTGTTATTGTGAAGTGGAAACGTCTAGGAGCAACAATGGCTCAGCCGCCAAGTGGTAGGCCACACATAATCACAGAACAGGACTGCTGAGTGCTGAAACGCGTAGCGCGTAAAACTTGGTTGCAACACTCACTACCGAGTTACAAACTCCCTCTGGAAGCAATGTCAGCACAACAATTATTCATTGGGAGCTTCATGAAATGGGTTTCCATGGCCGAGCAGCCGCACACAAGTCTAAGATCAGAATGCTCAATGTCAGTGGTGCAATGTCAGTGGCTGGAGTGGTGTAAAGCTCGCTGCCATTGGACTGGAACAGTGGAAACGCGTTCTCTGGAGTGGTGAATCATGCTTCACCATCTGGGTTTGGTGGATGCCAGGAGAATGCTACCTGACCTAATGCAAAGTGCCAACATAAAGTTTGGTGGAGGGGAATAATGGTCTGGGGCTGTTTTTCATTGTTAAGGTCCCTTAGTTCCAGTGAATGGAAATGTTAATGCTACAGCATACAATGACATTCTAGACGATTCTGTGCTTCCAACTGTCACGTGTGCTCCCTCTCTGGCCTCTAGGTCACCAGGCTGCTCGTTATGGCGCACACCTGTCACCATCGTTACGCACACCTGCTCGTCTTCAGACTCACCTGGACTCCATCACCTCCCTGATTACCTTCCCTATACATGTCACTCCCTTTGGTTCCTTCCCTAGGCGTTATTGTTTCTGTATCTGTGTCATGTCTGTGCGTTGTTTGTGTTTGCTTGTTTTGTATTACGTTATGTTTATTTATTAAACCACTCACTCCCTGAACTTGCTTCCCGACTCTCAGCGCACACGTTACACCAACGATTCTGTGCCTACAAGAGTTTGGGGAAGGCCCTTTCTTGTTTCAGCGTGACAATGTCCCCGTGCATAAAGCGAGGTCCATAAAGAAATGTTTTTTTGAGATCGGTGTGGAAGAACTTGACTGGCCTGCACAGAGCCCTGACCTCAACCCTATCGAACACCTTTAGGATGAATTGGAACGCTGACTGCGAGCCAGGCCTAATCACCCAACATCAATGCCCGACCTCACTAATGCTTGTGGCTGAATTGAAGCAAGTCCCCCCAGCAATGTTCCAACATCTAGTGGAAGGCTGTTATAGCAGCAAAGGGGGGACCAACTCCATTTTAATGGCCATGATTTTGGAATGATATGTTTGACTAGCAGGTGTCCACATACTTTTGGTCATGCAGTGTATGTACCCATTGATTCTTGAAGAATAACTTAGAAATGCCTTACAAGCTTATTTCAACTGTCTTACCCCATCAGAACCCAAAATATAAGCTTATTTCATTCCAATGTTTGGAAACAAAGTAAATGTAATCAAACACTATAAAGCATCAAAACATGATTAAAACTATAATTTTGATATCATGGATGGTCAGCCCTTGCATTCTAGCTCTGTCTATGAATTTGAGAGTGGTTAAATTTATCCAGACCCATTCATTTTTTGTCATTTAGCAGACACTCTTATCCAGAGCAATTTACAGGAGAAATGTGGGTTAATTAAATGAATAGCCTTGCTCAGGTTTTACTTAATGTCCTTTTAAAGATGAATATTGAGTGTGTGTGGGTGCATGGCAGGTTTTGAAACAGACAGTGTTGAGGAAGGCTAATGGAAAGGAAAACTAACCGTCCTAGGTTATGTCCCATTGGGCCATAGGGCCCTAGTCTATAGTACAGCACTATAAAGGGAATAGAGTGCCATTTGCTCTGGTCAAAAGAAGGGCACTATATAGGGGATAGTGTGCCATCGGGGACAGAGCCTTAATGTTCTCCATTACCCCACCAGCCAGCCTGCATGTGGGACCCTCCCCATACCTCCTCTCAGTCCTCCCCTGGAGAGACTAGATCAAACATGACTGAAAATAGCCCTGCTAAGAGGGAACATTTATGTATGATTCAGGCCTATAAAGCCATATTGATTTGCTGCTTCCTTCACTCCACTCCACAGCCCCCATCCTGGCCAGTGTCGGGATAATTTGTCCCCCAGGTCTAAGGTTGCATGTGAATTTTCTGTTGTGTCAGCTGAGCTGGGTGCAGCCAGCAGCACATGCAGTAGTGCTGCTTGTTCGCTTCAGAGGAGGTGGAACTCTAATTACACTGCTTTTAATTAAGAGCTCATTGCCTAGGAAAGCAACATCTTTAACTCGTTTATTGCCCATAGTTACCGGACATCTCCAAACTGTAATGGGCACATTTATCAAGATCAGCAAAGAAGTATGCGTGCCCCTCGGTTTTTCACGATAACACTCTTAAGATAATTTACTCAAGCAGAGAGTAGAGATTTTGTGGCTGAGGGTACAGTAGGAGAATGGGGGCCACAGGATGTACAGCATGCAGCTCTCTTGTGCTATTCAATGGTTTGTTCATGATGTTTTGTTGTTGACTGTCAACATAAATTACCTTTTCACCCTGAGAGTAACTGTTTAAGGTGTGGCCCTCCTGCTTTGCTGCTTAAAGCGTTGTGGTTCAAAAATGCATTTCCTCTGTACTGTGAGCATTCTAGCTACTGGTAGTGTACCTACAGAAACAACGATCACAGACATTTTTTGTCTATGAAAGACTATAAACCACAAACTGCCTAGGGTCTTGGTTGTGAATAAAGTTCATGTCCATGTATGCCTCCAAAATGGCATTATGCTCTCTTCATTGGGCTCTGCTTTTGACCAGGGCCCATGACATCAGCTCTTGGATGATGGGCTGATATTATGAGTCACCTCCCCCATGCTTGGGACCTGTAGGGTTGGTTGGCACTGGAAGGTACTCTCTGCCTATACTCTAGAAAGATCCATGCAGCAGGGGATACCAGGAGTGGTGCCAGGCATGGTGGGCTCCACCTTGGATTTCACTGGCCTAGCCAGGACCAGCCAGAACCAACCAGGCGCATACAGTACAGCCGGTACCCAAACCAGAACCATCTGCTGTCCATTTTCACTACTGTGCTCTCTTGATACTCTCCCTGCCAACAGCCCTCATCCCCCACCCACACACCACAGCAGCCACCTGAATCTACTCTGAGTGTCCAGTCCCTATTCCATCAACTGGCAATGCAACACAGCCCGTTCCCTATGGTAAGATCTCTGCTTTTATATATGGGGGTTGTAAAGTTTTCTGTCAGATAGAATTATGTGATACAAATTGATACTGTGAGTTATTTTTGAAATGCAGACTGCACTTCACTGCACTGTGTTTCAAAATGACACCTGGGTATAGTGCTCCCAGTGAAATGCAGCCTAGCCACCACCAACTGTATTAAATGACTTGATACTGCAGGAGTAGCTCACATACAGTATGCAGGTGGCCATTTACCATAAACAGCCATCCCTATTAGCGCTACCACTACTTAGTCAACACAATCTGCTGCTGTGCACTCCAGTCTAGGAGACATTTCCCTCCACTCAACAGCCATCAAGCACTCAGCCTTTCAGCATGCTTTAAGCATAAGTAAAAAGTAATGTTCAGAGGAGGAGAATTCAATACAATGCATGAATGGTCTGTGCCTTGCTCAGTAAAGAGTGAAATGTTTCTTTCATAAAACATAAAGGAAATAATTTATAACATCACAATCACTTCCTTCCCCCAGCTTTTGTTTTGTAGGCATGGACTCTGAACAGGTGGCTTGAAAATGTCACGCCCTGACCATAGAGAGGCTTTGTATTCTCTATTTTGGTTAGGCCAGGGTGTGACTAGGGTGGGCATTCTAGTTTCTTTATTTCTCTGTTTTGGCCGGGTATGGTTCTCAATCAGGGACAGCTGTCTATCATTGTCTCTGATTGGAAATCATACTTAGGCAGCCTTTTTCCCACCTGTGTTTTGTGGGTAGTTGTTTTCTGTATAGTTTATGCACCTTACAGAACTGTTTTGGTTTGCCCTCTTGTTTATTTTGTTCGAGTGTTTTGTGATCAAATAAAATCATGAACACTACCCACCTGCGCCTTGGTCCACTCCTTCCGACGACAGGCGTGACAGAACTACCCACCACCAAACGACCAAGCAGCGTGGCCAGGAGGAGCAGGGATCCTTAGCCCGGGAGAAGAGGGAGTGGAGGACCTCATGGACATGAGAGGAGGTTATGGCAGGGGACAAGACCCTGCCATGGAAACAGGCGGAAACAGCAAGAGAGGAATGGCAGCGATACCAGGAGTCAATGAGACAAGCACAAGAGGCAGCTCCCAAATTTTGTGGGGGGTTGGGGCACACGGGGAGTGTGGCAGAGTCAGGGTTCAGACCTGAGCCAACTCCTCGTGCTTACCGTAGGGAGTGTGGTACTGGTCAGGCACCGTGTTATGCGGTGGAGCGCACAGTGTCTAAAGTGCGTTTTCACAGCCCGGTGCTCTACATTCCAGCTCCCCGCATTGGACGGGCTAGAGTGGGCATCCAGCCAGGACGGATGGCCTCCAGTGATGATTCATGGCACGAAGCCTCCAGTGATGATCCATGGCATGAAGCCTCCAGTGATGATCCATGGCACAAAGCCTCCATTGATGATTCATGGCACGAAGCCTCCAGTGATGATCCATGGCCCGGAGCCTGCAGTGAAGATCCATGGCATGAAGCCTCCAGCATTGATCCGCGGTCCGGAGCCTCCAGTGACGGTCCCCGGTCCGGAGCCTGTGTCTCCGGTGCGTCTGCACAGCCCATCCCAGTGTTGTCATTTTGTGAGGTGTCTTAGGACATGCACTATGTGCCCAGGTCAAAAGTAGTGCACTATAAAGGGAATAAAGTTCCATGTGGGACACAGACGTCTTTCCCCTCTCAGTTTTATGGGCTCCCGAGTGGTGGAGGCGGTCTAAGGCACTGCATCTCAGTGCTAGAGGCGTCACTACAGACCCTGGTTCGATTCCAGGCTGTATCTCAACCGGCTGTGATTGGGAGTCCCATAGGGCGGCGCACAATTGGCCCAGCATCCTCCGTGTTAGGGTTTGGCCGTCATTGTGAAAATGAATTTGTTCTTAAGTGACTTGCCTAATTAAATAAAATAATAAAGTTTGGCCTGCTACACAGAAATCTCATATGCCTTAACTCTTCCACATATCTCAGATTGCTTACTGGGCAATAGTATATCAATCAAGTCTGGAGTCAATGTGCAATCTATCATAGAACCATGTCTGGGAAGGGAACGTAGGTTGGGAGGGAGGGTTCATATTAAGAACAGGAGAGTGCAGAAGAATAGAGAAGAATTGTCAAATATTTTTTTCCACTTTTGGAAAGAATTATGATTTTCTTTTTTTCCATCAGGTTAAGTGGCTCATCACAGCCCTAAAGAGACCCATCTCAATGATCTGTCCCATAAACATCATTACTGGCCTGATCATCAGCCACCTTTTCCACTCTCTTTTCCAAAGACACAGTGTGCGTTTGAGTGTGCTTGCTTACGTGTATGTCTGAGAGAGAAGGGTGTAACTACACTTATTGCGATAGATGGATGCCAACAGTACATCTGTGAAGTTCATAAATATCACAAATAATACATGTTTTATCGCTAGTGAATTACAGAAGGTTTCAGACAGTACGCAGACCGTAGGTTGTACATGGCAATGAGGAGACGTAAAAATTCCTGATTGTTCCCACTGCTAAACACCTCTCTCCAGATTTCAGGAATACCATTGAAGGTATTTTCATTAGGTAGAAAAACAGCTTGCAGGCGTTATGCTCATGTGATTATTCACATTAAGTCAGGGAAGAGAGAGACGAGCTAACTCCATGTTAAGTGTTTGCTATTAAAAACTAATGCCCCATGTAATTCAATTACGTTTTTGAAATTGGTATCTCATGATGTCGAATATGATTTACTATTGGGTCATAAAGTCATCAGTGTTTTATCCTCTGCCTGTAAATCATGGCTGCAGCAGTGACAGTAAATGATAGAATCATCAGATATGGATGTATTACTAGATACAGAGCAGTTATATACAAGTCATAGTATTGATTAAACTGATTTACTGTAGTGTAGAAACATATCATATCAAAATATGCACAATATGGATTATAGTATATTTTCATCATGCCCTGCTGCTGTTGCTAGTCTCTGTCACCCTGATGAACAGGAAACACAGTAAGGTTATTGCTTGACATGAAGTCTTCCTGTTTACTGCAGAATCTGCCAGTGTGTGTGTGTGTGCGCGTGTGTGTGTGTATTTGAATGATTGAGTGAGAGAGAGCGAGAGAATACTTATCTGACATAATGCAAAGTGCAATGTATTTTCTGATGTCTTCCAGATGAAGTTATAGTCCATTGACACAACCAGAGGATGCTTCTGCTACAACCTTACAGTCAGTACCAGCTGTGTGGGGTGAAACTGTTTTCTATCTCTCTGAATGAGTCAAAATGTCGTTACAAACAAACCACACAAACTATCTGATGACTCAACAGATTTTTTACTCAAGTCATTTAATTTAGTGTCATTGCAAATAGATTACTATGATATACTCCAACACTAGCACAGAGAGTGAGTAAAAGTTCAGCAGCTTTGACAGGAAACACATTTACTAAGATGCTGATTGTGTAGTCCACAATGCAAAAAGGAAACATACTACTAAAGACGTGATGGAATGCTAGTGAAATAAACAAAGCCTACAATACTCATCGATCTGTAGCAGCATCTAAGATGTGTCTACTGTATTAGCTTACATTACATAGTTCCCAACAGTTGACCACATGTTTACAATTTCAAAGTAGTCAAGTCTTTGTATATTTTGCTTTTCTGGGCTCATCAAATCTCAGAATGATTCTGGAAAATTGGTGTAACATTAAAGTTAGCAAAAGGAGACACTGAGGAAGGAAGAAGGCTGTTGAATCTGAGGAGGATTCCCAGTTGGCCTATTGTGTAAAGAGGGTCTTACTTCATTCACGTTCTGCTGCATGATTCACATACTTTGGAAGACACTTGTTCCTGAGGTACAGCAGCACAGCTTTTGTAAAACATTCTGTAGCCAGCTGGAGAACTGTCTTTTTATGTGCATAGTATTCCTCCATATTTGTTTCCAATTGTGATTTTCCCTGCAGAACATTTCTAATGACAAACTATGTTTAGTCAATTCCTAAGTCTGACTAAAAGGAAAACACAACCATGAAGTGAATTAGTGGGAAATATTGTGTTGTAAAACAATGCCTTTGTGAGGGATTTCCAGAGCAGCAGGTGAGAAACAGTGAGTTGACTTCAGTGTAGATATGCTGTGTCTGTCTCTGAGGACTCCTGCAGAGATGAGCTGGGCTGAATGATGCATGGCATCGTCGCGAGCAACGGGGAAACTTTGTTATATGAGGTGACCGAGGAGATGAACAGACACATCCTGCAGTATGACATTCAGCTTCTACTACTAAGAAGTCAAAACGCTGGTTTTCAACTAAGTGAGAAGTGAAATAACTACTACTCCATAGAAGAAGCAGTCCTGTTCAAACAGATGTGTGCGCATAATAACATATAGGGCACTAGGAGAGTAAAGTGGTTCTAAACAACATAGTCCTACACTGTGTATGTGTGGTGTGTGTTTGTTAAAAAAACAGCTCTGCTCAGAGGTTTGGAGCACACACCCTCTACAGCTGATTCTGACAGCTTCTCTTGCGCTCACTCACACACACACAACCACACACACAACACACACATTTAAATACCCTCATAGGAAGACTTGCTGTAGTCAAATTGAGTCCTCACTCTCAATGATACCACCATGGGATGCTCAGGGCTGTTGATTTTGGGCTTTGTCCTAAGTGTGTCTCACTGCTTGGACATGTTGGGTAAGTCTGAGGAGTTATGATCCATCTGTGAGTGTGCCGTTCTGTTTATGGGTTGAGTTTACTAGCCCTTAAAGACTTGTTTATTAACCTGTGGAATTCTACACTGAACAGAGGTGCAATAGTTTTCCTGCCTGATTAGTCTAATTATAAAGGCTTACAAGCAATAAACCCAAGAGCAAAATCCATTTGAAATATTCTGAATGCATCTTGACTATAGCTTTATTTCTGACATATGTTTGTACTACAATATTGTCTGTTAGTCTGCTATTATTGTCCAATGGTGTCAGCTATTAAAACCCTTTTGGTTGCTTTAATGACCTTTTAAATGCAATTTATGACCTTTAATGATACCATTAATAGTATTGCAATGGCTCCACTGAGTGTGTGTGGGGAAATCCCTATGTGTTGTTAGTCGACAATATTTTCTGTTAGTCAGAAAGACATCACAGTTTGATCTGAACTTAGGAACTTCAGTGTGTATTTTCAATTGGTAGATGAATGAGCGTCTCGGAGGAATAAATAGGTCTGTAGGTTAGAACCACTGCACCAACAGTATGACTTTCCATCCCCAGATCTCTTCACTAGCACATCATCATACAATGCATTAGTTACATCACCACACTGATCTATTTGTTGAATCAAAAGCAGTTCTTTGTCAATATAAGTGACACATTTTCAGTTGTCTTGCTACCCTCTGAACATTGAATCATCTGCAAGCATCCCATGTACGTGAACGCCTGCTGTTGGGTAGAAGCCCAGATGAAACCGCAGCAGTTTCATATGACTATGCTACGATATACTGGCCCTATATGGTACATGGGTAGCCTAAACTACATAAAGCACCCCAACCCTTAAACAGAGACCGTTGTCAGTGCCTTAGGGCCACAGAAAAAGTGCTAATGGACATTATTTTGTATTTTAGGCTGATGCTATGTGATTATTTGCAGTGCATCCTTTAAGTGTGCCTCAGATATGCAATCTTTGTAATGCCTTTTCCATTTTTATGAACCATAAACCCACAAGACAATATATATTTGTGTGGAGCTGTCCCTCTCTTTCTCTCGCTCACGCTCTCTCTCTCCATCTCTCTCTCTTTCCCTTTTCCTCTCTCTCACAAACACATGCACGCAATCCTTACATGACTTAATAAAGTTTATTTGACAAATGAATAAGTGCCATTTTGGGATATTGCCAACTTTTTGTTTGTTTACATATGTTGTTATGTACAACCCACCACCACTTGCTGTTCTCTGAATTGATTTGGTCGAAGATGGGGGCCAGAGTATTTATAGTTGGAGTCATAAGTGTTGTCCTCATCAAAGTGTCCTAACAGGACAATATTTTACAGGATTGTTGATGTGAGGTATTAGACTGGGTATCCATTGAGTGTTCCCCATTACCCAATGTACTCATCTGTCATCATTCGGCACTTAGGCGGCTTAGGAGTCATACAAGTTCAATTTGCCTCCTGTTTCCACTGGCTAATAGATAAAAACGTTGTCCTTAAGTATTCCATAATAGAGAGACCAGCGAGAGGAGTGAGTTGGTATGCATTGGACTCTGCATGCTGTTATCAACACTCAAACCTGTCAGGCTGCTTTATTAAATGTCCCCTTCACTGAAACATCCCCTAATCGTGACTGATGTCTTAGAGACAGACTGTAGCCACGTCCTAAATGGCACCCTATTCCTTACAGTGCACTACTTTTGACCAGGGC
Source organism: Oncorhynchus clarkii lewisi (assembly GCF_045791955.1). Lineage (NCBI taxonomy): Eukaryota > Metazoa > Chordata > Actinopteri > Salmoniformes > Salmonidae > Oncorhynchus > Oncorhynchus clarkii. The sequence continues at coordinate 19,465,058 of NC_092173.1, read as the reverse complement.
CCAAAGGTAATATGGTGCCATTTGGTACACAAGTAGCTGCTTGGGATGGACACTCAGAGACAGGGAACCCTTTTTATAGAAGTCACACCAATAGACATCCATAATTTCACTGCCCCTCCTTCTCAACAGAAATCACATTTACTGTTGTTTGTTTTTAGCAACATCTATGGAATTTCTCATCAATTAACCAAAGTGCATCCCACTGAGATATGAGTGGCTAAGGATGCATCCCAAATGGAACCCTATGCCCTATATGGTGCACTACTTTTGAACAGGGCCCATATGGCTTCGGTCAAAAGTAGTGCACTGTATAGAGAATAGGGTGCCCCTTTGGGACGCAAAATAACTGAATTACTAGTAATTTATGCCGATCATAATGTTTTTTTCTCACAGATATGGAGGAGGACATGGAGATTGACCGTAACGTCACTGGGATCCTTGGAGAGGATGTCTTCCTCCGCTGTCAGTACCTGGGACCGAATGACATCACAGACGCCTCATGGAAACGCCCAGACTCTAGAATGAAGCGATCAATGAAGAAATTAACAGGCTACAAGAACAACAAGGCTTTCAGCAAAGACCCAGACTTCTCCGCCCCAGCCTCTCCCACCAATCTGACTGTGAAGATGAGGGTGTCTACTCTGGAGGCCCAGGGGGAGTACACATGTGTGTTCGCCACCGATGAAGAGGAGATCACTAACAGCATGTTTCTCACTGTTCTGGGTAAGCCTGACTGAAGAACATGGCCCAATTCGAATACTCTTAAAATGCATCCTTCCTTATTCCCTTCTTGAGATTACAAGATTGGTGTAAGCAAGCTTTCCATTGCATTGCTCTGACCAATTATGTCATGTCAGATCATTGATTAATTCAAGGAAGTGAGGAAGGAAGGATGCATTTTAAGAGTATTCGAAGGGGGGCTCTAATGGATGATGGAAAAGTACCTAACACCTAGATGGTAGAGAGGAGAAACAAAATAATACATGACCTCATGATGCCATTAGGGGGGTTGGATAAAATATGTGACATTATCGTTGCCTGTTGTATCCTTACCTTACTGTACCTGCAATGTCATCACAGAGACAGAATCATACAAACATCCATTGCATAAATGTTTCTCGTACCAGCATCATCCTTTTCATGTCTTTTAATGTTTTTGTTTTGAAGCTCGACCTGATATCCACACAGTGGTGACAGAGGACACAGACAACGCTACCCACTACCAGTCAGTCACATGCTCAGCTACCAATGGTAAACCTGTGGCTCTGATTCGCTGGGAGATCAACGGCAGCCCTCCTACTGACGACTCCTCTGTGGAGATGAGGAACACCAGTTATACCAATGGCACTGCCACTATGACCAGCTTACTCCGCTTCCCCACCCACCTACAGGACCAGGACAGGGTGACCTGTGTGGTCCAGCACCCAACCCTGCCTGACCCCACCACACATGTCACAGTGAGGGTGGAGACCTTCGGTAAGCCTGCCAGCTCACGTACACTGCATCCTAAATGGTACCCTATTCCCTTTAGAGTGCACCACTTTTGACCAGGAAAGGTGACAAGATTTGGGACACATAGTTGATGTGTATGTTTGTTTGTACAGTACTTGGCATTCTCACTTTTGTGGGCAAGGATTTGACATGTGATGCTAAGAATCAAGGTCTGAGAATGATCGGGAGATATTGCATCATGCTGGGACTGGCACCACCTTGAGCTCATTGCTTACTGGCACAGATGTTTCCTTTACTTTCTCCCAGCCTGTTGTTCCACGTGTTCACCTCCCCACTCCCCACCATGTTCCAGGTGTTGTGTCTCATGTACCAGGTACACCATGTACCAGGTGTTGTGTCCCACCACATTAGGAGACACATTTTTGATATACAGCCTGCATCCATATGTCAAAGATTATCATATGACAGAAATGTCCTCCCTTATCCATATGTGGTAGTATCAAAGTGTCTTTGACAATCGGCATTAGAGTGATGTTTTTCTATATGCGCAGTCAGTCTGTACTGAGATGCGTGATATAGGGTGCTGCTACGTCCCAAATGGCACCCTATTCCCTATATAGTGCACTACTTTTAACCAGAGCCCAAATGGCACCCTACAGGGTACCATTTGGGATGCAAACATACAGTAGTCCTCTCAGAGTTAGCACTCTCCTCCTAAAACATAATGGCAGCCTTGTGTTTATCTTTCATAAATCTATCCTTTCACTTCAGCCTTCTCAAAAATATAAACCACAGCCCTAGAGGCCCAGACATTTGATTTAGGACTGTTGTTGTACTGATGGATCATTCCCACCTGCTCATGTAAAAGTATAATTTCTCTCTGCCTGCAGTGGCTCCCAATGTGACCATTGAGACATACCTGGTTCTAGAGGAAGGGGAGAAGTTCTGGGTGGTCACCTGTGGTGCGGCCGGAGGGCGACCCCGAGCTGACATCACCCTGGTGCTGCCCAATCAGGAGGTCAGTTCCATGCTACAGAAGGAGGTTGTCATGGATGCAGCAGACACATGGGTCAGGTCATACCGCTTCCCAGCTGAGCTTCATGAAGGGGAAAACATCACCTGCCTGTTTGACCACCCCAAGTTCCCACACAGAGAGCTTCGGACCGTCACTTTGCCGGCATTCTGTGAGTACTTCACAAGTTATAATTGAGGACTTGGAGCCAAAAGTATGGTTTTAGGAGAATGCTTTTCATTTACTCTACAACAGACTCTGTGTTGGATCTTGTGTTTTAACTTCCTATTGTGTAGCTCTGTCTGCTGTTCGGCTGCAGAACCCAGGGTTGGCAGACAGCAGCAACAAGAGCCAGGCTGTAGAGTCAGTGGTTCTGGAGGAAGGACAGAGCAAAACCACCATCGGGCTAGAGGTCATTGGGGATGTACCACGTTACAGTATAGTATGCACCAAGTAAGAATACCTGTATTACTATCATAATACAGACAAGATGTCTGTTGATCTCTCTTGATTGTAACTTCTGTTCATCTCAAATAAAGGATAACATTACCATGAAGGAACTGCTGTGATAATCTTATTGGTCAGGGTACAGTTACAAAAAACAAAGTTTGCTATTAGGTTTTGCTTTCTAGCAATTTCATTAATTTATGCTATTCTTACTATACTAGTGTTTGCATCACTAACACAGGGGTGAACATTGTATCTGGCAGCTGTGGTGAGAGGTTCGGTTGAAAACCACAGGTGATAGACAGGCACTAGACACATCCTGCACATTTGTTTAGAAGCATCCAGCTGCAGATTGTGCGGGTTGACACCGCTAGTTGTGCGAACCTCAAAGCGCATGCGTCTCAAATGTTATGCGCAAGTGCAACCAGTAACTAGACGTTCGCCATCGTTCGACGTTCGCCATCGCCATCTTGGCGGGCGGTCCAAATGATTAGCCATGCAAGGGAAGTTTGCAACGTAAGCCCCTCAGCCCTTGTTTTTAGTCGAGTTTGCGAGTGTACAATTATGTTCACTTCGGGACCTTAAACTCCCCATAATTTAATTCGCCAAGATTGTACATCCGCTAAGAAGTCTGCCAAAAATTAAAGCCTCCACGACAATATGGAGTCAATATACAAGTGTAAAAACAAATGTAAACAAGTTAAACAATTGTGCTACTAATGCACATGATGGCACAAACACGTCTCGTAAAAGTAATGTTTTTGTTTGGTTAGCTTTTGGAAATTGTAGCTAGTTAAGCAGGCTAACGTTATTTGGCTAATTTATTTAGTTGCTATCATACAGTAGGCGTATATTAATAATGATATATTTAATGTAAGTAGACATGCAATAATAATTGACTGTAGCTCATATAAAGCACCCACAAGCTAGCCACCGGTGGCTGAAAACGCAATCATCGAGGGATGAACAAGTGTTACATTTCCGGGCAAGGGCGGTCCATTTAAAAGTCCTTCCTCATCAGAAGTGTCCACTTAATTTGAGGGGATAGGGTCCTGGTCTTTATGTTGACCACTGTTGCTTATGTAGCTAGCTAGCTAGCACACGTTAGTTAGGTAGTACCTATCTTCTAATTCTAAATGTAATTTCACCACCCGTGATGTTGGTGTAGGTAACGCACCATCCTCTCTGACACCATTTGACATCCTGTCTGAGCTTGTATCTCACAGCGTTTGTGGCGTGAGAAGATACTGTATCTGCTGAAGCCAGACGCTTTAAAAAATCAACTTTGAATAGCAACAATCACCATGTTGGTGACATTATCCCCGGATCTAACTATCTGAGAACCAAAGCTCTTCGAGCTGCTGCTCTTCTGCCTTTGGAGAGTGGCTAACAGTGTATTGTCTTGTGTTTTCTCCTAGAGAAGAGCAGTCTCTCCCTGAGGGTGTGGCAGTATTTGGCAGTGCTCTAACCCTGCAGGGTCCTGTCGAGCTCTACCATGCAGGGCTGTATGAGTGTGAGGCCTCCTACTACAGCCACAGGGCATCTGTACTGCTGGACATTACCGTTAACCCACATGTCAAGCAGCCTGGTACGAGCAGAGCCTTGTCTACATATCATAGGTTACGTCCCAAATGGCACCCTGTTCCTGATATAGTGCCTATGGGCCCTGGTAAAATGTTTGGGATGTAGACTACATATAATTTGGGATGCAGCCTAAATATCATCTTCATCATTTGATAACTGGTAGCCATATCTGTCAGTCTACAATTCGTAGCGAGCCAGCATATGTTAATACAAGTGACTTCTATCATAAATATTGTTAGTTTAAATCAGTTTTTCTTTTCCTGCAAACTGTAAAGTTAAGTGATTAGCATGTTTACAGCCCTTTCTCCTCTCTGTGTGCTAGTGACTGTTCCTCCCAGCATAAGGATTGATGTCCAGGACAGACTGGGTGACAGATTCATTGAGTGCCTGGCTGCAGACTCCGTCCCTGTTGCCAATGTGTCCTGGGTTCTACCTGAGGGTGTGTCTGGGCCCTCCTGGTCCAGTCTCACATCCCATAATGGAACCTATTCTGTCAGCAGTGTGTTAGTGCTGCCTGCCTGCTCAGCCCAGGAGCTCAATATGGAGTGTGTGATAGATCATACTGTGTTTGTGTTGCCAGAGAGAAGACAGATAACACTCCCTGTGTGTGGTATGTTCAACAAATCATCAAACACCATCAATTAAAGCGCTAGTGTTAAAATAAAATATTTACAATGAGAACATGTATCCTATATCTGTTATTTTATTTACATTGAGAACATGTATCCTATATTGCTGTTATTTTATTTACATTGAGAACATGTATCCTATATCGCTGTTCTATCTACATGCAGCTCCTCCTAACATCACCATCCAATCCAGCTCTGAGTGGGAGGAAGATGTAGCATACACACTGGTGCAGTGCACTGTGGACAATGTTGGACCTGCTGCCACCATCTCCTGGAGTCTTGGAGACTGGGACAGTGACAATAGTACCAGTCAGATCATGGAGGTGCAGGAGCAGGTAAAGGGAGAAAACAAATGAAAGGGTGCTTGGAACCGTGAAATAGATACAGCAAAAAATGTACAATTCCGGCACTCATTTGGATATTATTTGCACGCTCTGTCATATGTTTCGCTAGCAGGTTCACAGGCAGCCTGAGCTCCATGCCAATGGCTCTGTGACGGTCCGTAGTGTGTTGAGGTTCCCCACTTCCATGTTCTCTGGTCAGAATGTCACCTGTGTGGTGGATCACCTGGGTCTTGAGAAGCCAGAGAGAACAGCGATACTGCTGCGTGGACTGGGTAATTTACTTTATGACTTGTAGCTACCATGTATCTCCACCAGTAGAGGCTGCTGAGGGGATGATGGCACATAATAATGTCTGGAATGGTATCAAACACATCAAGCATGTGGTTGATAACATTCCAGACATTATTATGAGCCGTCATCGCCTCCACTGATCTACACAATAAGTTATGCGTCCCCAATGACACCCTATTCCCCCTCTAGGCCCTGGTCAAAGTAATGCACTATAATAGGGTGCCATTTAGGGACGCATCCATTGTATCCAACCTCCATACACTGTCACTCTCTCTCCGTCCCTCCCTCAGAGTCCCCTGTGATGCGTGTTTTTGTTGGGAGGCAGAGGGGATCTCCTCTGTGGCTGGCTGTATGTGAGTACAGAGGGGACAGGCTCGGAGCACACCTCTCTTGGGTTCTACCTGACAACGCCACAGGCCACATCTCCTTCCGCTCTGGGTATGAAGGAGTGAGAGTGCTAACCAACCTCACCTATGAGTTTTCACTGGCCCTCCACGAGGGACAGGACCTGATCTGTCTCATTCAAAATCACCATGGACTAAAGGAGAGGAGGACAGTCCATGTCCCCAAATACTGTAAGTGTAATAGGGAATAGATAGACAGAGATGAGATATATAAAGCTCCCAACACCACAAATGATATACTTGTCATACTACACATACATTCTGTATACTCTTAGAGAAAAGAGTTCCAAAAGGGTTCTTCAGCTGTCCCCATAGGAGAAGCCTTTATTTTATTTTATTCCAGGTAGAACTCTTTTTGGTTTCTCTGGAAAGGTTTGTTCATGGAACCCAAAGTTTATTTTTACCTGGAACCAAAAGGGTTCTTCAAAGGGTTCTCCTATGGGGACAGTAAATAAATATTTTAAGTTCTAGATGGCACCTTGTTTCTACGAGTATACAATTCTGTCATGACATTCTTTGAGGTACAGTACTTACCAGGCATGCCAAGCTCCAACCTCCTGTTCAACATTTAACTGCAACTACCTGTCTATTGACTGTATGTATCTAGGGAGTGATTTGTTTTTTGCCCCCTGTTGACCACTTCTCCTTCCCCTTCTTAGACATCTCATCTGTCAGAGTACTCAATCAAACCACTCCCCTGTACAAACCTTATGGAGACGAGTCCGTTATACATCGAATGTCCCTAAAGGAGAATTTCCACAACCAGAGGATCCTGCTCAAAGTCTATGGCAGTGTGCCAACTTATAGCCTTACCTGTCAGAGGTAGTAGACTCTTTGCTAGACTCTCTTTTACTACTATGTTCCATTCCTACAACTTCTAAACTGTGGAGGTTGAGTGAGAGAGCTACAGAAGGATGGAAGACAGAGTAGGGGAGGGCCCTGTCTGTGATAATATTACCACTACACAGGGGCGGTCATTTGTACGAACATTGTTCTCGTCCAGATGGAAGTTCTCATTTGTATTGTTTTATGAGAGCTTTTAACTAGATAGTCAAATACGTGCAGTGTCGTAAAGCTGCTATTATGTCTTATTAAGATACTATCAGGACTTCTGTGCTGTGGGGCCCGGGGAAGGTTGTCCTTACTGGCAGGCCATGCGGTAGGTTCCACTAAAGAACCCTTTTATCAGGGACAATGAGTGACTTATGAAGCAGTATATCTTCAGAGGTCCTGACACTCTCCTGCCCCCCCATGCTCAGACTCGTATAAATTGTGTTAGGAGTTATTCTGTCAAGCTATTCTGGGCAAAGCTGTGTTCATTTCTGCTAAGGTGGATGATAGTTACTTAGGTATACACCTAAGTATATATACGAAATACAATGTCTCATTAGATTTTTATCACTCAATGTAGCAGTTTTTTTTTAATGACTAAAAAGTGTTGTGGTAGCAATTTTCCACCTTCCACGCTTATCTTATTCTCTCTTCATGACTGTCGTCTTTGCCACTTAGATGATAAACAGATCAGACAAACGTGTGTACTATGTAATGACTTTCTGTGTCCTGCTGCGTGTTGAAGAAATGACGGCACATTGGTCCAGATGGATGGTCGGGCTCTGTTGTTCCATTCAGAGGTCACGGAGCGGGAGGCGGGCCTCTACACCTGCCAAGCCTCTTTCTACCACCATCAGGCCTCGGTCCTCATTCAAGTGGAGGTCACCAGTGAAGATAAACAGCTCAGTGAGTGTACACTCACCTTATCATGCATCAGTGAAACAACAATATGTAAGATATTTCAATGCTTACTGGTGAACATCCAAAAATGATTGGCATACTGTAATTTTGCCATTATTTGAATTTACTTCCATTTACAACAGGTGTTCCATTCCATTTACTTCCATTTTGTGTTACCTGATGTCTTTCTCCTGTGTGTTTGTGCAGTGATTGTCTTCATCGTCTGTTTCTCCTCGGCTGCAGCCATCACGATCCTCCTCATCGTCACTCTGTGTGTTTTCTGGTGAGTCGATCAGTACGAAGGCCTCCTGCAGGTGACAGACAGACAAACAGCAACTCAGCAGGTGACATGTTTACAGGTAGCACTCCGGCAACCATCATGTTGGCAGATGACAAACAGGAAACCAGGTCTGTGCGTCTGATGGTTACTACAGCTTAGCATGACCAAAGTAGCACAGAGCTATTCACAAACAGGATGCTCTGTGGCTGGAGTAGACGGGTACATCTGCCACCACAGCTCTGCCACACAACTCACACAGTCTGATTCTTTCTGTCTCTGTGGTTAAGACAACAGATTTATTTTTGGTTTAACGTTATCATAGGGCTTAACTCTGAGTGACTACTCTGGAAGTAAGAAAAGCTATTCAAAAACTTCACAGCTGGAGAATTTATATTGTAATTCAACTCCAGTCACAATGCTTGGAATGAGAACTGCATAAAGCTGTCATCTCTTGTTTCTGTCATTGGATTGGATCGGATCAGATAATTAGACAGGTGTGTCAATACCACAGTGTTTGGATACACTTTGGGATCCCAAATGTCTCTAAAATCATCTGATAACTCTCCCACAGGGCTCTGGTCAAAAGTAGTGCATTGTGTAGGGATTAGGGTACCATTTGGGATGCAGACTAAGTTCCCTTTTGTCTGGACTCGTGTGAAAAGGGATGGTAAATATATAGACACAGACACACAGACTCCACTTCCGTGTTAGTTCAGAGGCTGATTCATTGTGTCTTTGGTCAGTACATTTGGTCAAGGTGCCATTGGTGCGATGAGCATCACTGTCCCATTATCCATGGTTCCTATGGGAAGGTCCCGTCAGGCTAATTTGGGAAGGTCAGTCAGTCGACAGACGTACACAGAGAACCTGACTCCCCAGGAGAATAGCTATTCCGGGATTTGCATCTTCCCGGTCGCAAACACTAGGAACACTTTTTGAAAGGAGCAGGTTTTCATTGGCCTGGTTGGTGTCATAGGGATCATGATGGATGAGGAGAGCTACTGCTTCTAACATCAGAGAGATCAATGATGAGGTCACCATCATTCTGCTTATATATTCCTGTCACATAATGCATTCACAGTTCACACACTCAGTGGCTCAGTGGAAGTCTGTTCACTCATACAAGGGGTGCCGTTTGGCCATACAGGTAAGTTTGGCTGTACAACTTTCTTAGTGAGAATGATACCCAGCTATATAAAAACATCAAAATAATTTGACAATTTTAAATGCTGTCTGTCTGCCACTGCAACACAACTGAAAATGTATTGTTAATTTGTTTTGCAGCAAAAGAAATGGAGGAGACCGCCTAGCATCTAAGGTTAGTATCAATCTTTCTTGCAATTTTTATCGAGCTCTCAAAAAAGCATTATGCATTCTTTGAATTATTGAGAATGGTCCTCTTCCCTTCATTCATCTATTCTTGTAGCTTCTATCCATAGGTCTTTATTCAACATTTGAATGTGCTTTGTACCCCTGTCTACTATCTTCTCTGGTCACTGAACTCCTGTAAGAAGCGGGAGTCGCTGGCACCCTTGACCTCTCTGACCCAGGAACTGTGCTCTCCAGAGCTGAAGAAGGGAAAGACAGCAGTGACAGTACCAGGAGGACGAGGCCAGGAGTACAACCAGCTGCTCAGCTACTCTATTGTCATTGATGCCAGATCCACTGTGTAAATGACAGGGTGTGTCCCTACTGGCACACTATTACCTATATAGAGCACTACTTGTGCATGGTATATGGGATAGGGTGCCATTTGAGACTGAATTATTTTATTTGCCAGTAAAAAAAACACATACTCACAGTACATGCATTTAAAAAACTTGACCGGGATATCAGAGACTTTTGGTCCCTAAATTCCATGGTGCAAAAACATTACAACATTACATAGATACAGATACATTACATAGATGGACTCATGACATGGATCAACTTTTTTTCTTTTTTCAATTTCTCGATCATTAGCCAGATTTTGACTTTAGACACAACCACAGGCTTCTACTATATGTTAGAGTCCACTCTACAGTATCCTGCATCGCTCTTACGTGGTGCATGATGCAGCTTCTCCTAATGCCAAGTCATTAAAATGCATTATTTTGTGAATTTTTCATCATTTTTAGTTTTGTTTATTGGTGTATTTCATGCATTGGTGTTTTAAATAATTGTAATGTGTTGTAAAACTCATAGAAATTATGTTGAGGGTAGCTTCTATTTGTTTTACTGTTTTGTATTATGTATCATTTTGGTTATCTAATGTTGTAAAATCTGGAGCATTATCAATACAAGTAGTGTAAATGTGTATCTTGTTGTTAAACCTGCTTTGTTTTACAGGTTTAAGACTAAATTAATTGACACAAGTGTGTGCACGTACATACACACACATTCTTGTATAACTAAACTTGTGTGGTCACACAATTCAGTCCCACTCAAAGTCCTATTTTCCAGAACCCCTAAACTTGAACCTTTACCCCAAAACCTAATCTAGCTCCTGAACGAACCTAACTCTAACCGTAACCCTAAAACCCCTAGAAATAGCATTTGACCATATGGGGACTAACAAAATGTCCCCTAGTTGGTACATTTTTGGTTGTTTACAAGTATAGTTAAACACGTCCAGACACACACACAGTTAGAATGAATTTCTTCGCACTAACCCTGATTGTGTCGTGGAAATAAGACACTACTAATAGAGCTCACCTCATCACTTGCAGAAGAGCAGTAAAATGTATTCTCACCCGAGAGAAAAAAGTAAATCAGGTTGGATCAGGTTTTGCAACATTTTAATACAGACCTTGCTGTAATGAATTTAATATAAATGTGTGATGTGGCAATTTTAGTGTATTTTTCTTAACCAAAACTGTGGCAATTAACTCAATTGCCCTAGGGTTATACTACTCTGTTAGTGAATAATGCATTTTAAATTCTGGTACAGGGTTAGTCCATGTTAAATTGTGTAAATTGAAGTTAATTAAAATGCGTACATCCTTATTATAGTGACTGCCAGGTTATGTATGATATAAAAACCAGTGGGCCCTTTTTGTCCTGTGAGTTCAACATTAGTTATCAAAATCTGCACAAACTTGGATTATGAAAGCATCACAAATATTTCTGACTCTCTCTCTCCAATTCATTTTGCTTTAATGGCATGATGTAACAATGTACACTACCGTTCAAATGTTTTGGGTCACTTAGAGCCTGTAATCGAACCCACAAATGCTGATGCTCCAGATACTCAACATGTCTGTTGGCCAGTTTTATTGCTTCTTTAATCAGAAATAGAGTTTTCTGCTATGCAAAAGGGTTTTCTAATGATCAATTAGCCTTTTAAAATGATAAACTTGGATTAGCTAACACAACGTGCCGTTGGAACACAGGAGTGATGGTTGCTGATAATGGGCCTCTGTACGACTATGTAGATATTCCATAGAAATATTCCATCAGGATTTCCAGCTACAATAGTCATTTACAACACTAACACTGTCTACACTGTATTTCTGATCAATTTTACGTTATTTTTATGGACAAAAAAATGTGCTTTTCTTTCAAAAACAAGGACCCCAAACTTTTGAAAGGTGGTGTACATATTGCCAAAGCTTACTTTGGAGATTTACAATATTAACATAATTAAAATAATAATCAATATTGTCAATGGGACAACCATATATTGACCAATAACAATAAGTATAGAGGACATGTGCAGGTTGGTTGGTCTGTCAGACACTGTCCCTCATGTTATTGCAGGCAGCAATGTAGTGCGCTGCCAACCCACAGCTCTCTGCATCCTCCCCCAACAGGATGGGTAGCATATTCTCATCAGAGAAGAAATAACACTCTCTAATTGCTTTTTGTATGTTTTTTCTCATGAAATGCAGCTCTGTCTCAGGTTCTGCTGTTGTGCAGTGGTTACACAGCCTTTCATCTACAGGGATCCAGGTTTTCCTGTGTCTATTATGAGCATTTATTAATGTATGGACAAAAACAAAATGTCACACTCCTGGCAGTTTCTCCAATAACTAATGTTGCATCTTCTAGCGCTCCCTTGTGGAACATACGAGATCCCACAATATGGGCCATAAACGTTGACGTTGCGTCCCATGTAACTATGGGAACGAGACCTGCTGATATTTTGCAGTGGATCAATTTCACGATACAGGTGAGAACGTTTGAAAAGTTAGATAGGAAAAGGGCTAACTAGCTTTATTAACTATCTAAATGTACACGTATATATACATGCAAGGTATCTTAGATTGCTAGCTACCTTCCAACTTTTTCCCCCATAAAATCAACTTTTACACGCATTGATTTTTTTGCATTCGAGTCGATCATTGCTAACGGTAACGCTTGCTAACTAACAGGTAGCAATGCTGTCGAGGTATTTCCTGTTTTTGTATCTTCTCTAATATCTTATCGTGCCCCCCAAAAAGTTCAGCTGTCAAAGATAATGGAAGCCACGGCTAAGTTTCTAGCCTTAACTATATTTTATCTGCACAATCTGGCATCCCTTTAAATGAGAGGTTGTGCTCTTTTCCTAATTTATGGCAGGAATTCTTGGGAGTTTGTTTTTCCAGAGTTGGGCTCAACAGAGGAATATGAAGATGATCTTAGCAAATAGTCGCTAAAGCTTGTAGTTTTGTGGCAGAACTAATGATACAAAACAACCTACAATTATGCCTGCTCCAAAAAGAGATAGTCAACACAGGACCCGTGCTAGAGGCATAGCAAGGCCAAGGGATGGTTCCCTGGGTCACAGAGGGAGGAAAAATGACTCTATCCCAGCAGCAAATGTGGCCTCTGTTCTCTCACTACCACCACTGGAGTCTCAGGAGCACCATGCCTCCTCACCAGCCTTCATGTATGAGCCCCAGCCAGGTCGAGCCCTTAGCACTGGAAACCTCTCCCCTGCTCCCACTCCTCTGTCCATGGTGGAGCTCCCTCACCTCGTGGCAGAGGTGGGTCCTGAGCTGGCCATGAGGGAGTCACTGTGGATGGAGGGACCTTGTCTGATCGCTTCAGCGCTGGGGACTGATATCCCTGTCAAAGCTACTCAGGTGTCATTTGAGGAATCTGCTCTGGACAGGTAGGTTAAGCAGTGAGCATGTGTGTTTGCTGCTTCATTTCACTCGTGTTCAAATGTGACATTGATCTTTAAAAAAAATAAAAAGCACATTCAGATAGCACATTTAGTAGTGTGTCCATTGTTGATTCAGCTTTACAGATCATGGAGACGTGTCCCAGGTAAAGATGGCTGATCAAGACAAGGAGACAGAAGACAGAAAAGATGCCAAGCACAGAGAGCCTCTGACTGGCACAGAGGTGGTGGAAATCTTTGCAAAGAAAAGACATCTGGGAAAGCTTCAGTTTTTCCACTTGCAAGCTGTGAACAATGGCCCATTCAGGTAGTGAACACCATAGCCAAGGTCATAGTGTAATAACAGTGGCTTTGCCAGTCTTCTGTAGCATTCACACTATTTTGCAGATACAATTTGTTCATTGGATGTGTTTTCTTTTTTTTTGTAGACCGTATGACCTTCGTGTGGTCCCCCCCAATAGAGCAGGCACTGAGCACTTCATCTTCTCCCCCTCCTCTGTGCTGCATGTGCAGGATGGATGCAGTGCTGGGCTCCTTTCTCTGGCAGAGTGGCATCGGGAGGCCATGCTGTGGAGAGCCTTGCAGGATATCCCATTTTTCAGGGACTATTTACTTCGTAAGGCATTCATCAGGTAGGCTACGATTGCATTCCATATGGCACCCTATTCCCTCCCTTCAGTGCACTACATTTGGCCAGGGCTCATAGGGGACAGACTTTGGAACACATCTTAACTGTCCACATGTATTGTATCATGTCACTTTTTTGGCGAGTTGCAATTCTCTCTCTTCATTAAAACTATTTTCTTTGTCAACTTTATGTTGCTGTTGCGTGTCACAGGTGGCATAGAAGCGTGTGTAAGATCACTCTGCAGAGGAAGGGTGAAGTACTGCAGGGCCTGCTACTCATGGCTGTACCCCAGTTCAGAGACGCTCTCTTTCAATTCTCCAGGTATTCTGCATCACATTATTGTTGCATCCCGAATGACATCCTATTCCCTATTTCGTGCACTACTTTTGACCAGTGCCCATGGCAGAGCCCATGGCTCTGGTCAAAATAAATGCACTATATAGAAATAGGGTGCCATTTGGGATGCAGACAATAGTGTTGTACATCAACATTACAGTCACATGCACATGGGACCTTATTGTTCATTTTGGTCCATGATTAACATTGAAATTGTTTTTTTATTTATGTTGAAATGCACACAGTGTTAAATACTTTTTTGTTGCTGTTTTCAGACTGATTGAAGAACTGAAAGGGGTTCATTGGTTGCCACAGGATGAATGCAAGACCTACACCCTTCTGGACTTCCAGAATGCCCTCATGAAAAATAACCAGGAGTGCCGCAGGCTTCTTGAGATATTCTTGCAGTATCGTGCTCTCATCCTCAACATGGTTTGTAACTACTATTCTTATCCTTAGACAGAGGAACGCAAATTGACTGCTAGGCCTGACACAGCCAAGAGCTTGGCCTGTTGGCCTCCATCCCTCTCTCTAAAGTGTGTTTGTGTGTGGATATCGGAGAGGTTTGGTACAGCAGAAGACACATTTCCATCTCATATAGATTAATAAAAGACGTTCTTCCAGGTCCAGGAGGACAGCTATGGGGCTCACCAGGAGCTGCAGTTGCGTGTTGAACGCTCCCAGCTTAGCCAGCGCAGCCAGCCCCTGTACCTCCAGCTGGGTCATCTGAGGGACCTGAGGAAGGAGCTGGGCCGAGCAGAGTACGTCCTGCAGCAGCTGGGAAATATGGCCGCCCTGGCCGATCATATGATTGTGCAGGGTATCGTCACAATCGCCCATCGAGAGGTCACTTCTTTCCTCAACAACGTCATGAAGGTGAAGAGAAAGAAGAGCATGAAATAACACAATGGTTGCATCCCAAATGGCACCGTTTTCCATATATAGTGCACTACTTTTGACTAGGGCCCATGATACAAGTAGTGGATCATGTAGGGAATATGGTGACATTTGGGACTCGCATCATCATGTTAATGAAAGGTTTGCTGGTAATGGTATTGATATTTTTGATTCCATGTTTCTCGATAGAGAGTGCAGCCACAGCAGGGGAGTCTGTTCCAAGCAGAGCTGATATTCGGAGCAGACGGTCAGCCAACTCTGTTCCCACCCATGCACTTGTTCCAGGAGGTGCTGCGAGGGGCACTGCTGTCAGTCGCAAACTCTGCCCTTCAGGTGAGATCATTCAATTAACCACACACTGGGATGGGTTCTGGTCAAAAGTGGTGCACTATATAGGGAATAGGGTGCCATTTGGGATGCAGACATTCAATTAGGTCAAGGTTGTGATTAACTCGGCACAGAATTCCCAGTTATGTGTCCCAGCGAGTCTTACATACTAATGTGGTTTTGCTCTTGTAGGTATTTGACACTTGTAGTTACTGTCTTGATGCCAAGGAGAGTGTGTCTGCCAGCACCTCCCTCACCAGTGCTGCTCAGGAGCTAAGCCCTGACCTGAGCCTGGCCTGTACCAGTGGAACTAATTGTATCACAGGTAATGCTGAACAGGACGGGAGATTATTTTATCTTCCCAGTTGTACCACAGTCCATTATTTGATAAAAGATGTTGTTCATCCCATAACAGGGCTCACCCAGGAAAAATGTCTAATTCATGGTAAACACAAGTTGAAGCACAAAAAACAGGCAGAGATATATATTTTCTTACGCTCATCGCCTGTGTTTGTATGTGCATGGTTCTCAGCTTTTGGGGAGAAGGACAGTGAGCCGACTGGTGTCAGCAGCTTCTCCTCCAAGCGGGAGCCTCATTGTGTTCTATCAGCTCCCAGGCTGGTGCTGCCCAAGCTGACCCCTCTGATGGTCCAGGGCCAGAGGCTGAGAGGGCAGTACTACCCCCTGTCCAGTAAACAGCTGGAATGGCAGCTCAGCCTCAATGCTGGGGCTAAGGAGGTCCAGAGAGAGCAAGCCAGGATCACACAGGTCATTCACACTTTTTGCCATCCATCTGAATGGATCCCTGAAAAGCTCTACAACGACGCACTCACTATCCTTTCATCATGTTTGGTTTCTGAATAATGGATTGTTTGTTGATTCTCCCTTGACCCACAGGAGGCTGGGCTTGAGATCCAGCAGCTGTGTGAGGGACTCTCCTGGTTGGTTGACATTCATCTGTTTACCAGCCAATGGAGTCCAGCTTCTCTGGAGACCATGAGGGGCATGCCTGCCTTACGCTACGAGGAGCACATTCAGAAGGTGCGCTTCTGGACTGACAGGGTGCGCACAGTGCCCCCCTCTCTCACTACCTCCAACAAGCTGCTCATCGTCACCTGCTCCCACATCCAGGAGAAGATAGGTGTGTGGGTGTGGTTGTTTGTGGGTGTACTGGTGTTTTTTGGTTGCATGTGCTATGTGACTTTAGGCCAACTTAGTTACTGCATGTGTGTGACGTGCGTACGAGTGTGTGACAGTGTTTTACTGGTATGACTGGGGACCTTTTGTTATGATTGTGCGGCCCTGCACATCGGCCCTAGTCAAAGTAGGGCCCTGAATAGGGTGCCATTTGGGAAGAATCCTGAATGTGTGGTTTTGTTTCTCCACGCAGGGCCTCTGTTGAACTCCATAGAGGAGGATGTGTTGACTCTGTTGAATGAGGAGCTGAAGCTGCGCTCAGAGAACTTGATATTAGAACTGAAGAGAGCTGTGGAAGGTCTTAGGGTCGAACCCACAGATTTCAACGACTTCACCCACTATGCCAGCATGGTATTGCCTACACATGCACCTTTCTGTAGTTATTGCTGTGCATAGTCATCTAATAATTATTTTCTTCCTTTAATCAATAGTGTATATTTTATCGACCCCATTGGATTTCTTCCCTCAGGTGAAACGCTGTGCGAAAATGTCTGATGACATGCAACATCAACTAGAGTACCTACACTCTCTCCAGGAAACCGTTCGAACCAACTACAGACAAATGACACCAGATGAGCTGTTATTGGAGGAACAGGTTTTAAACACATAGCTTTTGATATGTCTGAATCATTTCCTTGTACCTATTTTGAGTCATCACAAGAAGAGCTACCTACAGCTATTGTTATTTTTATTGCTTTATTCACATGGAAATGCACTGCGATATCTAAATGTTGTGTGTTTATCCACCCCTCCCCCTGTATTTAGATGCTGGACCTGTGGGACATTTTTGTTCCTCTCTTGAAGCAGGGAGCAGATACAGTGTGCCAGCGTCTTCCCTCCATGGCTGACACCCTGGACAACACCTTCTCCTCCCTGGCCCACGACCTGGACGAGATGGTGACCAAAGCCACCTCTGGACCATATCTGGACCCCACTCAGAATGCTGCTCAGATGCTCAACAAGCTCAAGATCATGTGCAGACAGGTGTATGCTGTCTCTGCTCGCCTGACAGAGCTCAGCAGGACAAGTAAAAGTCTCAGAGGTGAGATGAGAGCGGGACTGAAGGATGGTGCCTGCCTTGTGTTTACATCGCTCCTTCCTCACTCTCTTATCTGTGTTCCCTCTGTAGGAAACCCTCTGGATTTGACTTTTGTAACCACAGCCAAGCAGAAGATGGAAGCTCGCAAAGGACTGTGGGAGCTGATGACTGTATCCACCTCCCAGATCCAAGAGTGGAGGCTGCTGCTCTTCAGCAAGGTGTCTGTCTGGTTGCTCTATTCTAATAGCCTCTAGGTTGATTAACAACATACTAATACTAATAATAAGTGATAGCAGGAACCTAGTATGCTTATTGAAATAGAAAATGGCGCCGATATAGGGCAGCCGTGCTTCTAGACCCTAGGCAACTTTGCAGTATTGTTTTTTTGTTATTTGTTATTACATACAGCCGGGAATAGCTTTTGCATATCAGAGTGGCGGTAACTCACCAGTATTACGACCAGGAATACAACTCTCCCGAATCGGATCCTTTGTTTGTACCCCCGAGGGCATTTGAACTGATCCCAGAGGCTGATCCAAACACAGCTGGCGGAGAAGAGGTATTCGGAGAGGACTTATAGTCTGACTCAGGAGGCGCGCACACCACCCACTGCTTCTGAGTATATTACTCGCTAATGTTCAGTCCCTGGATAATAAAGTTGACGAGCTCACAAAGATTTCCTTCCAGAGAGACATCAGGGATTGTAACATACTGTTTCACGGAAACATAGCTCTCTCGGGATATACTGTCTATGAGTCCGTCCAACCAGTTGGGTTCTCAGTTCATCGCGCAGACAGGAATAAATATCTCTCCGGGAAGAAGAAGGGCAGAGGTGTATGTTTCATGATTAACTACTCATGGTGTGATTGTGATAACATACATGAACTCAAGTCTTTTTGTTCACCCAACCTAGAATAGCTCACAATCAAATGCCAACCATATTACCTCCCAAGAAAATTATCTTCGGTTATAGTCACAGTCGTGTATATTCCTCCTCAAGCCATTACCATAACGGCCCTCAAATAATTTCACTGGACTTTATGCAAACTGGAAACCACATATCCTCGGGCCTCATTTAATTGTAACATAGAACTTTGGTAGCATTTTCCTCAAATTTGCTATCAACACTGACTGTAGTACTCTCGCTACTAAAACACTCGACTACTGCTACTCCAACTTCCGGGATGCCTACAAGGCCCTCCCCCGCCCTCCCTTCGGCAAATCTCCTGATCACGACTCCATTTTTCTCCTCCCATCCTATAGGCAGAAACTCAAACAGGAAGTACTCATGCTAAGGACTATTCAATGCTGGTCTGACCAATCGGAATCCACGCTTCAAGATTGTTTTGATCACGCGGACTGGGATATGTTCCGGGTAGCCTAAGAGAATAACATTGACGAATACACTGATACGGTGACTAAGTTTAACAGGAAGTGTATAGGAAATGTTGTACCCACTGTTAATATTAAAACCTACCCTAACCAGAAACCGTGGATTGATGATAGCATTTGCGCAAAACTGAAAGTGCGAACCACAGCATTTATCCATTGCAAGGTGACTGGGAATATTGCAGAATACAAACAGTGTAGTTATTTCCTTTTGATTGTCTTACAAACAGACAAAACATCAGTATAGAGACAAAGGAGTTGCAATTCAACAGCTTAGACACAATGTATGTTGCAGGATATACAGACAATCACGGACTACAGAGGGAAAACCAGCCACGTCGCAGACACCAATGTTTTTCTTTCGGACAAGCTAAACACCTTCTTCACCCGCTTTGAGGATAACACAGTGCCACCGAGATGGCCCGCTACCAAGGACTGTGGGCTCTCCTTCTCCGTGACCGACATGAGTAAGTCATTTAAGAGTGTGAACCATGCAAGGCATGCACAGATCAGCTGGCTGGAGTGTTTACGGACATATTCAATCTCTCCCTTTCTCAGTCTGCTGTCCCCACATGCTTCAAGATGGACACAATTTTTCCTGTACCCAAGAAAGCAAAGGTAACTAAACTAAATGCCTATTGCCCCATAGCACTCACTTCTGTCATCATGAAGTGCTTTGAGAGACTAGTTAAGGATCAAATCACCTCTATCTTACCTAACACCGTACCACCCCAATAGAGCGACAGACGATGCAATTGCCATCGCACTGCACACTGCCCTATCCCATCTGGACAAGAATAATACCTATGTAAGAATGATGTTCATTGACTACTCAGCATTCAACACCATAGTACCCTCCAAGATCATCATTAAGCTTGAGGCCCTGGGTCTGAACCACGCCCTGTGCAACTGGGTCCTGGACTTCTACGGGCTGCCATCCCCAGGTGGGGAAGGTGGGAAACAACACTTCCCCTTCACTGATCCTCAACATTGGGGCCCCACAAGGGTGCCTGCTCAGCCCCCTCCTGCACTCCCTGTTCACCCATGACTGCGTGGCCAAGCACGCCTCCAACTCAATCATCAAGTTTGCAGATGACAAAACAGTAGTAGGCTTGATTACCAACAACGACGAGACAGCCTACAGGGAGGAGGTGAGGGCCCTGGGAGTGTGGTGCCAGGAAAATAACCTTCCACTCAAAGTCAACAAAACTAAGGAGATGATCGTGGACTTAAGAAACAGCAGAGGGAGCACCTCCCTATCCACATCGACAGGACCGCAGTGGAGAAAGTGTGAAGCTTCAAGTTCCTCGGCGTACACATCACTGACAAACTGAAATGGTCCCCCACACTGTGTGGCGAAGAAGGCGCAACAGCGCCTCTTCAACCTCAGGAGGCTGAAGAAATTTGGCTTGGCAACTAAACCCTCAAACTTTTACAGATGCACAATTAAGAGCATCCTGTCCGACTGTATCACCGCCTGGTAATGGCAACTGCACTGCTCGCAACCGCATGGCTCTCCAGAGGGTGGTACGGTCTGTCCAACGTATCACCGGGTGCAAACTACATGCCCTACAGGACACCTACAGCACCCGATGTCACAGGAAGGACAAAAAGATCATCAAGGACAACAACCACCCGAGGACTTGAGCCATGCGCAACATGGCTCGGGTATGTTATCACAATCCTGGATCTCTGTAACAGACAGTTGGTCAGGTTCTTGAAAGTCTGTCACACAATGTCACATTTTCTAGACTTTCCTGGGTGTTGGCAAAAGCAACATGGCTGTCTCCATCTGGACATTCTACTTCCTCCTCAACACACAGTCAGCCAGAGATTTGTTAATGTCAGAGTCAGTCAATATCATGTCAAGTCCCTCGAGGCGTGATGGTAACTAGGCTGTTCATATCATCTTCTGGACATTCAACTTCCTCTATATCCATACCACACAGATGTCTTGGCAGGGCTTCTGTAGGGTTAGTGTCACTCAATAACATCTCCTTGGCAACATGGCTGGTCATGTAATCTGGGTATTGTACTTCCTGCCACGCCTCCTTCTGAAGGGAGATCTCCTGCTCCCCCTTGGCTAGCTACCCCTGTAAGGCGGTGGCCTTCTGTCAGAGGGCCGAGCTGCAGATCTTTTGCTGCTTGGAGGGCCTCCATCTTCAGAGTGGCCTTCTCTCTGCTCTTCTCCTCCTGCTCCCTCAGAGCAGCCTCCAGGCTCTGCCGTAGCGCTGCAGCTCTCTGCTGATTGAAGGTCACCCCCCCTCTCATCGCATCTACCACCTCCTCCTGGCGGGCTGCAGCCTGGGCCTCCTGCAAGACCTTCTGTAGGGAGCTGTCCTCCTGCTGGTGGACAAGCTGCTCCTTCAGCTCTTTAAAAGGGTCTCCTGCTTCTCGGCTAGATCCTCCCTCATAGCAACCTTCTGCTCTACAGATCTCTGCTGATGGAGGGACACCTCCCCTCTCAGTGCCTCCTAGGCCTCCATCTCCTGGAGGACTGTGGCCTGCACCTCCTGTAGGTAGTTGTCAGCTTCAGAAGAAACCTACTGGGTTTGGGACGAGAGACTGTTGCACCTGCCGCTATACTGGCTTGGGCAGCTGTCAGCTGGCTGAGTTCAGCTCGCATGAGAGCGTTCTGCTGACGCCGTTCTTCTAGCAGCTCCCACTGCATAGCCTGCTGTGCTATGTTTTTCTCCACCATTTGTCTCACCAATGCTTCCATTGTGCTCTGTGTTTGTTTAGTTATTGAACTTGGTTTGGGGTGCCTGCATTCTCCACCATATGTAGCAAAGATCAAGGGTGTGGATTTTCCATGTCACCAAGTTCAACAACAAAACAGGCACCAGTAGCACAAATCGAATGCAAAGGGTAAGTTTATTAGGGATTTTCTTACACTGGGGAAGAGGGGGGAAATGCACCAACCACCTTACAGTCCACAAGGGTACTGCAACAGTCCAGGTCACAACGTGTAATCCTACCTACCTACCTACCTACCTAGCTTGCTCATTCATTCATTCATTCAACTTCCTCTATATCCATACCACACAGATGTCTTGTCAGGGCTTCTGTAGGGTCAGTGGCACTCAATAGCATCTCCATGGCAACATGGCTGGTCATGTAATCTGGGTATTTAAAAAATAAATAAGTGTGTGTGTGTGTGTGTATATATATATATATGTATGTATGTATGTATGTATGTATGTATGTATGTATGTATGTATATATATATATATATATATATATATATATATATATATATATATATATACATTTCTCTACACCCGGGGCGGCAGGGTAGCCTAGTGGTTAGAGCGGTGGACTAGCAACCGGAAGGTTGCAAGTTCAAACCCCCGAGCTGACAAGGTACAAATCTGTCGTTCTGCCCCTGAACAGGCCGTCATTGAAAATAAGAATTTGTTCTTAACTGACTTGCCTAGTTAAATAAAGGTAAAATAAAATAAATACAATAACATCTGCTAAACACGTGTATGTGACCAATAAAATGTTATTTGAATCTGATATGGGAAAGACTAATATTTTCACCTACTGTTAATTCGATGTTAATGTGAGTCTACTTGCAAGAATTGTGATATGTGTTAGTTATTTCCTACTAAACTTAGCTGAATGCACTGACTAATTAGATCTGAATAAGAGCATCTGCTAAATGACAAAAATGTAAAAATATAAAATGTTTGGTGTCAGTTTGTTGTGTCGAGAGCCCAGGAGAAGGTGGATGAGTGGCTGCAGCAGGCGGTATCCCAGGCCAGGACCATCCCTTCCCGAGATGCTGTGCTGCAGGAGACCCTGGGGATCCTTGAGCGTTTCAACCAGCAGCTCCCTGTGCTGGCCAAACTCAGCAGCCCCACACTCAAACACAAACACTGGAGGAACATCTTCAAAGGTTAGACCAGTGCTTCTGCAGTAGTGTGGTGTAGTAACAAATCCCCACCTCGGGACCCATGGGACCTCCGCAGGTTTTAAAGCTCATCTCCTGCAGTTGTGATTTGAGTGACTCAAACATTACAACAAAATCAATGGACAAAACAATCTAGCTAAACATTACCAGACATGGGCTAGTTGATCAACTGGACATTGCTGGCAAGTTATAAATAGCTCTAAGGTCTGAAATGACTGACATGACAAGAGGAAAACTACTGATAAACTACCCAATGTCGAAATTGTACTTTCAAGAGTAACTTTTCAAGAGTAACTTTCAAGAGTAAGTTGGAAGCTCAGCAGAGTTCCTGAATTTGAATCCCTGTGGAACACCTTCTAGTGTACATTCAGTGTAGCGCATTACTTTTGACCAGAGCCTAAAGCCCTAAAGGCTCTGGTCAAAACTGGTGCTATTTGAGACACAATCATCATGAAAAGCAATCATCTTTACAACATGATTTACATACCATACTTCTGTCTCCTCTTCTAGGTATGGGGTTACTTTATGCACCAGAGTGGAACCTCACTGTAGCTGACCTGATGTCCAAGAAGCTGAGAGAGCACCAGAATAAAATCAGCAAGGTGAAAACAGAAAATCCATTTAGCACATTCAAAAGAAGGGCACTATATAGGGAATAGGGTGCCATTTGGGATGCAGTCTTACTCAGGGTAACTTAACTCTCTCTGTGGGACTTTGTCAGATTTGCCAGGAGGCTAAGGCAGAGGCGGACATGGAGCAGACCTTCAGGAAGCTTCAGAGACGCTGGGAGGGGGCACTGTTCCGACTGGCCAAGTTCATTGTTACTGTTTGGCAGGAAGATAAACCACAGCTTGGTGCCACACGGAGAAAGAAGCCCACTAATGGCCTGGTCTCAAACTACCAAACACCCAAACAGCACTCTCGTGACAGTGGCACCTTCACCATCATTGGTGAGATTGAACGGGGAGAAAGGAGTGTTTTTTTGTGTTAATAATAAGTAACATTTCTGAGACCACTTTTTATATTATATTTTCTCATTTAAATCACCTTTGGTTCAGATATATTGTCATTGTTGCTGTTAAAAGTAGTAAGTAAAGTTGTATTCAAATCAAATGTATTTATATAGCCCTTCTTACATCAGCTGATATCTCAAAGTGCTGTACAGAAACCCAGCCTAAAACCCCAAACAGCAAGCGATGCAGGTGTAGAAGCACGGTGGCTAGGAAAAACTCCCTAGAAAGGCCAAAACCTAGGAAGAAACCTAGGGAGGAACCAGGCTATGAGGGGTGGCCAGTCCTCTTCTGGCTGTGCCGGGTGGGAACAGAACATGGCCAAGATGTTCAAATGTTCATAAATGACCAGCATGGTCAAATAATAATAATCACAGTAGTTGTCGAGCGTACAGCAAGTCAGCACCTCAGGAGTAAATGTCAGTTGGCTTTTCATAGCCAATCATTAAGAGTATCTCTACCGCTCCTGCTGTCTCTAGAGAGTTGAAAACAGCAGGTCTGGGACAGGTAGCACATCCGGTGAACAGGTCAGGGTTCTATAGCCGCAGGCAGAACAGTTGAAACTGGAGCAGCAGCACGGCCAGGTGGGCTGGGGACAGCAAGGAGTCATCATGCCAGGTAGTCCTGAGGCATGGTCCTAGGGCTCAGGTCCTCCAAGAGAGAGAAAGATAGAGAGAGCATACTTAAATTCACACAGGACACCAGATAAGACAGGAGAAGTACTCCAGATATAACAAACTGACCCTAGCCCCCTGACACACACTACTGCAACATAAATACTGGAGGCTGAGACAGGAGGGGTCAGGAGACACTGTGGCCCCATCCGAGGACACCCCCGGACAGGGCCAAACAGGAAGGATATAACCCCACCCACTTTGCCAAAGCACAGCCCCCACACCACTAGAGGAATATCTTCAACCACCAACTTACCATCCTGAGACAA
Source organism: Oncorhynchus clarkii lewisi (assembly GCF_045791955.1). Lineage (NCBI taxonomy): Eukaryota > Metazoa > Chordata > Actinopteri > Salmoniformes > Salmonidae > Oncorhynchus > Oncorhynchus clarkii. Next base: position 19,440,116 of record NC_092173.1, on the reverse strand, counting down.
GGCAGAGTATAGCCCACAAAGATCTCCGCCACGGCTGAACCCAAGGGGGGGCGCCAACCCAGTCGGGAAGATCACGTCAGTGACTCAACCCACTCAAGTGATGCACCCCTCCTAGGGACGGCATGAAAGAGAACCAGTAAGCCAGTGACTCAGCCCCTGTAATAGGGTTAGAGGCAGAGAATCCAAGTAGAGAGAGGGGAGCCTTTCCGTTCACCTTCACACTGCTGGGCCAGACTACACTCAATCATATGACCCACTGAAGAGATGAGTCTTCAGCAAAGACTTAAAGGTTGAGACCAAGTCTGCGTCTCTCACATGGGTAGGCAGACCATTCCATAAAAATGGAGCTCTATAGGAGAAAGCTTTGCCTCCAGCTGTTTGCTTAGAAATTCTAGGGACAATTAGGAGGCCTGCATCTTGTGGCCGTAGCGTACGTGTAGGTATGTACAGCAGGACCAAATCAGAAAGATAGGTAGGAGCAAGCCCATGTAATGCTTTGTAGGTTAGCAGTAAAACCTTGAAATCAGCCCTTTGCCTTAACAGGAAGCCAGTGTAGGGAGGTTAGCACTGGAGTAATATGATCACATTTTTTGGTTCTAGTCAGGATTCTAGCATCCGTATTTAGCACTAACTGAAGTTTATTTAGTGCTTTATCCGGGTAGCCGGACAGTAAAGCATTGCAGTAGTCTAACCTAGAAGTAACAAAAGCATGGATACATTTTTCTGCATCATTTTTGGACAAAGTTTCTGATTTTTGCAATGTTACGTAGATAGAAAAAAGCTGTCCTTAAAACAGTCTTGATATATTCGTCAAAAGAGAGATCAGGGTCCAGAGCAACGCCAAGGTCCTTCACAGTTTTATTTGAGACGACTGTACAACCATTAAGATTAATTGTCAGATTCAACAGAAGATCTCTTTGTTTCTTGGGACCTTAAACAAGCATCTCTGTTTTGTCCGAGTTTAAAAGTAGAAAGTTTGCAGCCATCCACTTCCTCATGTCTGAAACACAGGCTTCTAGCGAGGGCAATTTTGGGGCTTCACCATGTTTCATTGAAATAAACAGCTGTGTGTCATCCGCATAGCAGTGAAAGTTAACATTATGTTTTCGAATGACATCCCCCAAGAGGTAAAATATATAGTGAAAACAATAGTAGTCCTAAAACGCAACCTTGAGGAACACTGAAATTGTCAGAGGACAAACCATTCACAGAGACAAACTGATATCTTTCCGACAGATAAGATCTAAACCAGGCCAGAACTTGTCAGTGTAGACCAATTTGGGTTTCCAATCTCTCCAAAAGAATGTGGTGATCGATGGTATCAAAAGCAGCACTAAGGTCTAGGAGCACGAGGACAGATGCAGAGCCTTGGTCTGACGCCATTAAAAGGTCATTTACCACCTTCACAAGTGCAGTCTCAGTGCTATGATGGGGAAACCAGACTGAAGCATTTCGATATAGGCCAATAGTTTTTTTTATATTTTCTGGGTCAAGGTTTGGCTTTTTCAAGAGAGGTTTTATTACTGCCACTTTTAGTGAGTTTGGTACACATCCGGTGGAGCCGTTTATTATGTTCAACATAGGAGGGCCAAGCACAGGAAGCAGCTCTTTCAGTAGTTTAGTTGGAATAGGGTCCAGTATGCAGCTTGAAAGTTTAGAGGCCATGATTATTTTCATCATTGTGTCAAGAGATATAGTACTAAAACACTTGAGCGTCTCTCTTGATCCTAGGACCTTGTTGTTGTGCAGACTCAGGACAACTGAGCTTTGAAGGAATACGCAGATTTAAAGAGTCCATATTTTGCTTTCTAACGATCATGATATTTTCCTCAAAGAAGTTCATGAATCTATTACTGCTGAAGTGAAAACCATCCTCTCTTGGGGAATGCTGCTTTTTAGTTAGCTTTGCGACAGTATCAAAAATACATTTCGGATTGTTCTTATTTTCCTCAATTAAGTTGGAAAAATAGGATGATCGAGCAGCAGTGAGGGCTCTTCGATACTGCACTGTACGTTCTTTCCAAGCTAGTCGGAAGACTTCCAGTTTGGTGTGGCGCCATTTCCGTTCCAATTGTCTGGAAGCTTGCTTCAGAGCTCGGGTATTTTCTGTATACCATGGAGCTAGTTTCTCATGACAAATAATTTTTGTTTTTAGGGGTGCAACTGCATCTAGGGTATTGCGCAAGGTTAAATTGAGTTCCTCAGTTAGGTGATTAACTGATTTTTGTCCTCTGACGTCCTTGTTATTCAGAGGGAGTCTGGAAGGGCATCAAGGAATCTTTGTGTTATCTGAGAATTTATAGCACGCCCTTTGATGCTCCTCCTGAACAGATTATTTGTTGCGATTGCAAACGTAATAAAATCGTGGTCCGATAGTCCAGGATTATGAGGAAAAACATTAAAATCCACAACATTTATTCCATGGGACAAAACTAGGTCCTGAGTATGACTGTGACAATGAGTAGGTCCAGAGACATGTTGGACAAAACCCACTGAGTCCATGATGGCTCCAAAAGCCTTTTGGAGTGGGTCTGTGGACTTTTCCATGTGAATATTAAAATCACCAAAAATTAGAATGCTATCTGCTATGACTACAAGGTCCGATGGGAATGCAGCGAACTCAGTGAGGAATGCTGTATATGGCCCTGGAGGCCTGTAAACAGTAGCTATAAAAAGTGATTGAGTAGGCTGCATAGATTTCATGACTAGAAGCTCAAAATACGAACAATTTTGTAAATTGAAATTTGCTATCGTAAATGTTAGCAACACCTGTTAGCAACGCCTTTGCGGGATGCACGGGGGATATGGTCACTAGTGTAACCAGGAGGTGAGGCCTCATTTAACACAGTAAATTCATCAGGCTTAAGCCATGTTTCAGTCAGGCCAATCACATCAAGATTATGATCAATGATTAGTTCATTGACTATAACTGCCTTTGAAGTAACATTAAGTAGCCCTATTTTGAGATGTGAGGTATCACGATCTCTTTCAATAATGGCAGGAATGGAATAGGTCTTTATCCTAGTGAGATTGCTAAGGCGAACACCGCCATGTTTAGTTTTGCCCAAACTAGGTCGAGGCACAGACACGGTCTCAATGGGGATAGCTGAGCTGACTACACTGACTGTGCTAGTGGCAGACTCCACTAAGCTGGCAGGCTGGCTAACAGCCTGCTGCCTGGCCTGCACCCTATTTCATTGTGGAGCTAGAGGAGTTAGAGCCCTGTCTATGTTGGTAGATAAGATGAGAGCACCCCTCTAGCTATGATGGAGTCCATCACTCCTCAGCAGGCCAGGCTTGGTCCTGTTTGTGGGTGAGTCCCAGAAAGAGGGCCAATTACAAATTCTATCTTTTGGGAGGGGTAGAAAACAGTTTTCAACTAGCGATTGAGTTGTGAGACTCTGCTGTAGAGCTCACCACTCCCCCTAACTGGGAGGGGGCCAGAGACAATTATTCAATGCCGACATCTTTCTAGCTGATTAACACGCTGAAGCTATGTTGCGCTTGGTGACCTCTGACTGTTTCATCCTAACATCGTTGGTGCCGACGTGGATAACAATATCTCTATACTCTCTACACTCGCCAGTTTTAGCTTTCTCCAGCACCATCTTCAGATTAGCCTTAACGTCGGTAGCCCTGCCCCCTGGTAAACAGTGTATGATCGCTGGATGATTCTTTTTAAGTCTAATACTGCGGGTAATGGAGTCGCGTAGAGACAAGAGAAGGCTCGGCCTCAGACTCCGACTCGCTGCTTAATGGGGAAAACCGGTTGAAAGTTTATGTCGGCTGAATGAGCGACACCGGTTGAGCATTCCTACAGCATTTCCCTCCAGAAGCCATGAGAAAGTTGTCCGGCTGCGGGGACCATGCGAGGGGATTTATACTAACGTTACTATCTGTACTTACTGGTGGCACAGACGCTGTATCATCCTTTCCTACACTGAAATTACCCTTGCCTAACGATTGCATCTGAAGATGGGCCTGCAGCACAGCTATCCTCTCCTGTATATTATGAGTACAGCGACTGCAATTAGAAGGCATCATGTTAATGTTACTACTTAGCTTCGGCTGTTGGAGGTCCTGACGAACCATGTCCAGATAAAGCGTCCGGAGTGAAAAAGTTGAATGAAAAGAAGTTGAGTGAGGGAAAAACTAAAAATTATAAACGGTAATTAAAAAGAAAAAAACGTAAAGTTGTCAGTTAGCAAAGTAAGGTTTGCAACAAAACGCACAGCAACACGTAAACACGTATTGATTTCTTACTGTAGGGCTGGAGACACTCCTGGCTCAGACACAGGACAGTGTAATGACTCTGTCCAACATGCTGCTCTCTCCTCACGTTGCTGAGTTCAGGCTGGAGGTGGAACACTGGGTGCAGCTGTTGCAAGAACTGGGTAATGTAAACTGGGCTACACTCCCAAAATGGCAAAGTGACCAGACCCCTAGTAATCAAAAAGCTTGGGAAGATAGATCTTTCTTTACATAAATATGACTGTTTTCAAAACCATACTGTTTAACAATGTCCTCCTATTGTGACGTCTTTATACTACTTTTTATCAACTGTGATTTACTTCCATATTTTCCTCTACTTGCAATATGTAGAGGAACTGCTTGATTTCTTTGAAAGGTACCAGCAGAAGTGGGTCTTCCTTAGCAAAATGTTCTACGAGACAACAGTCAGTGTTCAGAAGGCAGAACTGGTGAGTTCAGGGTCTCTTATGCCTCTGCCACAACTGCCACAATTATAGATTGTTTTGGAGGGTGATGCAGGATAACTAAATGATAATGTTGTCTTTGTCTTTGACCACAGTTGAACAGGTTCCTTCCTGTGGATAAGACTTTCAAGGAGATTATCCAAACTACACTAAGGGACCCCCACGTGCTGAACATAGTGCGGCTCAGGAAGACAACAGAGTTGACTTGCTGCTTCCATGGACACAGCCTCCGTGTTCTCCTCATAGAGGGTCTGTCTACCATGGAGGGTATCTCTAACCAGCTGCTGTACCTCCTGGGCTCTCCCCGCAGGGAGTTCCCTCGCCTCTGCTTCCTGAGCGATGGGGAGGTGATCAAACTCCTCTCTCTGCACCCCACGCCCTCCGCTCTGCTCCCTCTGGTGCGTAAGTGTTTCAGAGGGGTGCGCTGGCTGGAGGTGGACAGCAAAACTGACATGCCCTCTGATGTGACAGATCTGAGCAGTGGCTTGGATCTCTCTGACACCCAGATGTGTGTACGAGGGGTGTATGGTAGTGTCAGGGAGCACGTGCCCTTCCTCTGCCCCCTGGAGCCAAACCTCAACCCCCTGGTGTGGCTATGTCTCCTGGAGCTACAGCTTCAACAGGCCATGAAGCAGCTCATGAAGCAGTGTGCTGTGGCACGACAACAGTTCGAGCTGTTGGAACCGGACCCGGAATGGGAGAAGAAAGTTAGGGACTCCCTGTCACATGACCCGTTTCGCTACACCAGCCCATCAAGCTCCCTCAGAAAGGAAGAGGGTAAAGAAGCAAAAGGAGTGAACGATTTGCCTTCTATGTTGAGTATACTCTCTGACTACCCACTGCAATGCCTGTTAGTGACTGAAGAGGCTTTATGGTGCAGTGAAGTTCGGACGGCTTACAAGGCCTCAGCTCCGGTCAAGTGGCCCCGCATCAAGGCACAAAATGCTTCCAAACTCCAGAGCTTGTGCCAAGCCATACAAGACGGCATCACGGGTGATATTGACAAATCAATGACCACACAGCGCATGGTGACAGTGCTGCATGCTCTGGTGTTACTCACCATGAACCACTCGCAACAGTTATCTAGGCTCATGGAGGTAAAGTGTGACCTCGAGTCGTCTTTTGAGTGGCAGAGTTTGATGAAGTACCATCTGATTACAGACACTCAGAATGAGTCAACAACACAAGAGGGACACCATGATTTGTGCTATGTTGAAATCTTGGGCACCCAGCTGCCCTATGGTTACGAATACCTTGGTCCAGAGCACTGGATATTAGTAAACACCCCCTCCACAGATAGAGCAATACTGGGTATCCTCTTGGCTCTGACCAGCTACAGGTGTGGCTTTGTAAGTGGACCTTGCATGTCTGGAAAGAGGAAGACTGTGGTTCAGTTAGGAAGAGCACTGGGACGTCAGGTCATCTCCTTACAGTGTTGTGTCAATACGAGTCCCTCTGTCGTCCAGCAGATGCTGTTTGGTGCCCTTCAGACCGGGGCCTGGCTGGTCCTGGACTGTGTAGACCTGATGACCCAGGGAGTGCTTTCCCAACTAGGGCAGCATCTTTCAGACATTCACCAATCCATGTCCATCCTGCAGAGAAATACTCAGCAGAAAGGCTTTGAGACCCATACCAAGCCTTTATCCAGTTTCTCCAACCCAAACGGAGATGGTACAGTTTCACCAAGAGATAGCCATGGCGACATTTGGAAAGAGTGCAGGAAGTTTAATGAGCTTGAGTGCCAGATGTCTTTTTCTGGGGAAAACATATTTGCCAAACTGAGCTATGGCTGTGTAATCATTTCATCACGAGGATACACAACCGATGTCCCAGAGAATCTGCGAGTGGCGACCAGGCCAATTTCGTTGGCCCACCCTGACTACAGGATCATCACAGAGGTCATGCTAGTCTCCCTGGGCTTCTCAGATGCTGTGTCTATAAGTCGACGGCTGATCTCCCTTTTTAGCCTGGCCAAAGACTCCCTCTGTCTCCCTGATTCTGTCAGTGGTGAGCAGACATCCTGGATGGTTCTTCTCAGAAACGTCATTGCTGCCTCTGGGACACATCTCCGCAGCAACAGCCGGCTGGATGTGTATATGGAGAAAGTGTTGAGGGAGGAACCTGACTCTCCTAGGCTTCCTCTGGATGGGATCCTCAACCCCGCTGAGACAGATGGAGGAGACAAATGTCCCCAGTCTACCCACTACAAGGGTGCCAACCAGTCTGCTGCCCTCATGCAAGCTGTGTTGGAGGAGCAGGCTGTTGTCAACAGTGTTTTGTCAATCCTACTATCGGCTATCTTTGAGCAGAAGAAAGCCTCACAGTTCCGCACCATATTTGAAGAGATCTTTCCAGTGGCGCGCTCCCACCCTATTCTCCAACAGTACATTGAGGAGGAAGGGGAACAGAACATCCTGAAGACAGCAGTTACAGAGGAGCTGCAACAAACGGGGTTCCATGCTGATACCAAAGTGCTGCGCAATGCACTCACCCTCTATCAGGCTATGAAGCTCTCCAGAGCAGTTCTTCTGGTTGGCCCTGCTGGGAGTGGAAAGACAACCTGCTACCGTGCCCTGGCCGGAGCACTGCGTAGACTGGCAGCTAGGGCAGAGGAGGCCGAATTTGATGAGGATCTCACCTGTGAAGGAGATGGTATGGAAACTGATTACCAGTCCTCTACTTCAAACTGGAGCTCTGTTGACACCGTGGTCTTATTCCCCAATGCTTTGTCCCACGAGGAGCTCTTTGGGGGCTGCTATGAACAGCAGGGGTCCTGGTGGGATGGTGCTTTCACAAAAGTACTGAGAGGCTCAGAGCAGCATGACTTGTCAGCCACCACCACCTCTAAAAAGAAGAAGACGAGGAAGGGGAAGTGGCTGGTGATGGATGGAGAGCCGTTGGGGCAGCCTGGTTGGTTGGACTCCTTCAGCACCCTCTGCAATCCTGAGGATCCCTTCCTGTGCCTCTCCTCAGGAGAGAAGGTTCGGCCATCCCACAAGGAGCTGAAACTATTGGCAGAGGTCACAGACCTGGGAGATGCAGCCCCTTCTGCAGTGACCCGCTGCAACCTGGTGTATCTCTCTGGGAAGGACCTGTGGAAGGCTGTGTGGAAGGTCGAAATGGATGCTCTCTACAGAGAGCACAGTCTGGATCAGGGGACCCTGAAGATGTGGAACCGTTTGGCTGAGGACCTTTTCTCCAGCACACTCACTTTCATTAGGCACAAGGCCCTCACACCTGTCATGCACAGCGAGGGAGATGGATCCAGTAAATTCAGTAAAGGCATCACTTATGGACTGCAAGAAGTGAATTCATTCATTAGGATTCTACATGCCCTCCTGGAGCAGTTTGGGAAAGGACGGGGGTTAAAAGCTACACCAAGGATGACAGACAAAAGAGGTGTTGTAAATAGCAGCATACTATGTTCATGAATATAAATGATCAGAGTACAAATAACTATAAACTGTACAGTGCATGTTCATATTATGATTTCTTAGTTTAATTTTGTCACATATTAACAGCTAGTTACCTCTCTCCTAATACTGTAAGAAATGAACCCAGTTGGAGCTCACCCGACATGCCCAGATGCCCTGATCCCTTCAACTCAGCAAGAGATTCAAGCCAGGAACCTCTTTCTAGTGGCTTATATCTGGGGCTTTGGCGGACACCTGCATCCCAGGTCAGACACTGTTATTCTGTTTTATTTTCAGTCAAGTCTTATAATCTCACAACTGTACAGGACTTGATAATACAAAATATGATTTCTATATTTCAGACACTGGCCCCAGTTTGACCTGCTAGCTCGTGAGGCGCTATTTGAGAGCCGGTACAGAGTGGAGGTTCCCTCTGAGGGGACGGTCTTTGAACACTTTTTTAACCTGAGTGAGGGGATGATGGGAGACACTAGCAACCCCATCAACTGTTCCAGGAGCAAGAGCCCACAGATGGTCTACACAACTGTCCCCCAGGTTAGCCCCCCAATCTTCCAACTGTCAAAATGTGTGGTTTAACTGATTTTATTGTATCTAGAGGTTGGAACCAAAATTATTTTGTAATTGTTTCGTTCTGAACAGAAGCATTTTTTTCTCTCATTATGTTCCACTTTCTTGCTGTTCCTTTTTAAACCTTAAACCTCAGAAATATATTTTTTTTACATTTAACTCGACATTAAGTGACTTCACCAATCACATCGGATAGAGCAGCTTGCAATGGTGTGGGCAAAAGCTGTAGCTATTTGCATGCATTCATTAGACAAGTATAGGGCGCGAGATGCAATTTAAAGTTTGGCGGTGAGGAGAAAGCGAGAGAGGGTGGAGGAAGCTGCTTGCTTTGAAGCGCTGGGCATCTCGTTGCTATGACATGCATTATCTGAATTAGGCCCACAGAATTATGCCTACGGAGGACCAGCTTCTATGAAGGAACTTTTAATGTCTTTGAACTTCAGAGAGTTGGTTTAACGTTGGACCAAAACTAGCTAGCTAGCTAACAAGCTTGTGTGTGCAGAGCACCACCAGAATTTAAATAATAATAACATCTTACCTTTTTGTAGTTAATAAATCCAATGTGAAACCTGATAACTATAGTGTCCTTTAATAGCATTGAAAAAGTTAATCCATTCTTCTCTAATTAAAAATCTCATCCTAATTTTTGTATCAAGCTTGTAATGTCAGTAGTAGGCTAGTAGACTACACTTCGGAAGGGGAGGGGCAGATAGCCTACACGCACACACAGTGGCAAAAAAATGTATCTGGCAGGCAGGCAGACACTGGAATAAGAGTGAAGGCTTTGCACTTTGTTGTGGTTTTTTTGTGTGAATGGAAAAAAAAATCCCCGGAACGTAAAATAACGTAATTAACCGGTTCCCATGCTTTTAAAATAACGCTTCTGTTCCAGAACAGTATAGATCACTTTCGTTCCCGGTTTTGATTCTGTTCCTCGAAAAATGTCATTATTTTCCAGTTTTTGGTTCTATTCCCTTAACCGGTTCCATTCCCTGATTGTATTCATATCACACTGTCTATTTTCATATACATCCATGCTGTCCTTATTCACTCAGTATGAGAAATATGCCTACCTGCTGGACCTGATGTTGGAGGCCAAACAGCCAGCGATGCTGGTGGGAGAGGCAGGCTCAGGGAAGACCATGCTGTGTCATTCTCTATTAAGTCAGGACAGGGCACACATCTGCCTGCCTGCCAGCCCACGCCTGAGATCCACTGACCTGCGCAACGTGCTGGAGAGCATGGGCTGCCAGAAGACCCGGCTAGGAACCATGGGTACTATGATCAAACAGCCTGGACTGCTCCTGTTTGTGGATGACCTCCATGAAGCTCCCTGTGGTAAGTTAGTAGGAACCCTGCGTTTGTGAATTCGTTTTTTTAATTTTAATTTGTGAATATTTTTCTAAATTAATTGAATTTAAAGATAAATCTAGTTTGCATCCAAAATGGAATCCTACTCCCTATATCGTGCTCTACCTTTGCTACTTTTTACCCGGGGCCCATATTTTTTTAGGATTTTTGGAGATTTGTTTTTGTGGATATTTTTCATTATCAAAGATAAATCTAATGGTAACCCAAACTCTGCTCTTCTCTTTACTGTAGATGCTTTTGGAAAGACGTCCATGGCTCTGGAGACACTGCGGCAGTGCATTTCTCGGGGCGGCGTTCTAACTTCAGATGGTTATCATTTCAAGCTGTTTAGTTCCGGAGCTATCAGCTACTTGGGTACCTGCCGCACATCAGGAGTGGGCAACCAGTCAGATTGCAATCGGATCTCCTCCCGCCTCTCCCGTCACTTCTCCATCTTGGTGCTGCCCAGCTTGTCTGTAGATGTTTTATTCTCCATCCACTCTCCACAGCTACAGAACTGGCTCAAAGAGTTCCCATGCATGCCCAGGTACATGGATATGGCACGATGTATCATCACTGCAACCTTAGACCTGTATTATGCCGTGTGTGAGCAGTTCCAACCCAACGTCCACAGGCCACACTTCCTCTTCTCCATGCATGACCTGCAGAAGGTGTTTCATGGAATATGCTTATGGGCACCGCGCAACTCTAACAGACAATCACTCCAGAAGAAGATTAGCCTCAGGGTTCTTCACTCTTCCTCTGCCCTTCCTTGCTTTGCTCCAGCCACACTGGGCCCTGCAGCCAACATGCTCAACATAGCTCGTCTGTGGATGCATGAGTGTCTGCGCACATTTGGAGACCGGCTGTGCTCAGAGGATGAGGGCCAAGCGCTGGTGTCACTGATGGCCAAGGTGTCAGAGAGACACTACAGCAGCAGGATGACAGTTAAACCCCAGACTGCAAGAGCAGAGGACACCCCATGTGCTGCATCAACTAGGCCTAGCACACATATACCCCCTCCTACACCAACAGACTACCAGAAGTCAAGCCATCAGCGACCATCCACTCCAAAGAAGCCTGCCATGTCCCCATTGCCTATGAAGGCTGAAACACACACAGAACAGGAGGAGCAAGCAGAGTTTTCTGACAGGGTGAGGAGCTCAGACTCCAGCTCATGGGGCAGTAGTGAGGATGATTTATTTGGTGATATCTACCCCAAAAAACAAGAAAATGACAAGAAAAAGCATGTGAAGAAACCCCTCAAGAAAGATGTCTCTCTTTTTCAACCGACACAGCTCATATCAAGCTCACATCAAGCACTGGATCCCTCTCCTCCAAAAGGACCTAAACCAGTCAATCAGTCAGACTGGAAGAGGAGCCATAAGCTGTGTGAACAGACCCCACAGACTGAGCCCAGCCCACCCAGGGCCCTTGTGCCTTTACAACTCCTGCAGGACATGGAGACTACTATTCAACATGTTGTCTTTAGCGTAGAGCTATTGGAGCCGCTCCCTTCCATGTCTCAGCAGCACAATTTTAAACGCAACTCTGCCTACCTGGAAAGAGACCTGGGGTTACTAGTTCAGCAGCTGGCTTTCACAGTCAAAAGCAAAGAGGAGGAGGAAGAAGAGGAGTTTGATGATAACTACAGGAGCACCTCTAGTTACACTGTGCACAGGCAGAGGGTATGTCAGCTGGTGCACGTCCTCAGGGCTCTGCTCATACCTGGCGGGCATGGGGCTCTGTTTGGGGCTGTGAGAGGCACAGGCCGAAAGACCACAGTGCGTTTAGCTGCCTATCTCACTGGCTATCAGTTGATAGAGGTGCATCCTGGGAATGAGAGTCAGTTGCGTGAGATGCTGCGGGAGGCAGGTGGCCATGCAGGCGTGCACGGTGGCAATGTGGTGATACTTGTCCACGAGGAGACCAGTCAAGCTGCCAGAGATGAACTGATGGTGGTGATGGCTGACGGGACCTTCCCAGGGCTCTACTCTGACGAGGAGCTGAAGAATCTGGTGCTGAGAATCAACGCTCTCATCAAGAACTCACGCAATCGCCTACGAGATGACCAGGCCCTTGAGAAGTAAGAAAATAGGTGTTTCTACAAATTACTTTCTGTATACACTACTAATAGTTAAGCAATCACAACTATGAAATAGCACATATGGAATCATGTAGTAACCAAAAAAGTGTTAAACAAATCTAAATGTATTTTATATTTGAGATTCTTCAATTAGCCACCCTTTGCCTTGATGACAGCTTTGCACACTCTTGGCATTCTCTCAACCAGCTTCACCTGGAATGCTTTTCCAACAGTCTTGGAGGAGTTCCCACATATGCTAAGCACCTGTTGGCTGCTTTTCCTTCACTCTGCGGTCCGACTCATCCCAAACCATCTCAATTGGGTTGAGGTCGTGGGATTGTGGAGGCCAGGTCATCTGATGCAGCACTCCATCACTCTCCTTCTTGGTCAAAAGCCCTTACACAGCCTGGAGGTGTGTTGGGCCATTGTCCTGTTGGAAAACAAATGATAGTTAGACTCACATGCTGACCAGACCGGATACGTCGCATGCGCGAGCGTCGCAAAATAAATTTAGAAATCCATGTTATTCAATTATTGCGTGCGCGCCAACGAGCGTCTGCGATGCCAAGGGCTAAAATAGAACTCCTTTCTATTTCTGACGTAGATCGCGCTGAAAGTCCTGCCTCTCCCATCTTCTCATTGGTTTATAGAAGCAGGTACCCACGTGCCATCTCCTCATTGGTTATACCCACGTGGGTGATTGAAAGACTGTTTTGCCGGTCGTCGTGGTAATACTATGAAAGTTTAGATGCGATCACCATATAAGTTCAAAGATGAAAAAGCCTGGAAGGAGGAGAGATGACTAGAAATGATTCGGTTGGCTGTTTTCTGTGTGGATTAATTGTCAGAGTAGAGGACCTTGTTATTTTACCTGAAATGCACAACTCAATGTTTATATCCCAGGACAAATTAGCTAGCAACAGCAAGCTAGCTAAATAGGACAAATTAGCTAGCAAGCGCAAGCTAACTAGCTAAATTGCCATACATGTTTAATGCTTTTTGACCTGTCCCCAAATTAATGTCATTAGTTCAGAGTTTGTTTTGATATTTTAACCTGCGTGTCGTGATCGTGCTTGTTGTAGGGGGACAACACGCTTGGTGGTTTGGGTTCCGTGTAAGCCCAAACGAGATGGGGTGGCGTTTTGCAGCAGAATGTTGTGGTAGCCATGCTGGTTAAGTGTGTCTTGAATTCTAAATAAATCGGTGTCACCAGCAAAGCACCGCCACACCATAACACCTCCTCCTCTATGCTTTACGGTGAGAAATACACATGCAGAGATCATCCATTCACCAACATCACGTCTCAAAAATACACAGCGTTTGGAACCAAAAACTCCAGACCAAAGGACACATTTCTACCGGTCTAATGTCCATTGTTCATGTTTCTTGGCACAAGCAAGTCTCTTCTTATTGGTGTCCTTTAGTAGTGGGTTCTTTGCAGAAATTCTGAAGGTCTGATTCACGCAGTCTCCTCTGAACAGTTGATGTTGAGATGTCTGTTACTTGAACTCTGTGAAGCATTTATTTTGGCTGCAATTTCTGAGGCTGGTAACTCTAATGAACTTATTCTCTGCAGGTGGTCCTCATGAGAGCCAGTTTCATCATAGTGCTTGATGTTTTTGCGACTGCACTTGAAGAAATTTTCCGAATTGACTGACCTTCATGTCTTAAAGTAGTGATGGACTGTCGTTTGTCTTTGCTTATTTGAGCTGTTCTTGCCATAATATGGACTTGGTCTGTATACCCCCCCCCCCCCCCCCCCCCCCACACCTCGTCACAACACAACTGATTGGCTCAAACGTATTAAGAAGGAAAGAAATTTCACAAAGGAACTTTCAACGAGGCACACCTGTTAATTGAAATGCATTCCAGGTGACTACCTCATGAAGCTGGTTGAGAGAATACCAAGCGTGTGCAAAGCTATCTTTGAATATAAAATATATTTTGTTTCACACTTTTTTTGCTTACCACATGATTCCATATGTGTTATTTCATAGTTTTGATGTCTTCCCTATTATTCTATAATGTAGACAACAGTACAAATAAAGAAAAGTCCTTTAATGAGTAGCCCAAACCGATCCAGATGAAGCATGCATCAGTAAGAAAAAAATATTAAAACTTTGCGAGTCGCCAGTTCACTAATGTTTTTTTGTTTTTTTAATATCACTTTTCTACTAATGCTATACTAATCTTGTGGGGACACAATTGATTCCCATTCAAAATTCAATTTTCCCTAAACCGAACCTTTTTATTAAAAAAAAATTGGGGGTGTATTTGTGGTCCCCACAAGTATAGTTAAACAAACACACTTTAGCTCAGAGGAGTCAGCTCAGACAGATCCAGCTCAACTCCAGGGGCCGGATTCACAAAACCTTACGTTTTTTCGTAAGTAATGTTTTGTGAATCCGGCCCCTGAGCTCCATCAGTGTCAAATATTAATTTAGAATGGAAAATGAATGTTCATGCAACACTTGTTAGTAATATTGAATAATATCGAACAGAATCGCACCGATTTGTACTACTAATCAAATCAAATCGAATCGTTTCAAACTAAAAGTATTGTATCGGAGCCCATGTATCTAGATGCGTATCGAATCGTGCTTGTAAGGAAAGATGCACATATCTACTAAAATGTGACATTTTTTAATGTGTGTAATATGAGATTCCCTTTCTTAAATGTCATTATTTGAAAGACCATTGTGATTTTTGATGCAGGTATTTCAGACAGACCCAGAGGAATGTGCATGTGTTCCTGCTGCTGCCCTTCTCCCCAGACACCAGTGAGCTGCCTCCTGAGAACGCCTCAGTAACCCTGGCAGTGGCACACATGACCAAGGCTCTCAGCCTCTGCTGCTGTGTGGAGGTATACCAGCCTTGGTCCACCCAGTCCCTTGTTGAGGCAGCCTTTTGTCGCCTCAGAGAGAGCCTGCAGATACCCGACACAGAAGGTTGGTTTATCTTGAGTTTGTCCCAAATGTCATCCTATTCCCTATATAGTGCACTACTTTTGATCAGGGTTCATAGTGCACTATTTTTGACCAGAGCCCAATGGTGGGAATAGGATGCCATTTGAGAATGATCCATGATGTATTTCCAACATAACATTTACATCATGTCTCTGTTAACACAAATTAATAAAGAATTTATACATTTATCTAATGTTGCTGTTATGTACCTTCCGTAGTGGACAGAGATGTCTTAGTGGGCAGTATTTCTGAGGCCATGGCAGGGATCCACCAGTCTGCCTGTAAATATGCCTCCATCCTCCACCCGGACCTCCAGCCTTTCAGCCCCCAGACATTTTTGGAGCTGATCGCTCACTTCTTCCACCTCTGCAGCCACCTCTGTGAACAGGGCCGGGGCCAGGCTAACAGGTGAGGAGGACTTATGGCTTGTGTGCCAAATGGCACCCTATTCCCTACATACTACACAACTTTTGACCAGAGCTCACATATTAGTGCACTATATATCTGTTAACAATTAGACACAAATACCTGGAAAATTGGTTTGTCTAAGAATGTAAAGCCCGTAACAGTAAAGTTTAGTTCTATTTTGTGATGTAGAAAATGAGCTGTCAAAATGTGTCAAACTTACATGTATCCATCTTGCTACCTCAGAGTGTCAACAATCTTGGCCCGTGTGAAAGACATGACAGACACAGCTGAGCAGAACAGCCAGGAAGTTGTCAGACTGAAGAGGAAGATTGCAGAAACGCAAAAGGTAACCAACTGGAAAAACTAACGTACATGTCTGGCTCTAAGGAGAGCACGGAGTTACAGTACCAGTCAAATGTTTGGACAAACCTATTCATTAAAGTTTTATTTTACAATAATAGTGAAGACATCAAAACTATGAAATAACACATATGGAATCATGTAGTAACCAAAGAAAAGTGTTAAACAAATCAAATATATTTTATATTTGTGATTCTTCAAAGTAGCCACCTTGATGACAGCTTTGCACACTCTTGGCATTCTTTCAACCAGCTTCATGAGGTAGTCACCTGGAATGCATTTCAATTAACAGGTGTGTCTTGTTAAAAAGTACATTTTTTGAATTTCTTTCCTGAATGCATTTGAGCCAATCGGTTGTGTTGTGACAAGGTAAGGGGGGTATATAGAAGATAGCCCTATTTGGTAAAAGACCAAGTCCATATTATGGCAAGAACAGCTCAAATAAGCAAAGAGGATTGACAGCCCATCATTACATCAAGACATGAAGGTCAGTTAATCCTGTGCAATCGCAAAAACCATCAAGCGCTATGATGAAACTGGCTCTCATGAGGACCGACACAGGAAAGGAAGACCCAGAGTTACCTCTGCTGCAGAGGATAAGTTCATTAGAGTTACCAGCCTCAGATTGCAGTCAAAATAAATGTTTCACAAAGTTCAAGTAACAGACACATCAACATCAACTGTTCAGAGGAGACTGCGTGAATCAGGCCTTCATGGTCAAATTGCTGCATGAAACCACTACTAAAGGACACCAATAAGAAGAAGAGACTTGCTTTGGCCAAGAAACACGAGCAATGGACATTAGACCGGTGGAAATCTTTCCTTTGGTCTGATGAGTCCAAATGTTAATGGATTGTCCCTGCATGTGTGGTTCCCACTGTGAACCATTGAAGGTGGAGGTGTGACGGTGTGGGGGTGCTTTTCTGTTGACACTCAGATTTATTTAGAATTCAAGGCACACCAGCATGACTACCACAACATTCTGCAGCGATATGCCATCCTATCTGGTTTGCGCTTAGTGGGACTATCATTTGTTTTTCACCATCACCCAACACACCTCCAGTCTGTGTAAGGGCTATTTGACTAAGAAGGAGAGTGATGGAGACCCATTGACTTTTAACTTTTTCCACATTTTGTTACGTTACAGCCTTATTCTAAAATTGATTTAAAAAATGTGAATCCTCAGCAATCTACACACAATACCCAATAATAACAAAGCAAATTATTATTTTTTTTTATGTTTGCAAATTTATAAAAAATAAAAAACAGATACCTTATTTACATAAGTATTCAGACTTTGCTGTGAGACTCGAAATTGACCTCAAGTGCATCTTGTTTCCATTTATCATCCTTGATGTTTCTACAACTTTATTGGAGTTTACCTGTGGTGAATTCATTTGATTGGACATGATTTGGAAAAGCACACAGCTGTCTATATAGGGTCCCACAGTTGACAGTGCATGTCAGAGCAGGGGACTGTCATTTGTTTTTCAACAGGACAATGACCCAACACACCTCCAGGCTGTGTATGGGCTATTTGACCAAGGAGAGTGATGGAGTGCTGCATCCGATGACCTGGCCTCCACAATCACCCGACCTCAACCCAATTGAGATGGTTTGGGATTAGTTGGACCGCAGAGTGAAGGAAAAGCAGCCAAAAGGGCTCAGCATTTATGGGAACTCCTTCAAGACGGTTGGAAATGCATTCCAGGTGAAGCTGGTTGAGCGAATGCCAAGAGTGTGCAAAGCTGTCAAGGCAAAGGGTAGCTAATTTGAAAAATCTAAAATATATTTTGATTTGTTTAACACTTTAGTTACTACATGATTCCATGTGTTATTTCATAGTTGTGATGTCTAAACTATTATTCTACAATGTAGAAAATAGTAAAAATAAAGAAAAACCCTTGAATGAGTAGGTGTCCAAACCTTTGACTATTACTGTACAGTCGTGGCCAAAAGTTAAGAATGACAAATATTAATTTTCACAAAGTTTGCTGCTTCAGTATCTTTAGATATTTTTTGTCAGATGTTACTATGGAATACTGAAGTATAATTACAATCATTTCATAAGTGTCAAAGGCTCTTATTGACAATTACATGAAGTTGATGCAATATTTGCTGCGTTGACCCTTCTTTTTCCAAGACCTCTGCAATCTGCCCTGGCATGCTGTCAATTAACTTCTGGGCTACATCCTGATGGCAGCCCATTCTTGCATAATCAATGCTTGAAGTTTGTCAGAATTTGTGGGTTTTTGTTTGTCCACCCGACTTTGGTTTCCTGGCCATGGACCCAAAATATCAATGTTTTGTTCCCCGAGCCACTTAGTTGTCACTTTTGCCTTATGGCAAAGTGCTCCATCATGCTGGAAAAGGCATTGTTTGTCACCAAACTGTTCCTGGATGGTTGGGAGAAGTTGCTGTCAGAGGATGTGTTGGTACCATTCTTTATTCATGGCTGTGTTCTTGGGCAAAATTGTGAGTGAGCCTACTCCCTTCGCTGAGAAGCAACCCCACACATGAATGGTCTCAGGATATTTTTCCTGTTGGCATGACACAGGACTGATGGTAGCTCTCACCTTGTCTTCTCCGGACAAGCTTTTTTCCGGATGCCCCAAACAATTGGAAAGGGGATTCATCAGAGAAAATGACTTTACCCCAGTCCTCAGCAGTCCAATCCCTGTACCTTTTGCAGAATATCAGTCTGTCCCTGATGTTTTTCCTGGAGAGAAGTGGCTTCTTTGCTGCCCTTGACACCAGGCCATCCTCCAAAAGTCTTCGCCTCACTGTGCGTGCAGATGCACTCACACCTGCCTGCTGCCATTCCTGAGCAAGCTCTGTACTGGTGGAGCTCCGATCCCACAGCTGAATCAACTTTAGGAGACGGTCCTGGCGCTTGCTGGACTTTCTTGGGCGCCCTGAAGACTTCTTCACAACAATTGAACCGCTCTCCTTGAAGTTCTTGATGATCCGATAAATGGTTGATTTAGGTGCAATCTTACTGGCAGCAATATCCTTGCCTGTGAAGCACTTTTTGTGCAAAGCAATGATGACGGCGCGTTTCCTTGCAGGTAACCATGGATGACAGAGGAAGAAGAATGATTCTAAGCACCACCCTCCTTTTGAAGCTTCCAGTCTGTTATTCGAACTTAATCAGCTTGACAGAGTGATCTCCTGCCTTGTCCTCGTCAACACTCACACCTGTGTTAACGAGATAATCGCTGACATGATGTCAGCTGGTCCTTTTGTGGCAGGGCTGAAATGTTATTTTGGGGGATTCAGTTCATTTGCATGGCAAAGAGGGACTTTGCAATTAATTGCAATTCATCTGATCACTCTTCATAACATTCTGGAGTATATGCAAATTGCCATCATACAAACTGAGGCAGCAGACTTAGTGAAAATTAATATTTGTGTAATTCTCAAAACTTTTGGCCACGACTGTATGTGTTGCTTCTCTTCAGTGTTCAACATGATCTGTACTGTACCTTTGAAAATCAAATATCTGTGTCCCAAATGGCATCCTTATTCCTTTATGGTGCACTACTTTTGACCAGAGCCCTATGGACCGGGTCAAAAGTAGTGCACTACATTAGAAATATGGGAAACCTCCCAAATGGCACCCTATCAATGGGTTTGCCTGTTTGTTTGTGTTCCAGTGCTTGTACCCGCTGCAGCGTGTGACAGACACAGAGCGAACGCTGTGTGAGCGTGCCCGGCAGCACTGTCTACTGGAGGAGAACAGACTATCTCACCTGGAGGAACAGACTCATCAGGCCCAACAGCAGGCAGAGGACGCCTTCAAGGAGGTCCTACTCATAGATAATATCAGCCTCTCTATCTATATGGTCCCAGTCACCTCTCTGCAATCATCATACTTATCACATTAGCACACTACGCCTGCCTATTCCCTGTATAGTGCACTACTTTTGACCAGGGACCTGATCAAAAATAGTGGACTATGTAGGGAAAAGGGGGACATTTTGATGTTTGTCTTATGTTCCTAATACTGTATGTTATGTTTCCTTGGACCTACCTAGGTGAGTCCTCTGTACCAGACTGCACTTGATGCTCTTCAGTCTCTGAGCACGTCAGACCTGGTTGAGGTGCGACGCTACAGATTTCCCCCAGACGGAGTGATAATCGTTATGGATGCCATATGCCTGTTATTCAACCGCCCACGCAACTGGGAGAGCAGCAAACAGCTGCTGGGACAGTCCAACTTCTTCCAGGTCAGGGGTCAAACGGGATGAGGCATCATTTTCTATTGGTAGAATATATAAGAGGAATTAAGAAAGTTACGAACTTACCTATTCTTTTTTCTTTTTTTTTTAAAGGATACTCTTTGTAATATGCAGTGAGTTTGCAGTGACCTACATCAAAGTTCAAGGATTATCTCCTATCATAAGATAATATATGTATTGTCTGTTTTTTCTTAGGAGTTGGAGTTCTTTGACCGCTCCATGTTGAGTGACGACCTGTTCCGTCAGTTGGGCCAGATAGTGCCGCAACGAGCATTCTTACCGGAGTCTGTGCGAGGTGTGAGCCGGGCGTGTGAGTCCCTGTGCCGCTGGGTGAGGGCAGTGTACCAGTATGCTTGTGTCCAGCGCCACATGGCCCCCCAGGAGGCCCGGAAGAAACAGCTGGAAGTGCGCATGGCGGAGAGCCGTGCCCGACTGTGTGTGGCCAGGTGTGAAGTCCTGTTGTAATTTGGTTGAAGGACAGTAGTGTGTGTGTGATATACAGTACCAGTCAAAAGTTTGAATACCTTTTTTTATGTCACCTTTATTTAACCAAGTAAGCCAGTTGAGAACAAGTTCTCATTTACAACTGTGACCTGGCCAAGATAAAGCAGTGCGACACAAACAGAGTTTGGGCTCATCAGACCAAAGGACAGATTTCCACGAGTCTAATGTCCATTGCTCATGGGATAAACAAACATAGTCAATAACACACTAGAAAAATCTTTATACAGTGTGTGCAAATGTAGTAAGATTAGGGAGGTAAGGCAATAAATAGGCCATAGTGGCAAAATAATTACAATTTAGCATTATCACTGGAGTGATCGATGTGGAGAAGATGAATGTGCAAGTAGAGATACTGTGGTGCAAAGGAACAAAAAAATAAATAGCAATATGGGGATGAGGGAGTTGGGTGGGCTATTTACAGATGGGCTGTGTACAGGTGCAATGATCGGTAAGCTGCTCTGACAGCTGATGCTTAAAGTTAGTGAGGGAGATAAGACTCCAGCTTCAGTGATTTTTGAAATTCGTTCCAGTCATTGGCAGCAGAGAACTGGAAGGAAAGGCAGCCAAAGGAGGAGTTGGCTTCCGGGAGGACCAGTGAAATATACCTGCTGGAGTGCGTGCTACGGGTGGGTGCTGCTATGGTGACCAATGAGCTGAGATAAGGCGGGGCTTTGTCTAGCAAAGACTTTTTGATAACCTGAAGACAGTGCGTTTGGCAACGAATATGTAGCGAGGGCCAGCCAACGAGAGTGGTGGGTAGTATATGGGGCTCTGTTGACAAAACGGATGGCACTGTGATAGACTACATCCAGTTTGCTGAGTAGAGCTGGAGGCTATTTTGTAAATGACATCACTGAAGTCACAGATCGGTAGGATAGTCAGTTTTACGAGGGTATGTTTGGCAGCATGAGTGAAGGAGGCTTTGTTGTGAAATAGGAAGCCGATTCTAGATTTAATTTTGGATTGGAGATGCTTAATGTGTGTCTGGAAGGAGAGTTTACAGTCTAACCAGACACCTAGGTATTTGTAGTTGTCCAAATATTCTAAGTCAGAACCGTCCAGAGTAGAGATGCTAGATGGGCGGGCAGGTGCGGGCAGCGATCGGTTGAAGAGCATGCCTTTAGTTTTACTTGCATTTGAGAGCAGTTGGAGGCCACGGAAGGAGTGTTGTATGGCATTGAAGCTCGCCTGGAGGTTAGTTAACACAGTGTCCAAAGAAGGGCCAGAAGTATACAGAAAGGTGTTGTCTGCGTAGAGGTGGATCAGAGAATCACCAGCAGCAAGAGCGACATCATTGATGTATACAGAGAAGAGAGTCGGCCCGAGAATTGAACCCTGTGGCACCCCCATAGAGACAGCCAGAGGTCCGGACAACAGGCCCTCCGATTTGACACACTGAATTCTATCTGAGAAGTAGTTGGTGAACCAGGCGAGGCAGTCATTTGAGAAACCAAGGCTGTTGAGTCTGCCGATAAGAATGCTGTGATACACAGAGTCGAAAGCCTTGGCCAGGTCGATGAAGACGACTGCCCGATATTGTCTTTTATTGATGGCGGTTATGATATCGTTTAGGACCTTGAGCGTGGCTGAGGTGCACACATGACCAGCTCGGAAACCAGATTGCATAGCGGAGAAGGTTAGGTAGGATTTGAAATGGTCGGTGATCTGTTTGTTAACTTGGCTTACCTACTCATTCAAGGGTTTTTCTTTATTTTTACTATTTTCTACATTGTAGAATAATAGTGTAGACATCACAACTCTGAAATAACACATATGGAATCATGTACTAACCAAAAACAGTGTTAAACAAATCAAAATGTATTTGAGATTCTTCAAAGTAGGCACCCTTTGCCTTGATGACAGCATTGCACATTCTTGGCATTCTCTCAACCAGCTTCATGAGGAAGTCACCTGGAATGCATTTCAAATCATTTCAAGGTGTGCCTTGTTAAGTTAATTTGTGGAATTTCTTTCCTTAATGCGTTTGAGCCAATCAGTTGTGTTGTGACAAGGTAGGGGTGGTATACAGAACATAGCCCTATTTGGTAAAAGACCAAGTCCATATTATGACAAGAACAGCTCAAATAAGCAAAGAGGATAGACAGCCCATCATTACATCAAGACATGAAGGTCAGTTAATCCCGTGCAATCGCAAAAACCATCAAGCGCTATGATGAAACTGGCTCTCATGAGGACCACCACAAGAAAGGAAGACCCAGAGTTACCTCTGCTGCAGACGATAAGTTCATTAGAGTTACCAGCCTCAGAAATTGCAGCCCAAATAAATGCTTCACAGAGTTCAAGTAACAGACACATCTCAACATCAACTGCTCAGAGGAGACTGTGTGAATCATGGTCTTCATGGTCAAATTGCTGCAAATAAACCAAAGCACACCAATAAGAAGAAGATACTTGCTTTGGCCAAGAAACATGAGCAATGGACATTAGACTCGTGGAAATCTGTCCTTTGGTCTGATGAGTCCAAATGTTTTATTTTTGGTTCCAACCGCCGTGTCTTTGTGAGACGCGGCGTAGGTGAATGGATGATCTCTGGATGTGTGGTGAAGATGGTGGTGTGGGGGTGCTTTGCTGTTGACACTGTCAGTGATTTATTTGGAATTCAAGGCACACTTAACAAGCATGGGTACCACAACATTCTGCAGCGATACGCCATCCCATCTGGTTTGTGCTTATTGGGACTATCATTTGTTTTTCAACAGGACAGTGACCCAAGGCTGTGTAAGGGCTATTTGACCAAGAAGGAGAGTGATGGAGACCCACTGACTTTTTTTTATTTTTCCACATTTTGTTACGTTACAGCCTTATTCTAAAATGGATAAAAAAAATAATTAAATCCTACACACAATACCCCATAATGACAAAGAAAAAACATGTTTTTAGAAATGTTGGCAATTTTATAAAAAATAAAAAACAGAATTACCTTATTTAGATAAGTATTCAGACTCTGCTATGAGACTCAATTGAGCTCAGGTGCATCCTGTTTCCATTGATCATCCTTGAGATGTTTCTACAACTTTATTGGAGTCTACCTGTGATAAATTCAATTGATTGGAAAAGCACACAGCTGTCTATATAAAGGTCCCACAGTTGACAGTGCAAGTCAGAGCAAAAACCAAGCCATGAGGTCAAAGGAATTGTGTCGGGGCACAGATCTGGGTAACGGTACCAAAAAATGTCTGCAGCATTGAAGGTCCCCTAGAAGACAGAGGCCTCCATCATTCTTAAATGTAAGAGTTTGGAACAACCAAGACTCTTCCTAGAGCTGTCCGCTCGGCCAAACTGAGCAATCGGAGAAGGGCCTGACCAAGAACCCGATGGTCACTCTGACCGAGCTCCAGAATTCTTCTGTGGAGATCGGAGAATCTTCCAGAAGGACAACCATCTCTGCAGCACTCCACCAATCAGGCTTTTATGGTAGAGTGGCCAGACAGAAGCTACCCCTCAGTAATAGGCACATGACAGCCCACTTGGAGTTTGCCAAAAGGCACCTAAAGAATCTCAGACCATGAGAAACAAGATTCTCTGGTCTGATGAAACCAAGATTGAACTCTTTGGCCTGAATGCCAAGCGTCATGTCTGGAGGAAACCTGGCACCATCCCTACAGTGAAGCATGGTGGTGGCAGTATCATGCTGTGGGGATGTTTTTCCAGCGGCAGGGACTGGAAGACTAGTCAGGATCGAGGGAACGATTAATGGAGCAAAGTACAGAGAGATCCTTGATGAAAACCTGCTCCAGAGTTCTCAGGACCTCAGACTAGGACGAAGGTTCACCTTCCAACAGGACAACAACCCTAAACACACAGCCAGACAGAGCAGGAGTGGCTTCAGGACAAGTCTCAATGTCCTTGAGTGGCCTAACAATAGCCTGGACTCTAACACGATAGAACATCTCTGAAGAGACCTGAATATAGCTATGCAGCGACCCTCCCCATCCGACCTGACAGAGCTTGAGAGGATCTGCAGAGAAGAATGGGAGAAACTCCCCAAATAAGGGTGTGCCAAGTTTGTAGCCTCATACCCAAGAAGACTCGATGCTTGAATCGCTGCCAAAGGTGCCTCAACAAAGTACTGAGTGAAAGGTCTGATTACTTATGTAAATGTTATTTTTTTTATACATTTGCAAAAATATCTAAACTTGCATTATGGGGTATTGTGTGTAGATTGGGAAAAATAATTTCATCCATTTTAGAATAAGGCTGTAATGTAACAAAATGTGGAAAAGGTCAAGGGGTCTGAATACTTTCCAAATGCACTGTATAAAGGACTAGGTCAAAAATATGCCAGTTAAGACAAGAGGATTCAAATATACCATAACTCTTAGTGCCACTATTCAACAAGGGACTAAACTTCCTCATTCGGAATGACTGGGAGTCAGTGATAGCAGCACAAAGTTCGCCATCAAAGTGAAAAATAAACACATTCGTAGTGAATTTCAGCAAGGTACTCAACAGACAAATGCCATAACTGCTTTACTGTCATTAGTCGTTTAGACGTTTTTAAAAGTATCTGCAGCCAATTAATTACTGGATATCCCTTCCGCTGATCATGTTTTCAATGCTAATCCTGTAGAATCCAGCAATGGCGCTGGTCCCATGAATTTGTGTATTTTCTAACACTTCCATATAGAATTATTGCGCTGTCTTTACCTTCCCATCGTCAAACTAGATATAAGAAGTAGGAAAGTTTGAAGATTGCAAGCATGGGAGCAGGTGGCCTTGAATAAATAACAAACGTCTAGGTATTGCGATACTACACCAGGCTGCAGGAGGAGGAGGCCCGGGAGCAGCTGGAGGACATGGAGAGACAGCAGCAGTTCCTCAGACTGGACCTGGAAGAGCTGACCACCCAGCTGCGTAAGGCTGAGACCCTGGAAAGAAAGGCTGCTGCTGCAGTACAGCAGGTCCAGTGTCACATCACTGACTGGACTGCTGCCGCAAAGGGAAGTAACACTCATACTAATACATACCAATGGATATGTCCCAAATGGAACCCTATTCCCTATATAGTGCACTACTTGGGCCCTGGTCAAAAGTTATATTGGGAATAGTTACATTACAACTCTTACTGCTATATTTTACCTACAGTAATTTATTTACATTTTAATCATATATTTTTTAATTTATTTTTTAACAATAATGCAATTTTGTTTTTATTCTAGAGAATAAAGAACCATAACATGCTCCACTCCTCTCTTCTGTAGGAGACAGAAATGAATAACCAGACCATATCAGGGGACGCTCTGCTCCTGGCTGCCACAATCACCTACCTGGGTCCATTTTTGCCAGATGTACGGATGGTACTATTGGGGAAGTGGAGAGAGCTGTGTCTGTCTGGACACATTAACATCAACCCTGAGGACCCTAGGACCTCTCTACTCCCGAACCCTGCTTCCATAGCCCCTGGGCCACCTGGGGCCCTTGAGGCCCCTCTCCATGTCCCCATCCCTATGGGAGCAGAGCTGCAGATGGCCCTGGCTAGGGCTGTAGGGGTGGACCATCGCCAGGTGCTCGGGGTGCCTCCCAGGCTGGTGCTCAAGCTGCTGCTGTGGGGATACAGAGGCCCCTGGGCTCAACACTGGCCCCTGCTGGCAGACGCTCAGCAACATGAGATGAGTGCCCAGGCCATGCTGCTGACAGGTGAGCAGCTAGGAGCCCCTAGGGGCTGATCTTAAGTAGGTTTTGTGTTTTCCTCACTAATGGTTAATGTTAGGATTGAGGGAGAGGAAGCTGATCCTAGATCTTTACCTAGGGCAGGTATTCCCAAACTGGAAAAAAAAAAAAACTCAATGCCATTGGGGATACGCAAAATATAAAATTGTGATTCACATTAAAAAAAATACATATATATATATATTTTTTAATTCACATTTTAAAACAGTCCATTTATATTTTCCAACGGGGCTATCTATACATTTGGGTGAGGTTTTTTCCTCGCCTGAGTAGCTTCGTTTCACTGCCAAAAAATAAAATAAACCATTTAGTGTTCAGCGATATAACACAACAACGTCAAATACAGGTAGCCTAATCAAATAATTAACATCCAATAACATTAACCGTTACTTTCTCGCGGCCAGTGTTGCCAACTTCGCCGCTATATTTAGCGAGTATTCAGACCCCTCTAGCGACACATTTTCCAAAAAGCGACTAGCGACAAATCTAGCGACTTTTTCTGGTGTTATTGGAGACTGATGTGAATGCACATCTTCATGTTCTTACTCTTCTCAACGAGCAGCGGGTGCTGCCGTGGGCCCCACTCCCGTCCCAAAGCACTCAGACGGCCATTCTCGCGCTGAAGTCCCTCCCAGCTGCAGGAGGAGATGTTCACCCCTCCGCGTCCAGACTGCGCATGCGGGAATCCGCTGCTGGCTGATCCCGCCCTGGCATACATAGGGCGGGATGTGAAAGTTAATTAAAAAAAATTAAAAAAATAGGTACCTCCGCCAGAGTGTCTCTTTTGGGTCACTTTTTCCGGGCCCAAGCCCGGATA
Organism: Oncorhynchus clarkii lewisi; assembly: GCF_045791955.1. Taxonomy (NCBI): domain Eukaryota; kingdom Metazoa; phylum Chordata; class Actinopteri; order Salmoniformes; family Salmonidae; genus Oncorhynchus; species Oncorhynchus clarkii. The sequence continues at coordinate 19,412,977 of NC_092173.1, read as the reverse complement.
AAAAACAAAACAAGAATCGACAGAAGAAAGTTAATTTGTAGTTCTGAACATATATTTAAGGGTGTTTTTTACTCACTTTTTGTCTCTCCGAAGAAGTTATTCCTCTCTCCTACAGCGCCCGTCACAATTACGTGCACATGGCCAATTATGAAAATTAGGTGATGCAGTCATTTAGAGACTTTTAGGACAGCCAATATCTACTTTACTTACTGAGGAGTTGGCAACACTGTTTCGCGGGAATTCCACTGCTGCTCGAAAATGGATGAATGGTTAGAAAAAGTAAGGCCCGCGTCCGAGATACAGATCTACTACCAGCAGTACTACACCTGCATCTGTTGACGACACAAGTTCTGCTTCCACAAGCACATCCAATGCTAGCATCAGTAATTCTACATGTGTTGTTAGCTTAGCTAGCATGGACACTGACAGTTGTGAATCTGATGCAGCCGAAGAGCTACTGCCCCCTTACCCGGAAAGCACCGAACAGTTGGACCATCGAAGAGGCGCAAATATGATGAGAACTACATTGATTTGGGGTTCACTTATATTGGGAGTAGTGCCTTTCTTTAGCCACAGTGTGTTATATGTGCAAAAGTACTATCTCACAAGTCGATGAAACATTCACTCTTGCGCAGACATTTAGAAACAAAACATGCCCATTTAAAAATAAGCCACAGGATTTTTTTTGAGCGAGAATTAAGACGACTTTTGAGTAGCAATACATGTATAAAAGCAACAGATACCATTCATAAGAAGGGGCTAGAAGCGTCTTTGCTACCGAGTGGCTTGGACAAAGCAAGCCCCATACAATTGTGGAGGACTTAATTCTTCCTGCTGCAGCGGATATGGCTGTGACAATGCTGGGGAAAAAGGCCAAAAAAACTATACAGACAATGCTTTCATCAAACAACACTGTTTCATGACGCATCAGTGACATGGCAAGAGATGTTTTGAAACAACTGCTTTGCATACAAGCCAGTAAATTCTATGCGTTACAGTTGGATGAGTCAACAGACGTGGTGGGCCTGGCACAGCTCCTGGTATATGTCCATTATGTTTATGGGGGGTCAATTAAGGAAGACCTCCTGCAAACCAGTACAACAGGAGAGGATATTTTTTAAGTACTGGACAGCTTTGTGACATCAAATGGACTTTGGTGGTCAAGATGTGTTGGTATCTGTACTGATGGCGCAAAAACCATGACAGGGAGACATAGTGGAGTGGTAACGCGTGTGCAAGCAGTTGCTCCCAACATCACTTGGGCACACTGCAGCATCCACCGAGAAGCTCTTGCTGCCAAGGGAATTCCTGACAGTTTGAAAGACTTTGGACACTACAGTGAAAATGGTTAACTTTGTTAAAGCAAGGCCCCTGAACTCTCGTATTTCCTACACTATGCAATATGGGCAGCGACCATATAACGCTTTTACAACATACAGAAGTGCGCTGGGCAAAGTGTTGACACATATTTTTTAATTGAGAGACAAGCTTAAAGTTTTATTTTACTGACCATAATTTTCACTTGTCTGACCACTTGCATGATGACGAGATTCTCACACAACTGGCCTATCTGGGATATGTTTTTTTCTCGCCTTAATGATCTGAATCTAGGATTACAGGGACTCTCCACAACTATATTCAATGTGCGCGACAAAATTGTGGCTATGATTAAGAAGTTGGAGCTCTTGTCTGCATTAACAAGGACAACACACAGGTCTTTCCATCATTGTATGATTTTTTTTGTGTGCAAATTAACAAGCTTATGTACAATGCCAAATGTGATATAGCGAAGCACCTGAGTGAGTTGGGTGCGTAATAACGCAGGTACTTTCCCGAAACCGATGACACAAACAACTGGATTCGTTATCCCTTTCATGCCCTGCCTCCAGTCCACTTACCGATATCTGAACAAGAGAGCCTCATCGAAATTACAACAAGCGGTTCTGTGAAAATAGAATTTAATCAAAGCCACTGCCAGATTTCTGGATTGGGCTGCGCTCAGAGGATCCTGCCTTGGCAAATCATGCTGTTAAGACACTGATGCCCTTTGCAACCACGTACCTATGTGAGAGTGGATTCTTGTCCCTCACTAGCATGAAAACTAAATACAGGCACAGACTATGTGTGGACAATTATTTAAGACTGAGACTCTCTCCAATACAACCCAACATTGCAGTTATGTGTATCCTTTCAATCACACCCTTCTCATTAACCTGTGGTGAGTTATTTACAATTGTTGATGAACAAATAAGGATTTATATGTAAGATGGTTAAATCATGAGCAAAATGATTGATTATATTATTATTTGTGCCCTGGTCCTATAAGATCTCTTTGTCACTTTCCACGAGCCGGGTTGTGACAACTCACACTCATTCTTATGTTTAATAAATGTATTGTATAGTGTGTGTGGCAGGCTTACAATGATGGCAAAAAACAACATTTGTGAATACGCTGACCATGGTGCTAGAGGGGGTCCGCAGCTGGAGGTTGAATGTTAGAAGGGGTACGGGACTATAAAACGTTTGGGAACCACTGACCTAGGGGAAACGTCACAGTTAAGGTCAAACAAAAACTGATTTGTCCATTTTGTGTTTGAGAAATGCTGATTGTGTATGTTGCTTCCCCATCAGGGCATCTTCCAGGTGACGACACCACAGCTCAGAGGGAGGGAGAGTATGAACTTGTGGTCAGTGCTGATGACCCAGACCTACTGGACAAAGTCAGGCAGGGTTCAGAGAAAGGTGAGCTAATGGAGTTAGTACATATTGTGCTGGAGGAACATTTTGATGTTTGTGAGACTGATACTGGTTCCTTTCCTTGAGGGGCTTTACTCTTAGTCCCTCACTCACATCATGTTGTGAGCCTGGTGGTCCCAGATGTGGTCCAGTATGGTTCAGTTGGTAGAGCATGGTGCTTGCACCGCCAAGGTTGTGGGTTCGATTCTTGGGGCCAACCATACGTAAAATATATGCAAGTATAACTGTAATTCGCTTTGGATAAAATGGCATATATTAGCTGTGTGTGCTCTTGCAAACAACATTTGTCACTGTCAACATGACTTGAGTGAAATTATGCCACAAACAGACTAAGGCTATCATTTTGTTTCCGCGCAGGATTGAGGGTGTTGGTTACCCACGTGGAGCGAGCAGTCCCCAGCCCAGAGTTCCTGGAGGTGTTGATGCGGCCGGCAGGGAGCCATTCTCCTGGTCTGAGACGACCTGTTCAGACAGCCCATCCAGAGTTTTGCCTGTTCCTCAGCACTCCACTACCAGTCAGACTCATACTCAATGGTAGGAAATATATATACCAGTACATACTTTTCTTTCTGCTCATGAAAGTAGTAGTCGGAGCCAGAACGGCCTATAGGGCAGGAGCCTATATCCTGTTTCTATAGCGTGAGGCAGCTTGATGTACAAGTACACCACCTCCCTGAACAGGACCCAATGAAAGTTCTAGGTTACTACATTAATTCTCCATTGTGTCCCCACAGAGATCCACCCGTCTATCCTGTCTGAGGTGTATGTCATTGACCTCTCTCTGAGCTCCACTGAGGTGCAGGAGCTCATGTTGACAGAGCTGGTGCAGTCCGAGTGTCTGGAGCTGTGGGTTCAGCACTGTCTCGTCAACACCGACAAGAAGGCACTGCAGGACAAACTGTGCCAGGAAGAGGTGACCCAATAAGAATGAGACCTATATTTCTCTGGCTTTAGAATATAGTATATTACTCTGTGCTATACTATATGTGCATCCCAAATGACACCCTATTCCCTATATAGTGCACTACTTTTAACCAGAGTCCTGTACACTATATAAGGAATAGGGTGCCATTTGGGAATCACAATATGGGTTTATAGCAAAGGATTTATTCCCTTTATTCCCTCTCCCCAGGTCTCTCTAATGGAGTACATCCTCCAGTCCTTCACCCCTCTGCTGCAGGACCCTGAGTTCCTCCCCCGGGTGTCAGCCTGTCAGACAGCCTCCCAGAAGCTGCAGGCTGAGATTATGGAGCTGAGCCTGGAGCTGGAGCGCCACAAGCCCCTCCTGGCTGACTTCCACAGAGTGGCAGGGCTGGCCACAGCCCTCTACCAGGCCCTGCAGGAGGTGGCACGCCTCTCCCCCTTCTACTTGTTCCCCCTGAGGAACTTCCTGTTCGCTGTGAGGGGGACGTTAGTCCTGAAGGGCCGACCTGATGTTACCTTTAGTGGAGAGGTAGTGACAGGGGCAGTCATGGCAGAGATCACACACAGGATGGTATCTCACCTGTTGGCCCAGTACCGGCCCTGCCTGTTCCAGAGCCATGCAACGCTGCTGAGGCTCCTGGTGTCTGTGGCTCTGTTCCTGCACAACGAGGGCTGCTCGGAGGTGGAGCGGTTGGCATTCCTCAGGGGCCTAGGAGATATGGACCTCCCAGTAGATGCTTCCACACCAGTCTCACCTCCACCATCTACCTCTCCATCTCAGCATCATGTGCTCCCCAGCTGGGTGCCTCCTCACACCCACACAGAGGTCCTCCGGCTACACAACATCCCAGCCTTCACAGGGCTGCTCTCATCCCTGGCCACCTCTCCCAGCCAGTGGCAGGAGTACCTGCGCTTCCCCTCCTCCACAGTGGTGGGGCCTGTCCCCTGTCGCTCTCACTCCCACCTGTCCACTCTGCAGAGGGCTCTCCTCTGGAAGACCATGCTGCCCCACTGCCTGGCTGCTGTGGCTGAGGACCTGGCTGCCTGTCATCTGGGCCAGCCCGTGCGGTCAGCGGTAGCTGGGGCCCCTCACACCGGCTCCCCAGAGGCCCTCTCCCGCTTCCTGAACAAACACAATGGGCCAGTCATAATCACACTCCCAGGCCCAAGCAGAGATGGTTGGGCTAGCATCCAACCACTTCACTGGCTGAAACAAGTGTCCCAGTACCAAACAGACAAAAGAGGGGTAATGCTTATGTCTTACTTACACAAACATACCTTTTGTGTTCAATTTAAATCAGATTGCCATTATATCCAGCATTCCAGTTTTGTGTAATAATCTTCTAAATGACTGTTGATTTCAGGTGAAAGTCATATCATTTGGAGCTAAATGCCAGAAGGAGGTCATCCTCTCAGCACTGAAGATAGCTGTTCATGATGGCAATTGGCTGGTCTTTAACAACTGTCATCTGTTAGACCAATGGGATGACGAAGTGGTGTGTCAACTCAATCAGTTGATATCCTGTGCAGACAAAGGTGAGAATCACAATAATAATCACCAATCTTATCCACCCTGTGTAATCTCAATATGTAATCTCATATCTAATCCTATTATTATTTCCAGGGCACCAAACAGATGTGGAGACAGAGGGCCTCATTCCAGTTGGGCTGTGTGCAGGTAGTCGGGTCCACCCACGCTTCAGACTTTGGTTTATCACACGAGGATACAACCCACTCTCCATCCCAGGTACTCAATAGAACATACTATCACAGACACCTATTTTTCTATGACTGTTAAGTCTTAGGATACTTCCCAAATGCCACCCTATTCAAAATATATTGTGAACTACTTTTGACCAGAGCTCTATGGGCGCCTGGTCAAAGATTAATGGCTCTATTCAATCGGTGTCGCAGAATTTCTGCACAAAAGCCCAATTGAAATTTAAAGGGAATGTTCCCACATTGGCGGAGATTGCATTCACGGTAAACACTGCATGTCGGGTCAATCGGAAATTACCTTTCCATTTCTATCACACTGGGCACCTGTGGGACAGTTGTTGGGGGGGCTCAAGGTCACAACGGCAGGCAATGGCATCTAGGCTTTGATACCAGCAACACTCCGGATGCCAGCTCACTTCACGTCAGATTTTTTTCCATCAGACCCAGGATTCAAACTGGCAAATCTCTGGTTGCTGGCTCGACTCTCTAACCATTACCCCTGGGGGGTGGGGGTGCTATTTGGGATGCATGGCCAAGTCATAAATACTATATAGACTGTATAGGGTGCCATTTGAAACTAATTGTCCTCTCCCCCTGGCAGCGTCAATGAGAGTGTGTGCACTGCGTCTGGTCTGTGACTCTCCTTGGGATGTGAAGGAGGAGCTGTGCTCTTCTCTGCGTCAGGTTGTGTCTGTCACTTCGTCTGCCCCAACCTCTGGTGTCACAGCCTGCACCATGGAACCCATGCTGCGCTCTGCCATCCTGCACTCTGTCCTGCTGCAACGACAGGCATACAAACACCTAGGCCAGGGAAACATCTATCACTGGTGAGATGACTATATATTGGTTATCATGATGACAGATGATACAAAGCCCTGCGACAGGCTAGTGTCCTGTCAAGGGGGTGTACCTGTACATCACAGGAGGCTGTTGAGGCTCATAATAATGGCCGGAACAGATCTAATGGAATGTCATCAAACACCTGGAAACCATGTTTTGATACCATTCCACTCCCATCATTACCAAGAGCCCGTTCTCCAAAATGAAGGTCCCACCAACCTCCTGTACTGTACATCAAGCTGCCTCACGCTACAGAAACTGGAGCTCATGCCCTATGGGCCATTCTGGCTCTGACAAAGCTTACTTACTCTCATGATAGATGATGAATAGGACATATTATTACCACAACATTGGTTATATGCATGTTAAGGATGTTTTTATTTTTTTTCTCAAGGACTCAGGAGGACCTGCTGGCGCTGGTGGATGCTCAAGTCCGTATCGCCAAAGTGTGTGGCAACCCAACTGGGGCGCTGGAGTACATAGCAGGTAACGTTGCTTTCTCTACTTAGACCTTATGTAACAGTTGAGGACTCCCTGGTAACTAAATGAAGAACCATTCCATAAATTGAAATGGATTTGTCAATGGTAAACATACTGTTCATATTCTGTGAAAATACGAGTACATAATTTCTTGGGAATGCATCCCAAATAGCACCGTATTCCCTACATAGTGTACTACTTTTGACCAGAGCCCTCATCAAAAGTAGTGCACTAAATAGGGAGCCATTTGGGACAAAGATTTGATTTTGACCTTTGTGCTCTGGTTTGTTAATAGCCAACCTGGTGTATGGAGGCCATGTGGCAGACCTGGCAGACCTGGCGGCAGTGGAGAGTGTGTCTAGGGCCTGTCTCAGAGCAACACCTCCTCTCTGGGGCAGTGGGCCTCACACTCTCTCCGATATCATCCACATACCTAGCCGCTGTGGTACTGAAACACTTCACTATTAACCAGCTTCAATGCCACAACAGACCCTACTTACATCACTAACAAAATATATGTACTATATTAAAGACTAACTCATATCCTATGAATTTGAAGTACATTACCCTACTTACATGTTCAATCTTCAGCAGTCAGTCATAGGAATCTGTTCTTCTGAGTAAATTAGGAACATTTATTTTGCCATCTCTGCAGACTTATCAGGCCTGCTGCAAAGTCTGGAGCAACGTGTTCAGGCTTTGGCCAACACCAGCGACCCCTTGGTGTTGGGCTTTAGTGCTGGTTTGGCAGAAGAGCTGGTGAAGGTTCACAGCCACACCCTGAACACTCTGCTTCAAGACTCCCAGAAGCCCTTTGGCAGGGTCAGGAGCACCAACAAGCTGACCCACCCTGCTCTGCTGCCAGACTTCAACCAGGCCAGGGACCGACTACTGGCCCTAAAGGAAAGTCTGGGACGCAAGGATGACATCAGGGTTGTGAGTGTTGGAGCTCCATCCCTGGGACCCCTACGCTACTTCCTCCAAGCAGAGTGGGACGGACTGGTTGATGTGGTTTCCTCCCTGCATTCTGAGTTTAACCAGCCCATGCGAAACAGCAAGCCTACTGTCTCCTCTCTCCTGACCGTCTCAAGCCTGTTCCGCTTAGAAAGGAGAGCGGAGCTGCTCAAGGCATACCTATGTGATAAGGCCACCAATGGTCCTTCCAATGCGTACCGCCTGTCTGCCTTCTCCAACGCCAGGGGCTTTCTGGGCGCGTTAATCAGGGAGGCTGCCCATGCTAAGCAGAGGGACATCAGCAACATCTCTCTTCATTTCCAAGTACAATAATCTCTAAACTGCCTCACAAAGCTACAAGTACCACTCATTTTTATTGGATTAGACCTACAAAAAATGATATTCCATTTATTGCTTTTACTTTGTCTTGCTAGGTGCTCAGTGCTGCAACATCCCCAGCCTCTCTTCCCCTGAGCGGTGTATATCTGTGTGGACTAGAACTGAGAGGGGCACTGTGGGATACGCGGCTAGGAGCCCTGCAGGACACGCTCTCCCCCCAGCCCTGCCTGCTCCCCCTCCTCTGGGTCAGAGCACGGGTGAGGAACACAGACACTGTCCGAGCCCCAGACAGCCCCCCCTGCAACGCCTCCTCCCTGCCCCTCTACCACTGTCCCCTCTATCTGGACGGAGAGCATGGGGACAGTAGATACTGGGAACTGGCTGAGAATAACGTTATCACTCGTGTCCCTCTATTGGCAAAGCTAGATCCTGTGCTATGTACACTAAGAAGAGTGAGGCTTGTGAGTACCCTGTGAGACTAGACTGCAGAATTCAATGCTGCGATTATACTGACGCACTTATTTCTAGACACAGACAAGGTTTTTACAGACTTAAAAATAATTCCTCTTGCTTTTTAAATCTGAAATTGTGCATAAGACTTAATGCAATGGTATATTTTTTATTAAATCAAAATAAATGTAATGTCAACAACTTTTGAACATGTTTTGTCTTTGAAACAGACATTTGAAAGCCCATAAAAGGTTTGAGAATATCAACAACCCTTGAAACATTGTTTGGGGGTCAAAACTACCAGCTCATCTATGAAAGTTATTTTCATATTTACAGTAACAACCAGCAGAAGAGCCCTTTTATGTTACTGTCCATCCTGCTTGCCTCGTCACTGACTTCTCTCCCGGGGGTATGTCCCAAACGGCACCCTATTCCCTATATAGTGCACTACTTTTGACCAGAGAACTATGGGCACTGGTCAAAAGCAGTGCAGTATAAAGGGAATAGAGTGCCATTTGGCATGTACATTTGGAACTGTTTCTCCCATGTTGCCCTCATCGTTTCTTGTACACACAAGGCCTCAGCTCCAGTCCTCCTGCCTTCTTTATCCTCTCTGGAGCTTCTGCGATCTTCTCAAACTCAAAGGAGTAAAAGTGGCTACTCTCTGTGTCCTAAGGAGGGAGCAAAATGAATAGGGTAGGTTATTGTAACAATATATCACATAAAACATGCACCATCGCTGTTTACTATGATTACTGCCTTGCCTTTGTGACCAACTTGAATCCCAGGCTGGACAAAGCACCCATGAAGTTCCGCACATTCTCAAATCTGCTTGCCACCTCTGCTATTTTCAGGATACCCCTGCAAAAAAAGACCCAAAGTGTTGATGACGAAAACATACAGTACCAGTCAAAGGTTTGGACACCTACTCATTCCAGGGTTTCTCTTTATTTTTTACTATTTTCTACATTGTAGAATAATTTAGAATTATTTCAAACTATGAAATAACACATGGAATCATGTAGTAACCAAGTGTTAAACAAATCTAAATATATTTTATATTTGAGATTCTTCAAAGTAGCCACCTTGATGACAGCTTTGCACACTATTGGCATTCTCTCAACCAGCTTCATGAGGTAGTCACCTGGAATGCATTTAATTTAAAAGGTGTGCCTTCTTAAAATATATTTTGTGGAATTTCTTTACATCTTAATGCGTTTGAGCCAATCAGTTGTGTTGTGACGGGGGGGGGGGGGTATACAGAAGATGTCCATATTATGGCAAGAAAAGCATTACTTCAAGACATGGTCAGTCAATCCGGAAAACGTCAATAACTTTGAACCAGCAAAAAAAACAAGCGCTATGATTAAACTGGCTCTCAGGAAAGGAAGACCCAGAGTTACCTACCTCTGCAGAGTTACGTTCATTAGAGTTAACTGCACCTCAGATTGCAGCCCAAATAAATGCTTCACAGAGTTCAAGTAACAGACATCTCAACATCAACTGTTCAGAGGAGACTACGTGAATCAGGCCTTCATGGTTGAATTCCTGCAACCACTACTAAAGGACACCAATAAGAAGAAGAGACTTGCTTGGGCCAAGAAACACAAGCAATTGAAGACAGACCGGTGGAAATCTATCCTTTGGTCTGATGAGTCCAAATTTGAGATTTTGGGTTCCAACTGCCGTGTCTTTCTTTGGGAGACAGAGACTAGGTGAACGGATTATCTCTGCATGTGTGGTTCCCACCGAGAAACATGGAGGTGGTGTGATGGTGCTTTGCTGGTGACACGGTCAGTGATTTGTTTAGAATTCAAGGCACACTTAACCAGCATGGCTACCACAGCATTCTGCAGCGATACACCATCCCATCTGGTTTGCGCTTAGTGGGACTATCATTTGTTTTTCAACAGGACAATGACCCGAAACACCCCTCCAGGCTGTCTAAGGGCTATTTGACCAAAAAGGAGAGCAATGGAGTACTGCATCAGATGACCTGGCCTCCACAATCACCAGACCTCAACCCAATTGAGATGGTTTGGGATGAGTTGGACTGCAGAGTGAAGGAAAAGCAGCCAACAAAGTGTTCAGCATGTGTGGAAACTCCTTCAAGACTTTTGGAAAAGCATTCCTCATGAAGCTGGTTGAGAGAATGCCAACAGTGTGCAAAGATGTTGTCAAGGCAAAGGGTGGCTACTTTGAAGAATCTAAAATACATTTTGAATTAACACCTTTTTTTTTTCTTACTACATGATTCCATATGTGTTATTTCAGTTTGTCTTCTATTATTCTACAATGTAGAAAATAAAGAAAAACCATTGAATGAGTAGGTGTGTCAAGTGTTGACTGGTATTGTATAAATACGGAAAATAAGTGGGAACACAGCTCTGTTTTTCTGCATAATATCGCTTACCCCATCACCAGCACACGGTTAGCCTCAACTAGGAAATCCCCAAGGTTGGTCCCCATAAGAGAGAGACAGAATACAGCTATGTCCACAGTGCCATCCTTGAGAGGTACCTGCAGACAGGTGAGAAAACAATAGACATTATTACAGAAAGAACACCGACTGCATAGGAAAACAGGCATGGATGAAAGAACACATTCAGCATCAAGGTAAAGTTGGACTCACATTAGCCATGTCACAGACAGTTACACGGTCACTGATAAGTGCCAAGTCAAAACTGTGCACTTCGTTCTTCACGCTCAGCGCAATTTTGCAGTCGCCGCAGCCAAAATCTGCCACCACCAGAGAGGCAGGCCTAGAATCAACACAAATGGTCTTACAAAGAAAGCCACACACTATTTCAATGTGGATCCCCCACCCCAGAACCAAGACAAGAAAAATACAAAAAGTATGCAAACAGACTTATTGCAAATACTGAAAGTATGTTCGGGTCAGAGAGGCATAACACAACTCACTTTTGGCGTATGTAGGAGATTATGGCGTCAACAGGATTAGCTGGCCAGCGCTGGACCTGTGCCGTGAAGCCCCTGTGGTAGATGCCGAAGGCCTCGGGATCCTGTCTGAACATGCGTTTAGCCTCCCCACTAGACGTGGTGTACAGAACCTCGTTAATATAACGGAACCGCGCTGACTCCAAACGCTGCTCCATGCGGGACCTCAGAGCAGCCGAGCGGTCTGCAGAAGCCTCTTTCACCTCTATGGTGAGTGTCTCCTCCTGCTCTGCAGGTAGCTTTTTCTTTTCCGGGCTCTGGCCATGGAGCATTCTCCTGAGCTTCTCTCTCCTGCGGTCCTGCTCTTTGCTCTCCTCCTGTTTCCTTCTCTTACTGCCATGCAGCTCTGGGTTCTGCTCCTCCCTAACCATCTGAAGTTTCTCCTCTTCACCTGGGGGTTTAGAGTTACCGAGTGGCACTGCTTTTACTTGACTGCCCCCCTTGCTCTTTTTCTGTGAAAAGTTCTTATTGTTTTGGACTGTTACTGTGCCTGGAGTGGAAGCAATCTCTTTTCCCTCAGGAACCTTTTTACTTTTCTGTGTTTTACGCTCACCCTCTTTCTGCGGTTTGTTTTTCTTTGTCTGGCGTTGCGGTGTCTGGACAACCGCTGTTTCCCTGTTCACATCAGATGCTGCTTTTGGTCCATCTTCTGTGTCCTTTTGCACAGAGGTCTCTGGGGGAGTGGTATTCTCTCCATTTTGAATTTTGAACTTGTTTTTACATTTCTTCTTGTTCTTCATCTTGTTTTTCCATTGCTTTCGGTTTAATCTTTCAATCTCAGCATCTGCTGCAGCTTTTTCTTCATCCTTGATAGATTTTGAATCTTGTTTACTACCGCCCTGAATGGACTCTGTATTCTTTACCTTTTTGAACTCTAGGAAATAGAGAAAGACAACCTCAAACATCTTTTCAACTTAAGACAATCCTGTTTACTCAATTGACAGTTGTTTGTGAAACAACTCACCTGCTTTTAGTGGTTTCTTTGCTTTTATTAGCTGCTTAACAACAGGCACTGCAGCCTTCTCCTTGGTACCCAGATCTCCAATGACCTCTGCCTCTTCTCCTGAAGCGGCTACTTTCTTGCGTCCTCTTTTGCTTCTCTTCTTCTTCCTCTTGGTGTGTGGTGTCAGTATGTCCTCTATATCGCTGTCACTGCCTGCTTCATGAGGGGCACTATTGCTCTTGTTCCAGTTTGGTACTGACCCCAGTGTTTGGAGGGTCCGTAACAAACTCTTTTTCTTCCCAATACTTTTTGGCTGTTCGGAAAAGCATAATGACAGTGTCAAACCGAATACCAGTGTAAACCTAAATGTAACCCTCTATTTTAATATGTGGTCACTGGCAGAGTGAGTTATGCCTGGCTTGGCTTACATAGGTACATTTTAATTATAAAGAAGATTGAGATGGCATCTAACCGTGATATTGGTCCTTTCAGACAGTTTGAAACTGCTGATGACCGTCTTGGTCAGAACTTTGGCTTCTGGGTCATCGTTCCACTCATCCTCCTCTGCAAACAACATGCTTCACCAGCACTGTAACTAAAACGGTAATGCACAGAGTGAGCAAGTAAACAAGAACGCACGTGTATTAGAATAAATGGTCTCTAGACTTGTGTGATTTGTTTTTCAGTACTGGCAGTAGATTCCAGAAAAGCTGACAACGCTAACCTGCTTATATCGAACAAGCTAACTAGCTAGCCTTCGCTAGCGTTATATCAGACTACCTTATTTGGCAGCCATACGTCAAAACTGCTAGCAACGTTCATTGCGATGCAGAGAAGACAACTTCACTCACCTGTCAGATTACTTATCAAAACGAGATGTTACTGGACTTAATTGAATCGATCCAATGTGTATGTTTAGAAGGTAATCGGTGGATATCGCCAATTTAGTTAAGCCACGTTAGGCTCGCGCGTGGCCGTTCCAAAACAGGCGCATGTGAATGACGCAAGTCTCTCCGCAATGGTTGATGGTATATGAGTCTTATCTGGGTTTTTTGACTATAAATGGAGCACACAAAAATACGATAATAATAATGAAGCAATGGAAATACGAAATGAACCTTTATTACATAAGAGGCAGAGTTGTACAAAATAAATGGCCCGTGGTTATCCTGTTCTCTAATGTGCTGATTTGACAACACTGTTGGATGACATATTGAAAACTGTATGCGATTCTGTAACGGTCCTAAAACCAGTAGAGAACGGTTGCAGAGGCCCTCCAGTGGCAATATTTACTCAAGACAAAAACGTTGATAAGTATGAAACTAAAAGATAAATATACCACTAAAAGAAAACATAGCATAAAACATCTGCATTAGTAGACATTTGATATGACTACAATAATTCATTATCTGCACCTAGTCCATTATTGATGTATGTTTAAATATAATAATAATAAATGCCATTTAGCAGACACTTCTATCCAAAGTGACTTACAGTCATGCATGCATACATTTTGCATATGGGTGGTCCCAGGAATCAAACCCACTACCCTGGTGTTACAAGCACCATGCTCTACCAGCTGAGCTACCGAGGACCATGTTTGACCCTGAACTCTCAGATTTCTGTGTTGTAAAACATTGTTCAGAACAACACCTGTGCAGTTTATTATAACAGACAGGCTTTTAACCCCTGAGTGGAGATTATTATATCCTGGTCAGTCCAATAACTGAGTCTTTCTTCCCCTGAGGATAAGTGTCCAATGTCGTCCTCCTCTCTCACGATGCTTTGCCTTGTTGCCGCTCCTGTTTTCTCTGTAGGTAGCGAGCACGGGCATCACTCACAGAGCTTTCATCGTTCCGTTTCTCCAATTTCTTGAACACGTCTTCAGCAGACCCCCCTGTAAATAAACCAAACACACAGAATAACCTCTATTAGATTGTCAAGCAGACACAACAAGCATACGGATCACCTGGGGGGCCTGGAAGGAACAGAAGAGGCACTACAGTAACTTAGCTTGTCCAATAGGAATGCTCATTACATTTTCCATTTAAAAGATCTTTGCTCCAATTAGAGGATTTTGAATGATAAAGGAGCAGCTACAGAAACATCAAATGTCATAATTTTTTTCTATACCAGTGAATTCATACTCATCACCAGAGTCCATCACCCACCAGTTTGTCTTTTAGCTGCTTCCTTGGTCACCCACTTGGCCACCTCCTCGTCCGTCACCTCCTCTCTGGCCACGCTGCTCAGCTCGTACACATCCACCTCATGGAGCTTAGGAAGCAGGTCCTTCACCCAGTCATAGCGGATGGGGCACACCGTCCGGATGTAAATCCGCGAAGTGACCAGCAAATCATGGAAGATCACCCAGTCCAGCTGGGCCTCCTGGTCAAAGAGCTATGGGGAGGGGGAATCAGGTTATCACACAGAGCGATGGGGACTGATGTGTAAAATGCATTTTGGGGATTTTATGGAGTGTTCTGAATTGATCAGAATATAGTCCTGGAAGTCTTTACCGTTGATGATGGATGAATGTGAACCATGGATCCATGCCCATCCATTGTGCAAAACACCTTCCCAACTGACCTGAGAGAACTCAAAAATGTTGTGGTTATCTTTCTTGACTTTTTAACATAACTGGGATTTTTTTTTTTTAAACAAGCCGTACCTTCTTGCCACATTGGTGAAGTAACCAGTGCATAGACATCTCCTGAACAGCTCACTCTTATTTCCATTAAACTTCTCCATAGGGAAATCTCTCTTCTGGAAACGACACACATACCCTGATTATAAATCTGTACATATAATGGTCAGAGCTTCACATCATAGTTTTAGCCACACCAAAACTAATAAGATATGTAAACAAACAACAAACTGACCTTTTGTAGTCTTAGGAGGATCTCTCTGAGCTGGGTCTCCACGCTGAAGGCTGACTTTAGCGCCCTCCAGTGTATATAGTTGTCTTTACACCATGCTGAAGGGGCATCACTACAGTAGGCAGCAAAACAAGCTCACGTTAGATGGAGACCCATGAACATGAATGCAGTGAACATATAATTGAGCCTATTAAATACATTAAGAGGAGTTAATATTGTAAACCTGGCCTTGCACTTCTCAAACACACTGAGCAGCATGGTGAAGTCATTACAGCTGCCCGCCTGCACACCCAACTGCCTGTGCTTCTTATCTGCCTCCTTCTGCTTCTCTGGATGGCCTGCAGAGAGAGCAATGTCAAACATTTAGATTAGAACCATGATGCATACATATGTATTTCTGACATAACCACATCTTCATTGATTAAACCAACGCCTCAGGCCGCTATTGTCCACCTGGCCTGATGAAAATGTTCTCCACAGACAGCATGGCAGCTACAGGCAGCAGGAGGTCCTCACAGCCCAGGGAGGCAGCCTGGAGCAAGGCCCGGGTCAGCCCTGGGGGCAGGGGGAACTCTACCATCAGCTCACCAAGCCGGGTCACTTTACCTCTCCTACAGACAGGGGAGTGGGATATTGATAGAAGATAACAAGTGCTATTAAAGATTGAGTTATGATAGTCATGAAGAACTGCCAGTACTGTATGTGGTAGGTTCCCCTGTTATTGATGGTGAAAACAGCAGAGTTGTATCCCTATGTGGCTGTAGATGTATCTGGTGAAGATTAGTATAAACAATGACAGATGTACACGGATATACAGTATGTCTATATCTCTCACCTGTCGATGGCGTCACATTGGTAAAGCTGTTTCAATGCTTCTAGGATGAACCTCTCCTCTGGACGGTCCAGGTAAGGGAACCTTAGAGAGACACCAAGCAACAATGGCCTCAAATGACTTGTTGGATTGTATTGTATTATCAACAGTCTCAAAAACGAACACTGGTTTCTCTGAGCACTTGAGAAAGTGGAGCTGTACCTACTTGATGACATCATGAACTCCCAGGCACTTGAGTGTGAGGATGACAGCGGTGAGACTGGTCCTCTGGATCTCTGGAACTGTGTACTCCGGCATGCACTTCTCCCAGAACGCCGGACTGTAGATCCGGAAGCACTTCCCGGCGGAGGTTCTCCCTGCCCGGCCCGCTCTCTGCAGGGCCTCGCTCCTACAACACCACACAACATTAAAGTCCTGTTCATTAGGCATGAAACAAAAGGAAGCAGACTGAAACAGGGACTTCCTGGGACTTACTTTGAAATCGGAACCACTTCGAGGATGTCCATACCAACCCGTGAGTTGTGGTTGAGTTGCTTCACAAACCCACTGTCAACAATATACCTGCAGTGAACAAATGAGTCATGAAATTTGAGGCCTTGCCATTCTGTGGATAAATATTGCTCTATGCTGCTCTGATAAGCCTTATGGTGACTCACTTTACTCCATTGATGGTGAGGGACGTTGCTGCAATGTTGGTGGCCACCACACATTTCCTTATACCTGGAGGGGGAGGCTGGAAGATCTGCTTCTGCTGATCTGTGAGAAGGACACAAATCATTCATATTATTTAAAAAGGAGTTTAAATGAGTCATGACTTTATACTTTTGATTAAGCAAGCCAATGGCATGCTAAACTGTGTCCACTTGGGTGTGAAAGGAAACTCAATTTGTCTTTCTATGTGTGAATGTCACAGTGAGGGGTACTCGGACAGTGCACCAAACCCTACCAGTGGGCATAGATCCGTACAGGGGCAGGATCAGCAGCCCCTCCACTTTATGGTCCTGCACATCGTAACGGTAGTCTATGGATTCAGCCTTCTCATACAGCATGTCACAGGCCTTCTCAATCTCAGACTGTCCTGTTATAAACAGTTGTATTGAAATTTTTTAAACCGTAATCAGTACATTCATATTCTGGAGATAATGTGTAGATTATCATTAGGTTACCTGTTAAAAACACAAGGATATCCCCAGCCATCTCACTGGTGTGCACATCCAATGCCACCTTGACAACCTGTCACAGACAAGAGGTTTGTTCATACTCAAAGTTTTCCCCCATATTTGTTTACAGACATTTTAGTAGAGACAATCTACATTGAGCAAAAAAAAATATCAAATAAACAACTTTGCCTTTTGTGAACTAACACTCACAGCTTTACTTTTTTATTTTTTCTACAAGCAATGACTTCTCTGATAGCTACTTAATTGAAGAAAAATGTACTTACAATGACTAAGATATGTGGTTGTCCAACCTAGCTATCTTAAGATGAATGCACTAACTATATGCTGCTCTGGATAAGAGCGTCTGCTAAATGACTAAAATGTAAATGTAAAGCAAGGAGTATGCAGTATTAAATGGTGTTGATGGCAGAGTTTAAATTAGCTAAATCCTGGGGTGATACAATCACTGAATTTCATTATACTATACACTATACTAACAGTAGGCCTACGTCAGTATAAGCAAGCTCACTCCCTACCTCTTTAACGTAAACAGAGCTCTCTGTATCTTTTGGTCCTATGGCACAGCTAAACTTGGAGGTGACGGGAAAGGTTCTTCCAGGGATGGTGAAGACAGGACAGCCTCCCAGGAACACAGAGAGCTTGTCTGTCTCCAGTGTGGCTGACATTACCACCACCTTCAGGGGGACAGAGCGACCCTTAGAGGCCTTATCTGGACTGGAGAGGGTCTGCTTCAACAGACCCAGCAAAATGTCCTGCAGTAAAGCACATAGTACACAACTGTTTAATCATTTGGGATTTGTTTTTCAGAAAAACAGCAGCCCCACCACTTGTTTTGGTATACGACTGAGGGATGGAGCTGGGGATATAATCAGATGACTGTTTTCAAGTAGTTGGCTCTATTACTGACAGTGTTAAGGCTCCTCTCATGGGCTTCATCCAAAATGACCACACTGTACTGAGACAGAACAGGGTCTGCCAGGATCTCTCTCAGCAGACAGCCATCCGTCATGTACTTCACCACCGTGTCCTGACAAAACACAAACCTCCTTTCAGGGACACACATTTGCTTATATACACTACAATCTAATTATCTTTACATTCAAGTGAAAATATGTAGACCCCATAGAACACTTTCAAGGTGCCTAAAATATAAGCGTATCTAATAATTTATGTGAAGTATCAATTTAAGCAGACAACTAGGTAGGTGTCATGGAGCTCTCTCACCTGTGTCGTGCAGTCATCGAAGCGCACTTGGTATCCGACCTCCCTACCCAGACTGCAGTGCATCTCCTGTGATACCCTCTGGGCTACAGTGATGGCTGCTACTCTCCGAGGCTGGGTGATGCCAATCTTGCCATTACCCCAAAATCCTACACAAGAAATACAACTTAACACCTACCCAAACCTTTCAAACCTCTCTATAAGGACAGCTCATACACGAAGGCTATAATAAAGGGTATAGAGCTTTCGAGTCAATTTTCTATTCTGTAGACACAGGTCCCATGGTACAAACGTACCTGCTTGATGCAAGTACTGGGGAAGTTGAGTCGTTTTCCCACTGCCAGTCTCGCCAGTGACAACCAAGAATGAATTGTCTTTGACAGCCTGCTGAAGTGTGGCCTTGTGTTGATAGATCGGCAGGTTCTTTGATTCGTCTAAATCTCCCTTGGTATCCCACTTCGTCCTTTTCGACATGATGGACTCTATTGTTGTTCAACTACACGAAGGAGAATGATGACAAAAGCTGGTTCAAATAGCGTATATTACACGCATACACTAACAAAGAGTAAACACATAACTGCTCACTTATATAGAGTTGACTCTCCGACACAATATTCTAACTTTTAGGTCGTAAAGATTCTAAGTTACACACGTTTCCGTCAGCAAAACGACGAAACACAGCAACTTCCGGACGCAATGCATTCTGAGTTTTCATTGGTCCCTGTCGTTGGCAAATTACCCTGACGTTATATTTTAAGCCGCTTCCCCAAATCTGAAAAAGTATTCTTCTTCGTCTGTGGGTTTTATGGCGGACTCCAACCCCAAAAGGTGTATTGCCGCAACCAGCTGGACGGGTTGAAAAAAAAAGGTAAAAATGAACCCAAATAAAAATAGTAAATTGACAAAAACAAAACTTACACTTCTTCCTTCTTTCAAATCTCCATATGTGCCTTATCAGGCTTTAGGGCCTGAGAGGGTGGTACAGCTTGTGAGAATTTCCCAAATAACTCTATATTTTCCTGGACCTTTTCTCCACTTTGGCAGTGCCATTAATCAACAAAGCCACAAAGTCCACCCTCTTAACCTTTAAAATATCAGGGTCCTGCTGGTGAAAGGCAACCCCTGCAGCCTGCAGTGGAGGCTTATCCACCACCATGGACTCTTCAGGAGCACCATTCAAACTCAAACCTTTTAACAGCTGCTGCATATGAAATGCTCTGGACAGCCCTGACTTTGGCCACCACATTTTCTTTCACCATTGTGGAGCATTCAAAATACGTGGCTTCACGGTTCTCACCACAATTGCAACATGTCACATTTTCATCACTTTATAACACATTATATTATATTTTCCACAACTTGGACATCTCGGTTTCTCCCTTCTGCAAACACTTGAAACATGACCAAAAACTTTACAGTGATCACACTGCATTGGTCTTGGAATAAGACTCTGTAGTTTATATACCCCAGCTACACTTGAGTAGGGAGAGACTTCTTGTCAAAAAACAAAATAACAGATAAACTATTCACCTTTTCACCATTCACCACAGGATTTATCCGATGTGCATCAATCACTCCGGGAATATTTTTCATCTCTTCAACATTGACTTCCCACGAAACGCCAGATATTACCCCCTTGAAGGGTGCACTGTTCCGAAGAGACACACACGACCCATCACATGCTGATCACACCACTCGCGTCACGTTCGTTGCAAAATAAATGTACACATACATGTTATTCAATCATTGCGACAGTGAGCACCTGAGTGGCCATGCGTTAAAATAGAAGTTGGTTATATTTGTGACGCTCAACACGTTGCAAGTCCTGCCTCTCAAATCTCCTCATTGGTTTTTAAGAGCATATACCCACGTGGGTGATTGAAAGATGAACTGACGTCCACACTCCAGTCGGTTGTAGTAATGCACCATATAAAGTCTAAAGAAGAAATAGAAGCCTGTAGGAAGGAGGAGTGATTATGGGAAATTAATTTGGTTTACTGTTTTATCTGTGAATTAATTGTCGGAGTAGAGGACCTTGTGCATTTCAGGTAAAATAACAACCCAGTGTTTATATCCCAGGACAAATTAGCTAGCAACAGCAAGCTAGTTAGCTAAATTGCCATAAATGTTTAATGATTTTCAACCTGTCCCCAAATTAATGTAATTGGTTCAGAGTTTGTTAAGATATTTCAACCTGCATGTCCTGATTGCTTCAACATGTACACGAGCGCGTCTGGTTTGGTCAGCATGTCAGATTTATCAAATCGGGTGAGACGCAGATGTACAAAAAAAACAAATAAGCCCACCTCTCGTGATTCTCACAGATTTCCTTTACCCATCACTCTCTCCACCAGTTTGAATAGCTCAAATGGATTATTCAAGATTGGTATTTCAATCAACTGCTCCTCATTAAGAAACCGTACTCCAACAAGATAGAAAAGGACATTCTCAGCACTATACATTACTCCGTTTTCCATACGTTTGGACAATACTCCAATTCTCCTTGATTCAACCGCCATTAGATTCACAATCCACTTCAGCGTCCGTTTCCGCCATCTTCCCCACCACCTCGTTCGGGACACACTTTTCGTCTGAATAGTCACTGCAGAAGTATTGCTTAAATGCACAGTTTTCAACGATTAAATTTAATAATATGCAAAAATTCATGAGAAAACGTAGAATAGCATTAACATACAAGGGTTCGATTGCAACAATGAGCCAATTGTTTCAGTATTGATGAGGGCTGCCTTTTCCGAGCTAAATTGACCAAGAGGCACCTCCAACAACAACACATAAAACCTCACATAATTCTGGCCAAATATTCTGGCCAATTTCTCACAACCTGTGGCATATGGGCTTTTTATGTGAGCGCTGATGCCCTCTGATAAGCAGTGCCCACTTTGTCAAAGGCAGGGGTACAAAATATTTTGCTTGTCCATTCTCAGCACGCCTTTCCAGGTGCTGTTGGAAATAGCCTAACCTAAATACCCCAACCAGAAGCCATGGATTACAGGCAACATCCACACTGAGCTAAAGGGTAGAGCTGCCACTTTCAAGGAGCGGTACTCTGACCTGGAAGCTTATAAGAAAATCCCGTTATGCCCTCCGACGAACCATCAAACAGGCAAAGCGTCAATACAGGACTAAGATGGAATCGTACTACACTGGCTCCGACGCTTGTCGGATGTGGCAGGGCTTGCAAACTATTACAGACTACAAAGGGAAGCACTGCCACGAGCTGCCCAGTGACACAAACCTACCAGACGGGCTAAATTACTTCTATGCTCTCTTTGAAGCAAGTAACACTGAAAAATGCATGAGAGCACCAGCTGTTCCGGACGACTGTGTGATCACGCTCTCCGTAGCCGATGTGAGTAAGACCTTTAAACAGGTCAACATTCACAAGCCCTCTCATTCTAACATTATCCACCGTTGTTGCAACCGCTACTACCAGTCTGTTCAAACTTTCTTTCGTATCGTCCGAGATTCCTAAAGATTGGAAAGCTGCCGCGGTCATCCCCCTCTTCAAAGGGGGTGACACTCTAGACCCAAACTGTTATAGACCTATATCCATCCTGCCCTGTCTTTCTAAAGTCTTCAAAAGCCAAGTTAATAAACAGATCACTGACCATTTTAAATTCCACCGTGCCTTCTCCGATGTGCAATCCGGTTTCCGAGCTGGTCACGGGTGCACCTCAGCCACGCTAAAGGTACTAAACGATATCATAACCGCCATTGATAAAAGATTGTACTGTGCAGCCATCTTCATCGACCTGGCCAAGGCTTTCGACTCTGTCAATCACCACATTCTTATCGGCAGACTCAACAGCCTTGGTTTCTCAAATGACTGCCTCGTCTGGTCCACCAACTACTTTTCAGACAGGGTTCAGTGTGTCAAATCGGAGGGCCTGTTGTCCGGACCTCTGGCAGTGGAGGGTGGTATATGAGGCTTTGGTGACAAAACGAATGGTACTGTGATAGACTGCATCCAGTTTGCTGAGTAGAGTAATGGAGACTATTTTGTAAATGACATCGCTGAAGATGAGGATCAGTAGGAGAGTCAGTTTTACTAGGGTATGTTTGGCAGCGTGAGTGAAGGAGGCTTTGTTGCGAAATAGAAAGCCTATTCTAGATTTAATTTTGGATTAGAAATGTTTAATATGATGTTGATGTTTAACCGTCCAGCAGTGATGCTAGTCGAGCGGGCAGGTGTGAGCAGTGAACGGTTGAAAAGCATGCATTTAGTTTTACTAGCGTTTAAGAGCAGGTGGAGACCACGGAAGGAGTGTTGTATGGCATTGAAGCTTGTTTGGAGGTTTGTTAACACAGTGTCCAAAGAAGTGCCAGATGTATACAGAATGGTGTCGTCTGCGTAGAGGTGGATCTGGGAATCACCCACAGCAAGAGCAACATCATTGATATATACAGAGAAAAGAATCGCCCGAGAATTGAACCCTGAGGCACTCCCAGAGGTCCGGACAACAGGCCCTCCGATTTGACACACTGAACTCTATCTGAGAAGTAGTTGGTGAACCAGGCGAGGTAGTCATTTGAGAAACCAAGGCTATTGAGTCTGCCGATAAGAATGCGGTGATTGACAGAGTCGAAAGCCTTGGCCAGGTCGATGAAGACGGCTGCACAGTACTGTCTTTTATTGATGGCGGTTATGATATAGTTTAGGACCTTGACTTTCAAAGATTTTAGAAAGGCAGGGCAGGATGGATATGGGTCTATAACAGTTTGGTTCTAGAGTGTCTCCCCCTTTGAAGAGGGGGATGACTGCGGCAGATTTCTAATCTTTGGGGATCTCAGACGATACGAAAGAGAGGTTGAATAGGCTAGTAGTAGGGGTTGCAACAATTTCTGCAGATAATTTTAGAAAGAGAGGGTCCAGATTGTCTAGCCCAGCTGCTTCGTAGGGATCCAGATTTTGCAGCTCTTTCAGAACATCAGCTGTCTGGATTTGGGTGAAGGAGAAGCAGGTGGGACTTGGGCAAGTTTCTGCGGGGGGTCCAGAGCTGCTGGCCGGGGTAGGGGTAGCCAGGTGGAAAGCATGGCCAGCTGTAGAAAATGCTTATTGAAATGAGCCACTCTAGGGAGAATAGACTTGGGACTTATTGATAACACATGTATCCAGAGAATGGGACCTATTCCAAAGCAAAGTAAACACTTTACATCGCTTTGATGATAAGTCAAGAAATCAATCAAATTCCTTTATAAAGCCCTTCTCAGCTGATGTCACAAAATGCTGTACAGAAACCCAGCCTAAAACCCCAAACAGCAACCAATGCAGGTGTAGAAGCACAGTGGCTAGGAAAAACTCCCTAGAAAGGCCAGAACCTAGGAAGAAAACTAGAGCAGAACCAGGCTATGAGGGCTGGCCAGTCCTCTTCTGGCTGTGCTGGATGGCGATTATAACAGAACATGGCCAAGATGTTCAAATGTTCATAGATGACCAGCAGGATCAAATAATAATAATCACAGTGGTTGTCGAGGGTGCAACAGGTGGGCACCTCAGGAGTAAATGTCAGTTGGTTTTTCATATCCGATCATTCAGAGTATCTCTACCGCTCCTGCTGTCTCTAGAGAGTTGAAAACAGCAGATCTGGGACAGGTAGCGCATCCGGTGAACATGTCAGGGTTCCATAGCCGCAGGCAGAACAGGTGAAACTGGAGCAGCAGCAGGGCCAGGTGGACTGGGGACAGCAAGGAGTCATCAGGCCAGGTAGTCCTGAGGCATGGTCCTAGGGCTCAGGTCCTCCGAGAGAGAGAAAGAACGAGAGAAAAAGAGAGAGAGAATTAGAGAGAGCATACTTAAACTCACACAGGACACCGGATAAGACAGGATAAATACTCCAGATATAACAGACTGACCCTAGCCCCTGACACATAAACTACTGCAGCATAAATACTGGAGGCTGAGACAGGAGGGGTGGGGAGACACTGTGGCCTCATCCGACGATACCCCCGGACAGGGCCAAACAAGCAGGATATAACCCCACCCACTTTGCCAAAGCACAGCCCCCACACCACTAGAGGAATATCTTCAACTACCAACTTACCATCCTGAGACAATGTAACAGGAGTCTGGGGAGAGAACACGACCAAGAGTCAAATTGCTCCCAATATATAGCAATTGGCTGAACCTATTAAATAGTTTTAATGTGTGTGCACTGGAAATACACAATTCATGTTTTTGTATTAAAACATGACAAATAAAAACCTTGAACACACAATACAACTAAATGTTGAACTGATGTCCTTGCATCAACAAATTCACATTACCTTTGGCAAACCTCAGCTCAGCCTGTAGAATTCCCTCACTCTTTAGTGCTGGTAGTGGGTAATCCTCCTTTGCTTCCTCTTTTTGGGTCTCCATGCTGAGTTCTCACACACTGTTCAACAGAGGTGTGGACTCAAGTCACATGACTTGGACTCGAGTCAGTATTTCCGTGTAAATATACCGTTTATTTGGAAAGTAATAAATATATAGATATTTTTAAAAGCATTCATGATTTGCATAAATGTAATATACTAATTATTACTCTTGTTAAAAATATGAAATTGTATTACATTTGGTGAAGAGCACGCGTAGCACATTCATCTCCTGCACATCTATCACTCCAGTGTTTTATTGCTATATTGTTACTTCGCCACCATGGCCTATTTATTGCCTTACCTCCCTTATCTTACCTCATTTGCACACACTGTATATACTTTTCTACTGTATTATTGACTGTATGTTTGTTTATTCCATGTGTAACTCTGTTGTATGTGTCGAACTGCTTTGCTTCGCAGGTCGCAGTTATAAATGAGAACTTGTTCTCAACTAGCCTACCTGGTTAAATAAAGGTGGAAAAAAAGAGCACATTATGACTTGTTTAGAACTCGAAACTCAAAGTTAAAGACTTGAGACTTGACTTGATACTTGACGTTCTTGACTTGGGACCTGAGTGCTAAGACTTGAGACTTACTTGTGACTTGTAAAACAATGACTTGGTCCCACCTCTGCTGTTCAATGCATAGCTGCAGTGGAAGGTCATTCTTAGAAAGGGAGAAATTACATGCAAACATACAGGTGTAACTCCATTATATCTTCCACACTATAAATGACCATCTGGATCACTGTGATTCTTAACTAAATCGGGTATCTCGAAATATGGATCCTTGACTATTATGCAGAAGTTGATCTGCCTCAACGTTCACCCAATAGACCATTTTACAAATACAAAATGTCAGAAGATAAGCTAAATCAAAAAGGGTACTTTTGAGATATAAATATTTTAAATGTTGAATAAATGAATGGAAAACATTGTATTTCAGAATCTATACATACTCTATATTTGAGCACACAATAAGGTGTATAATGACAGCAAGATGTTGTCTGTATCATGTACGGTTCACAGATCATAGGGTCTTACATGAGGCATGTCTAGGTCTAAAAAAGGCCCAAAATTGCCACTTTCATCATGAGTTTCTAAAAAATGCTTTGTGTGATACAAATGTAAGAAGCATGTCAAACATTTTCCTCACAATTAAGTTTCTATATAAGAATTGCCAGAACAATCTGAGATACCAAAAACATTTTCCATCAACAATCTGAAAGGAGGCCCAAGGAAAAAAATCAATTTGACGTGGTAGGGAAATAGATCTGATAGAGAAATAGACCATCTAAATGGTACACACCTCTGTGATTGAACGCCACAGTAGGTGAATTGAAAGAGGAAGGTAACAGAGTGATTTTGGGCTGTGGTTGGAGGGGATCTGGACTGTGTCCAAGTTCAGATTGGGGGGATGTGCCATTCTGGAAAATGATAATGATGAACCCTTGTCTCGGTGCCCAAGAGAACTTCTCGATGGTGGATTGTCAACTTTGCTGATTTCCTCTGAAGGGAATGTTTACAGACTGTTGATAACTGATATAATTTCACACTATAATGCTGCTGAATACATTCTTTCCACAATGCAACCTTTGTATTATATTACATTAAGGCAAATATTTTGTTAACTTTCAGGATGCCAGTTGGCATTTTAAAGATGAGAGGCAATCTCTTGGTGATCTCAACTTGGCCATCATCGACCATAGCCTTGATGACCACTGTCAATATCTCCCTGGCACATTGGAATAAAAGTCATGATAACGTCAGCCTTTAAGTGCTACAGCAAAAAAAATAAAGAGATTTAATTTTAGCGGAAATAGTTAGCCTACTTAGTAGCTAACAGAAAAGACAAGGAACCGGTCTGTCTCTCACATGAGATAATGGCACCGAACGATATCTAATGTGTTCTCAGTCAACTTACCTGGTAAAATAATGGATAAATAAATAAAATAATTGGGGCTGAATGAGGCTGGTGAGTAATCAAGGGGCTGATTGCTCACCAGCCATACAAGGCCCATAAAGCTGCCAGGAGGGCAGCACACGGGAGAGTTGGAGGTAGTGAGAGGTTGCTCCCGGACAGATGTCCTCACGGTCTGCTAGACCCGAGCAGCTTGGTGGTCTACTCCAGAGCCCAGAAGGCGGTAACCCGGAAGAGGTTTCCTGGAGGAGACCGGTTTCTTTTATTTTTTATTTGTTTTAATTAAACACTCTTGAAACTGAGGTATCACACTTGTGTCCGTGCCTTATCTGTGTGAACGTCTTGATCAAACCCCCTGGTCTGCCACATTACATTGGACATACAGTAATGTTGAATGGAAACTGGATGAATGTAATTTGTCTTCGTAAACTGCAGTTCTATTCCCTACCTTTCAGACTGTCAGTGTGGTTGAATGTATGGATTATATCCCTCTAGCTCTGTGCAGGTTAGGGTAATAATAACGAAGAATCATTACATCAACAGAAGAGTACCTCTTCATCTCTGATGGTCAGCAAACAATGGGCCTGGGTGACCATCCACTGGTAGGGTGACACAGCTGGGGGTTATTAGCGTTAATTGTCTTGATTAGAGACTTTTCTGATTCACATTGGATAATACAATGCATGAAAGAATCATAAACCAATTTAAAAATGATTTAACTTTATTTCATATTTGTTTCACTTTCAAGACAATGTAATGTACTTTATTTACAAAAAAAAATAAATACAACCTAAACAAAATTGAGACCAAGGAGTTGAGACCCAGTATCCTCTTCATCCCCATCTATAGTTTGTGGAGTTGGACTACACTGTTATAGATTGGGTTTTCATATTCACATTCTGGGAGAGAGAGGTCTTAATATAAATTATTATGATTATACAGTATGTTGTGTGTGTAAAAAAAAAGCAACTTACGCTCTTTGGGTTTCTTTCTCCAAAAGCTTCCTGCAATGAGGAGACAATGCTTTAATAACAAAATGCTAGAGTGCATATTGATTTGTTTCAGAGATTACTGTAAAGCATAGTGTGTAGGACACCTCTTTGGCAGTTGTCCATTTGGGATCTGCCATCCTGGTTGGTCTTTGCTTCGTTTGCTCTTTGGTGGTTGTCCATCTGAACTCTGGTTTGCTGGTTGATCTCGGCTTGGTTTGCTGTCAGAGTTCACGACAAGTCAATGTAATTCATAAAAGGATCACCGCAAGCCTATACTGTAAATTGATCATTACAAAGTTCTGGCTTTACCATAGTAACGCTGTCCGAGACTTGATTGGCGCAATCTGCTCATGAGTTCTGGGGAAGGAAAGTCCATAAAGTTTAGTTACTTCTGAATTCAACATGCATACCAAGCGGGGATGAAAATATTGGTATCATTGAACAAGGGATAATGGTTATAGAATGTCTATGGTATGTTACAAATAGCTCACCTCCATGAAACACCTGTCTTCTGTTCTCACTCGAATCTCTCAATTTATTTTTGTATCTAACTGGTTTGTGCTGGTTTCTTTGTGCTTCATGTTGAATTCTGGTTGGATCATGCTGAATTCTGGTTGGATCGTGCTGAATTGTGGTGGGATCATGCTGAATTGTGGTGGGATCATGCTGAATTCTGGTTGGATCGTGCTGAATTGTGGTCGGATCATGCTGAATTGTGGTCGGATCATGGTGAATTCTGGTCGGATCATGCTGCATTCTGGTTGGATCATGTTCATTGTTTTCTATTGAACGGTGGGAAGAGAACAGTTCAAACTAGGTCAATGTAGAAAAGAAAACAACTTTACAATTCCATTCCAGTGCATTGAAAGAAAATGGGAAATCTAGAAGCGTAAACTTACCATAGATCGGTCGCTCATTGCCGACTCCTAAATTAAGACAAAAACCAGATGTGAGCATCAGTCTGCAAATGCAAAATGACTTTGTACTGTGGTCTTGTTTAGTAAATATAGAGTGATGCTGTAATGTTGAATAATCTTAACCACATAGACATAATAAAACACTGTGTGTGTGTGTGCACGTGCATGCGCGTGTGTGTGTTTGAGTGTGAGCACATGCTGTTTTAGCCTACGTCTTTTACCTCTCTCCTGTACCACGTCTCTCCCGACATTGTCACTACATGCAACATCCTCAGGAGGTGCACTGGATCCTGTGATATTATACAGAATTCTACACTAATTTCATGTTTCAATCAGATTTGAAAGTGGTGCTCAAATGCCATAGCAGTAATACATTCTCTTTCTCAAAAAATGTAAATTAACATTGAGGATTAGAACAAGAGCATAGAGGCCCAACCTGAACAGAAATGGGTGTTGATATAGTCTGGTGTTCTTTCAGTAGAAACTCCTAAAACAAGAAAGGGCACTTCTATAAGATTATCACTTTTTCAAGGGGTAATGTATATTTTGGAAGTACAAGTACATCACATTTCACAAACATATTAGGCTACTTTGAAATGTTCCTCTTTCTAAAGCGCATACTGGGTGGCATTAAGACATGCCTACTGTTTAAACTGTGCAATGTGCATATTTTCAGTGGGATATGTAGCTACTTAACTGACATGGAAGCAGCTTGCAAAGTTGCACAACCAACATAATAACATTTACATCAGAAAGAAAGGGTGCTGCTTAATGCTCATAGGAAGGTTTGGATTAGCCCAAATAACTGTTGCTGTACTCAATGAAGCATACTGTATACTGTGCATGCCGTGCTAGCTGCTTCATCCATATCATTCCAATGCAGAAGTAAAACTGAGTGAGTCAGATGGAACATGGGGGTGCTCACGTGTCCATTTCACCCAGCAGAAACAGCCACTTAGGAGCACTAGGAGGATGGCCAAACTGCCGACGCTGAAAAACAGCACGATGTGTGAACCTAGACGAGTAAAGAGGAAGAGGTGGTTTTATTCACGTGTATCTTACAGGAAACAATAAGCGAGAAAGCTGCTGAGTCTAAACCGACCAGAAATGTGTTTGCCTTTACAGAAAGTAACCCTGGAAGGAAAAACCGACCACATGCTTGACTTTTTCCAC
This sequence comes from Oncorhynchus clarkii lewisi, assembly GCF_045791955.1. Taxonomy (NCBI): domain Eukaryota; kingdom Metazoa; phylum Chordata; class Actinopteri; order Salmoniformes; family Salmonidae; genus Oncorhynchus; species Oncorhynchus clarkii. The sequence goes on along the minus strand of NC_092173.1, from coordinate 19,383,120 downwards.
GTTTGGTTACGTTACAGCCGTATTCTAAAATGGATTAAATTGTTTTAAAAAACACCTCAGCAATCTACACACAATACCCCATAATGACAAAGAAAAAACTGATTGAGAAATTTTAGCTAATTTCTAAAATAATAAAAACTGACATAGTTGTGGAAAAAGTACCCAATTGTCATACTTGAGTAAAAGTAATTAATAGGAAATGACTCAAGTAAAAGTGAAAGGCACCCAGTAAAATACTACTTGAGTATAAGTCCAAAAGTATTTGGTTTTAAATATACTTAATTATCAAAAAGAAATTTAATTGCAAAAATGTACTTAAGTATTAAAAGTATAAATAATTTCAAATTCCTTATATTAAGCAAACCAGATGGCAATTGTTCATGTTTTATAAATTTACAGATAGCCAGGGGGACACTCTAACACTCAGACATCACTCAGAAACAAAGCATTTGTGTTTAGTGAGTTGCCAGATCAGTGGTAGTAGAGATGACCAGGGATGTTATCTTGATAAGTGCATGAATTTGATGTTTTCTGTCCTGCTAAGCATTCAAAATGTAACAAGTATTTTTGGGTGTCAGGGAAAATGTACGGAGTAAAAAGTACTTTTTGTAAAAGTAAAAGTTGTAAAAAATATAAATGGTAAAGTTAAGTACAGATACCCCCAAAAACTACTTAAGTAGTACTTTAAAGTATTTTTACTTAAGCACTTTACACCACTGCTGAAATACATTATTTACATAAGTATTCAGACCATGGCCAGAGTTCCTCTGTGGAGATGGGAGAATCTTCCAGAAGGACAACCATCTCTGCAGCACTTCACCAATCAGGCCTTTATGGTAGACTGGCCAGACAGAAGCCACTCCTCAGTAAAAGACACATGACAGCCAGCTTGGAGTTTGCCAAAAGGCACCTAAAGACTCTCAGACCTTGAGAAACTAGATTATCTAGTTTGATGATTCCAAGATTCAACTCTTTGGAAGGGGAGAAACTCCCCAAATACAGGTGTGCCGAGGTTGTAGCATCATACCCAAGAAGACCCGAGGCTGTAATTGCTGCCAAAAGTGCTTCAACAAAGTACTGAGTAAAGGGTCTGAATAGTTACAGTATGTAAATGTTATATTTCTGTTTTTCATTTTTTATAAATTAGCAAACATTTCTAAAAAACATTTTTTTCTTTGTCATTATGGGGTGATTTTAGAACAAGGTTGTAGCGTAACAAAATGTGGAAAAAGTCAAGGGGTCTGAATACTTTCCAAAAGCACTGTCCTGTATGAAACCTTCACCAATTATTTTGACTCATTACTGGTGACTTGAAAGGGTCCTATATCTTCAGATACAACAGTATAAGAGATTATTGTTCTAATGTAACAATAAAGTGACTTTCTCTTGATCCAAATATTCTGTTGAGGTTGCAAGAAGGAATCAAATCTACAACTCAGGTGTTGTTACAAGCACCATTCCCCAACCAACTGAGCCGTTGAAACAATATATTACTGTAGATACTAGCATAGTGTTACCTTCTTCAAGTTCCTCAACTTCCACTCGATGGCACTGGTCATGACTCTGCAGCTCACAACAGTAGGAGCCCAGGTCTGAGGCCTGAAGGGCTTCAATTAGGATGGAGAAGTTCCCCAGACCTCCCTGATTGGGGAAAGCCTTCACTCTGCCCTGCCTGGGGTCCAGAAAGTCCACCTGATAATAATAAATTCATATTTTATTTAATATATATTATTTGAAGAGGGTTTTTCATTACATGCAGAAATGACAAAGCTGCACATAAAAAATATGGTTAAAAAGGCATTTAAAAGGCTAAAATCTCAAAACAAAAAAGAAGGCTAGTATTGTGCATGCTACACAGACAACTGAAAGAGGCAACAACCTTCCCAGAGGACGTGATGTTGACCAGGCTGGCACCAGAACCAGAGCCCTGGTTCCACACCACCCAGCCATGGCCAGGGCTAAAGCCCAGAGAGGTGGACCCAAAGCTGCATGACAGGAGCACCGCAGAGCCTAGTGGAGCCTGGAGGGTGGATGTGTTACAGGAGTCATGGCAATGTTTGTTACCTAGAGGAGGAGTGTTGGGTTTGGACAGTTATCAGGCTCATAGATAAAATGTTGCAATGTAATGGTTAAAATACACAGCCATTTTATGGTAAATTCTCAGCAGCATACACGCATTTTCCTGATGTAAGTTAAAAATAGGGTTTAAAAAATTACACCATTTTTATCCTGATGCACAATACATTCACATGACAGGAAGCTTCTCTTAAATTTCTACTCTCCAACTCTACATTTATTCCCTCATAGCTCTACATAAAATGCTGTATCTATGTTATCATTATCTTAAGCACTTACCCATTGAAGCAAAAGAGGTATAACATAATACCATCCAAAAAAAACAGACTTCAGTTTTGACCAAGAGCATTTTCTGTATTTTAATGTATGGCAGTGAGCGGTACCTGAAATGTAAGTGAAAGTACCCAGCACATATATCCAGTAGCTACAAGTGAAAGGGCAAACCTCTACAACTAAGTTTGCGCACAGAGGCAATTGATTAGGTCACTTCCTGTTTGAGCAGCTGTGCCTTTTTCTATTCGTCCCCTTTTTTTTAATATATATCTGAAAATATTTAATATAGTGTTACATTTGAACTGGTTCTTGATTCATTTGATATATTATAACATGTTTAACAATGTTATTACATGTTATTTACATGTTATAACAATCTCAAGTACTTGGACTATGTGCATGTATACAGCAGGTCTTGTTTTTTTCTCTCTCTGTGATTATAAACAACTATTAGACATATTCATGCACTAAAATAACCTGGTTTATGTGCCTGACACATATAGTTACTTTCGGTGCATAAATGCTTATTTTACTTATTTTACTTAACCCTAATACTATTTGCAACTGCAGCCAATGGAACAGAGTTCTGAGAAGTAGCACAAATGAGGTGAGATGAAGTAAGCAATCTTACTCAGAAGTCCACAGTAGCTTCCTGGTAAAACACACTCTCTAACTAGGCCTCTGTCTGTTGGGTGAATGCAGTGGGGGGCAAAAACATATGTAGATTAACATTTGCGTCAAAGTATTTTTTTGTTTTAGCCCTCATGTTAACATGACTTTTGACAAGAAAGTAGAGGTTGTAATGAACACTACTCCAATATGAATCCGTGTGCTACACAATGTTGACTAAAAAAGGTAGACCAAATAAATGTGTACAAATTAATATTGTAAATACTGATCATGGAAATAAAAGAGGCAGAAATTATACTAAAATCAACCATGAGATTATATTTATTACTATTTATTATAATTATTTTTTTCTGTTATTATGTGGGGATTTGGGAGATTTTCAATTGATTCCTCCATCCGCCTCCTGCATGAACCAGAATATGATAAGTGACACACAAGAGTATCCTCTCGGCTTCTAGCACGGAAGTGTTTTAAATCTGTCACACCCCCTTTGAATCAGCCTTTTGTTTTCTCGAAGGAGAGCATGCACACATTTAAAAACGATACGCTACTTATCCTTTTATCAATAACATGTCTTGCATACAACTAGTTCAATTGGTTTTCGCACTTTACACACTTATTTTGGGTTTCCACCCCTCTAAACGTAATTTGCCTAATGGCGCATGAGTGGAGAAGGAGAGTCTCATTTCAATCAAGCGCATTTGTTTCCACGTTTTCTCTCCTTGCCTTCACTCCTCGATTACCTTTGACCTTTTTCAAAAGCAGGCAAGGAGAGGACAGAGGAGAGGATGCGAGAGTTGATCAAAACTGATTCAGATACTCTCTTTGTCACTATAGTTTTTGTAACTAAGGTATGTGATCATCAACCACATCATCCACCGGGCCTGTTCACCCCGCTACCATCCAGAAGGTCAGTGCAGGTGCATTAAAGCTGGGACCAAGAGACTGAAAAACAGCTTCTCTCTGAAGGCCATCAGACTGTTAAATAGCCATCACTAGCCGGCTACCACCCGGTTACTCAACCCTGCACCTAACATGCTGCTGCCCTATATACAGTTGAAGTCAGAAGTTTACATACACCTTAGCCAAATACGTTTAAACTCAGTTTTTCACAATTCCTGACATTTAATCCTAATAAAAATTCCCTGTCTTAGGTCAGTTAGGATCACCACTTTATTTTAAGAATGTGAAACGTCAGAATAATAGTAGAGAGAATGATTTATTTCAGCTTTGATTTATTTCATTACATTCCCAGTGGGTCAGACGTGTTAATGTTTTCTTCTGATGAAGGAGAGGAGGACCAAAATGCAGCGTGGTTATTATTAAACATCTTTAATGAAAGATGAAAAATACAAAAAATATACAAAACAAGAAATGTGAAACACCGAAACAGCCCTATCTGGTGCAAACAGAGACAGGAACAATCACCCACGAAACACTCAAAGAATATGGCTGCCTAAATATGGTTCCCAATCAGAGACAACGATAAACACCTGCCTCTGATTGAGAACCACTCCAGGCAACCATAGACTTCCCTAGACTACTCTACTATACCACAATCCCATAACCTACAAAAACCCCAAGACAAAACACACCACATAAATAACCCATGTCACACCCTGGCCTGACCAAAATAATACAGAAAACACAAAATACTAAGACCAGGGCGTGACAAGACGTTTACATACACTCAATTAGTATTTGGTAGCATTGCCTTTAAATTGTTTAACTTGGTTCAAACGTTTCGGGTAGCCTTCCACAAGCTTCCCACAATAAATTGGGTGAATTTTGGCCCATTTCTCTTGACAGAGCTGGTGTAACTGAATCAGGTTGTAGGCCTCCTTGCTCGCACACACTTTTTCAGTTCTGGCCACAAATCTTCTATGGGATTGAGGTTAGGGCTTTGTGATGGCCACTCTAATACCTTGACTTTGTTGTCCTTAAGCCATTTGCCACAACTTTGGAAGTATGATTGGGGTCATTGTCCATTTGAAGATCCCTTTGTGACCAAGCTTTAACTTCCTGACTGATGTCTTGAGATGTTGCTTCAATATATCCACATAATTTTCCTGCCTCATGATGCCATCTATTTTGTGAAGTGCACCAATCCCTCCTGCAGCAAAGCACACCCACAACATGATGCTGCCACCCCCGTGCTTCACGGTTGGGATGGTGTTCTTCGGCTTGCAAGCCTCCCCTTTTCCCTCCAAACATAACGATAGTCATTATGGACAAACAGTTCTATTTTTGTTTCACCAGACCAGAGTACATTTCTCCAAAAGGTACAATCTTTGTCCCCATGTGCAGTTGCAAACCGTAGTCTGGCTTTTAAATGGCGGTTTTGGAGCAGTGGCTTCTTCCTTGCTGAGCGGCCTTTCAGGTTATGTCGATATAGGACTCGTTTTACTGTGGATATAGATGCTTTTGTACCTGTTTCCTCCAGCATCTTCACAAGGTCCTTTGCTGTTGTTCTGGGGTTGATTTGCACTTTTCGCACCAAAGTATGTTCATCTCTAGGAGAGAGAGCGCGTCTGATTCCTGAGCGGTATGACGACCGCGTGGTCCCATGGTGTTTATACTTGCGTACTATTGTTTGTACAGATGAACGTGGTACCTTCAGGCGGTTGGAAATTGGAAATTGGAAATTGCTCCCAAGGATGAACCAGACTTGTGGAGGTCTACAATTTATTTTCTGAAGTCTTGGCTGATTTCTTTTGATATTCCCATGATGTCAAACAAAGAGACACTGAGTTTGAAGGTAGGCCTTGAAATACATCCACAGGTACACCCCCAATTGACTCCAATTATGTCAATTAGACTGTCAGAAGCTTCTAAAGCCATGACATAATTTTCTGGAATTTTCCAAGCTGTTTAAAGGCACAGTCAACTTAGTGTATATAAACTTCTGACCCACTGGAATTGTGATACAGTGAATTTTAAGTGAAATAATCTATCTGTAAACAATTGTTGGAAAAATTACTTGTGCCATGCACAAAGTAGATGTCCTAACCGACTTGCCAAAACTATAGTTTGTTAACAAGAAATTTGTGGTGGTTTAAAAATGAGTTTTAATGACTCCAACCTAAGTATATGTAAACTTCCGACTTCAACTGTATATCAAGACATAGATTTTCTCTGTACATTTATGAATCACAGGTTGGTAATGAAATCAAAATAGAAGAGATCAAGAATATTAACGCCAGTGAGAGTAACCTGTTCTTGGTTGGTGACAATAAAACCTTGGAGAGCATCCTCTCCAAGCTAGAGACCAGTATAATCAAAGGAATCTTTAACCTTTACATTGTGTCCCATTATCGTCATATACTGTATGTATGCAATTTAATGTAGGAGGTTGAGTGTAGCCTAACACGGACAGGCTGTGAGGTGCATTTTACATCCTACCCCATTAGAAATATTATTTCTGACTCACTTTATAACAAAATGTTTGTGTCACTCTGATTTATAAACCAGCATTGAAGCAGGGGGATGGCTTTCAATTTCAACTCGCAGAGGCTGGATTCAGCAATCACATTACACTTGATGTAAGTTGTTAGGTTTTCAACTTTGTTTTTTACACACTGGTTTTCTAGTTACACACTGGTTTTCTAGTTAAGGCCAGAGTCTGCAGTCTGGGGTGCCATGGTCCAACGTGTACTGTTCCTATTAGATGGAGACAGTGACTATATCTGAGATGCAGTTTTAGGATCATAATAGTATCTCTATCCGCTTGCCTCAGATTTGTCTCATTTTTATTGGCTTCTGGCAAGTAACATCCATTTTCTCCTCTTCCTAGGGGTCCTTAATGTCCGGTGCTGTGGGGGCCAATGACTGGAGTGGAGGAGTGATCTTATAACACCCCAAGGAGAATAAAGTCACCTTCTTAAATGGATCTTCCTCAGAGCCAAGGTTCTCCTACTTAGGTAAATTATAGGACATGTAATCACTGTTACCCAGAAGTAAAATTATCGCAAAATGTAATCTGTCCACGAGAGATTATGGGACATGCAATTTCACACACAAAGTTTTTGAGGGTTTTTGTTTGGTATTGTTCATCCTCATCCCGAGGCCATAACTGAAGGTCAGAGCTGCCAACTCTCACACATTGGCCATGAGACACAAGCATTTGGCCCTCTTTTCCCACACCTCTTATATCTCACGCATTGAAAAGTACTGCATTTATTTTTCTTATAAATCCATTATATAATCAGCGTGTTATTAAATGTTCAACTGTGCTCCAAACCGGTTTGAAATCGGAGCATCTCCACCTGCAATTTAACATCACGAGCGGAACCTCTATCAATGTCCTGTTTTGCCACAGCACTGTCAACCTCCAAACAGGTTTGAAATCGGAGCATCTCCACCTGCAATTTAACATCACGAGCGGAACCTCTATCAATGTCCTGTTTTGCCACAGCACTGTCAACCTCCAAACCGGTTTGAAATCGGAGCATCTGCAACTGCAATTTAACATCACGAGCGGAACCTCTATCATTGTCCTGTCTTGCCACAGCACTGTCAACCGCGGCACATTGAAGCATATGATTGGTCTAGTTATATAAGGGTTCAAGGAGATTGGATGCATGTTTAAAAGAAACGCCCCTCAAGGTTAGAGTGGAGCTGAATGGAGAGATAGAACGTTCTCCGCTGAGTTTATACATTAAACGGTAGCGCTGTTTAATGTATAATGTTGTCAACTAAATTAGGTTGCTGTTACTCCTGTCCGTATTGCAGAATGCAGCCTTTTGACATCATGTAGTAAAATTGATTTTAATCCCCACTTGCATTAGTCCCCTCGTTTGGTGATGGGCATTTTGGCTGTGACAACGAAAAGGCAGCAGACTGATCTACAGTATGTTTTAGCAGGGATGTTTGGTAGGGTGACCTGATCTGTAACTGAACATCATTTTGACAAACAGATTTTGAACCCAAAAGTGTAAATTTGATTCTAGTCATTTGGTTAGGGTGTAGGGGAAGATTTATGTAATCTTGTCTTTGAGAGATGTTATTATCTATTTACTTTATTTAGCCTGATCAGTGTAAGAATTGTCATCATTAACAATGGGATAAAATATAGGGTAATTACTGTGCTGGTCAGCAAGAACACTACTGTTATTCCCCACACTTATTTTATTATTCCACTTCTTCCCAATTTTGCCAGAGTAATCACATATTTGAAATCTGATATGCCTACTTGTGTGTTTTGAAAATGTATTATATGAGGCTATGTATTTTTGCAGCCATTCATTGACAGTTTTTAATAAGTCATAAAAGAAAGCATGGGATATTAAAAGCTCCAGGAATCAAATATAATTTTTGACATTTTAGTATTGTGCACAATTTCACGCCATATGTATTAAATTCAAAATAAAATAAATCGTGAACATGAAAAATAAAGTTGAGAATGTTAACATATTTTCGAGGACGGGTGAAATAATATTAATTACCTGTTGCACAACGTTTACCTAAGTAGTTAGATGGTTTGTCATTAAATGTATTAGATAGACATGCTTCTAATATCAGTACATTACTGACCCGTGACTGACAATTTTGAATTATGTTTAAAACCCTAAAACGAGGTGATGTCAGACCGTCTACTTAAGTAGGCAATAGAAAAAAAGTATTTCTATCATGTTCCTTGATTGGGTTAAGACAAGCGTCACTCCAAAACTAGTGGACCAATGGAGACTCATTGTATACCCCTCCCTCTAAATCCTGCCCTTCGCGGAAAAAATAATGCCAAAACTCGCAATCGAAAAGACTGGCAGTGATCGCAAAGAAACAGACATCGAAAGAGTAGTGTAACCAAAGGGTAGTACATGCAGGCAAAAGCGTTGGCAAAATGTATTCAATATGATTGGTTGCTGGGAAAGTTAAACCGAAAACGATTTTTGCATTAGTTTTCAAATATATATATATTTTTATCATTTGTCATAAAGTTGCTCTCGCTTTAAAATTATTTGCTTACAAGTTTTTTTTTATGCTTGCTATGTTTCCTTATGTTGGCGTCTTTCTATAATGTGTTATGTTTGCATCTTTAATGTGCTTGCTGAAAGCAAGACTACTCTACACATACATACTGTAATGAAACAGCAGGTCTCGAACCCTCTACCTTCCAGCCTGCTCGTGCGGCAGAGTCGATTTCCGCGCTTATAAACCCAGGGTCGTTACACTACTCCCTCCTTTCAAAGAGCGCGTCCTCGCGCTAGCTTGCGAGTCTACGTCTTACAGGAACGCGCTCACGCACTCTCGTGGATGCAAGGTTCCGATCACTTCTGACACCAATGTAATGAAACAGCAGGGAGCAGGTCTCGAACCCTCGACCTTCTAGCCCGAGGTCCGGTGCACTATCGACTGTGCAGCAAAAGCGTGCTCGTGCGGCAGTGTCGATTTCCGCACTTATAAACCCTGAATGCCAAGCGTCACATCTGGAGGTTACCTGGCACCATCCCTACGGTGAAGCATGGTGGTGGCAGCATCATGCTGTGGGGATGTTCTTTAGCGGCAGGGACTGGGAGACTAGTCAGGATTGAGGCAAAGATGAACGGAGCAAAGTACAAAGAGATCCTTGATGACAAAACTTGATCCAGAGTGCTCAGGACCTCAGACTGCGCGAATGTTCACCTTCCAACAGGAACCTAAGCACACAGCCAAGACAACGCAGGAGTGGCTTCGGGACAAGTATCTGAATGTCCTTGAGTGGCCCAGCCAGAGCCCGATTGAACATCTTGAACACGATCGAACATCTCTGGAGAGACCTGAAAATAGCTGTGCAGCAACGATCCCCATCCAACCTGACAGAGCTTGAGAGGATTTGCAGAGAAGAATGGGAGGAACTCCCCAAATACATATGTTCCAAGCTTGTAGCAACATACCCAAGAAGACTCGAGGCTGTAATAGCTGCCCAAGGTGCTTCAACAAAGTACTGAGTAAATGGTCTGAATACTTATGTAAATGTGATATTTCATATAATTTTGTACTTTTTTTTGCAAAAAAAAAAAAACAACAGTTTTTGCTTTGTCATTATTGTGTATTGTGTGTATATTGATGAAGGGGGAAAACAATTGAATCCATTTTAGAATAAGGCTGCAATGTAACAAAATGTGGAAACGTCAAAGGGTCTGAATACTTTCCAAATGCACTGTATATACAAAGTGTGGACACCCCTTCAAATTAGTGGATTCAGCTATTTTAGCCACACCTGTTGCTGACAGGTGCTTAAGATCAAGCACAAAAGCCATGCAATCTCCATAGACAAACACTGGCAGTAGAATGGCTTACTGAAAATCTCAGTGACTTTCACCGTGGCACCATCATAGGATACCACCTATGACGGCACTGTCATAGGATGCCAAGTCAGTTCGTAAAATTTCTGCCCTGCTAGAGCTGCCCTGGTCAACTGTAAGTGCTGTTATTGCGAAGTGGAAACGTCTAGGAGCAACAACAGCTCATCCACGAAGTGGTAGGCCACACAAGCTCATAGAATGAGACCGCCGAGTGCTTAGGCGCGTGGCACGTAAAAATCTTCTATCCTCGGTTGCAACACTCACTACTGAGTTCCAAACTGTCTCTGGAAGCAACGTCAGCACAACAACTGTTCTTCAGGAGCTTCATGAATTGGGTTTCCATGGTCGAGCAGCCATGGATCACCATGAGCAATACCAAGTGTCGGCTGGAGTGGTGTAAAGCTCGCGCCATTGGACTCTGGAGCAGTGGAAATGCATTCTCTGGAGTGATGAATCACTCTTCACCATCTGGCAGTTCAAAGGGTGAATCTGGGTTTGGTGGATGCCAGGAGAACGCTACCTGCCCAAATGTATAGTGCCAACTGTAAGATTTGGTGGACGAGGAATAATGGTCTGGGGCTGTTTTTCATGGATCTGGCAATGCTCCTTTGTTCCAGTGAAAATAAATCTTAACGCTACAGCATACAATGACATTCTAGATTATTCTATGCTTCCAACTTTGTGGCAACAGTTTGGGGAAGGCCCTTTCCTGTTTCAGCATGACAATACCCCTGTACACCAAGCGAGGTCCATACAGAAATGGTTTGTCGAGATTGGTGTGGAAGAACTTGACTGATCTGCACAGAGCCCTGACCTGAACCTCGTCGAACACCTTTGGAATGAATTGGAACGCAGACTGCGAGCCAGGCCTAATCGCCCAACATCAGTGCCCGAGCTCACTAAATGTTCTTGTGGCTGAATGGAAGCAAGTCCCCAATGCAATGTTACAACATCTTGTGGAAACCCTTCCTAGAAGAGTGGAGGCTGTTATAGCAGGAAAGGGGGGACCAACTCCATATTAATTCCCATGATTTTGGTATGAGATGTTCGAGAAGCAGGTGTCCACATAGTTTTAGTCATGTGATGTATATCTACAATGGTTAAATGTCACTATTTTGACTTAATGAGAGTATGTTGCCTTTAGAGTAGTAAATATGTGATATTCCTCCAGGCCTTTGGAGAGTATCTCATTCAGTGTGCAGTCACAGATGTACAGGAAATCACAGTTGAGGCTGAAACTTCAATCAGAGAAGTTCAGGTTGGTAGATGCACTTTTATTGACTTCCTCTACAATATCGAGGTGAAGATCCATGCCCATTTTATGATTTTTATGTCCAAAATGTTTTGTTGTGACCATCCATCATCAATCATTACAGGTTAATCTGAGAAGATTACAGCTACTCTGGGATTTGATGAAGATCGATTCGAAGCACTGGAATTGAGATCGATGGAATCGGTGAGTTAAACTTTCAATAATAGAGATGTCCAATTTAAATAATAGAATAGAAAGTTCAAAAAAAAGATGTATTAACTGTCCTATGTTATTGGAAATGTTTAACTGTCTTGCTCTGTCTGTTCTGTTTTGTGGTTCTGCTTCTTAGGTGGAGGTGATGATAATGAAACTGGCAGTGGAGAAATCATTGCCTGCCATCATAGAAGGCTCCATTGGAGACTTTCTATTCCTAGCCATAATCATTGTCATACTTATTAAGGTAATAATGAATCTTTTGGAAGTTTTTGTATATCAAACACATTTTCAACTACTTTAGCTGGGCTTGATTGAGCTTGTATGTGGTAATGGAACCAATAGAATCGTCGTGGAATTGCAAACCCTATCAATCTGGCACTCAAGACAGGTTAAATCAAACACCCAAACACCCACACGTCTGACTGCAATGTGTGTACAGTACATCAATTTGATTAAAGTATCAATGCATCACTGTTCTAATCTTTCCTTTTTGAATTTGCAGTGTGGCTTTTTCAAACAATGTCATCAAGAGGATAAAGCAGTGGATAATGAGTGACGCTCTGTCGCTGGTAAGATTAGTGCTAAATGCTAAATGAGCCTTTTGAAAGCTGGAGTCTTGTGTAACTTGGGGGATTTGACCATAAATAAACATTCGAACTGCACGCTGGATCTGCATGGTGTTCCACTGAACTTTAGCCATAGCAGCCAAAATACCCGTAAGGAATTTGAATTGTTGACTGATTTAATGAGAACTTTGAAATATGACAAAGCCACGTGATCCAATAGATGCTTTGTTTTGAGTATTTTCTTCAATATTTTTTTGTATTCTTTTGAGTATTGTACATTTCTACGTATTCAGATAATTGACTTATAGCCTACTGTGATGACTGTGTTTTAAAATATTTGCTATTGTAACGTTTTATAAAATACTGTATTACTAATTTCAAATATAGCACACTTTTTCAATTTTACTCAGATTTGTATTATGAGAACTGAGAAAAATGAAAAAACCCGCACAAAGCCCTTAATAGTATCACTGCTCTTTATTAAGCTTTACGTATTGTGGACATCGCAACTGAGGTGACACATATGGAATCATGTAGTGACCTAGAGGGGTGTTGAACGGATCGAAGTGTGTTTTATATTGTTTTTTTGGGGGGGTGGCTGACCTTTGCTTTGGTGGCAGCTTTGCATACTCTTGGCATTGTCTCAACCAGCTTCACCTGGAATGCTTTTCCAACACACTTGAAGGAGTTCCCATATAGGTTGAGCACTTGGCTGCTTTTCCTTCAATCTGTGGTCCAACTCATCCCAAACCATCTCAATTGTGTTGAGGTCGGGTGATTGTGGAGGCCAGGTCATCTGATGCAGCACTCCATCACTCTTCATCTTGGTCAAATAGCCCTTACACAGCCTGGAGGTGTGTTGGGCCATTGTCCTGATGAACAACAAATGATAGTCCCACTAAGCGCAAACCAGATGGGATGGCGTATCGCTGCAGAATGCTGTGGTAGTTATGGTGGTTAAGTATGCCTTGAATTCTAAATAAATCACCAACAGTGTCACCAGCAAAGCACCCCCACACCATCACCCCTCTTCCTCCATGCTTCACGGCGGGAACCACACATGCGGAGATCATCCGCACACCTACTCTACGTCTCACAAAGACATGGCGGTTAGAGCCAAAAATCTCAAATTTGGACTCATCAGACCAAATGACAGGTTTCCACCAGTCTAATGTCCATTGCTGGTGTTTCTTGGCCCAAGCAAGTTTCTTCTTATTATTGGTGTCCTTTAGTAGTGGTTTCTTTGCAGCAATTCAACCATGAAGGCCTGATTCACACGGTATCCTCAGTTGATGTTGAGATGTCTGTTTCTTGAACTCTGTGAAGCATTCATTTGGGCTGCAATTTCTGAGGCTGGTAACTCTAATGAACTTATCCTCTGCAGCAGAAGTAACTCTAGGTCTTCCTTTCCTGTGGCGGTCCTCATTAGAGACAGTTTCATCATAGCTATTGATGTTTTTTGTGACTGCACTTGAAGAAACAAGTTCTTGACATTTTTCGCATTGTCTTAAAGTAATGATGGACTGTCGTTTCTGTTTGCTTATTTAAGCTGTTCTTGCCATAATATAGACTTGGTATTTTACCAAATAGGGCTATCTTCTGTATATCATCCCAAAAATGTACTTTTAACAGGGCACATCTGTTAATTTAGATGCATTCCAGGTGACTACCTCATGAGGCTGTTTGTGGTAATGCCGGGAGTGTGCGGGTCTGTCATCGGGGCAGGGGGTGGCTGCTTTGAGGAGACTCAAGTATGGAGAATATTTTGATTTGTTTGGCACTTTTTTGTTTACTGCAACGATTCCATATGTGTTTCATGGTTTTGATATCTTCACTGTTGTTCTGCTGTGTGGAGAGGTGGGAATGAGGAGGAACCCTGGACTGGGTGGGTATGTGTAAACTGTATATATTTGCAAAGAAATATATGGGGGATTGGAAGTGATGCAGACAATTACATTGATGGAACCTACAATTTATCTGCAATATTAATGCTGATCTATCCTTGAAAAAAAACACCAAAAAAACTCAGGAAATGTTTTTGGACATATTTAACCCCTTATTTTTGGGGGGCAAAAAACGACCTCCTTACTTCCATTTGTTTTTATGTGATAAGTTCAGATGAGTCCCGTGACACTTGTGGAGGCCGTACAGCAAAACGGAGAACAATATTGTGTTTTGGAGAGTCTCCCCTTTCCATAGGGTCATATTATACTGAACACAAATATAAACGCAACATTTAAAGTGTTGGTCCCATTTGTCATGAGCTGAAATAAAAGATCCCAGAAATGTTCTATACGTACAAAAACGTTTTCTCTCAAATGTTGTGCACAAATTTCTTTGCATTTCTCCTTTGCCAAAATAATCCATCTACCTGACAGGTGTGGCATATCAAGAAGCATTGAGCGTGTTTGGGATGGTCTGAATCGACGTGTACAAGAGTGTGTGTTCCAGTTCCTGCCAATATCCAGCAACTTCACAAAACAATTGAAGAGGAGTGGGAGAACATTCCACAGACCACAATCAACAGCCTGATCAACTCTCTGCGAAGGAGATGCCACGCTGCATGAGGCAATGGTGGTCACACCAGACTGGTTTTCTGATCCACGCCCCTACCTTTTTTTAAGGTATCTGTGACCATCTGTATTCCCAGTCTTGTGAAATCCATAGATTAGGACCCAATGAATTTGATTTCAATTGACTGATTTCCTTATATGAACTGTAACTCAGTACAATCTTTTAAATTGTTGCATGTTGCTTTTATATATTTATAAATTACATTTATGTATCGGCCTCATGGCCTTCATCAGAGCTGCTGTGAGTGTTTATAATTTGTACACTTATGTAGACATTGCTCCATCCACATCTGTTCAATGCATCGAATGGGTTTGGAGATGAGGGAAAATAAGCAAGTGTTACCAAATATAACAATGTGCATTTCATATGTATTCTAATGAAGTGTGTACATAAAATGCAAAAAACAAGTTTGTAAAACCACAATGAGGACATCAACTTAGTTTTCATAAATCATTGGGTACAGAGCAAGAAAAAACATCAATTTATTTAAGCTCTAGTACTGCCAATATTAAAAACAGTCAAATGCATTCGTGAATTCAATCGCTTGTTGCAGTTTATTCATTGTTTAATTATTCAAGGCTCCTTTTGTTTCATTTTATAATTAAAATGCTTGACTGTATTTAACGACATGGATGACTTGTATGCTGTGTGATGATATGCACAATATTGCAGTAGGCCTTTGTGCCAATAAGTAAATTACACAACAACAGTTAGAGTAAACAGGACTTTTAGGCTTGATGTTTCCACCCCCATGCTTCACAGTAGGTATGGTGTTCTTTGGATGGAACTCAGCATTCTTTGTCCTCCAAACACGACGAGTTGAGTTTTTACCAAAAAGTTATATTTTGGTTTCATCTGACCATATGACATTCTCCCAATCTTCTTCTGGATCATCCAAATGCTCTCTAGCATACTTCAGACGGGCCTGGACATGTACTGGCTTAAGCAGGGGGACACGTCTGGCACTGCAGGATTTGAGTCCCTGGCGGCGTAGTGTGTTACTGATGGTAGACTTTGTTACTTTGGTCCCAGCTCTCTGCAGGTCATTCACTAGGTCCCCCCGTGTGGTTCTGGGATTTTTGCTCACCGTTCTTGTGATCATTTTGACCCCACAGGGTGAGATCTTGCGTGGAGCTCCAGACCGAGAGAGATTATCAGTGGTCTTGTATGTCTTCCATTTCCTAATAATTGCTCCCACAGTTGATTTCTTCAAACCAAGCTGCTTACCTATTGCAGATTCAGTCTTCCCAGCCTGGTGCAGGTCTACAATTTTGTTTCTGGTGTCCTTTGACAGCTCTTTGGTCTTGACCATAGTGGAGTTTGGAGTGTGACTGTTTGAGGTTGTGGACAGGTGTGTTTTATACTGATAACAAGTTCAAACAGGTGCCATTAATACAGGTAACGAGTGGAGGACAGAGGAGCCTCTTAAAGAAGAAGTTACAGGTCTGTGAGAGCCAGAAATCTTGCTTGTTTGTAGGTGACCAAATACTTATTTTCCACCATCATTTGCAAATAAATTCATTATAAATCCTACAATGTGATTTTCTGTTTTTTTTTTTTCCTCATTGTCTGTCATAGTTGAAGTGTACCTATGATGAAAATTACAGGCCTCTCGTCTTTTTAAGTGGGAGAACTCTATAGAGTATTTCTGTCCATTTCTTTTCTGTACAGAGTTGTAAACAGGGTTCCATTTGATTTCTTAATCCACATGTACAAGTTTATGTACAAATTTAGTGTCACATTCAATAGTGAATTTGAGATTGGGTTCAATGTCATTAAGTATTGCCATAATGTCTGACAGCTCTTCTCCCGTTCCTCCCCATATGCAAATAATTTTGTCAATATAGACACCACTTCAGGATTTTAATGAAAAATAGACTTTCATTTTTTTCTCCAAAATTACCCACATAAAAGTTAGCATAGCTTGGAGCGAATGTGGAGCCCATCAATGTTCCATTCGCTTGGAGGTAGTATTCATCATCAAACCTGAAATAGTTACGTCAAAACATTTTCAGACAGTTTTGGGTATTTGTTAGTATCTCGGGCTCTCAAATAGTGAGATAGGGCTGACAGCCCCCATATGGGGAATGCTGTTATATAGACTCTCGACATCTACTGTAATGTGACCTGGTTCTCCCAAACAGAGAATTAGCGAATATGACATTTCAATCAGGAGAAAGGACAGGGATTATCCAGTCGCAGTACATTTTAATGACCAAAAACATGACATTTCTACCTTTAGATTTGGTGGTATAGAGAAAGTCAAGATATCAGACAGGGGAGGTGACATAAATAATACTCTGAGCAAAAGAGAATGTTTTGGGATTTTAACCCTCCAGACATTATGCCCTAAAGGTCTTAATGATAAAATGCCCATACATGTTATGTTGTAAATGTGAACATTAATTATTGCCACCACTTCAGATAACTCTGATATTTTTTCTTGCACTGTATGAAAACCTACTTGATAGGTTGATGTCCTCATTGTGGTTTTACAAACTTGTTTTTCTGTGTTATGTACACACTTCATTAGAATACTTATACATTGTTATATTTGGTGCAAATTATAAACACTCACAAAAGTTCTGACGAAGGCCGTGAGGCAGTTAAATAAACTGGGTGTAACGGCCGTTGTTGGTGGAAGAAGGTGAGGACCAAGGTGCAGCGTGGTATGTGCCCATATTTATTCAAATGAACACGGAAATAACAAAAATAACAACGCGAAACGACCGAAAACAGTTCTGGCTAGTGCAGACACACAACAGAAAAAAACACCCACAAAACACAATAGAAAACAGGCTCCCTAAATATGGTTCTCAATCAGGGACAACGATTGACAGCTGCCTCTGATTGAGAACAATACCAGGCCAAACACAGAAATAGCAAATCATAGAAAAACTAACATAGACAACCCACCCAACTCTCACCCTGACCATACTATAACAAAGACATAACAAAAGAACTAAGGTCAGAACGTGACACTGGGTGGTTTGAGCTCTGAATGCTGATTGCCTGAAAGTTGTGGTAAACATTTATTTTTACTGCTCTAATAGCATCTAACAGCATTCGTAACCAATTTATAATAGCAATAAGGCACTTCCACGGCTAAGGGCTGTTCTTAAGCACGTTGCGTCGTGCATAAGAACAGCCCTTAGCCGTGGTATATTGGCCATATACCACACCCCCTCATGCCATATTGCTGAAATATAGAGCAGTCATAATAGCAAGAGCAGTGTGCAGGTAAATTATTTTTTCTCTTATTCAACTGTTACC
This sequence comes from Oncorhynchus clarkii lewisi, assembly GCF_045791955.1. Lineage (NCBI taxonomy): Eukaryota > Metazoa > Chordata > Actinopteri > Salmoniformes > Salmonidae > Oncorhynchus > Oncorhynchus clarkii. The sequence continues at coordinate 19,364,977 of NC_092173.1, read as the reverse complement.
ATGCACCTGCAACAAAGATATCTCAGATTTGCGAGTTTCTTTTGAATTTTGTATTATGAGAACTTTGAAATATAACAAAGCCATGTGATTCATGAGCCACTTTGTTTTGAATTGTTAATTATTTTGTTACATATTGTATATTTGTACATATGGAGATAATTGACTTACACTGTAAGGTTTACTATAAAATATTACTCATATGTCTACTGTATATTTACGTTTACATAGGTGTGAATTGCCTCAGCATTTTGTTTTAAAATGTTTGCTCCAAAGAACTAAATAAAAATATTAAATAAAAAATCTGTAAAGTGAAACATGATTTTCCTGTTATAAATTTCAACATGCTTTGTAAAAGGTTAAATAAAGTCTGAGCTGCTGCTGAAGTGTATTTTTTATTTTGAGCCTGATGAGTGAGAACATAGAGTTATAGAGTTAGTTGGTTAGTAAGGCTTATCTTCACTATATTCAAAACGGAAATAACCTACCTGACAAGAAACCTTGTTGTGGAGTGAAGTTACATACTTTACTTCGAACTTTTGACATCTTGCAAACCATTGACAGCTTTGACATCTATGCCTCAGATTGAAAACCACACATGGGCTTACTGTTCTGACACGTTTCCCCTCCATTTAACCTCTAAAACCAACAACAAAAGCATCCCTGCCTTTCAAAACGTTGGTCTCATGCAAAACTGGATATCAGTTACATTCCAGTGCGTACTGTTGTTTTGTACAGAACATCGTAGGCTGTGGAAAAATGTTGCAACAACTTGCACCTGTGAACATCTGCATCCTGTTTCTTGTTTCTTACATCTGCCACTCATTTATTTTAAATCACGCTGCTCTACAGTGTGCTGTTAATCCCCCCCCCCCTCCCCTCGCAAACTGTCTCTTCAGAAGATTTAAAAGCCATGCCCCTTGAAACTCATTGGCTGAATAGATATATCACCTAAGGAAATGATGTCATCATTACATTGTTTGTAGTATGAAAGCTGATGGGTAGAGAGAAGATTTGAAATTGTATCCAGATTGAATTAATCTCGGAGACCAGGGTAAGAAACTAAACTATGATCTCATTTCATTATATTTTTTTATGTGAGTTTTAATGTATATTTTCAATATAATGAGTGTTACACTAGCACACTGAAAATACTATGAAATCAACATCGGAACGATTCCCAATGTAGTTCATTTTTGCTCTGGTCATTTTGGGACCCATGAACAAGTTCTGGACTTTGATGGCTTCTGTGGGTTCAAGGGTTGCAGTAGCTGTATAACCGACTGTTGTGTTCAAATTTACAGTATCACGGCCGGGGAATGGCTTCCAATAGCTGTAAAAGCAAAATTCTTTCAAATGTTCTTTCCTGTCTTAACTACAAGACTGGAAAATTCATCATTGCAGAAAGCAAGAGAGTCGGCACTTTGTACAGAGTTATACAATTATCCATCATTGGATACCTTGTTGGGTAAGGAACTCAACAAATTAATTTCCACATTTTCAAGATGTATCCCCTTATAATGATCTAAGGGCATATTAAATGTTATTAATCAAATACAATCTAGTCCATATATTTGTTAGTTCACATAAACGTAACGTGTAAAATATATTCCAATCAATATTTTAAACCCCTAGTAAGCTCCAACCTGCATTTAGATCTTCTTGATACGAAGTTATGAAGCTTAAGATTTTTAGCTATCATGAAGATCCTTCCATCCAGCATTCTATTTTTGATAAGCGTCAGTCTGGTATAATTCTAAACTTAAGCAGATTTTTTTGATCCTCATTGAGATAGCTATATTGTCCTCCTGGTCTACACAGGTATGTATTCCTGAGCAAGAAGTCCTACCAGGCCAAGGAGGAATCTATCCAGAGCGCTGTGATTACCAAACTGAAGGGAGTGGCGGTCACCAACACCGCAGAGTCCGGACGGATGGTGTGGGAGCCTGTGGACTATGTCATTCCACCCCAGGTCAGACTAACTACAATCCCATTTAAGTCCTTTGATGCTAATGTTTGGTCTTATTTCTATCTCATCCACTGTGCTTGACTGCTAGAATAAATATAATTATAAACTGGGTGGTTTGAGCCCTGAATGCAGCTTGGCTGAAAGCCTTGGTACTGAATAACAGACCGTATAACACGGTGTGACAAAATATTTATTTTTACTGTTCTAAATACATTGGTGTAACCAGTTTATAATAGCAATAAGGCACCTCGGGGGTTTGTGGTATATAGCCAACATACCACTGCTAATGGCTGCATTCAGGCACTCCGGGTTGCAGTGTGCATAAGAACAGCCCTTAGTTGTGGAATATTGGCCATATATCTCACCTTCTGCACCTCCTGCGGTTCCAATGGTAACCGCCCCGTTCCACCCCGTCCCTCCCCCCGGAAGCCTCATCGTCAGAGAATAAACTCTGTATCACATCTGTTGAATGTGTTTGTTTACCTTTATGCACACATTTTTGTGGTCACTCTCCCTTAATTTTTCTCACTGTTAATCATGAATGGTGAAACGTCTATACAGCATCTGCATGCCAATATTTTATCTCAATTAATTTAATGAGAATATGCATTTAGATCTTGATAGGAAGTTATGAAGCTTGAGATGTTTAGCTATCATGAAGATCCTTCCATCCAGCATTATATTTTTGATAAGCATCAGTCTGGTATAATTTTGCCACAATATATTCATTGATGAATATACTGTATATGTTTCATATAACTGTATATGTTTCAAGTAGATTGATGAACAAAGATACTGTAAGTCAAAACATTGCATTCAAGGCAAAAAAGTTGGTAAAGCTGCAATGGGTAAATCAATAAAAAATAATCAGACAGGAACACAGGCAGACAGACATATAAACTCACAGACAGGCATGTTTCCCTCTCTCTCTATTCACTAATCTCAATCTCTCTCTTCTCTCTCTCCCTCCCACCTTCCTTCTGTATCCATCTCTTTGCCTGCCTCTGTCTCTATCTACCCCCGCTTTATTCCCCCTCCTTCTCTTCTCTCTCCTTCACCAATCTTTCACCCACTTCACCCTCTCCCCCTCTCCCTCCCTCCCTCCCTCCCTCCCTCCCTCCCTCCCTCCCTCCTGCAGTCACCTACTTCTCTCTCTGCTTCCTCCCATATCCATTCTCTCTCTGTCCTTATTTCCCTTACACCCCCTCTTCTCATCTATCTCCCTCTCCCTCCTCACTCTTCTCTTTCCCACCTCTCCAGATAGTATATTGATGCATACATCAATACACTGCATTCAAGGCAATAAAGTTGGTGATAAAGCTGCATTGGGTAAGACAGACAGACAGACAGACAGACTTATCCACTCACAGAGTTTGAGTTTTCCCCCAATTATCCAATTATGTGGATCCCCAATGATTTATTTTTCCTTGAATGCAATGTATTCACTTATACCCTGATGCCTATCTATGCTTCAATATCCTGTCTGTGGAGGTGGGAGAGAGTAGAGAGAGGTGTATGTGTATATGCGTTAAGTAGATTGACACACAGATAAGTCAATACATTGCATTCAAGGCAAAAAAGTTGGTGATGAAGCTGCAATGGGTATATTGATGAAAGACTCGGACAGACAGACAGGCAGGCAGGCAGAGTATTTCACCAATATACCCATTGCAGCTTTATCACTAACTTTCTTGCCTTGAATGCAATGCATTGATTAATGCATCAATACTTTGATGCATATCTTTTCGCTTTGAATATAATGTATTGACTTATGTGTCGTGTCTCGTGATCTATATTCTTCTGCAAATGCGTGCCACACTGACGCTTATCAGTTGATACCAGGCTGGTTTAACACTCTTTAATTTTTTCCTATAGGGTGATGCAGTTTTTTTCATTGTTACCAATTTTATAGAGACGCCAAACCAGAAGTTGGGCAACTGTGCTGAGGTAAGGAAATTCCTTTTCTTTGCTTTGTGTTGTCACCTTTAATCACCCTTTAAAAGTGAAATATACACTGTATTTGGTCTGTATTTGTTAAACCATACCAGTTTGTTTGGTATTGTTTCACAGAGCCCTGATGTGCCGGATGGCCACTGTAAGGGAGATAAAGACTGTGCAAAGGGAGAGTCAGTGAAAACTGGCCATGGTAGCAATCTTTGAAGACTCAAATTGAATTGAAACAAATTGAAACAAGAAATTATATATACTGTCTCCTTTACTCTTCACAAACATAAAATATAATTTTCTGTAGGATTTAGGACAGGCCGCTGCTTGAGAGACAATGGGAAATCCAGTGGTACGTGTGAGATATATAGCTGGTGCCCCATTGAGAGTTGCCACCAACCACAGTAAGTGTGTCATGACAAAATCTAATGAAAATGTTTTGCATTCTACCAGGAAATGGCTTGCTCTCAGTCTTTTTTATGTGTGTATTTTGTGTAATTTCCCTTAAGTTTTGTTTTGGAGTGTCACCGAGGGCTTCATAGGAGCATTGCCGATGATCACTGGAGTGTAACAAAGGGGAAAAAACGGAGCATCTCGAGTCTGATTGTCACCCCCCCTCGAGAGAATGCAAATATTCCCATTGGTTCACTGCATATTGAAGCCTGTAGTTAAGGCCTTGCAGAAGCTGCATGGAGGCAGAAAAATCAAAAAGTTTTAACGGAGACAAAACTAATAATATCATACCTGTGTTGAAGTCCCAAGACCAACTAGAAGATAACAAAGCAAAAGCAATACTATTCAGAAAACACCTACACAATGTCCACTCTTGCCGCAATGACCCTCACTTTGACCTTGTTGATAGAGAAGTACAGAAAACAATATTTACCTCACACCTGACACTTACCTCTCTCCCGACACCAGTAGACCAGTAGGCTCGATCCTAGGCCCCACGCTTTTCTCAATTTACATCAACAACATAGCTCAGGCAGTAGGAAGCTCTCTCATTCATTTATATGCAGATGATAAAGTCTTATACTCAGCTGGCCCCTTAAACGCTCTACAACAAAGCTTTCTTAGTGTCCACCAAGCTTTCTCTGCCCTTAACCTTGTTCTTAACACCTCCAGAACAAAGGTCATGTGGTTTGGTAAGACGAATGCCTCTCTCCCACTGGTGTTATTACTACCTCTGAGGGTTTAGAGCTTGAGGTAGTCACTACTGTCCTTCCCTCAGCACATATCAAAGCTGCAGGCTAAAGTTAAATCTAGACTTGGTTTCTTCTATCGTAATCGCTCCTCTTTCAACCCAGCTGCCAAACTAACCCTGATTCAAATGACCATCCTATTCATGCTAGAAAACGGAGACGTAATTTATAGGAAAGGGTGCTCTCGGGCAACTAATGTTTTTTTACCATTCGGCCATCAGATTTGCCACCAATGCTCCTTATAGGACACATCACTGCACTCTATACTCTGTAAACTGGTCATCTCTGGATACCCTTTGCAAGACCCACTGGTTGATGCTTATTTATAAAACCCTCTTAGGCCTCACTCCCCCCTATCTGAGATACAGTACATACTGCAGCCCTCATCCTCCACATACAACACCCATTCTGCCAGTCACATTCTGTTAAATGCCCCCAAAACACACACATCCCTGGGTCGCTCCTCTTTTCAGTTCGCTGCAGCTAACGACTGGGACGAGCTGTAAAAAACACTCAAACTGGACAGTTTTATCTCCATCTCATCATTCAAAATCTCAATCATGGACACTCTTACTGACAGTTGTGGCTGCTTTGTATGATGTATTGTTGTCTCTACATTATTGCTTTTGTGCTGTTGTCTGTGCCCAGTAATGTTTGTACCATGTTTTGTGCTGCTACCATATTGTGCTGCTGCCATGTTGTGTTGCTACAATGTTGTTGTCATGTGGTGTTGTTACCATGCTGTGTTGTCATGTGTTGCTGGTATGTTGTTGTCTTAGGTCTCTCTTTATGTAGTGTTGTGGTGTCTCTCGTCGTGATGTGTATTTTATCCTATCTTTTTTATTATTAATCCCAGCCTCTGTCCCCGCAGGAGGCCTTTTGGTAGGCCGTCATTGTAAATAAGAATTTCTTCTTAACTGACTTGCCTAGTTATATTAAGTTTAAATAAATAGAAGAATCCACCCCGATCCGTCACTGTCGAAGAAACTAAGATCCATTTGAATTTAAAAAAAGAATCTAAACATCTGGGGTAGACAACATTGACAGCACACTCAATAAACAAGCACCCAATGAATACCTACACCACTTCCTTCTGCCTTGGAAATCTGCAGTTGTCATAATGATTCACAAACCTGATAAAGACCCATACATCACAAGCTACAGACCAGTCAGCCTCCTCAGCCATGTAAGAAAGCTGTTTGAGAGAGTACTCATCCAAAGACTGAGCAGCCACACTGAGGAAATGGGCCTTCTTGGAGTCCATCAGGCTGGCTTCAGAAAAACAAGATCAACTACAGATAAGACTTTCAGAAGAAATTCTCCAAAATTTCAAGAAAACATTTTTTACCCTGGCCGTCTCCTTAGATATAGAAAAGGGATTCAACAAGATGTGGCATAATGAGTTGTGCTATCGACTTGCAGACTCCAATCTTAAACTACCACCTTCCATCAAAAACATCAACACCAGCTTCCTCCACAACCGCACAAATAAAGTAAAGGCTTCCACAGCAATATCTCCACCATTTACCCCTGAAGCAGGTGTCCCTGGCATTCCTGCTATATATATTAGACATCTATTAAACCCCATCCACCATAGGTCAAGTTTCACAGTTTGCTGACAACCTCTTCTACTGGTCCAGATGTCCTCAACTTGCTGCCAGAAACTTGAGCTAGAGACATGGTCTTACATGTGGTGCGTAAAGCTGAACCCACAAAATACTTAATGTGTCCTCTTTACAAGACGCACCATCCAAAAAACAAAGAAACCCATTGAAATCAAGCTTTATGGCAAATTAATGAATGTAGAAAAAGTGGCCAAATTCCTTGGCATCACCTTTCAGAAGAACATGCACTGGACAACACATATCGCGAACATAAAGAGAGTAAGGGACGAAAAAGATTCAAATACTTAAAAACAATGTACGGAAGAAAATACAGAAAATCACCTCAGACAGTGTTTAAAGTCTATATCAGCTACATCCGATCTCTCTTTAAATACACCCTACCAGCCTGGATAACAGCCTCACCACAGCAGATTAATTGGCTACTGACAATCCAAAACATAGCAATAACAATGCCCTACAGACTACCAAGGTACACCAGTAATCATTACACCCACAACATATCTGGACTCAGTCAATCATTGGTCAGAAGTTCATCAACAGAGCCATGCATTACCCATTACTGAAGGAATCTGTGGAAGAGGCCAAATGGACCACATACACACCCATGTCCAAAATGCTCCAAGGTTGAAACTGACCCAACATATTCCACTATCCCGACATAGCCGTGCACAACTGACTCCAATCAGACATTACCATATGTTATTTTATACACACATTTTCTTTTTAAATATACAATTACAGTTTATATATTTTTTCTTGTTCTATTCAATTTAGAGATATCTAACCATTCCCCCTACCACCTACCCTTACCCTAATCCGGGTTCGTATCCTCTTCCACCCCTCACCCAACCGCCACCCCTTACCTTAACAAGGGTCCGTATCCTACACACACACAGGCACATACACGCATGCACGCACACACACACACACACACACACACACACACACACACACACACACACACACACACACACACACACACGCACATACGCACATACACATACACACACATACACACACACACACATATGAGCATGTGTACACAGTAGTAATCTTCCTTCCCTTTCATCTCTTCAGGGATGGACATAAACACATGTCTATTTTAAGAGAAGCTGAAAACTTCACAATCTTCATAAAGAATTTCATCAGATTTCCCAAATTCAGTTTCTCAAAGTAAGTTATCTATGTTAAAACACATACAAAATAGACAGACTGATGGATTTCTGACAGAGTTTTCTTCAAATGTTTAAATGTATAAACTAGAGCTGGAGTCTTTTAATCGGTTAATCTGAAGAATTTCAGAGAGTTAACTTTCTGCAATTTGATATAAAAACATTTATCTTTGAAACGTTTCACCCAATTATGAGGGCCAATGTTCAGGACACAGCTGACAAATACCATCTGAAGAGATGTCACTATGATGAGCTCCTTGAACCCTACTGCCCCATATTTCGTCTGGGAGACATTGTTTACCGGACTGGACACAGCTTTCAGGACATGGTTTTGAGGGTCAGTTTTCACAATTGAAAAGTGTATTTGTGGTTGTTATTGATGATGACGTTGATAAGGATGAGGATGGTTTTTTTTCAATTACTTTAAGCAGTTAAATGTAGACTCTGTAAGATGTGCATACCATCCAAGAGTAAGCCACCAACAAAATACTTGTACATAAAAATTATGTAAATAATAGAGCATTTCACTATCAATACTCTCTCTCTCTCTCTCTCCAGGGTGGTTCAATTGGAATTCTGATTAAGTGGAAGTGTGACCTTGACAGAGATCACTCAGAATGCAAGCCACGGTACAACTTTACTCGCATTGACATTAATGCATCCAGAGAGTCCACAGGATTCAACTTCAGGTGACACACATTTGCGCACACACACACAATCACGTGCACACTCACACACACACTCAAGAAGTTGACAAATACTACTTAATTTGAAGTCATACTTCAATCTTCCACATTTTTGGTACTCTCATAACAGACATGCTCGGTATTACAAAAATGAGTCTGGAGAAGTCTACCGAACACAATTCAAAGTGTATGGCATACGCATCAACATCATGGTGCATGGAAAGGTATGAAATATGTCTTATTATATGGCTTTTCAGGATGAATGCATCTATTTTGTTTCCTGATGTTTTGACTCCCTTATTGTTACTTTCTTCTATTTTCTACTACAGGCTGGAAAGTTCTGTATCATTCCCACCGTTATCAATATAGGCTCAGGACTAGCTTGTATTGGTGGTGTAAGTATTATTCAACCGACCTGCACATACCTGTACAGTCAAAACAATACTTTCAGATCAACTTGTTTTTTGAAAAGATGACATTCGTATTGAGACTATACATATCCATTTCACAGAAGAGGCTGGTGGTCTGTAATGTCTGTAATGGTAGAAATGGAATGGTAGCCGTTCCATGTATTCCATTACAGCCATTCCAAAGTGCCCGTCCTCTTCTAGCATCTCCCACCAGCCTCCTCTGCAATATAGGTATATAGTATATTCTGTATATTTTATTGTATAATATTATTTTATTTTGTATATGTTCATGGGCCTCATTTTATTGCAGGGGACCTGGCTCTGTGACTGGATTCTTCTCTACCTGATGAAAAAGAGGGAGTTCTATAAGGACTGGAAGTTTGAAAACGTCAAGAAGTATGGCATTTACAATAAATATTTGCCTGAGTTACATTTTTTTTCCTGGTAACAGAGATTAAGAGACTCTTGTTATAAAATGTAATGTTCATTCACACTCCCCCTTCTACAGGAAAGACAGAAACGTGTCTAACATCACAGAACACTATAACGGTACAACAGAGGATACAAAACAAATACCAGAAGAGAGGCAGCTCACTGACCAATCACCTGAGGTTTAACACCATGGCAGCAGCTCACTGACCTATCACCAGAGGTTTAATCATGACAGGGCGGCAGGGTAGCCTTGTGGTTAGAGCATTGGGCTAAGGTTGCAAGTTCGAATCCCCTAGCTGACAAGGTATGAATCTGTCATTCTGCCCCTGAACAAGGCAGTTAACCCACTGTTCCTAGGCTGTCGTTGTAAATAAGAATTTATTCTTAACTGACTTGCTTAAATAAAGGTACATTTTTTAAATATTTTTTAAACAGTAGCTCACTTAGCCGTACCTAAAGAAGCTGGTTGAGAGAATGCCAAGTGTGTGCAAAGCTGTCATCAAGGCAAAGGGTGGCTACTTTGAGGAATCTAAAATATAACATACATTTTAATTTGTTTAACACTTTTTTGGTTACTACATGATTGCATATGTGTTATTTCATCGTTTTGATGTCTTCACTATTATTTTACAATGTAGAAAATAGTCCAAATAAAGAAAAACCTTTGAATGAGTAGGTGTGTCCACATTTTTGACTGGTACTGTACATACAAAGGTACAGTATATAACACCATAAAGTATCATATGTTAATGAACTTGACAGTTTTGCCATGCATGCTTACTCTATCTATCTAGAATCAAGACTAGACAAGAAATGAGTGAATGAGCAAACTGGTATTTTATACTGTCTTGTCTGGTCAATGATCACTTGTGAGGTAACACCTTAAGACATACTTTCTGGGTGAGTTCAAATCTCAGATATCATTATTTTAGCTGAATTAGTTAACGATGATGGCATACCAATAGACTACATATGAAGACATAGTAATATATTAAGCTATTTAAATTAGGATAAGATGAACTTTAATGGTTTATTTTGTATTTTTATTTTATTTTTCCAGAACAACAGCAATGCCATCCATCTTGTCTAGTGAGTGAGTGGGAGGAGCAGGACAGACAACATCTTCCTCCTCTTTATCTAACCCCAAGCCTAACAACAGTGTACCACACCCAAAGGACTGGACCCCAATGGACACCCAAATGAACTGGACCAACCAGGAGTCTACCACATAAGTTGATGTGCCCTCTTGAAGAGAGGTCCTACATTTTGGTACTCATTTCTTACAGACTCATACACAAGAGCAACATAATACTGTAAGTAATTAACTTAACATCTCTTTAACAATGTGACAATGTTGTGATAAGGTCCGTGGAAGTTAGGCGTCTAAAAGCCAGGTAATCCAAAAAGAAGACAAAAAGGCGACCAGTTGGATACAAAAACATACTGTAAAAAATATTATGCAAGTTCCACTTTAAAAAATTTGGCAACTATTTGCTGTATTGATGTATTTTTAAGTATTATATACTTAATATTTTACTGGTTGTGAAACACTAAAAGTTAAGTCCTGTATAAAAAATGTCTAAGATCCAACTTAATTTGATCAAATCCAGAACTGTTAATCTTTCTGTTTAGTTACTTTTATTGATCAGGTCTTAGTGTTAAACATGGCTTTATGTATTTGATCACTTTACATTTCTATCCACTTTAACAGAAATTGTTGAGCACAGTGCTCATTCCACTAACTGGAGGTTAAGCTGCAAGCATTGTAGCTTGATGTTTATGACTCTGTCAAGAGTGGTGCGCAGGTGCTAACTAATCAAATCAAATCAAACTATTTGTCACATGCGCTGAATACAACAAGTGTAGACTTTACCGTGAAATGCTTACTTACAAGCCCTTAACCAACAGTGCAGTTCAAAAAGAGTTAAGAAAATATTTATCAAATAAACTAAAGTAAAAAATTATAAAAAGTTACAGGATAAAATAACAATAACAAGGCTATATACATGGGGTACCGGTACCGAGTCAATGTGTGGTGGTACAGGTTAATTGAAGTAATTTGTACATGTAGGTAGGGGTGAAATGACTATGCATAGATAATAATCAGCGGGTAGCAGCAGTGTACAAAACAATTAGGGGGGGTGTCAATGTAAATCGTCTGATGGCCAATTGATTCATTGTTTAGCAGTCTTATGGCTTGGGGGTAGAAGCTGTTAAGTAGCCTTTTGGTCCTAGACTTGGCACTCCGGTAACGTTGCCGTGCGGTAGCAGAGAAAACAGTCTATGACTTGGGTGACTGGAGTCTCTGACCATTTTTGGGCTTTCATCTGATACCGTCTATTATATAGGTCCTGGATGGCAGGAAGCTTGGCCCCAGTGATGTACTGGACCATACGCACTACCCTCTGTAGCGCCTTACGGTCAGATGCTGAGCAGTTGCCATACCAGGCAGTGATGCAACCGGTCAGGATGCTCTCAATGGTGCATCTGTATAACTTTTTGAGGATCTTGAGACTCATGCCAAATCTTTTCAGTCTCCTGAGGGGGAAAAGGTGCTGTCGTGCCCTCTTCACGACTGTCTTGGTGTGTTTGGACCATGAAAATTCATTGGTGATGTGGACACCAATGAACTTGAAACTCTCGACCCGCTCCACTACAGCCCCGTTGATGTTAATGGGGCCTGTTTGGCCTGCCTTTTCCTGTAGTCCATGATCAGCTCCTTTGTCTTGCTCACATTGAGGCAGCGGTTATTGTCCTGGCACCACTGCCAGGTCTCTGACCTCCTCCCTATAGGCTGTCTCATTGTTGTCAGTCATCAGGCCTACCACCGTTGTGTCGTCAGCAAACTTAATGATAATATTGGAGTCGTGTTTGGCCACGCAGTCATGGGTGAACAGGGAGTACAGGAGGGGACTAAGTACACACCCTTGAGGGGCCCCAGTGTTGAGGATCAGCGTTGGCAGACATGTTGTTTCCTACCCTTACCACCTGGGGCGACCCGTCAGGAAGTCCAGGATCCAGTTGCAGAGGGAGGTGTTTAGTCCCAGGGTCCTTAGCTTAGTGATGAGCTTCGTGGGCACTATGGTGTTGAATGCTGAGCTGTAGTCAATGAACAGCATTCTCACATAGGTGAGAACGGGTGGTCTCATTATTGAAAGTACATTTTCCGGACAGTTTTGATATCCGTTTATCATGATCCATTGCACCTCAGTTCGATACAGTTCGATACTAATATGCTTTTCGTTCTTCAAACATGCATACAACATTGAGTAAAAGTATTGTAAAGAAACACACAATTACCCACAATTCTTTGAAAACAGAGCCACGTGGCAAGTTGTTGGAAGAACTTAAAATTCTTAAGTTGTTTGAAAATATTATGAAAATAGAGTTAAGTTAAACACAATTTTCCTTGTTGTTTTTACACACAAATAGTTGTTTAGATTATACATTTATCTTATGTTGAATTTTTAAAAAAATTGGGGGGGGGGGGGGGTGTTGATTGAACAAGTGAAGTAGAGTAAAGTACTAATTATATTCAAGTAAAGATGTCAAAATAATTAATTATATTTTCAAGTATAATTTACTGATCACCTGGATAATTATTTTACAGTGCACATGTATATATTAATCAGAGTAGATCACCCTATTCAATTACATGACACCAGGACGCATTACTGCAACACGTTTTGACTCAAATGTCAAAGAGTGTTTCAGCCAACGCTGCCTGTGAAGGACTTTTTTGGTATTCTTGGCATTTTATTAGGGTCCCCTTTAGATGTTGCAAAAGCAGCAGCAACTCTTCCTGGGCCACACAAAACTTGAAGTGTTACACAGTACAGAACATTAATAGACAAGAACAGTCGAAACACATTCCAGAAATGCATCCTGCTATAATGTCAATAATTCAGTAGGCTCATCTGCTCTAATTAAGGATTCAAAGCTGTTTATAACATGTGTAATTTTGGTTCTATATACTGTATTTCAGAAAAAATACAGATGGACTTCTGATATTCACTAAAGACCAGAATTTGGAAGAAACAAAGACATTTGACATGAAAAGTTTGTTTGCGGCAACTTCAAAAGGAGACGAAACCAGACTAAATGGGCTACTACAGTATCTTGAAGTTACCAATAAACATCTCACTGATGTCTCAAATGTGAGACAGAGAGAGAGAGAGTGTCTCATTTTCATTCTTGGTCAGAAATCTAACAATGCTCAAGGGCAAATGCTATAACTACCCATTAAATACGGCCGGTATTTATTGTTCATACAGTGGGGCAAAAAAGTATTTAGTCAGCCACCAATTGTGCAAGATCTCCCACTTAAAAATGTTCATCATAGGTACACTTCAACTATGACAGACAAAATGAGAAAAAAAATCCAGAAAATCACATTGTAGGATTTTTAATGAATTTATTTGCAAATTATGGTGGAAAATAAGTATTTGGTCACCTACAAACAAGCAAGATTTCTGGCTCTCACAGACCTGTAACTTCTTCTTTAAGAGGCTCCTCTGTCCTCCACTCGTTACCTGTATTAATGGCACCTGTTTGAACTTGTTATCAGTATAAAAAACACCTGTCCACAACCTCAAACAGTCACACTCCAAACTCCACTATGGCCAAGACCAAAGAGCTGTCAAAGGACACCAGAAACAAAATTGTAGACCTGCACCAGGCTGGGAAGACTGAATCTGCAATAGGTAAGCAGCTTGGTTTGAAGAAATCAACTGTGGGAGCAATTATTGGGAAATGGAAGACATACAAGACCACTGATAATCTCCCTCGATCTGGGGCTCCACGCAAGATCTCACCCCGTGGGGTCAAAATGATCACGGGGGGACCTAGTGAATGACCTGCAGAGAGCTGGGACCAAAGTAACAAAGCCTACCATCAGTAACACACTGCGCCGCCAGGGACTCAAATCCTACAGTGCCAGACGTGTCCCCCTGCTTAAGCCAGTACATGTCCAGGCCCGTCTGAAGTTTGCTAGAGAGCATTTGGATGATCCAGAAGAAGATTGGGAGAATGTCATATGGTCAGATGAAACCAAAATATAACTTTTTGGTAAAAACTCAACTCGTCGTGTTTGGAAGACAAAGAATGCTGAGTTGCATCAAAATAACACCATATCTACTGTGAAGCATGGGGGTGGAAACATCATGCTTTGGGGCTGTTTTTCTGCAAAGGGACCAGGACGACTGATCCGTGTAAAGGAAAGAATGAATGGGGCCATGTATCGTGAGATTTTGAGTGAAAACCTCCTTCCATCAGCAAGGGCATTGAAGATGAAACGTGGCTGGGTCTTTCAGCATGACAATGATCCCAAACACACCGCCCGGGCAACGAAGGAGTGGCTTCGTAAGAAGCATTTCAAGGTCCTGGAGTGGCCTAGCCAGTCTCCAGATCTCAACCCCATATAAAATCTTTGGAGGGAGTTGAAAGTCTGTGTTGCCCAACAACAGCCTCAAAACATCACTGCTCTAGAGGAGATCTGCATGGAGGAATGGGCCAAAATACCAGCAACAGTGTGTGAAAACCTTGTGAAGACTTACAGAAAACGTTTGACCTCTGTCATTGCCAACAAAGGGTATATAACAAAGTATTGAGAAACTAGCCTCAGCCCGGTCAATTCCTGCCAGTCTGCACAGAGCGATATCAACCCAGAGCATAACGGACTACTTTTTCTCCTCCACATCTCCGGATTCCTACCGCAAGCTCTGAACCTTTACACCGGATCATCGCAGCTAGCTAGCTGCTATCGGAGTGGCTACTCCTGGCTAACGTCTCTGTTCCGAAGCAAGCACCAGTTAGCCTGGAGCTAGCCTGGAGCTAGGCCCATCTCCCGGCTAGCCGAAGAGGTCCATCAGCCAATTCTTGGGCTACAATACTTATTTTGCCAATTGGCCTGGACCCTATTACTGACGACACGGAGCCCCGCCGATCCATCACGACTGATCTTATTTCACTGTAGAGCCTCCAGCCCTGCTCAATATGCCTTAGCTAGCCCTTTTGTTCCACCCCCACACATGCAGTGACCTCACCTGGATTAAATGGTGCCTCTAGAGACAAAACCTCTATCATCGTCACTCAATGCCTAGGTTTACCTCCACTGTACTCACATCCTACCATACTGGTACTGGTCTGTACATTATGCCTTGAATCTAGTCTTGTAGGAAAACCCTCAAACGGATCACTAATACCTTTGACCTTACACAGCTAGTTAAAGGGCCAACCAGGGTGACTTGTTTCTCTAAAATACAGATTGATTTGGTGTTCAGTAATAAACCAGAAAGAGTGACTAAATCATTCAATATGGTTACTGGACTATCTGATCATAATCTGACACTTATAGTCAGAAATCTGTCTAAGAGCAGGTTTAACCTCTCTACTGTTAGAAAGCCGGATCAACTAAGAATACCTAAGAGTGAATTAAACTATTTTGAAAATGCAATTAAGGGAATTCATTGGAATGATCTCTTGTCCTATACAGACGTGGAAGCTGATAGTCAAGTTTTTCTATCCACAATCCAGACCACAATAAATGGTTTCCTAAAGAAAATCAAATCAAAATCTGGCCAAAAGAGCACTCTTCCTTGGCTAAATGGAGAAATCTGGAAACTGAAAGAACAAGATTATGCTCTAAAAATAGCCCTAAAATCCAAATTAGAGCATGACAGACGTAGGTTTACCATGTTGAGAAATAAGGTGATGAAAGAAAGGCAAACTTTTTTATGAACATAATTGGTGAAGCAAAGGGAAATTCTAAACTGATCTGGGAGAATCTAAAAAAGTTAACAGGGAAAGACCATAGTAACACTGCAAAAAGACTAGAAATCATAGTGAATAACAATCTAACACAAGATGCAGTCGAAATAGCAATAGCCTTCAATTCCTACTTTATTGACTCTGTCAGGGTACTGTCACAGAACACCCCCACTGGTTTCTTGGGCTCAGTGCTAGTGGATGACGCTCAACCTAAGGGAGGTTTCTGAGTCAAAGGTGAACAAGGTGATTAGCTCACTAAAGAACTCTAAAACCAAAGATGTGTTTGGGCTGGACTTTCTTAAATACTACACAGAGTCACTCATTGGCCCCATTACTAAGGTCACCAACAAATCTATTGGTCTCGGGGTGTTGCCAAGGGTATGGAAGTCGGCCATAATAACGGCCATCTTTAAATCGGGCGACCCTGCTGACGTGAGTAACTACAGGCCCATTAGTATACTACCTGTGGTGTCAAAGGTTGTTGAAAAGTGTGTAGCAGAACAACTGATTGCCCACCTCAACAACAGCCCCTTCACATTACACTCCATGCAGTTTGGCTTCAGAGCGAAACACTCCACAGAAACGGCCAACTGGTTTCTTCTGGAAAATGTGAAGTCTAAGATGGACAAATGGGCTGTTGTTGGGGCTGTGTTTCTGGACATAAGGAAGGCTTTTGATACTGTTAACCATGATATTCCCATCACAAAATTGTCCAAGTTCAACTTTCCCCCCGATGCCTAAAGATGGATGAAATCATACCTTGAAGGCAGAACTCAGTGAGCAATGAGCTGTCGCCCACTCTTAGCTATGATGTGGGCGTGCCCCGAGGGTCAATACTAGGGCCCCTCCTGTTCAGCCTGTACATTAATGATCTGCCTTCTGTCTGTACTGGGTCTGAAGTTCAAATGTATGCAGATGATACAGTGATATATGTGCATACAAAGAGCAAACAACAAGCTGCACAAGAACTCACTACTGTAAAGGTCCAGGTTACAAAGTGTCTCAGTGACTCGTGTTTGCATCTCAATGTGAAAAAAACTGTTCTTCACAAAGAGGGCAACAGATGCTACTAGGCCAGATGTCTATGTGTCAGGGGAGAAGGTCCAGGTGGTATCTGATTTTAAGTACCTTGGCATCATACTTGATTCCAATCTCTCTTTTAAAAAGCATGTGAAAAAGGTAATTCAGATAACCAAATTCAACCTAGCTAATTTTCGATTTATACGAAATTGTTTGACTACAGAGGTAGCAAAACTGTCCTTCAAATCTATGATACTCCCCCACTTAGCATACTGCTTGACTAGTTGGGCCCAAGCTTGCAGTACAACATTAAAACCAATTCAGTCTGTCTACAAACAGGCTCTCAAAGTGCTTGATAGGAAGCCCAATAGCCATCATCACTGTTACATCCTCAGAAAGCATGAGCTCCTGAGTTGGGAAAATCTTGTGCAATACACCGACGCATGTCTTGTATTCAAGGTCCTAAATGGCCTGACCCCCCCCCCACTCAGTATTTTTGTTAAACAGAAAACCCAAACATATGGCAGCAGATCCACAAGGTCTGCCATGAGAGGTGACTGTATAGTTCCCTTAACGAAAAGCACCTTTAGTAAATCCGCTTTCTCTGTGAGAGCTTCCCATGTCTGGAATACACTGCCATCAGACACACATAACTGCACCACATATCACACTTTCCCAAAATGCATGAAGACATGGCTAAAGGTCAATCAGATTTGTGAACATAATCCCTAGCTGTGTATTGCCGCTTTCCATGTTGTCTGTTGTCTGTAGCTTGTGAGGTGTGGAAACACTTCGTTGCTTCTATGAATTTTGTATTGCTGCTTTTTGTGCTATGTTGCTCTGTCTGTATGCTACGTCTTGCTTGTCCTATGTTGCTCTGTCTGTATGCTATGTCTTGCTTGTCCTATGTTGCTCTGTCTGTATGCTATGTCTTGCTTGTCTTATGTTGCTCTGCGTGTGCTCACTGCTCAATGATTGTCTATATTGTAATTGTTTTTAATAACCTGCCCAGGGACTGCGGTTGAAAATTAGCCGGCTGGCTAAAGCATGCACTTTTACTGAAACGTTGAATAATGTGCACTGTCCCTGTAAAAAATAAAATAAACTCAAACTCAAACCCTCCCGCCCGACTAGCATCACTACTCTGGATGGTTCTGACTTAGAATATGTGGACAACTACAAATACCTATGTGTCTGGATAGACTGTAAACTCTCCTTCCAGACTCACATTAAGCATCTCCAATCCAAAATTAAATCTAGAATCGGCTTCCTATTTCGCAAAAAAGCCTCCTTCGCTCATGCTGCAAACATAACCTCGTGAAACTGACTATCCTACCGATCCCTGACTTCGGCGATGGAATTTACAAAATAGCCTCCAACACTCTACTCAGCAAACTGGATGTAATCTATCACAGTGCCATCTGTTTTGTCACCAAGCCCCATATAGTACCCACCACTGCGATCTGTATGATCTCGTTGGCTGGCCCTGACTACATATTAGTCGCCAAACCCACTGGCTCCATGTCATCTATAAGTCTATGCTAGGTAAAGCCCCGCCTTATCTCAGCTCACTGTTCACCATAGCAACACCCACCCGTAGCACGTGTTCCAGCAGGTATATCTCACTGGTCATCCCGAAAGCCAACACCTCCTTCGGCCGCCTTTCCATCCAGTTCTCTGCTGCCAATGACTGGAACGAATTGCAAAAATCACTGAAGCTGGAGTCCTATCTCCCTCTCTAACTTTAAGCATCAGCTGTCAGAGCAGCTTACCGATCACTGTACCTGTACACAGACAATCTGTAAATAGCACACCCAACTACCTCATCCCCATATTGTTACTTATCCTCTTGCTCTTTTGCACCTCAGTATCTCTACTTGCACATCACCATCTGCACATCTATCACTCCAGTGTTAAAACTTATTATGGCTTGGGGCAGTATTGAGTAGCTTGGATGAATAAGGTTCCCAGAGGTGCCCAGAGTAAACTACCTGCTACTCAGTCCCAGTTGCTAATATATGCATATTATTAGTATATTTGGATACAAAACACTCTGAAGTATCTAAAACTGTTTGAATGATGCACAAACCTGAGAAAGAATCCAGCCAGAAAGTGGGAAATCTGAGGTTGGTCGTTTTTTAATTCATTCCCTATTGAAGATACAGTGGGATATTGGTCATATTGCACTTCCTAAGGCTTCCACTAGATGTCAACAGTCTTTAGAACCTTGTTTGATGCTTCTACTGTGAAGTGGGGACAAATGAGAGGGGAATGAGTCAGAGGTCTGCCAGAATGCCTTGAGCTCGTGACGCTCTTTCACGTGAGCGAGCTCTGTTCCATTGCTTTTCTACAGACAAAGGAATTCTCCGGTTGGAACATTATTGAAGATTTATGTTAAAAACATCCAAAAAATGTATTCTATACATCGTTCGACATTTCTACGGACTGTAACGGAACTTTTTGACATTTCGTCTGCTCCTAGTGAACGCGCTTCCTGAGTTTGGATTTGTTTACCAAACGCGCTAACAAAAGGAGCTATTTGGACATAAATTATGGACATTATCGAACAAAACAAACATTTATTGTGGAACTGGGATTCCTGGGAGTGCATTCTGATGAAGATCATCAAAGGTAAGTGAATATTTATAATGTTATTTCTGACTTCTGTTGACTGCACAATGGCTTGTTTGGGCTCTGAGCACCGTACTCAGATTATTGCATGTTTTGCTTTTTCCGTAAAGCTTTTTTTGAAATCTGACACAGCGGTTGCATTAAGGAGAAGTGTATCTAAAGTTCCATGTATAACACTTGTATTTTCATCAACATTTATGATGAGTATTTCTGTAAATTGATGTGGCTCTCTGCAAAATCACCGGATGTTTTTGGAACTACTGAACATAACGCGCCAATGTATACTGAGATTTTATATATAAATATGAACTTTATCGAACAAAACATACATGTATTGTGTAACATGAAGTCCCATGAGTGTCATCTGATGACGATCATCAAAGGTTAGTGATTAATTCTATCTCTATTTCTGATTTTTGTGACTCCTCTCTTTGGCTGGAAAAATGGCTGTGTTTTTCTGTGACTTGGCTCTGACCTAACCTAACATAATCGTTTGTGGTGCTTTCGCCGTAAAGCCTATTTGAAATCTGAGACTGTCGTGGGATTAACAAGAAGTGTATCTTTAAAATGGTGTGAAATACTTGTATGTTTGAGGAATTTTAATTATGGGATTTCTGTTGTTTTGAATTTGGCGCCCTGCACTCACTGGCTGTTGTCATATCGATCCCGTTAGCGGGTTAATGCTAAATCGTAATTATTTCACCTCTATGGCCTATTTATTGCCTTGCCTCCCTACTCTTCTACATTTGCACACACTATACATAGATATTCATTTTGTGTTATTGACTGTATGTTTGTTTATGTGTAACTCTGTGTTGTTGTTTTTGTCGCACTGCTTTGCTTTATCTTGGCCAGGTCGCAGTTGTAAATGAGAACTTGTTCTCAACTGGCCTACCTGGTTAAATAAAAGTGAAATAAAAAAATAATAATAAACCCCACAGGTATGCTTCCTCTGTCTCTGTCCTTCTTCATAGACAACCCATAACAGACAAAGACTCCCAGGGGAACACGGTCCTGCACACGTTGCTGGCCACTGCAGACAACACCCAGAAAACAGAGCCACTAAACAGAAGCAATGTGAGGCCACAGGTTCTTTCTCTGGCCCTCGTCTGGATAAACTTGCTCTACTAATAATCTAGTGAAATCCTTTTGACATGTAAATATTAGCTTTTTAAGTTGAACTCGTTCTACCAATTCGGTGCCTTTTGAGAATTGTAACATGGTAAAACATTTGCTTTATTTCACCTAATTTGAACATAAAGAGCAAATAAATGTTCAACTTAATAAAAATAATGTTTTCATATCTCAAGAGGTTAAATTAAAAATATACTATAGTAAGTGTATATTAAGTGCCAAATAAAGTAACAGGCTTGACTGTAGCAGAGTTGGCGATTTCTTCTTAAATCAGACATAAATCCCCTTGTGAAAGGGGGAGTGGAAGCTTACTATGCGCAACAGGGAGTGGCAATTGAAGGCAAGCTTCATAAAAAAATTACATTGTTAAAACAATTCTAGCCTGTCTATCTATGGGTAACAGGGTTGAAGTGTTATTTTCAACCCACTCAGTTCTCCACCACACAAAAAAATGAACATTTCCAAAAAGAGTAGAACCAGCTCACCTGCTTTTACTCTATGATTTAACTATTAGATGTTCAATGTTCCTTTTGAAAAAATATTTAAAAAGGAATAGTTTTACCATATTAAAACGAGAGTTCAGTGTACGTAACAAGGTTGACCTTAAAATGAGGGACATACATAAATCACTAATCACATTAAATAAATAATAATCTACAGAAAATACTTTGTCAAAGCAACAAAATAACTTGGGCTTTACAATAATGGTGAACATTGGATACATTTTGGGATTGAGTGGGTTAAAATCTTCCTAGAAGTGACACATGGTTGATGGAGGGAGATGTCAAAACGCATAAAACATTTTGGTCTACAGTATATTAAATGGCACTTCATTTAATATAACAGGCTTTTACAATTCAATTTTGGTGCACAATGTCTATTTCAAATATCAAACGGATGGAAAAAACACTCATTTCATGGAACAACCCATATACAGTGTGTTCTCAGTCCTCAGAGTGACTTTTAAAAATGTCCACCCGTTTGCCCTAGAATCGTCTTGACATTCTGGGGACAAACTCTTCACAGACTTCTCGAGGAGAAGTGGGACAAGTTTGCCAGTAAGATATTCTTGATGAACTTCCTGATTTACGTGGTATACCTGGGCATCTTCACCACTGTGTGCTCCTACAGAAAGGAAGGACAGGTGAGTATCTTACTGACCAAAAATTCCCCAAGAAACTAACTTATGACCATATTTTTTCTATAACATTTATTTTCTCACAGATACACAATTTCATTTTGCGTTTTCTTTGCCAAATACTGTATTTATCAAAGACTTGGTTTCACCAAATTATCTCTGAGGCTGACATTTGCAAACCTCCATTTCCTGTTGAGGACTTGACTACCTGCAATTCGTTGGTGAGCTCATCAGTGTCATAGGAGCATTCTACTTCTTCTGGAGAGGGGGACGAATGTGTGATTTATAAGCATTACAAAATGAATGCACTAAGTGTAAGTGACTCTGGATAAGATAATTTCCTAATGATTAAAATGTAATGTAAATGGCACCAACTCTATTTCTAATGCAGAAGAAAAACATCATGATGCAACATTTAAGAGTTTAATGCCGGAAGCTTTGAAGAGGTCCATTAACATTTAATTTGTAGATTTTAAGTGAACACTTTCTCATCTCAGATGATCTTTTGCTTTATTGTTGTTTTTTCTGCAGGTATATCGATTTTCTCCATTTAACATATTGTTTCCCCACAGCAACATTTAGAATCTTTTCTATGTGTAGCTATTGTGACCCTGATAGAGGAGTCCTCATTTGTCAAAACTCATGGGAATTGGACACTGGCCAGAAATACGCCCCATCATGTCCACGTAATCTGGGGGTTGGTGGTTAAATACAAGCCTACAAGAAACCAACCTTCAACAACCTTCAGTTTACCGCTGTCATGACTTTACTTTCATTACTCTGATGACTGTTATTTATTTAATCCACTAACTATGTTTAATTGTTACCCGATTAAATTAATCATGTAACAATTAACTCATTAGGATTTGAGGCACCACGGAAGAGGTTACTTAGAGTTACCATCTCCCGAATTAAACTCTATAAGGTCTTTACCTATTACACTGATAAACAGTCATCCACATTCTGTTCCTACAACTGTCTAGAGGGCAGCAGACCACTATTTTGTCACAACCTTAAAATAGCATGATTCTTTAAAACTAATACAAACCAAGATCCAAAATGGCACACGACTTTCGAAATAGTGCACCACTTTTGACTATGACCCTAGGTCAAGTCGTACAGTAGTGAATAGGATGCCATTTCAGACATAGAATGTAACTAGGCTTTGGGCCATGGTGATTATGGTTGAGGGGAAGGCTTGGTGAGTTTGGTCAGTGATTCAGCAGCAGCCGTTCAGACTCCCAACATTGTCTGGAATCATTGTGGTATGTAAACGCGGACGCCTGTCAAGTATCAGTAGTTACAGTTAGAAGCTTGGTCCCCCCCAAAATGGATAGATGTGCACCACTGTGTAGTGTGCACAAGTATCTAGGCTTTACACCCTTTCTCTCGCACACACCCACACATACTATTTCATATGAAATGTCTCCGCTGGGCTTAATATTAGAAAGTGTAACTGTAAACCTGACGTTCTCGGGCTGTAACATGGCTGTACAACATTATAGAATAAGTAAATCAGGTCAAATGGAACAACAGGTACATCGCTTGGTTCACTGCAGCAACAGTTGGTCCATTTCCACTACACAGATTTACAATCTCGCATTTCAAAAATCCATGACAACACATTATAAATAGGAACCTTTATTCCAATAGTACAACCCATACATCATTACTATACACACACACACACACACTCTTGTGTGTTCAGATTAGAATTCAATAGCAGCTTCAAGGGCCAGGCACATCAGGAACACAACAGTAGTAAGAGCAAAACAGAATCTAGCTACTGCCCTCAAGAGAAAAAAGCTCAATCCATAACATTTAAAGGTGCTACACAGAACATCTCCCCTATGTGGAAGCTAGGAGAATTGCAACAGCACTAGGCTGCATTCAAAACAAATGTACCATCTCCCCCACAACATGGAGACACACGCTTGAGCCTTTTACTTTCGGTTTTGGTCCACCAGCTTTAAACAGCTGTAAAAAAACGTTTTTGTTATTAAAAATATATTTCACAGCAATTTAGAAGGTACAACGATTCCCTCCACTATTCAGTGCTTGTTTTTCTCACAAACTGAAAATGAGCAGTGTAGAATTTTAGCAACCAGGAAATTAGAGACATTTTTACATTGGCTGCTTGACCCGATTTCCACACAGGCAAAGTCAAAACAGCTTTCCCATTTTGACAGATGCCGCTCTGGCGGGAGAAATCAATAGGTGTTTATAAACAGCACTGGCGGTCAGGTAAGTAATACTGTGAACCACGTATCATTCCCCCAGTACTGCAGATATATTATGGCAATTTTCTGAATGACAATGCAATTTTGTTTTTTGAAAAAAAAAGGTGTAGCGCCTTTAAGGCTACATAACCTCTATAAATCAAATTACCTCTATGACTTAACCTTTCCATCGCTTACTGAATGCAGCTAGTTGTGAGACATCAGTTTGCATTGTTTTGTGTCTGATCATATGCGTTACCTATGGCACCCGTGTGGAAAAACCTATGGCTTCAGGATGCAGTGTTCAAATAAATAAATTAGCTAAGAACTAAATTAGTGTAAGGGCATTTGTCACGTAGAAACAACGAAAGAAACGTACTCCAAAGACCATAGTTACAGCCCAGTGCCACACACCTATGAAACTCTGCTTAACACTATTCATACTTATTATCCTTTAAAATGAGGACTTTTACTTAGCAATTTAACAATGGCCTTAAATGAAAACATATGCAGAAACAATTTTCGATATAGGATGCGACACCACGCACTGTTTACGGAAATCCGGCATGGTGTAAAAAGTCAACATTTAAGGTAGAAGATAACTAATATAACATTTAAGGCTTTTTTCCCCCAAGAGTTATCAGGGAGGAGGAAAGAGTAAGCCAAATTAAACTGAGGAAAAACGCAGCATGCTAGACCCATAGAAATATCATTACTTAGACGTAATTATATTTCTATGGCTAGACCCATCTACAAGCATGAGGAGGTAACCTGCATTTAAAATAACTGGACTGAACCTCGGTTCTCCTTTCTAGGTAGTAGAGAGACAATACAGTTAGGGTTAGGCTAGCAAGTGAAGGAAAAGAGGTATCCCAATAAGCAAGCTAGATCTGTTTTCTGAAGCGAACCAGCTTCTGTTAGCGTCACATTCAAGCTCAGTCTTTAGCCGTACTACGACAGTAACGACACTAATTATAGCAGGCTTGTAACTGCACGTTGCACATGGCTAGTCGAATGCCATACTTTTCATTAAGACTCAGTTGACCAAAGTTAACTCGCTAACTCTTCAAACCTGCTTCGTAGGATACCCCTCAGCTTACCAGAACCCCCAGACAGGTAAAGATCCACAAGGAATCCATTCACTTGTTTACAGTAGTATAGTGGTGAAACAAATAAATATTTTAACCCTCCGGTATGTTCGGTTGTACTTGCACACTTGCAAGTGATCAATTTGGTCTAAGCAAACACAGACAATTCCTTTCAAGATCAGGGGATTGATCCTACTGGGTTCACATTATTCAAAAGACAATTAATGTTTCTCCCAAAGGGAGGTTTTGTTCCTTTTGTAAATGTTTAGCATGACATTTCGATTCTCTAAGTCCTCATACTGAAAGCGTCCCTGGAGAAATTCAAGTAGAGACAATTTAACTTAAGTAACAGAACAAGGTAGGGATAAAAAAACAACTAAAAACGACTTCAAAAGTACTCCGTTTTAAAGTCTTATCACACACAAGGACAGGACAAAATGGTTGTAGCAGTGCCTTACTCTATATGGGGAGAGATTGAAGTTAGAATATACTCAGACATGAACCTGATTCATATTAGCATACAAAAATACCCATTCAAATGTAAACATAGGCCAGGAAATAACACCCCATTTTCAGCCGCTGCATTGGCAGCTATTAGGCCACTAATGTTGTAAAAGGGCGTGGTTGGTTCCATGACAACCTGGGGATAACTATGGTAATTATTATGTGGAAAGGAAGTAGCTCTACTAGGTTCTCTACTTAGTCCTAGATAATAGAGTATTCCAGAAAATACTACAAGAAGCAGATGTCCATGTTGTGGTATGAGTAAGTATTCTTCATCATTAGAATAACAATCAAAAACCCTTCATCTGGCACTAAGGTTTAACAGATACCTTTAAGGGCTAAGGACCTACTTTTAAAACACATAAGTCAGTGATTAAACATTGAGAGCAGGAGCAACCGACTAGGGAGAACATTGAATTGATCACTTGCAAGAACTCTACAACATGTGGACACCTGATTATAATCTTGAATCATTCACCAACCATGACACACAACTGGTGAGGTGAAGACTGCTATCTATCTATAGCCTGGGTGATGAGCGGGGATATTTCTACCGTTGCCTAACTCTGGGCCCTGGGCTAGAGCTCTACTCATGGGGGGCCTGTGCATCTTCCCCATGGCACCTGGGTTATGCTGGAATGCCTGGAAATCCCCAGCCAGGTAATCAGACACGTTCTGCTTCATCAGCTTGGTCTGACCCGAACCTGGGAACCTGGGTCTGGCTCCTGGTTGGTACTGTGATCCTGGTGTGCTGCAGTCTATGGAGGCCCCTGACGGGCCCCCCTGGAAGGCCAAATCCAGAGGGCCAAGACCATCACTTTTGCCTGCTTGTAGGACACTGCCCCATGGAGCCTGCAGGTAGCACCCGTTGGTGTAGCTGGGCATGGTGCCACCCGGTGGGCCGGTTACGGAGGGCGAGGGGGTTGTCTTGTCTGATGGGTGTTTAAGGTAGAAGGCTTGTGGATGCGAGGCCAGCAGCACGTGGGGATAGTTGAGGGTCTTGGCAGGGAAGACAGGCCCAGAGGGGATTTCTCTCCTGGGGTTCTTGCTGGGGTTGGTTCCCTCGGGCAGGTGCTGCATGTGAGCCAGCTGGTGCTGGTTCCAGGAGTGTTGCTGTTGGAGCTGCTGCTGTTGGAGTTGCTGCTGTAACTGATGTTGTAGCTGTTGCTGCTGGTGAACCTGTTGGAGCTGCTGTACCTGATTATGTTGTTGATGCTGGTGAACCTGTTGTAACTGCTGTAATTGCTGCTGCTGTAACTGCTGCTTTATGTCAGTGTGGAAAGCAGGTGGCAACCTGTTCATGACAGCTATGTTGGGCTGTAGGCCACCAGCAGGACCCTGGGACTCTTCAGGGTCCTTCTCTGTGGGGCCCAGCAGGCAGGAGGGAAGGAGGTCCAGATTGTGGGGTGTGTTGACCCTGGAGCTGGCATTGATGAGAAGGTTACGGCTGATGGGGCTGGGGTTGGCAATCTGGCCCTCACACACCGAGGTGGCACCCATTCCGGCCCGAGCCTGACAGAACTGGTTGATCTGGTGCACAATGCTGCTCAGGTCTGTGCCCGGCCGGTTGTGGTGCAGGCAGGCCGCCATGGATAGCGGGATGGTGGAGGTAGATACAGTTACGTTTGGCGGGACGTCTGCGTCTGGCAGCTTCCTGGGGCCATAGGGGGTGCCTGGCTGGGGCTGCAGGGCAGAGTGAGGGCCAGGGCCGGCACCGGAAGCCTGGGGGAACTGCTGAGATGGGGGGAGGCCCTGGGAATGTTGCAGACTGGGTGGAGGCTGGGACTGGGCTACGTCAGGCTGGTGCCGGAGGCCCTGGGGGAGAGGCTGTGACAGGCTCTGGGGGTGCTGCATGCCCTGGGAATGTTGCAGACTAGGTGGAGGCTGGGCCTGGGCTAAGTCAGGCAGGTGCCGGAGACCTTGAGCCTGAGCCACAGCCTGCTGTACTAAAGCTTGTTGGTGAGGAAGAGTCTGGTGCTGCAGCGTCTGAGGATGAAAAAGATGCTGCTGCTGTAAGGTTTGTGGCCGAGTCTGATCTTGCTGTCGTAAAGTCTGCGTGTGAGGCAAATTTTGCTGCCGCTGGATATTCTGGGGGTGCGCCAGATTCTGCTGTTGCTGCTGTACAGTTTGCAGCTGGGACAAGCTTGGTTGCCGCTGTAAAGTTTGAGGGTGGGCCATGTTCTGTTGCTGTAAAGTTTTAGGTTGAGGTTGAGGAATATGTGGCTGTGAAGTCACACGATGAGCCATGTTGTGCTGCTGTACAGCATGCTGTGGATGTGGGTGGGGGAGGCCCTGTTTCTGGTTCAATGCCTGGTGTTGGGTTTGGGACATGCCCTGGAGGTGGGGGACAGGCTCGGGGAGATTTAAAGAGCTTTGAATGACGTGCGACCCGCTGTGGAGGTTCATGGCTGCTTTGGGAAGCAGATGGGCTTGGCTGCCGTCTGTGTCTTTGAGGGCGCTTTTCCCGGTCGAAGTGCGGAGGACGGCTAGGAGGCCCGCTCTGGTGCTGCTGACCTGAGACTGGTAGGGGCTGTGGCGCTGGCTGGACGTGTCCAACCCGTTCACTGTGCGGCGGATGTGCTTTCTCTGAGGTACTTTGACACTGTTGGGGAAGATCTTTATGGTCAGAGGCTTGTTGGCGACTTTCTTAGCAAAGGCATCTAATTCTGCTGGGGTTGGATAGTTGGCAGATATCATCTTCTGTGTAGTGTCCCCTAGGATGGAAAGAAGGACAGAGAGAGAAAGAACAAGGAATTTTTGCATAACCAAAGTTTCTTCATTCAACTAGTGACTGGAAAGGATTTACAACTCATTAAGTAGAAATATGAATAGGAAACTTATTTTAGATTTCTATGAAACTATAGTATTCAATTATATCAGATAAAAACACTTACATTGCTGAAGTCCAGTGTTCATCTGCGTGTGGGAGAGAAATCGGGTTGTAGGGTCACCTGATGATGCTGGCAGACAGGCCAGCATGTCACACTTCCACTAATGCAACATGGGAAACACTCTCCTCACCATGCTGAGAGAGAGACGCCACATTGACCATGTAAAATGACTCCGCCATAAGGCTATTTATTTCCTGTACATTGTAACCTTTCTAAAATGGCAGTCAGTTGGTAATCAGCCCGCATTTGTGCCTCAGCCTTTTACAGCAAACACCCTGCCTGCTGCTAGACAGACAGAGCAGGGGGCTTAAGATGGAGACGCCTTTTCTCCTTTCCTAGGGCACAGCAGGACATACTGCATGATGGCTACTGGCTAGAGAACCTCAAGCTGGCTCCACCAATCTGTGTCTGCATTCCAAATTACACCCTGTATAGTGTACTACTACTGACCAGGGACCATAGAGTGGTGAGGAGGAAGAGGAGCTCCACAGACCCTTAGCCTCCAGAAGTAATTTAGCCATTGCGATGTGTAGAGTTGATATTTTGTCAAGTTTTCTTGAGTCAATTAACTCGACATTATTAATGAGTAATCCAGTAAAGTCAGTTGAAAAAAGGTTAAGGGTACAAGACCGTGTACATATGGAAAAATCCCTACATATCCCATCAAGCCAAGCGGGGAGAAGCTGCCTGTTGTCACAGTTCCAAGACCAGTCAGATACTTCCAGCTAACCCTATGCAAATGAAGATGGTGGATCTCAAAACTGAACTTGGATCAGAGTTAAGTAGCAATGATATCCTACGCCAACTGTCGTCTTACGACATATCTTGAAACGGTCATGACGTTTCAACAAAATACAATTTAAGTTTCTTTCCAGCAAATGACTTAGTTACATGATTGTATAACTAGCAAAGGAGTTTTGAAGTTGAGAGTACAGTATATGAAGTTTGGTAATGAGGTTGAAAACTAGCATAGTTCAGTTAGCCAGCTGGTTTAAATCAAATTTTATTGGTCACAAAGACATATTTAGATGTTATTGCGGGTGTACCGAAATGCTTGTTTAGCCAGGGAAAATGAGCTCAGGTCTAGTGCTTATGTGCAGCTCAGTTGGTAGAGCATGGCACTTGCAACCCCAGGGTTGTGGGTTCAATTCCTATTTTAAATTTGTCTAACCAAGTCAGTTAAGAACAAATTTTTACTAACAATGACTGCCTACACCGGCCAATCCCTAATGATGCTGGGCCAATAGTGGGGGACCAGTATGAAAATGTATGCACTCACTACTGTAAGTCTATCCGGATCAGAGTCTGCTAAATGACTATGATGTAAATGCTTTACAATACTAAGCGATGCAGGACAGCGGTGTTTAAAGTATGTAATGGTGCTTTAACGTCACACAGAACACCTTTCAGTTCTGGAACAAAGCTAAATTTGTCAGAACCCAGAAGTCCCAATGACTCAAGAATGCAAAGTCTTACACTGTAGCTGATTAGTGTCCAGCTGACCAGTTCTTGAAAAGGATGGAGCTACTAGTTACAATAAATATACTCAGACAGTCTGATGACTAGGTCTACCATAAATGTTATTGCATCATTGTGTAAATATCAATAAGTCATTTAACGTTGGCTCTGGCCTGGGTAGGGTTTTTCTGATCTAGAATGCGAGGACATTAATATAACTAGTTATGAACAAAGACCTTAAATACAAACTAGCTGGTGTCATCGTTGAGTAGCATTGTCGTCTAGTAGTCAATAGACCACTTAAAATGTAAATGAGCGCTAACTATTTAGCTACACAATATTAGCGTGCCAAAAAGTACTTATTTTTTTTCTCCAAACAAACTACACAACACAGGCATTGTAGTTCTAATCAGTAACGTTGCTTAGGCTAACGTACTGTTTACACGAGATGTTAACCATTAAGTTAGTCAGTTGATAAAGAAGCAAGCAATATAGCGAGCGAACAAGCTAGTGTTAAATACCTCGAGTCATAGCACCACAAAGCATTGAACACTTCTTTGTGCTGCTAGCGATCAGCTAGGTTAACTAGCTAACGTTAGCCAGCTATCATAACCGGCGTCTGATAGCTACTGAAGTAAACATTTTGCAAAAGGAAACGCTGGAAAGTCATAATACGCAAAATACATACTCCCCCGCGAAATCAAGAGAAAACATTCTTGCGAGATGATCGAACATCGATATTTTGGTTATGATGTTAGCTCACCGATGCTTTTTCTGCTGCTTGCTTTCTGCAACAGAAACTTTGAGAAGGCATGCGCATTAGGCACCCGGAGTTCTAGGACCTTTATTCGGTATATTTTAGGTGTGCATACTGAATACCTGACTAATATTCCTTGGTGATCTGACAAGAGATGGAAGTGCTGAGATTCTTCATGCAAGAGGTTGTCGTCTAGTAGTCAATAGACCACTTAAAATGTAAATGAGCGCTAACTATTTAGCTACACAATATTAGCGTGCCAAAAAGTACTTATTTTTTTTCTCCAAACAAACTACACAACACAGGCATTGTAGTTCTAATCAGTAACGTTGCTTAGGCTAACGTACTGTTTACACGAGATGTTAACCATTAAGTTAGTCAGTTGATAAAGAAGCAAGCAATATAGCGAGCGAACAAGCTAGTCAACTTTCATTTGACTTATTACAAAGAATGTTACGATATGTCTGGGAGGGGGAAAGGACAACATTTTTCCAATTGAACATTGTTTGAAAAAGCACTGAGCAAGTTAGAATCTGTCTACTTACATGATAGCTGGACTTTTCCTATCTTGGTTTGCCATTTCCCATGATCTTATGTTAAATAGTGCAAGTCACCAAATCAGTGATGATGGCATCCACATATATTAAAAATGAACAATATCTGCCATTTCCCTATCCTTGTACAAAGGGCTACTCTCCCCCTTGTTTAAGATTATAACGTAAATAGTGATACTAAACAAGAAGAAAGTTAGTCTACCTCCACAAAAAAGCCAATATAATCAGATTGTGATTATCCGTCTTGGAATGAGCTCAACAAACAGATCATAAACATGGAGGTAATGTGGAATGACAATAGTATAACAGCACATATACCCATTTTCACAATTATATTTCATTAAAAGCAAGATAAATGACTAAATACATTGAACAGGAGTGATATCTTTCTCTGACAAGTGTATGATATACAAAGTTATCTTTAGCAAAAATTACATTGTGCACAGAACCTGAAGGGCTGTCTTACATGGTTTAACATTGACATATTACTATATAAAACTGCAACCCCCCCCCCCCCCCCCCCCCCCCCCAAAATAATAAGTGTCTGTCAATGTTATACTCAAGTCACACTAATCAAATGAAACATGAAATTAAGAAATCAACAGAATGAACACACTCATTTCTTAAAACATATCCCAGCTCATGTTTTTTTTTATATATATATATATAAAAAAAACTTGTGTATAATAAAAAATGATAAGGTGCAATGACTAGTATTTGGCTATGAGTAACACCATTTTACTTCTTCTTTGACTCAAAAACCCTTCAATATTTCACATACTGAACCTTCTCCAGGGCAAAGAGTTCTCTCAATAAATTACCCTGGATCATAGCATCCCACAAAGTTCATAATCTCTCCCTCATACTTCAAGTCAATTCAGTACTTCAACTTACTTTGAGCCAAATCAGAAACATGCATCGTAGCCAAAGAAATAAAGGTCTGGCAATCAGGTTTCTGTGATTAGTAAAAAAAAAAAAAAAAGCCATTATTGTTGCTATAAATTAAAGTGTTAGGAATAATGTACTAAACATATTTTTTACAACATACAACTAAATGAAAACACATGATTGCTTGTTGAGTGGGAAGAATTCCCAGTTTTGTAGTAGAAGCCTAAATAAATTTGAGGATAGTAAGCACCTTATTTTATGTAGCACTTCATACAACTTGTCACCTGATTGCGAAAACCCATAACTCATCATAAAGGATACAAATGAAATCAGTTAAATTAAAAGTTATATACATTAGAGTACAGTAACTTCCATAACCTATACAATAATCACGTGATAGCAGGAATGGATAATGACTCAGTAATCATGAAGTGTATAATTGGCAAGGTGAGTACACCTTTGGAAGAAAATCACTGAGGTTGCTCTTCTTAACAGCTAACTGTTCACTGAAATTACATGGTAAGGTAGAGACTAGAGAGGTATATAAGTTAAATAAAAAAAGGCTCAGTTCATGCTAAATTATAACAATGTATCCCATGTGATCTACTGATTGTAAAAGGCTTCCATGATTAAAAAAGTAGTGAACTCGAAGATAGAGTATATAAAGGAGCAGCAGTACATGCAGATATTCTGGTCCTGTAGAAATTAAGGCACCAGAGGTTAAAAAAAATTCACTTCATATAAAAAAAAATATATACAGTGGGGAGAAGCATTATTTGATACACTGCAGATTTTGCAGGTTTTCCTACTTACAAAGCATGCAGAGGTCTGTAATTTTTTAAATCATAGGTACACTTCAACTGTGAGAGACGGAATCTAAAAAAACAATCCAGAAAATCCCATTGTATGATTTTTAGGTAATTAATTAGCATTTTATTGCATGACATAAGTATTTGATCACCTACCAACCAGTAAGAATTCCGGCTCTCACAGACCTGTTCTTTTTTTTAGGAAGCCCTCCTGTTCTCCACTCATTACCTGTATTAACTGCACCTGTTTGAACTCGTTACCTGTATAAAAGACACCTGTCCACACACTCAATCAAACAGACTCCAACCTCTCAACAATAGCCAAGACCAGAGAGCTCTGTAAGGACATCAGGGATAAAATTGTAGACCTGCACAAGGCTGGGATGGGCTACAGGACAGAAAATAAATTGAAAATAGAAGAAGTTCAAGATGACGGTCAATCACCCTTGGTCTGGGGCTCCATGCAAGATCTCACCTCGTGGGGCATCAATGATCATGAGGAAGGTGAGGGATCAGCCCAGAACTACACGGCAGGACCTGGTCAATGACCTGAAGAGAGCTGGGTCCACAGTCTCAAAGAAAACCATTAGTAACACACTACGCCGTCATGGATTAAAATCCTGCAGCGCACGCAAGGTCCCACTGCTCAAGCCAGCGCATGTCCAGGCCCGTCTGAAGTTTGCCAATGACCATCTGGATGATCCAGAGGAAGAATGGGAGAAGGTCATGTGGTCTGATGAGAAAATAGAGCTTTTTGGTCAAAACTCCACTCGCCGTGTTTGGAGGAAGAAGAAGGATGAGTACAACCCCAAGAACACCATCCCAACCGTGAAGCATGGAGGTGGAAACATCATTCTTTGGGGATGCTTTTCTGCAAAGGGGACAGGACGACTACACCGTATTGAGGGGAGGATGGATGGGGCCATGTATTGCGAGATCCTGTTCAACAACCTCCTTCCCTCAGTAAGAGCATTGAAGATGGGTCGTGGCTGGGTCTTCCAGCATGACAACGACCCGAAACACACAGCTAGAGCAACTAAGGAGTGGCTCCGTAAGAAGCATCTCAAGGTCCTGGAGTGGCCTAGCCAGTCTCCAGACCGGAACCCAATAGAACATCTTTGGAGGGAGCTGAAAGTCCGTATTGCCCAGCGACAGCCCCAAACCCTGAAGGATCTGGAGAAGGTCTGTATGGAGGAGTGGGCCAAAATCCCTGCTGCAGTGTGTGCAAACCTGGTCAAGCACTACAGGAAACGTATGATCTCTGTAATTGCAAACAAAGGTTTCTGTACCAAATATTAAGTTCTGCTTTTCTGATGTATCAAATACTTATGTCATGCAATAAAATGCTAATGAATTACTTAACATTTTTTGTTTTAGATTCCGTCTCTCACAGTTGAAGTGTACCTATGATAAAAATGACAGACCTCTACATGCTTTGTAAGTAGGAAAACCTGCAAAATCGGCAGTGTATCAAATACTTGTTCTCCCCACTGTGTGTGTGTGTGTGTGTGTGTGTGTATATATATAATTTCAAGAGTATTGAAGGCAGTCTATGGGAGTGCATAAAACAGATATCGGAGTAGAAGGGAGAGATTGTTTTCAGGCCTGAGCATAGCTCATCTTCTGCAGTAGTGGGATCTGTTGAATAGAAAACAAAAACAATTCAATTTAGGTTAGAAAAAAATATTGTATTCTAAGGTTTAATTTCAATACTTGTTAAAAAATTGCATGTAGGCTGGAAAATCCAACAGCACCAATAGGATCATATGCAACATATTAGCTAATTCATAGAATTACTAGAACAGACATTACCACTCTATTCAAGTCAACGTTCTATGATAGGTGGACCATCTGGCAGCAATAATGAGTGTAATTCTATTTCTATAGACACACTAATATATGTTTCACATACAATTTTCACCATAGACCACACCCCTAATTACCTTTGATAGGTCAATTCCAGTGAGGGCGTTGACGGACACTGGAAGTTCAGCCAGGAGGCGATTCACTTCCCCAGTCACACGGTTGCCCTTCCCGCTCAGGATGACTATCTCATTGGTCCTGGCCAGCGGTGCCGCCACCTTGGCTGCAATCTAGGAAGACACGGGCACATTGAGATGTTTTTTTATTTTATTGTGCTCACATCACAAGATACGTTTAAGGTATATGATGTCATATTACATCAACTGATGTAAACCTCTGGTTGAACAAATCACTTGTGAGTCACTTTAAAATGGTGTAATCTGCCACTTGTACTAACACCTCTAACACTGGCTGACAAAGATACTGTAGATAACTACTGGTGGGTTATGACTGATACTACTGCACTTTGTCCAGTCAAAAAGAAACAAACAAATACAAGTCATACACTGGCTTGTCATTATTACAGTGACGAGATGAACTGTTTATTACTGCTTTATTAATATCAAATGTGACTAGGTTTACCTGGGGGCATGATACTGAGTGTGTCTACCAATGTTGTGTTCAAGACCACCTAAAGCGAGACTGATTCAAGACCAAGACCGGAGCAAATCGAGTCAGAGCCGAGACCGGGAGAGGGACAAGGGGTCCGAGACCGAGTCAAGACTGAGACCAGAAAAATGTCTAATTCAAAACCACCATTTGTCAAATCACCACCATAATAAGAGTTAAAAATGTCCAGTATTTCTGTGTTCATATTTCAGAACATATGGATTCTTTGGACATTCAGAATACTGAAAAAATGCATGCTGATGGAAAATATAGCGACTCTACAAATTATTACTAACCCAAACACAGTGGGGAACAATGGGCCTTCTACACCTTCAGAGAAGGGCTAAGAATGTATAGAATGATTATAATACAATAATGATAATTATATAACTATCTTCAATGATGTTCTGATTTAATCTCTTCAGTTTTTGTTGGAAAGGGTTAACACTGAAGGGGAAAAAAATCCAATCAGTCTTTAACTTCTCTAGGGAGCTAAATCTAGCTAGCTAAAAATCAGCCATTGGATAGGCTAAATAAAGGTGTCTGGGATTCAACTGTATTAGAACAAAATTTGGAGTGACAGTGGAATCGACCAATCACATTTTGACTTAATGGATAGGACTGTTTTTACAAAAACATATGGAAACTTCTGCCTTCTTGCAGGCCAACTGGTCACTGCTCAATAGTGAGCTGTAGTTTTCCCACGGTCTAGCTAGATGAAGTTTCTAAAACAGGTTGAATGATGTCTGTGAGTATAACAGAACTCATATGGCAGGCAAAAACCTGAGAAAAAATCCAACCAGGAAGTGGGAAATCTGAGGTTTGTAGTTTTTCAAGTCATTGTCTATCGAATATACAGTGTCTATGGGGTCATATTGCACTTCCTAGGGCTTTCACTAGATGTCAACAGTCTTTAGAACCATGTTTGAGGCTTCTACTGTGAAGGAGGGGGGAATGAGAGCTGATTGAGTCAGGTGTCTGGCAGAGTGCCATGAGCTCAGTCTCGCACACTCCCGTGAGAGTTAGCTGCATTCCATTGCATGTCTACAGACAAAAGAATTCTCTGGTTGAAACATTATTGAAGATGTATGATAAAAACATCCTAAAGATTGATTCTATACTTCGTTTTACATGTTTCTACGAACTGTAATATGACTTTTCGGCAGAACTTTCGCCTGAACTTGCCCGCGCCTCCTGAGTTTGGATTTGTGTGCTAAACGCGCAAACAAAAAGGAGGTATTTGGACATAAATGATGGACTTTATCGAACAAAACAAACATTTATTGTGGAACTGGGATTCCTGGGAGTGCATTCTGATGAAGATCATCAAAGGTAAGTTAATATTTATAATGCTATTTCTGACTTCTGTTGACTCCACAACATGGCGGGTATCTGCATTGCTTGTTTTTGTGTCTGAGCGCCGTACTCAGATTATTGCATGGTTTGGTTTTTCCGTAAAGTTTTTTTGAAATCTGACATAGCGGTTGCATTAACTTTTTATGGCTGCAGGGGCAGTATTGAGTAGCTTGGATGAAAAGGTGTCCATTGTAAACGGCCAGCTCCTCAGTCTCAGTTGCTAATATATGCATATTATTATTAGTATGGGATAGAAAGCACTCAAGTTTCTAAAACTGTTTGAATTATGTCTGTGAGTATAACAGAACTCATATTGCAGGCAAAAACTTGAGAAATTCCCCTTCTTGTTTGAATTTTTTCTGCGGGTGGCAGATTTTCAACCTAGCCCTCATTGAAATTACAGCGAGATATGGATGAGTTTTCACTTCCTACGCCTTCCACTAGATGTCAACAGTCAATAGAACTTTGTCTGATGACTAATGTGAAGGGGGGTCGAATGAGACAGGAAATAGTCACCACTGCCATGAGTTGACCATGCTTTCACTATGCGCGTTCACAAGGGAAGGACCTGCGTTCCACCGCTCATTTGAAGTCATTATAATTCTCCAGTTAGAACGTTATTCAAGATGTATGTAAACAACATTCTAAAGACTGATTCAGTACATCGTTTGACATGTTTCTACTGACTGTTACGGAACTTTTGGACATTTTGTCCAGTTATAGTGGACGCGCTTTGTGACTTTGGAATTGTTTACCAAACGCGCTAACCAAAGTAGCTAATTGGACATAAATAACGGACATTATTGAACAAATCAAGCATTTATTGTGGACCTGGGATTCCTAGGACTGCATTCTGATGAAGTTCATCAAAGGTAAGGAAACATTTATCATGTATTTTCTGGTTTCTGTTGACTCCAACATGGAGGCTAATTTTTCTATTGTTCTGAGCGCCGTCTCAGATTATTGCATGTGTTTCTTTTTCCGTAATAAAAAAAAAAATCTGACACAGCGGTTGCATTAAGGAGAGGTATATCTATAATTCCATGTGTATAACTTGTATTATCATCTACATTTATGATGAGTATTTCTGTTGAATGATGTGGCTATGCAAAATCACTGGATGTTTTTGGAACTAAGTGAATGGAATGCTCCAATGTAAACTCAGATTTTCTGATATAAATATGAACTTTATCAAACAAAACATGCATGTATTGTGTAACATGAAGTCCTATGAGTGTCATCTGATGAAGATTATCAAAGGTTAGTGATTCATTTTATCTCTATATGTGCTTTTTCTCTCTCTCTCTCTCTCTTTGGCTGGTAAAATTGGCTGTGTATTTTAGTGAGTTGTTGGTGAGCTAACATAATCGTTTGTGGTGCTTTCCCCATAAATCCTATTTGAAATCGGACACTGTGGTGGGATTAACAACAAGACTACCTTGAAAACGATATAAGATACATGTATGTTTGAGGAATTTTAATTATGAGATTTCTGTTCTTTTGAATATGGCGCCCTGTACTATAACTGGTTGTTGTTATATCGCTCCCGGTAACGGGATCTCAGCCATAAGAAGTTAAGGACAAGTGGATCTAAAATTCCATGCATAACACTTGTATCTTTTAGCAATGTTTATTATGAGTACTTCTGTAAATTGATGTGGCTCTCTGCAAAATCACTGGATGCTTTGGAACTACTGAACATAACGCACCAATGTAAACTGAGATTTTTGGATATATTTATTTATCGAACAAAACATACATGTAATGTGTAACATGAAGTCCTATGAGTGTCATCTGATGAAGATCATCAAAGGTTAGTGATTAATTATATCTCTATTTCTGATTTTTGTGACTCCTCTCTTTGGCTGGAAAAATGGCTGTGTTTTTCTGTGACTAGGTGCTGACCTAACATAATCGTTTGGTGTGCTTTCGTCGTAAAGCCTTTTTGAAATCGGACACAGTGGCTGGATTTACAACAAGTTTATCTTTAAAATGGTGTAAAATAGTTGTATGCTTGAGGAATTTTAATTATGGGATTTCTGTGGGTTTTGAATTTGGCGCCCTGCAATTTCACTGGCTGTTGGTGAGGTGAGACGCTACCGTCCCACATATCCCAGAGAGGTTAACATCATGCTGTGTGTGACTGCTGTCTTTCTATCGTCCCTATGCAATGGTGTAGTGGTGCCTGGAGAAGTGGATATACTCTCAGGAAGGGGAACAACCATGTTTAAACCACATCAAGCTTATTGGGTGGGCCTGCCAGGGCTCCCCAGTGGGTGGGCCTCTGTCCACCCAGGCCCATCCATGTCTATGATGCAAACAGACACTCACTGTCCGAGACCGAGTCAAGTCCGATCTGACATCAAGACAAGACAGATACTCAATATATGGTTTTGAGACTAGTCTTGAGTACTACAACACTGGTGTCTACAGTAAATCTACACATTACTACCTCAATATGAATACATCTGTATAAAGGTCTCGTCAAGGCAGTAGTGATTTAATCTGATTCAATCTAAACAATTCAAACACACATGTAGATACACTGCATTTAAAAACAATAAACACAATATGACTTATGTGACTTATATCCATAGTGTGTTACCTTGGGTAGGGCCTCCAGGACCAGAGCAGTCTTGGCTGCCTCTCCATACTGCTGGTAGGCCTCAGCCTTCAGCCTCATCTTCTCAGCCTCAGCCTTCCCTATCGCCTCTATGGAGCAGGCCTCTGCCTCGCCTATCCTCCGGATCTTCTCTGCCTCTGCCTGGGCCATCAGAACCTTCTTCATCCTGAAAGACACAACACACTCGTATCAGAACAAATTGGAAACAAGATTGATTTCCGAAACAAACAATTTGTATGTAATTCATATGCTATTATTGTGTGATTACCATTTAACCTGATCACTTAGTAAATACCGGGACATTTTTGCACTGTTAAATGAAGTGCTACCAATCTATATGTCTTGAAGCATTCCAGACTGCACAAAAGTTGAGTGGAATCACTAGTGAAGGACATAGTTTGTATGTTACAGATAGGTAAATGTATAATGGGAAATAGACTGTGGATATGTTCTGTTATAATATAAAAGGTGTTCCTACTTCTGTCCCTCGGCCAGCTGCTGCATCTTGTATGCCTCTGCCTCGGCAGGCCTCTTCACCATGGCGATGAGCTCCTTCTCTGTGCGGACAATCTCCTTCTCCTCAATGGTGATCTGCTTCTTCCTCTGAACCACCTCAATCTCTATCTCCTCCAGCCTGATCTTCTGCTGTTCTTTAGCTGCCTGCAGCTCATAGGCCAGCTGAGCTTCCGCTTTCTGGAGGCACAGGGACAGAGAGAGACATGACCATGACGTCCATGTTGAAGCACACAGACAGCGAGACAGGATCATGACTTGGCTGTCTATGTTGATAGAGATGTTTTAATGTTAAGGTTGGCTGGGGGGAGCATTTGGCTGCTTAGGGCGATATTCAATGTTCATTCCAGGCTCTCTGATCACGTAAGATGTCGCATTACCTAAATTTCTAACGCCTAATGATAATTAAGACTCGGATCGACCAACATCATAGAATCATTTAGTAGACTGGAATTTCTACCACACTGTACTGATTTAACTGGCATTCAAGAGTGGAGCATAAAGTTCATGCAGACCTTGGTGTTGACTTCTTGGTTGAAAGCAGCCTTCTGCAGTTCAAGTTTTCGTTTGGAGTCGGCCATCTTGGTGTCGGCCAGGAACTTGACATCCATCATCTCCTTCTTGCACTCTGCTTCCTGACGAGAGAGTGAGAGAGAATAATATACATGAGAGAGAGGGTGAGAGGAAAAGGGGAAATTAATAAAATGAGCATACAAACCTCTCAAATGAAAAGTATGTATATTAATACAGACAAACAGAGCCCCAGAAATAACTGCCTGTCACAACTTCCGCCGAAGTTGGTCCCTCTCCTTGTTCGGGTGGTGTTCGGCGGTCGACGTCACCGACCTTCTAGACATTGCTGATCCATTTTTCATTGGTTTTGTCTTGTCTTCCATCACACGTTATTTACTGTTGTGCCTCGTCTCTTACAAAAGCTTTCCAGAACATGCAAACTGATTTTTATACTGTTCAACATACCTTGTATGTGAAGCTTTATCCTCAATACTGACAAAACTAAACTAATGGTGTTTTCTAATGCAAGAAATAGACCTCAACCTTTCACCTATTACTACTACCTGTCAGGGCAAGGAGATTGAGGTTGTAACCTCATATAAATATCTTGGAATTTTAATTGATGACGGCCTCTTTTAAATTGCATATTCAACAACTTACAAAAAAATTGAAGCTGAAATTGGGATTTTATTTTAGGAATAAGGCCTGTTTTTCTTTTGAAGCCAGAAGGAGGCTAGTATCAGCTACATGTATGCCTTTACTGGATATTTTATATATGACTGCTTCCGCTCAGTGTTTGAGATCAATTGACACTCTTTACCATGGCACTTTGAGATTTATTTTAAACTGCAAAACCCTTACGCACCACTGCACTTTGTATACCAGGGTTGGCTGGCCT
Source organism: Oncorhynchus clarkii lewisi (assembly GCF_045791955.1). Classification (NCBI taxonomy): domain Eukaryota; kingdom Metazoa; phylum Chordata; class Actinopteri; order Salmoniformes; family Salmonidae; genus Oncorhynchus; species Oncorhynchus clarkii. The sequence continues at coordinate 19,323,306 of NC_092173.1, read as the reverse complement.
TCTCTAGTCACTCGTAGGCTCAGTCACTGGTATACTTTTCACAAAGCCATTTTGGGTTTATTACCTTTTTATTTGTGCATTTTTATTGTTCAGAAATGTGGTGGGTACTCTCTTCGTTCACTGGACTTTATCCTGCTAAGTGTTCCAAATGTCCGAACTGAATTTGGTAAAAGGGCTTTTAAGTTCTCTGCCCATCGTCTTGGAACACCTTACAAAATACTTTTAAACTGGAAGAACTTGACCCGATTGGTGTTTTTAAATCACTGATGAAGGATTTTGAGGCTGATTCCCTGACCTGTCAATGTTTTTAATTTGCTGTTTTATACTCTTGTGAATTCAATGGTTTTTACTAGATTACTTGTAGTTCTTCATGATGTCTGTCTGTAATTCTTTTGTAATGACTTGGTGCTGCCTATCTTGGCCAGGGCGCTCTTGAAAAATAGATTTTAATCTCAATGAGCCCTTCCTGGTTAAATAAAGGTTAAATAAAAGAAAACACCTGGTTTCAATCCCATCAATTACATGTTGTGTATTTAACCCTCTGTTTCCCCTCATGTCTTTGTTGGTGATTATTTGTTGTATGTTTTGTGCAAGTCATGTTCTGGTGTGTGACGGGTTTTGTACCCTTTTTATATTATTTTTGTATATATTGGTTTTCTGAGTTTTTTAGCATTTATTAAACTGCTCCATTTATACCAAGTTCACACTCCTGTGCCTGACTTCCCAGCCACCAGCACACACTCATTACACCGCCCTCTGGAATTAATCAAGTTCATTGAATCTTACTCTTATCCCAGCATCCCTTTCTGCCTCTGCCACACCGATGTCTGCATCCCTCTGAACTGCTGCTGTCTGAGTTTTCCCCAGGGAGCTCAGGTAGTCCAGTTTATCATAGACATCCTACAACACACCCACACACACACAAGCTCAGATTACAACACACAACCTGAGACACTTGAGGGAACAAAAATGTCAATAAAATGTCCAACAACATGTGATAACATCTAATTGATTGTAGCCCTTGCAGTGAAGAGCTGATAATTAAAAGTGGATCTCATTGATGGGAACTGTGACAGTCTAGGCTAATTCACAGCTATTAGAACTACTACCAGTCCACAATCAATCATAATCAACAACGGTGAAGACTAGTTAATTGGAGTCGCCTCCCAATCAACATCATCCATTAAATTCCATAGGAAAACAAGCACCAATACCATGGAATGGAAAATATATATTTTTTTAAAGTCACACGATAAACACAGAAAAGACAAAAACAACAACATTCAAAATATAAAAAAGGTGTGTTTAACTGCCTTTACCCTCCACTCTTCATGGCACCCCCAACAGACTCACCTTGATAGTGAAGCTGAGGATCTCGATGCCCATCCTGCCCACGTCGGGAGCTGCCACCTCCCTTACCAGCTGGGCAAACTTGTCCCTGTCCTGGTAGATTTGCTCCACTGTCAGTGTGCCTGTGGAGAGGGGAGAGCAGCAGAGCCCGTCAGTGTCTCTACAACACTGGATATAGACCCACTTCACTTACTGACTACTTTATTAAAGCTATCCCACATGGTTGTCAAATAATCACTGAAATGCATGGGTATTTACAAAGACAAAATGCATTGTTAAAAGCACAGATCTATAAAGTCGTCATCATCATATAGTAAAACATGATAAAAATCTCATAATACAGAACACATAATGTTTACTTTTCAATAGTGCAGTCTATATATTCTTGGATTTCATGTTTGTGGTTTTAGAAGTTACCAATGGTGGAAAAAGTACCCAACTGCCATACTTGAGTAAAAGTAAAGATACCTTAATCGAAAATGACAAGTAAAAGTCACCCAGTAAAATTTTACTTGAGTAAAAGTCTAAGTATTTGGTTTAAAATATACTTAAATATCAAAAGTAAAAGTATAAATCATTTAAAATTCCTTAAATTAAGCAAACTGGATGGCACCCTTTGTTTTTTGTTTTTTAATTTACAGAAAACCAAGGGCACACTACAACATTCAGATATCATTTACTAGTGACGGGCATTCCGGCTCTTTTCAGTGAGCTGGCTCGTTCGGCTCGGCTCAGCTCACCAAAAAGAGCTGGCTCTTTTGGCTCCCAAATGGCCCTTTAAAAAAATATATGTTTTGTATTTTTTCAAGTCAAACAGTTTGAGATACTATGACTATGATTGGTGTTAAAACAGGTCTGAGTAGTCAAGTATGTCTAATACTAGTCTGACATTGTTAGAAATATGTCTGTTCCTCATAAAGCCAGACTGCAAGTAGTAAGGCTAATATCTTATAGTCATTATTAAGAAGACAAATTGGACGCCAGTTATCGATGAGCAGCACTTCTTTTTTAGGCGTAGGTATCAGTGTTATTAACCCCTGACTCATTGTAGGGGGGAGAACATTATTTTTAATACTCTCTAAAAAAGACTATCAAATAGGAAGGGAGCTACTTGTTCAGAAAATCATTTGTAAAATTCTGATGTAATTCCATCAACACCTGGTGATTTATTGTTCTGTAGACTCTATAATCTCTTCAATTTTGATGGGTTCATCACACTGTTTAGATTATATGTCACTGATAGTGACATACTGTATAATCTATGTCACTGAATGAACATTATTCAGTTAGTCAAAAAACATATCTGTCGATTCCTGACAGTACATAGAGCTATACAATTTTCTGTAAACATTGCTACAGTATTTAGAGATTCATTTTTGGTCATCTGTAATACCACCATCAATGTTTAATGTATGGATAGTGTTATTTGTAGAGTGAAATTTCTCAAGTCTAAAGAAATGGGATGAATTCTGTTCTCCCTCCTCAATCCATTTTCCCTAGATCTAATAAAGGCTCCTTCTGCTTTTAATCTGTATATATTATCCAGTTTATTTTGTAACTCAATCAGTTCCATCTTCTCCTCCCCCAGAGGCTGGCTGGGGACCTCTAAGAAAGGGAAGATATCTTAATGATCACCTTTTCCTCCTCAACTCTTCTGGTCTTAGCAAGATTACTACCATATTTTCTAAGGTATTTGGACACCTCAAATTTAAAGAGCTCCCAGTTCTTGCAATAAGAATTTTCTCCACAAGCCCTTTCCCAAAAGTGTGAAAGCGGATCTTTAACCTCAAACTTAACTATATCATTATTTAATAATGAGCTATTTAGCTTCCAGTAGGATGCTCTACCAAGGTTAGTATCAGGGGTAAATATTTTGATATCAATGTAAATGGTCCTATGGTCTGTGAGGGGAGTAGTACAAATATTTGTAGTAACCCACTCACTATCAATACATTTGGATATAAGCCAAAAATCTATTCTGGGTTGTCTGGAACCTGTTTTGTTACTCCAAGTGAATGATCTATCGGCCAGAAACCTCTCTCCCCATATATCAGTAAGATGAAACGTTTCCATAAAAAGCATTAAACCCAAATTCTGATTGGTTGGCCTACCTGGGGGCCATCTATCAGTTTAATTATCTATAGAAATGTTAAGGTATCCTCCTATCAATAATAACGAATTTGGAAATTTAGATGACCAATGAAGTATATGTTACTCTATAGATTCAAGCAACTCATCATTCTCATGTTTGGTGTTGTACCCGTAGAAGTTTACAGTAATGAGCATAATGTCAAAACTGATCACAAGACAAATAAAGTGACCAAAGGGGTCACATTCCGGGTGTAGAATATTACCAAAGTTATTTTTCATTGTAGTGACACCAGCAGAGCGTTCAGATCCATGGGAAAGCCAAATATCGTTGCCCCCTCTGTGATTTTCAAAAGTTGGCATCAGCAGAAATTGAGTGACTCGAGTGACTCTTGAAAAAAGCAAAAATCTGTTCGCAATTTTTTAGCAAATAAAAATAAGGCCTTTTGCTTCACATTGTTTCATAACCATCTAGCATTAAGAGAAACTATAGACAAAGACAAAACAAAGAGTATATACAAGTATAAACTGTAGTAAGATGAGTCAAAAATGTAGGCGCAGTGAACGTAAGGGATAAGGAACCGAGATATGCACCATTTAAGTAAACTTAAAGTGAAAATAGCTTATTCCATAAACTCTGAGCTAGATGTTATCCGGCTTTTGAAATTCAACTCAACTGAAAATTATGTTCAAGACCAAACCAAGGGTTCGAAGAGACTAAAAACCCTCTTTAGTGTAATCAGGAACTATTCTGAGAAATAAAATACAAAATAATAAAATAAAATAAATAAAAAAAGGGTACCTACTATTTTAAGTGAATATGAAAACTGATCATAAAACAATTGAATAAAAAATGTTTTACATATACATGTTCCTAAGACCTTTTTCACTTGGAAATAAGTATTAATAACTAAATAGAACAATAACTGTGTAAAGTCAGAGCAGACCTGTATGCCCTTTAAAACAGTATCTTAGTTACTGTATACATAAATAATAAATACAACTTTCAGTCTTCTTCGTAAGTTTGTAAACAAAATAGGCCTTCTGGTCATACAAGAACAAACTAATAAATTGAAGTAACTGAGTATTCCGAAAAATAGTCACCTGATGCTTGTTAGGTAAAGTTAAACAATACAAGATAAATGAGAATACCATGGTCAAAACCATCAGTCTGTTCCTTCTGGTGAGATTTTAGGGAGGAATATGGATTTCTGAACCGTTGATGAAGCCTCGTCCTCCGATGAAGTAAGCAGCATTTCCCTAATTTCGTGCTTTCTTGATCGTTGGCCACAATTTGTTCCTTCTTTCTATGTCCTCCGGGCTGAGATGTTCGGCGAAACGCATACCATGGCTCTGAAGGAAGGTGTTTTTCCTAACAGCTTTCCAGACAGCATCCCTGTAGAATCTGGCAGTGAAGAGGATGATGATACCCCTCGGTCTTGAATCGTTTTGCTGTTGCTTCTTGCCGAGGCGATGCACAACATCGGTGGTATCACCAACTTTATTTTTCTCTGCAGGCATAACTTCTTGGCAGATGCGGATAGCCTCTCCTCGCACATCCTCATTCTCCACCTCTGGCACGCCGTAGTCTCAGGTTCCATCTTCTTGTGTATTGTTCCAGATCAGTGAGACGTCTATGCTGCCCTCCCAAGCAATAAGGCAGTAACAGCTCATAGAGCGGAACTGAGAAAAATGTCTTCAAAGTTTTTTAAAATTGTCCAGCCAAATGAATTCTAGGGTGATTATTGGAGATGTAATGATCTGTTGCCTTACTATGAGTACATTTTTTATTAATGTTGACCCTGACCCTTAAACGGCAGTTACTGCCTTCTTCCTTGGCATGATACGTTATAAATTGCAGGGTAATACCTAAGCAAAGAGCCAGATCTGCCATTTTCATTTGAAAGTTTACTATACTTCTCATTTATGCTATTAATACAAGAGCAGTGTAATTACTGACAGTGTAACAGAGTTGAAACTGCATCCTTTGTGTCTTCCACTAAGATACCAGTTACATTTACTTAGAGATGTAGGTTCTGCATCAGTCACATTACATACCGTGTTTGACAAGTAGCCCATGTCTTGTTATAAGAATAAATGTGAAAAGCAGCATTGCAATTGTTTGAATTACATGAAATGATTACCTGTCTTTTAATATATAATGATGGAACATGATAGAAGTATGATGTAGGGTAATACAAATTATAAAAAATGACCATGAGTTTGCTAATAAAAAAATATATATTTATTTTTTCAAATGACACTTTTGAATGAATAAATAACAGCTTTAAGAATACATTGTAAACATATTTACATGTTCATAATAGGACCCAAATTACATTTAGCTTCAATTGATAAAAATGAAATGTAACTTCAGCATTTTAAGTAAAACTTCTTCAGTGCTCTTCCATATCACTCCTCATCAATGCTGTTCACAGCCAAGGCATTCCAGAACTGCCTTCGATTTGCAGGCATCAGAGGACACATTTTGGTGATTATGTCCATCTTCTTGGACTCTATGTGTACGTAGTGTCGAGGGTGTCTCTAGTGACTTTCTTCATGATGAAGTCAAGCTCCGAAGTCCTTTTCTTCATGGGAGACTTTGTAGAAGAGGCTCCTGGATCCACACCTCAACTGGATCTCAGCCATCTCTTCCAGCTTTGGTGCTGCTGCCTTCTTCAGCTTGACGATGGAATTGCCAGCTTTCCATGACAGGATGTTTTCCTTTTTCATTTCGACCACCTCCACCTTGCCTAAATTGGAAGTAGCGACCACATAGAGGAAGTCCCTGAAGTCGTACACAACACCCCTGGGTCGAGCTTTCATTTCCTGTTCCATGAAGGTGTGTCCTGGCTCGAAGAACTTGAGGGTGATGTCCTGCATCAAAGTTGAGTCAGCAATGACAACACTCCCCAGTGATGTTAGGAGGCACCAGTTTTTGTTTTGAGAAGTACAGTTATCCACCCAATACACTGCATGCTTGACATCTCTCTCCCTCTCCAGTGCTGTTACGTTCATGTTCAATTTGCTCGCTGAAGCCTTCTTTCCCCTCTGATCCTTTGGTGGAATCAGTTTGGTGGTGATGGACTTGCCCATCATTGTGACAGTCATTTTTGGGGTGGTAGCCCAATGTAAAAAGAAAACACTTTGGTTTGGAAGATGGTACAGAAACGACCTGCAGCGTCGACTGTCAGCACCAACAGTGATATTTTTCTTAGATTGCTGTACCACCATGTGGAAGATCCATGTCCTCTTCTCTCCAATATATTTTTTTTTTTTTGCAAACATTAGAATAAATTCACTGTCATACCTCAGTTCATCTATTAATTTCATATCTGCTCCCATTTGTATTTACAAATACAAAAAAATTGCATGGATGGACATTGACAGGAATAAAACCTAGTATTGACGTGGTTGTGCTGTCCTAATGCACCCTCACGTGGCAACTTTGATCCGCACAGATACTTATTATCTAGACCACAGGGATTGGTGGAAGTCATGCAAAACTGTTTTTTCTGCATTCATGTAATGATGGGACTGAAGCAGACACATTGAGCACACATTTGGCATGTCAAAGCTTGTTGTACTAATTACATATGCCACCAACAAAGGTGATGGATACAATTTGGGATTTTAACTTTCCTGACTGGGACAGTCACACAATACTGGAATATAAAAGAAAACCAGAAACGAGTGTGCATGGCTTTTGACAATTCAGTATGGGGTGCACGTCCAACTGGGGTGCACATCCAACTGACTGTCGGTGTGTATGGTGTAACGTTACGGATTCGAATAACCCATGGAATGTCACAATACAACTAGGGATTATATTAATTCTAGGTATAATAGATTGAAGCTAGTATAAACTGCTGATAATCTCTTATGGGAGCATGTAGCACAAATCTATTGCTTCACGCTAATGCTAGCTAGGTTGGTTTTGACGTTTTGGAAGGGGCGTGTCAGTTTTAGCTAGGTGGCTGTCACTGGCTAGAAATAGTGTATATGGTGTACTGATTCAAAGAAACCATCAGATGAAATTTCAGAATATAAATTCATTATACAGCAAATAGATTGAAGTTAGTATCAATTGCAGATCTCCTCTTATGAGAGCAGGTAGCATTGTTAATCTATGCTCGCTAGCTAGTTAGCTAGTTTATCTTGCTAGCTAGCTAATTTATTTTGATCTCAGATCTACTTAGCTAGCTAGTTATTACCAGTATCTGGATGTCAGCATTTCAGAGCAAGTTCAACCATCATTTTCCCCCGGGAATGCTGTGCCCTGGTGTTGTATCCCTAGATTAGTAAAGTTTGTGTTTGTAGCTGTCAGTCAGTGATGCAATCGAACCTTTATGACACTATCAGAATATAATGATATGATACCAAGCTAAAACGCAGTAACTGCAGCCAAGGGCAGGTTGAAATCAAGCTAAAACCTTGGTTTCACAGTAACTTTTTGTCATTAGTGCCAATATGACCCCCATTTTCTTCAAAACACAATAGAGGCAGGATACTTGTCCACATGATTAAGCATGCATTTAACGTAACAAAAATTACTTTAACCTCTCTAGGGTAGGGGGCAGCATTCGGAATTTTGGATGAAAAGCATGCCCAAATTAAACGGCCTGCTACTCGGGCCCAGAATATATGATATGCATATAACTGGTAGATTTGGATAGAAAACAATCAAAAGTTTCCAAAACTGTTAAAACAGTGTCTGTGAGTATAACAGAACTGATTTAGCAGGTGAAAACCTGAGAAAAATCCATTCAGGAAGTAGTTTTTTTTGTGGTTTTGTAGTTTTCTATTCAATGCCATTACAGTATCCATTGACTTAGGACTCCATTTGCAGTTCCTATGCCTCCCACTAGATGTCAACAGTCTTTAGAAATCGTTTCAGGCTTGTATTCTTATGAGGGAGTAAGACCAGTCTGAACGAGTGGACCCTAACGTGACGCAGAGTTTTTTCAGGCGCATGTGCATTTCTTGTTTACCTTTTATATTGACGACGTCATTGTCCGGTTGAAATATTAGATAATTTAGGCTAAAAAACAACCTGAGGATTGAATATAAACATCGTTTGACATGTTTCTATGAACTTTACGGATACAATTTAGATTTTTTGTCTGTTTTGACTGAGTTTGAACCTGTGGATTACTGAAGAAAACGCGCTAACTGAGGTTTTTGGATATAAAGAGACTTCATCGAACAAAGGGAACATTTATTGAATAAGTGAATGTCTTCTGATTGCCACCATATGAAGATCATCAAAGGTATGGGATTCATTTTATCTCTATTTCTGAGTTTTGTAACGCTTCTGCTTGGCTGGTTACTGTTTGTAATTATTTGTCAACTGGGCTATGTTCTGGGCTATGTATGTTCTGGGCTAGGTATGCTTTCACCGAAAAGTATTTTATAAATATGACACTGTGGTTGGTTTAACAAGAAGTTAATCTTTAAACCTATGTAAAATATGTTTTGTGTTCTGAATTTTTATAATGAGCATTTCTGTAATTGAATTTGGCGCTCTGCAACCTCACTGGATGTTGGCCAGATGGGACGCTAGCGTCCCACATACCCTAGAGAGGTTAACTCATTTTCGACCAAATGAGCAGTTACTGCCTTTTTGCTTTGGAGGGCAGTATGGTAGACATTGTTATTTTTTCCCACACTTTTTTCAACTTTTGCCACTCATTTTCACATCTTTGATTTCACCACATGCTAACTCGTCTTTTTCAAGCCTTCGATAACTATGGTGTTCGCGCCTACCATTTTCTCAATGGCGTCAGACCTTGGAGTTGATGAGTAAGGAAAGGGTAGCCACGATGTCAGAGTTCATGTTGGGTTTTTTGGAGGGTGGAGGTTTGCACAGAGTAACTGGTAAAGAGGGGAATTTGTCATCTTCAACAGCATGATATTATCCATAGGGCAAGCGTAGTTATGGCAGTTGTCTATAAGCACGTTTCTCTCTTGTTGATTAGCAATAGAACAGTTAGCTTCTTCCTTTCTTTTTTTGTCACGACTTCGCATGGACATGCTGAAATAAATTATCAAATTCTTATTCCAGTCACAGGAAAGTTCATATATCTTGAACAAATAAAAACAGTAATAGTAGTGACTGTAAACTTGTTTTTTTTTTCACAATCTTTCTGAACTTTGGTGCGGAGCGCGGTAAAAAGCGTCTGTTCAAGCCATCATCTTGGCCTCCCCCCCTCCGGGAGATGGTTCTCCCAGATGCAGTGTTAGTTTTCAAGTTGCTAGATACTGCCTGTCTGGATGGTAAGGAGAAACAGTTGGCTTTGACTGCAAGTGAGTGAAGCAGCATATTACACTGGTCAGCAGAGAAAAGGCGCCAAAAGGTCACGTTCTCAAGACAACCCGACGAGGGCGCCATTGCTCGGCACAAATCCACTGGACAGATGGAAGGAGATCAAAATGTGCTATTTGTCAAAGCAATTACCATTGGGTTAATGACTGTCATAAAAATGAACAAGTTAAACTAACAGAGGAAAAGGTAAACAGAGAGAGCAGTGTAACATTACACTGTTTTCAAACCAATCTGCTTCTGAGATCTTTATAGTTGAATCCTTAGGATCTACTGTGATTGATACTGCATGTACACGCACAGTGTGTGGTGCAAAATGGCTTGATAGCTATGTCAGTGAACTAAATATAAAATAAGTACACAATATGATTGACACACCAAGCAACAGAGCTTTCAAATTTGGAGATGGGAGAATCGTCCATTCTACCGAAAGTTAAGATACCAGCAACAATTGGTCAGATTAAGTGTCACATTGAAACAGAGGTGGTCACTACAGATATCCCCTTACTATTAAGCAAAGCTTCCTTAAAGAAGGCAGAGGCTGTACTAGACATAAAAAATTACAAGGCAGTGATGTTTAAACAACCAGTGACCCTTGAACTTACTACCTCAGGCCACTATTGTGTAAACATTTTAGACAAAGACGTCACACAGAGCGCTAGGTGATTCTGACACTCACAGAGAACATGAACACAAAGGAAAAACAAAGTATTGTTAAACAGTTTGGACATGCTACAGTTGACAGACGTCAGAAATTACTCAGCAGTTCTGGGAATAATGAGAGTATTTCCATTCTACAGCAGATAGTTAACAGTTGTGAGACATGTCAGAAATAAAGCAAAGCTAAGCCCAGACTAGCTTTTGGTTTGCCACTGGCTTCCAAGTACAGTCGTGGCCAAAAGTTTTGAGAATGACACAAATATTAATTTCCACAACGTCTGCTGCTTCAGTGTCTTTAGATATTTTTTGTCAGATGTTACTATGGAATACTAAAGTATAATTACAAGCATTTCATAAGTGTCAAAGGCTTTTATTGAAAATTCCATGAAGTTGATGCAAAGAGTCAATATTTGCAGTGCTGACCCTTTTTCAAGACCTCTGGAATCCGCCCTGGCATGCTGTCAATTAACTTCTGGGCCACATCCTGACTGATGGCAGCCCATTCTTGCATAATCAATGCTTGGAGTTTGTCAGAATTTGTGGGGTTTTGTTTGACCACCCGCCTCCTGAGGATTGACCACAAATTCTCAATGGGATTACGGTCTGGGGAGTTTCCTGGCCATGGACCCAAAACATTTATGTTTTGTTCCCCGAGCCACTTAGTTATCACTTTTGCCTTATGGCAAGGTGCTCCATCATGCTGGAAAAGGCATAAAACTGTTTCTGGATGGTTGGGAGAAGTTGCTCTCAGAGGATGTGTTAGTACCATTCTTTAGTCATGGATGTGTTCTTAGGCAAAATTGTGAGTGAGCCCACTCCCTTGGCTGAGAAGCAACCCCACACATGAATGGTCTCAGGATGCTTTAGTGTTGGCATGACACAGGACTGATGTTAGCGCTCACCTCGTCTTCTCCGGACAAGCTTTTTTCCAGATACCCCAAACAATCGGAAAGGGGATTCATCAGAGAAAATGACTTTACCCCAGTCCTCAGCAGTTCAATCCCTGTAACTTTAGCAGAATATCAGTCTGTCCCTGATGTTTTTCCTGGAGAGAAGTGGCTTCTTTGCTGCCCTTCTTGACACCAGGCCATCCTCCAAAAGTCTTCACCTCACTGTGTGCAGATGCACTCACACCAGCCTGCTGCCATTCCTGAGCAAGCTGGTGGTGCCCCGATACCACAGCTAAATCAATTTTAGGAGACGGTCCTGGAGCTAGATGGACTTTCTTGGGCTCCCTGAAGCCTTCTTCACAACAATTGAACCGCTCTCCTTGAAGTTCTTGATGATCCGATAAATGGTTGATTCAGGTGAAATATTACTGGCAGCAATATCCTTGCCTGCGAAGCCCTTTTTGTGCAAAGCAATGATGACGACACGTTTTTCCTTCCAGGTAACCATGGATGACAGAGGAAGATCAATGATTCCAAGCACCACCCTCCTTTTGAAGCTTCCAGTCTGTTATTCGAACTTAATCAGCATGAGAGTGATCTCCAGCCTTGTCCTTGTCAACACTCACACCTGTGTTAACGAGAGAATCACTGACATGTCAGCTGGTCCTTTTGTGGCAGGGCTGAAATGCAGTGGAAATGTTTTTTGAGGATTCAGTTCAAATTGCAAATGCAAATTGCCATCATAAAAACTGAGGCAGCAGACTGTGAAAATTAATGATTGCATCATTCTCAAAACATTTGGCCACGACTGTACAATGAAACAGTGGCTGTATATCTACATGAGCTAGGACCAAGTGTGTGGTACACCTTCACATAATCAACCACTTCACACACTTCAGTGCTGGAAGCATTGTGAATACAAAGAAACCCAGTGAAATCATCAAGCACTTCATTCATTCCTGGATAAGTGTGCACGGCCCGCCCCAGAAATTGTACAGTGACAATGGAGGAGAATTCAATAATAAAGAAATAAGAGAAATGGCTCAGAAATTCCACATGGAAGTAAAGACAACTGCTGCATACAGTTCATGGAGCAATGGACTTCTGGAGAGACAAACAAACAGAGATTATGCTGAAAGTGAAGCAAGACAATGGATGTGACTGGAAAACAGCCCTAGATTGGCCTTTGATGGCAAAAAACTAAATGCACAATGTTCATAGTTACAGCCCATAGCAACTAGTGTTGGGCAGAACCCTAATCTTCCTTCTGTACTGGTTGACAAGCCACCAGCACTAGAAGGGACCAGTGTGAGTACATAGGTGGGACAGCACCTTTCAGCACTACATGCGTCAAGAAAAGCTTTCACTGAAGCAGTGTTCAGAGAGAATTCGCAGGGCTCTGCATAAACAGCTTCGACCCACCATTGAGAAGTGCAAAACTGGAAACAAAGGGTACTACAAACGAGTTGACTGTCAAGAGTGGAAAGGACCGGGAGTAGTCATTGACCAAGATGATGTTGTGATATTTGTGAGGCTCGGAGGCACCACTGTCAGGGTGCATCACTCAAGATTGCGGAAAGTAAGTGATCAATAAGATGGAGGGGCTGTTGTTGAGAATCAGTCTCTTACTGAAAATGACAAAAAGGACACATTAACAGACACAAGCCTACCAGATGTCGCATCCAAGGATATGGACACTGAAACAGGAAATGGAGCAGAAACCTTCAAAGATGACACAGGTAATACTATTGAGCGTTCAAATTGGGAAAACATTCAACAACAGCCATGTGTTAAGACAACATGGTTGTTCCAATCTGAAAACTGGACAAACTGTTAAATACATGAACAGAGAAAGTGGTATTCCACATACAGCAACCGTCCTTGGATGAGCAGGAAAAGCCAAAGGAAAACACCAGAACTGGTACAACTTGCAGTACTCTGAACCAGCTACACTTTCTGGTACAACAGGGTCAGCTGACCTGTCACTTGTAGATAATCTCATTATTGAACCAATGGAAAAATCGAGAAAAACAGAATGACATGCAAAATGATGATGTACTTGAAACAAAGGTCATTTGATTCAGCTAAACTAGATGAGCTCAGTAACTGGAGGAAAAATTGAGAGTTTGAGGAAGTCAAAGACATTGGCCAAAAATGTGTCTCAACAAGGTGGGTGTGTACCCTTAAATAATCCTTAACTGGAATAGTGCCAAAAGCACATCTTGTGGCTAGAGGTTTTGAGGAGCTGGCTGCTGAAGAACTCCCAAAAGATTCACCGACATGCTCCTCACTCACTCAGATTGCTGCTGACAGTGATCTGCCAGAAAAAATGGAAACTTCCTTCCATAGACATCAAATCTGCATTTTTGCAGGGAACAGAGCTGTTAAGGGACACATCCGACCTCGCCTGAAGCTAAGCGCGAAGGAAAACTGTGGAAATTTAAAAAGTGTGTGTATGACTTGGCAAATGCATCGCTCTACTGCTACAACAAATTCAAGACAACAATGCTAAGTACAGGTGGAAAAATGTAAAGTGGATCCAGCAGTCTTCTGTTGGCTTGATCAAGACTGCAATGTGACTGGAGTACTTGCTTGTCATATTGATGACTTCATCTGGGGTGGCTCACAGACCTTTGCTACAACTGTGATTCCACACCTCAAAGCTGTTTTCCAGGTCGGCCACAAAGGAGCAGCTTGCGGACTGTCTGACTAAAAAGGGAGCATCCGGTCTTGTGCTCCAAAAGGCAATCAGTAATTGAAAGTGGCAGCTTGAGTAATACAATTAAAAACTTTGTCACACAACCCATTTGTAATGGGTAACTTAAATAATACTTGGGACATTTAATTATGTCATTGATGTTTTGTCTTTAAAGAAAAGTGGGAGATTGTTAAGTTCATGTTTTAAGTATCCCTATATTTCTGTTATTACAGTGCTATCATTATTAGTGTGCCTGCGCAGGAGTCTCATTGTTGATGAACCTGGCCTGAGTGCAATGGAAACCATGTATTGTGCTAATACGGTTGGGTAAAAGTTGTTAAACTGGAACCTTGTCATTGTGTCATTTTGAATTAACATGTGTGGGACGCTTAAGTGATAATGCCCGATAATGCCCGAGGAGCCAGTGTTTCATCCTTCCACAAGATATAGTCCCGACAGATATCTAAGGTTGCTACCCAAGCCGGCTGGTCGTTTGTTCTATCAGTTAGGTTGCCAGAGACGTGACCCAGTCAAGTATTTTTGTTCTGTATCTTTAGACGCAACCCAGTCGTTCGTTCTAAATGTTCCAATGCCATACTGGCTGGCAACATTCTTATACCTTGCTTGCTAGCAAGCAAACTATGGCTAACTTAGTCACGTCAAACAGTTCAGCCAGAATAACAGAAAAGTAGCTGCATTTCCGTTTGTCTAAGCTGTTTTCTAGTGACATTTATTTGGATGCATCCATAACAATGAGCTAATGATGTTCGATTTCGCCTGGCATACAAAATGTGCTCTCTCGCCAGGACACTGCTGTTCAAAGAAGCTAGCCAACACCACAGCTAACACAATCACTTCATACTGAAGCTGGAAAGACAGCAAACTAGCTAAACTTTTCCCCCCGTTTTACCTGTTTTCTATTGACATTTCTTTGTATACCTGTATATCAATAAAAATGATGGCAGTTGATTCATGATTTCGACTGGCTGAGAAAAGCTGCCTGCCCATTATTCTCGTCCTGACACTTTCATTACTATGGAACAGCTAGAGATCGAATTTCAATATTGAAACAATGTTGCAAATGTCAGAGAGACAGACAGCAAGGTTTATACAAATCTCCACTGTTGAGAATATATGCTAGTCTAAAAGAAATTGGAGACAATGTCTAGATGTTTTTTTTATAGTGGATATCAAATGGCTGGGCTGATGTGAGATGGAACAGAGTAAATAGGCATTTCAACGTCATGCATTTAGCCAGTGGTCACTTGTGGAATAGACACGGGTTAAAACTGCATTCTAGACAATCAACATCCAGGATTAGACTCATCTGTTGTATAATGAGGTTTAGCCACTGATTTACATCAGCTAACAGAGAACAAAGCTGAAAACAACCAACTGAAATCAACAGATGCCCATAATAGACAAAGATCACTTTGGAAAGATTCTCCTTACCTAGAATTGAGCGTAAATGTCCCTCCAAGGTTTGCAAAACCACTCCTTTGATTTCAGGGACGGATTTGCCCAAAAACTGTTCGCAAGCAATTGCCAAAAGATCATGATCTGTCATCACTTTGATCTGGAGAAAAGATGAAGGAAAGGGTTAGAAGGACTGTGGCCAGGTTGCATGCGCAAATATGAATCACTGTGCTTTAACTTGATCTATGGCTATGAGTTAGTTTACACAAGGATTTAGTCCTTGGTTTACATGAATGTATTTTGCATACTCGGAACAGAATCTTTCCTGTGACACAAAAAGAGCTTACAGTACATGGAGTAGCTACTGCAGCAGTGGTAAACTGGTATGCCACAATGCAATATTAAATCAATAACAGTTAGAGTTATAAATAAGTAAGACATACAGTTGAAGTCGGAAGTTTACATTCACCCTAGCCAAACACATTTAAACTCTTTTTTTATTTTTTTTATTTAACAATTCCTTAAATTTAAACCTAGTAAAATGTATTGTCTTAAGATCACCACTTTATTATAAGAATGTGAAATGTCAAAATAATAGTAGAGAATGATTTATTTCAGCTTTTATTTTTTTCATCACATTCCCAGTGGGTAAGAAGTTTACATACACTCAATTAGTATTTGGTAGCATTGCCTTTAAATCAATTTACTTGGGTCAAACATTTCAGGTAGACTTCCACAAGCTTCCCACAATAAATTGGGTGAATTTTGGCCCATTCCTCCTGACAGAGCTGGTGTAACTGAGTCAGGTTTGTAGGCCTCCTTGCTCGCACACACTTTCAGTTCTGCCCACACATTTTCTATAGGATTGAGGTCAGGGATTTGTGATGGCCACTCTAATACCTTGACTTTGTTGTCCTTAAGCCATTTTGTCACAACTTTGGAAGTATGCTTGGGATCATTGTCCATTTGGAAGACCCATTTGCAATCAAGCTTTAACTTCCTGACTGATGTCTTGAGATGATGTGGATATATTGAAGCAACATTTTCCTGCCTCATGACACCATCTATTTTGTGAAGTGCACCAGTCCCTCCTGCAGCAAAGCACCCCCACAACATGATGCTGCCACCCCCGTGCTTCACGGTTGGGATGGTGTTCTTCGGCTTGCAAGCCTTCGCCTTTTTCCTCCAAACATAACGATGGTCATTATGGCCAAACAGTTCTATTTTTGTTTCATCAGACCAGAGGACATTTCTCCAAAAAGTACGATATTTGTCCCCATGTGCAGTTGCAAACCGTAGTCTGGCTTTTTAATTTTTTTTTTTTTTAACTCTGTTTATTAAGTTTTGAACATACACACACACACAGACAAGACAAAGCAATATAAATAATATACTCAACTAGAAAAAAAAATACAAATAAAAATACAAATAAAAAAATAGCTTTAAAGATACCATACTTTAGACAAGTTAAACACACCGGGCAGAAGGCTACAGAGGTTAAAGGGCAATCTATAGTACAGGGACAGGGCAAACATCTCACCATTGTTCCTGTAAACAGTCAAGGGATAAGGGTGGAGAAATGCAACCACTCACAGAGAGTCATGGCCACAGACCGACCATCCACTGGACAAAAAAAAAAAAAGGTTTACAATGCTTTAAAATAAAAAAAATAAAATGATTATTCATGTAGGCGTGAACAAAATGTAAAAATAACTGGGAAAAACAAGCTCACACTTCAGTCTCTGCCTGGGCAAGATGAACAAGGCATCTGCGGACCACTTAAGTCACAGACTTATTTTAGTATTAATTGGAATGCCATCAGAGGATGGACTGTTTAAAGTAAGACCGGAATGGAGCCCAAGCCTCATCAAACAGTTTGGGGTTCCCACGTGAATTGAATTTAATTTTTTCTAGTTTCAGAGAGCACAACACATCCCTCACCCAATATTTATAAGATGGGGGAGCTGCCATCTTCCAGTTCTGTAGTATTAGCCGTCTAGCTAAAAGAGTTGTATAAGCAACAGTGTCCGACTGGATTCTTGATAGGGGGGTACCCATGGGCAATACTCCAAAAAGGGCTGTAAGGGGAGACGGATCTATAACAGTGTCATATATATCAGAGAAACATTTAAATATTAATTCCCAGAAACCTGACAGTTTATGACAGCCCCAAAACATATGCAACAGTGTGGCTGGTTCCACCTTACATCTGACACTGGTAGGATCAAAATCAGAGAATATTCTTCCAAGTTTGGCCCCCGACCAGTGGATACGGTGAACCACCTTGAATTGAATGAGGCTGTGTCTAGTGCTAAAAGAGGACGAGTGCACCCTGTGCAGCACAGATTCCCAGGCGTCTTCCCCAAATTCCTCCCCCAAATCCTTTTCCCATCGAGTCTTTAAAGGCACCAAAGAAGGGTTCTGTAAGTCATGAATGATTGCATATACATCTGAAATTGCGCCCCTATCAAGCTTGTTCAGCTCCAAGATGCTCGCTATAGCTGTATTCGCAGGCCTATTGGGAAATCCAGGTGTGTTAGCCCTGACAAAGTTTCTAGTCTGGAGATAGCGGAAAAAGTGGGATTGGGGGAGATTGAACTTTTCCTGCAGCTGAGAAAAAGAGGCAAATGTACCATCAAAGAATAATTGGGCTAGCGAGGAAAGGCCTAGTGAGTGCCAAATGCCAAAAGCCCCATCATTCAAAGATGGAGGAAATAAAATGTTCTGATTGATTGGGCATGATAGAGAAAAGCCTCGGAGGCTAAAGGCTAAACGGAACTGATTCCACATTTTAAGAGACTGCTTTACAATTGGGTTGGCACACCTTTTGCCTAGGGACACTGGGAGAGACGAGCACAGCGGAAAGTGCTGCAGGTTTACACGATTCAGACTCCATCTGGACCCAGAGTGGTCTAGGGCCAGTAGGATCAGTCTGCAGCCAGTACAGAACGGCTCTAAAATTTGCAGCCCAGTAGTATGTCTGAAAATTTGGTAGAGCTAAACCCCCCAATGACCTAGGCTTCTGTAAATGTTTTCTACCAATCCGTGGTACCTTGCCATCCCAAATAAAATGCATGAATGTTTGATCCAGTGAAATAAAAAAAGATTTTGGAATAAAAATGGGTAAACATTGAAATAAATATAGAAATTTGGGCAACACATTAATTTTAATGGCATTAATCCTTCCGATAAGAGAAAGGGGTAGCGAATTCCAAAAAGTAAAAGATTGTTTCAATCTGTCTGCTAGAGCAACAAAGTTTTCCTGAAACAAATTTGAATATTTCCTTGTCACTTTTACTCCCAAGTAAGTGAATTGATCCCGGACAATCCTAAACTGAGAACTTGTGAAAGAGCACTTTAAAGCAGCCTTATTTACAGGAAAAAGCTCACTCTTGCCTAGATTCAGCTTGTACCCTGAGATTGATCCAAACTTTTTAAGAACAGATAGGGCACGTGGCAATGAGGTATCGGGATTGGAGATAAACAAAAGGAGGTCGTCAGCATATAGCGAGACTTTCTGCTCCCAGCCCGCCCTGATTATGCCTTGAATGGCATCATTAGAGCGTAGTGCAATGGCGAGAGGCTCGATTGCCAAAGCAAACAACAAGGGGGAGAGTGGGCAACCCTGTCTGGATCCGCGGTGCAAGGGAAAATAGTCAGAGGACAAGTTATTAGTCCGCACCGAAGCCATGGGGGAAAAATAAAGAATCTTTATCCACGCAATGAATTTGGGGCCAAAGCCAAATCTATAAAGGGCAGCTGTTAGGTAGTCCCACTCAACGCGGTCAAACGCTTTTTCGGCATCAAGTGAGACCACCACCTCCGGGTCCCCCGACGCTGGGGAGTACAGTATATTCATAAGGCGCCTAATATTGAAAAATAAATGCCTATTTCTCACAAAGCCAGTCTGGTCAGAGTGTATTACTTGGTGCAGCAAGCCTTCCATACGGATGGCTAAAAGCTTAGCTAGGATTTTGTAATCACAGTTTAAAAGCGAGATTGGGCGATAGGATCCACATTCCAGGGGGTCTTTGTTTTTCTTTAGTAGTAATGAAATTGAAGCCTGATAAAGACTAGGCGGCAGCTTTGAAGTATTGAGGCACTCTGCAAATAGTCGGGACAAGAATGGGCAAAGCAGACCAGAAAACGTCCTGTAAAATTCGGTTGGAAAACCGTCCGGACCCGGTGATTTACCACTTTTCATTGCAGACACTGCTGTTGCAATCTCCTCAAGCGTAAATTCTTCTTCTAGACAGTCATGGGAGTCTGTATCAATTGAAGGCATATTCAAGCCATTAAAGAAGGAGTCAATCAGCAAAGGGTCTTCAGAGGAGGGGATTCAGAGGTGTATAGCGCAGAGTAAAATTGTTTAAATTGATCATTGATCTCTTTATGTATAACTGTGGTGGCACCAGACGGGGTCCTTATTTGTGGGATTAGCCGGATCTGATGTGCAAGGAGTTTACTGGCCTTGTCGCCTTGTTCATAGACTTTGTATCGAGCTCGCAAGAGTAACTGTTCAGCTTGCCTGGTAGAAAGCTCATCAAATTCAGATTGGAGTAGTTGGCGCTCTTTATGCAGATCAGAGGAAGGATCCGTAGCATACTTCTCATCCAATGTGGCTATGGACTCGCTCAGGTCCCGAAGTCGCTGGGAGCGAACTCTGTTTTGGTTGGCTGTATAAGAAATAATTTGGCCACGTAGGTATGCTTTGAGAGACTCCCATATGGTAGAGCAGGACATACCTGGTGTTGAATTAGTTTCTAGGAATAAGGCAATTTCAGAAGAAATGAAATTGACAAACTCCTTATCTGAGAGTAAAATGGGGTTGAGACGCCATTGATAACACCTAGGAGGTCGCTGGGGAAACTCTAGTTCAAGCACTAATGGTGAATGGTCAGAGATAACAATACTCTCGTAAGTACACTGCCGAAGGTTAGGCAGAAGTTTTGTCCAAAAAGAAGTAATCAATCCGGGAGTATGTTTGATGAACATGAGAATAAAAGGAATACTGTCTATCTGTAGGATGTAGGAAACGCCAGGCCTCAAACATAGCATATTTCTGAAGAAAGGATTGAATAAGTAGGGCACATTTAGATGGGCCTGTATTTGTTTGTGAGGACTTGTCCAGAACTGGGGACATTTTACAGTTGAAATCCCCCCCTAAAATCAACAAATGAGAATCTAAATTGGGAATAGCAGACAGAAAGGAAGAAATGAAACTTGTGTCATCCCAATTGGGAGCATAAACACTAGCCAAAACAAGAGGGGTAGAAAACAGTTCACCAGTTACTATGACGTATCGTCCCTTAGGATCAGCAATAACCTCAGAAGCTACAAAGGGAGTAGCTTTATCAACCAGAATAGCAGCACCTCTTGATTTACTATGAAAGTTTGAGTGGAACACTTGACCAACCCAGTCCTTACGCATCCTAAAATGCTCACCAGTCCTCAAGTGAGTCTCTTGTAGAAATGCAATATTTGCATTCAAACCCTTTAAGTGTGTCAACACCCTCTTACGCTTCACCGGGTTGTTAACCCCTTTGGTATTCCAAGAAATGTACTTGATCGTATTATTTCGGCCCCTCTGGGCATTCCCGTTATTCAACCCTGTCATTAGAGCATAGAATGGAAAAGCAATGAGCGCCCAAAACCCCCAGAATAACTTGTCTCAGAGTAATAATGTACGGTGGTAAATGTTTGGAAAAAGTACAGAAAAAAAACTAAAAAGACAGAATGACAACATTAGAACTGAACAATTCAACCTGCCCCCCCACCCCCTCCCCCCATCCCAGACAATACCTCCCCAAACGAGGTACAAGCCTAAATAGAACATGTTCTCTTCGCACAGTATGTCTGTGAGAGTGCGGTCTTAAACCTAAACCCACAGTCCCGCTCTTTAAAGTCGCGTTTTGTTCGTGGATCAAGCAGCAAAAATAAAGATTTGTATGTATTTTTTCAAAGAAAAAAAAGGCGAATCCCTTGTGCAAACGGAATGACAAAAGCACCACTTGTAGATGTATTTAATTGTATTCCCCGTCTTATAACAGGCATTGAGAGAGAAAATAAATAAAATGTATAAAGGCTCTCAGCCAAAAATCTAATTTGAAGTAAGGAAATCATAGTTAGACAATCCAAAATAATAGTAATTATAATAGTAGTCTAGTTGAAGCTGAGACAGTTTACAACTAATACCAAAAAACTACGTGTGCGCAACGTTGAACGTTTGCTGGGCATAAATGACGCTCAAAACTTTTAAAATTAAAGTGAGGCCCCAGAAACCGTGTAGCCTCGGGAGACATTTACTGTTTACTGGGTCAATACAAACGGATGCAGTAAACTAATAACCAAAACTATTTTGAGTCACTGAGACAATGTGTAAACAAACTGAATAGGTGAGCGAGATAAGGCACGCACACTAGATAATCAAAACCTTAGATCACATCAAATAAGCCTGAATAGTTTCACTAACTATACAAGACTAGCCTGTTATATCTAAACATAATTGTACCACAAGTGGGGTACTTACAATCCACACTGTGAGCATATTCAAGACTTCTTGATGTGACGCTGAATGTGAGCCATAGCCTCATCCGGAGTTTCAAATGTGTGGTCTTTACCCTCATGAGATATCAATAAACGGGCCGGGAATCGCAGTCCATACTTCACACTTGGATGGTCCCGAAGTACTCGTTTGGCCTGTCCGAAAGCTGCGCGCTGCCTGGAAACAGTGGGGGAGTAGTCCTGGTAAATGGAAAAGCGCTGTCCTTGAAGGTATTGCGGGCTCGTCGGAGGATCTCCATCTTCTCATGAAAAAAGTGCACTCAAAGAATTATGTCACGGGGCCTCTCCCCATCCCGGGGCTTTGGGCGCAGCGACCGGTGGGCTCGATCAATCAGGGGTTTTTCATCTAAGGCAAGAACATCCTTCAGCAGCCCTGAAACGAAATCCGTGGCGCGATGCATTTCCGCGGACTCTGGGATTGATACAAGTCTCAGATTATTGTGGCGAGAGAATCCCTCTAAACTCACACAGCTCTCCTTCACCTTTTTCAAATCCGCAGCTAGGCGTTTAACTTCAGTCTCCAGGGATGTAGTTAAATCGGAGACATTAGTAGCGGAGGCCTCCAGTGCTGCAATCGTTGTAGTGTGTGACGCAGTTGTTGTTTTGAGTAATGTAATTGCCGGCACAGTCTCGTTCCGCAGGATGGTTAAATCTGCTTTTAAAGTATCAGAAACCTCCTGTATTCTGGCCTCAATCGTAGCAACCACCTGTGTTTTCATTTCAACTATCTCAGAGCGTAGTAGTTTGATGGCTTGGAGAATGTTCATTTCAGCGCCGCCAGGCCAAGCCGCGCCCCCGGGTAAAGTGTGCGTCCCCGGGCCCACAGACTCAGGGGAGGGCGGTGATGAGAGCGGGTCTTGTAGGCCGGGTTTTCTCAAAGTCATGCTCTTGGCCTTATGTTTGGTCGACATGCTGACATTCGGAAGCAAAATAGTCTTGGTTTTTACGGAAAGGGATCACCAAATTAATATTTGAAAATAAATACGGTTCTGCTGCAGAATTCACATAAACTTTAAGAATACCACGGAAGCAAACGGAGAACACGTCAGTCACACATGGCGTCCCCTACCATCCTTCAGTCTGGCTTTTTTAATGGTGGTTTTGGAGCAGTGGCTTCTTCCTTGCTGAACGGCCTTTCAAGTTATGTCGATACAGGACTCGTTTTAATGTGGATATAGATACTTTTGTACCTGTTTCCTCCAGCATCTTCACAAGGTCCTTTGCTGTTGTTCTGGGATTGATTTGCACTTTTTGTACCAAAGTACATTCATCTCTAGGAGACAGAATGCGTCTCCTTCCTGAGCGGTATGACGGCTGCGTGCTCCCATAGTGTTTATACTTGCATACTATTGTTTGTACAGATGAATGTGGTACCTTCAGCCATTTGGAAATTGCTCCCAAGGGTTAACCAAACTTGTGGAGGCCTACAATTTTTTTTCTGATGTCTTGGCTGATTTCTTTAGATTTTCCCATAATGTCAAGCAAAGAGGCACGGAGTTTGAAGATAGACCTTGAAATTCATCCACAGGTACACCGCCAATTGACTCAAATTATGTCAATTATCCTATCAGAAGCTTCTAAAGCCATGACATCCTTTTCTGGAATTTTCCAAGCTATTTAAAGACACAGTCAACTTCATGTATGTAAACTTCTGACCCACTGGAATTGTGACACAGTGAATTATAAGTTAAATAATCTATCTGTAAACAATTATTGGAAAAATTACTTGTGTCATGCACAAAGTAGACGTCCTAACCGACTTGCCAAAACTATTTTTTGTTAACAAGACATTGGTTGAAAAACGAGTTTCAATGACTCCAACCTAAGTGTATGTAAACCTCCAACTTTAACTGTATTTTCCAATTCAATGTTGTCAATTCGATACAATTGACAAAATTATACTTTGTCATTGTTTTCACTGACAACACATTTTGTGAGACAAACGACGGAGGCATGTCATGGTGGTAACTGGTCTCTTTCCAGCATTTTATTTTTTACCTGTGCCACCCCAGTGACAGTGATGGCGACCCCTTCAGCAGTCTCAACATCCTCACACTTAGGTTGGAGTGTCATAATCTCCAGTGTAATCCTGTATGAGGAAAAACAGTATTAAGTAATCCAGACCTTAAAGGGGCAACCTGCAGTTGAAACAATAACACGTTCTCTTCCCACTGTTTGGGTAAAAAGCTATGCGATGGGGCTGTAGAAATGCAACCACTGAAATTCATAGAGCTATGGATGCAAGGACCCACCAATCCTGAAGTTAACAGGCAGAGGAGAGAAAAAGCTCTGCATCAGTATTATGGGACAATGTGGGATATGGGATAATTTGGAGGCTCAGCTGAAATATCTTCTCTCATCATTGAATAAATATTATTGGGAAGTCACATGAGGAGTTTCACAATGGCGACATTTCAGCCATGGAATATTTCTATAGTGGAATGTTTATTGTTTCTGGAGATTTATTACCTCTATTGCCACACACTTCCTTGACACACGGCCAAAATGACTAGAGACTAGTTACTGGCTATTGAGCAAACCTGCCAAATATAACCTGAAGAAAACCTAAACAAAACATTGCATTGCATGCTTTCATGTAAACCCAGGGGATAATGCCTTACAGTCAGTTAATAAACAGAGGACAGCAGCTAACCTACAGTGAAAAAGGGTAAGAATTGTGCCAAGTGACACACTGGAAAGTAGGCAGAAGAGTGAATGTGTACTGTAGTTTAAGAAGGTGAGGCCAAGTGTCCTTTGCAGTGTTTCCATTTGAAACATCCAGAACTCATTAACACAATGTAGGTCAGTAAGTAAAGTGTGGCACAGAATAAAATAGTCTTTCACGCAAGCCACCTGGTTGATTGTCAGGCCGCATATGGGTGTGCTTAGTGAATTATAGGCTATCATTGTGGAAATCTAAGATGTTGGATAACCTGTTGGAGCCGTGTTCATAAATAATAGAGGGTCTCTAAACCTTAGGAAGGCCGTTTATCCAATTTAGTATTTGTACGGAAACGTGTAGGATTATTTAGCCATTGAAGAAATAAAACAAGCCTCCTCCAGGCCATTACCAAAACAACCCATAACTGCTGATAGAATTGTCTTCATCTATCAGTCTATGCCATCATCAACGGTCTCACCTTTGAATGTCAGTGATGAGCCACCAGGCCCAGGCCCAGCCCCCCACCATGTAGGTCTTCTCATCTGAGCCACAACAGGCACCTGAGAAATTAAACAGACAAGACGTGAGTCAGTGGCACAAGATTTCCATTGGGGAAAGACT
This sequence comes from Oncorhynchus clarkii lewisi, assembly GCF_045791955.1. Lineage (NCBI taxonomy): Eukaryota > Metazoa > Chordata > Actinopteri > Salmoniformes > Salmonidae > Oncorhynchus > Oncorhynchus clarkii. The sequence goes on along the minus strand of NC_092173.1, from coordinate 19,298,035 downwards.
TCCATCGTTCATCAGCATTCATTATTGATACTCAGTTGACACCCTTGTCCGAGACCTTCTTAGGTTGTTAGCACAACAAGTCCTTTGACTTGCTGCCCTGCACTAGCTATGTTACTACAGGGCCAAAATGTAAAATGTTTAGGTATAGGCTACTCGTAAACTTCTATAAGGGTAGCCTACATGATTACCTAGCCTTGTGTATAATTTTCCTGCAAGCTCAGAAATCCCTTGGCCTTGGAAGCTAAGTGTATATCCTATTACAGTGTATATAGCTAAGGATGTAGTAACAAAACCAATCAAAACATGGAAGTGTCGGTATCATTTAGCTTAGGGCTGACCCCAATTAGTCGACTGGTCGAGTGTTTGGTCGATAGGCTATTTGTTCGACCGAGATTGTGTGAGTTACTGCTTGACTAAAACACATATTTGTGTGCCGATCTCAGTGAACTAATCCATTGCGGAGGCCTAAACTGAAAGCCAATTTACGCTTGATCTGAAAATGTGAGCGGAGGCTCCATATCGAGGGTCTGAGACAATTGTGGATTCTCCAGAGGAATGCAGAGGCCAATTCGAGCTTTGTACAGTATCGCCATGCGCCTCCCAAATGTTGTAACAACGTGGAGGGCCCTGTATAGCTCCGCATTGACATGATTGTTTGACGGTAGGTGGGGGCGGTAGATCTTGTATTAACACACATTCACTTCCTTGACAAGAGCTCTGCACTGCTCTGTGAAGTGCAAGAAGTATGAATGCCCTGACTTCTGCTGAGGCCATAAATGTAAATGCTGCATGGCCAATGAGGACGTCAGATTGAAATGCACCCAGCTGCACAACGCACTTCTCTCTCCAGAATGCGCACTCTCCAACCAACTTGTGCACATTCATTGTTTCATAACTTCATTGTGTGAATTGTTTGCGATTTATTGTTGCGAGTTCAAATCTCATCACGGACAACTTGAGCATGTTAGCTAATTAGCAACTTTTCAACTACTTAATACTTTTAGCTACTTTGCAACTACTTAGCATGTTAGGTAACACTAACATTAACCCCTTTAGTTAACCCTGACCCTTTAACCTAACTACTAATCTTAACCCTAACCCCTAGCCTGAGCTAAAGTTAGCCACCTAGCTAGAATTCGTAACATATTGTACGTTTTTCAAATTCATAATGGAATAGACAACAGGTGGAAATAATAAGCAATTAGCAAGACACCCCCAATAAAGGAGTGATTCTGCGGGTGGGGACCACAGACCACTTCTCAGTTCCTATGCTTCCTGGCGGATGTTTTGGTCACTTTTGAATGCTGGCGGTGCTTTCACTCTAGTGGTAGCATGAGACGGAGTCTACAACCCACACAAGTGACTCAGGTAGTGCAGCTCATCCAGGATGGCACATCAATGCGAGCTGTGGCAAGAAGGTTTGCTGTGTCTGTCAGCGTAGTGTCCAGAGCATGGAGGCGCTACCAGGAGACAGGCCAGTACATCAGGAGATGTGGAGGAGGCCGTAGGAGGGCAACAACCCAGCAGCAGGACCGCTACCTCCGAGGAGCACTGCCAGAGCCCTGCAAAATGACCTCCAGCAGGCCACAAATGTGCATGTGTCTGCTCAAACGATCAGAAACAGACTTCATGAGGGTGGTATGAGGGCCCGACGTCCACAGGTGGGGGTTGTGCTTACAGCCCAACACCGTGCAGGACGTTTGGCATTTGCCAGAGAACACCAAGATTGGCAAATTTGCCACTGGCGCCCTGTGCTCTTCACAGATGAAAGCAGGTTCACACTGAGCATGTGACAGACGTGACAGTCTGGAGACGCTGTGGAGAACGTTCTGCTGCCTGCAACATCCTCCAGCATGACCGGTTTGGCGGTGGGTCAGTCATGGTGTGGGGTGGCATTTCTTTGGGGTGCCGCACAGCCCTCCATGTGCTCGCCAGAGGTAGCCTGACTGCCATTAGGTACCGATATGAGATCCTCAGACCCCTTGTGAGACCATATGCTGGTGCAATTGGCCCTGGGTTCCTTCTAATACAAGACAATGCTAGACCTCATGTGGCTGGAGTGTGTCAGCAGTTCCTGCAAGAGGAAGACATTGATGCTATGGACTGGCCCGCCCGTTCCCCAGACCTGAATCCAATTGAGCACAGCTGGGACATCATGTCTCGCTCCATCCACCAATGCCACGTTGCACCACAGACTGTCCAGGAGTTGGCGGATACTTTAGTCCAGGTCTGGGAGGAGATCCCTCAGGAGACCATCCACCACCTCATCATACAGGCACGTGGAGGCCACACACACTACTGAGCCTCATTTTGACTTGTTTTAAGGACATTACATCAAAGTTGAATCAGCCTGTAGTGTGGTTTTCCACTTTAATTTTAAGTGTGACTCCAAATCCAGACCTCCATGGGTTGATAAATTTGATTTCCATTGATCATTTGTGTGATTTTGTTGTCAGCACATTCAACTATGTAAAGAAAAAAATATTTTATAAGAATATTTCATTCATTCAGATCTAGGATGTGTTATTTTAGTGTTCCCTTTATTTGTTTGAGCAGTGTATATTTAATCCAGCAGTGTATATTATTTCATCTCGCAACCATATACGCGCTCTCCTCCTCTCACCTTTTCCCTTCACTTGTGGACTTCAGTGCACCACAGATAAGCTGTCTGTGACCGGGCGAAAAAACCTTTCAAAACCAAACTATATCATGACTGCTAACCACTACGCAGAGACTATATCGTTGTCACCTCACAGTCAACATAGCTACTGGAACTAATGGGTTAGTAAACCCGCTACAATCATGCAGTAGTGTACAGTCAGAACACAGTTTAACAGTTACACCGGCAGGCCCCAGGGGCATTCAATTAATTAAACCAAAATCTTACATTGAATTGTTAGATTTCCGATTTTGGCTAGCCATAACCAGCTAGCTTCTCTGTTTGAGCCAGGTGTTTGTATAGACTAAACTAGCTGTTGGCATTCAGCTAGCTAAATAAACATTTTAAAAAATACAACCAAATATAGCTAGCTCTCTCTTGTGCCTCCTTAAATTTTAGAAGAAATACATTTGTTCAAAACTGTTTAACATTTGTCTTTCTCTCTGAGTCAACTACTCACCACATTTTATGCTGTGCAAGCTAGCTTTAGTTTATGCTTTCAGTACTAGATTCATTCTCTGATCCTTTGATTGGGTGGACAACATGTCAATTCATGCTGCAAGAGCTCTGATAGGTTGGAGGACGTCCTCCGGAAGTTGTCATATTACTGTGCAAGTCTATGGAAGGGGGTGAGAACCAAGAGCCTCCTGGATTTTTTTTATTGAAGTCAATGCGCCCAGAGGAGGACAGAAGCTAGCTGTCCAGAAGCTAGCTGTCCTCCAGCTACAGCTTGTTGTGACCCTAGAGTGTGCTGCTGAGGCTACTTTAGACTTTCATTGCAAAACAGTGTGTTTTAATCAATTATTTGGAGAAGTTAAGACATTTGCTAAAGTTATCTAAAAAAGGACAACTTTAAATGTTTCAATATTTTTGTTTTTATGAAATTCACCGAGGATGGTCCTCCCCTTCCTCCCATGAGGAGCCTCCATTTTACCATACGAAACATATCATACTAAATGATATCTCATATTTATGTACAGAACAATACGAAATTCTCTGACACCAGGTTGGTTAACCAGCTGGTAACAACCTAGCCCAAGATGTACTCTTAAGGAGCCTAACTTTACTGTTACTTCTTAAAGGTCCTTTCAGGACCCTGTCTTTCAAAGATAATTCGCAAAAATCCAAATAACTTCACAGATCTTCAGTGTAAAAGGTTTAAACACTGTTTTCCATGCTTGTTCAATGAACCATAAACAATGAATGAACATTCACCTGTGGAATAGCAATAGCAATAGCAATTGAGGTCACAGTTCTGAAAACTTAGGACACTAAGAGGCCTTTCTACTGACTCTGAAAAACACCAAAAGAAAGATGCCCAGGGTCCCTGCTCATCTGCGTGAACGTGCCTTAGGCATGCTGCAAGGAGGTATGAGGACTGCAGATGTGGCCAGGGCAATAAATCACAATGTCCGTACTGTGAGACGACTAAGACAGCGCTACAGGGAGACAGGATGGACAGCTGATCGTCCTCACAGTGGCAGACCCCGTGTAACAACACCTGCACAGGATCGGTACATCCAAACATCACACATACGGGACAGGTACGGGATGGCAACAACTGCCCGAGTTACCCCAGGAAGGCACAATCCCTCCATCAGTGCTCAGACTGTCCGCAATAGGCTGAGAGAGGCTTGACTGAGGGCTTGTAGGCCTGTTGTAAGGCAGGTCCTCACCAGACATCACCGGCAACAATGTCGCCTATGGGCATAAACCCACCGTCGGTGGACCAGACAGGACTGGCAAAAAGTGCTCATCACTGACGAGTCGCGGTTGTGTCTCACCAGGGGTGATGGTCGGATTTACGTTTATCGTCAAAGGAATGAGCGTTGCTCCAGAGTACAGGACTCGGTGTGAGATCAATTTGGAGATGGAGGGTCCGTCATAGTAGGCAATCTCAACACTGTGCGTTACAAGGAAGACATCTTCCTACCTCATGTGGTACCTTTCCTGCAGGCTCATCCTGACATGACCCTCCAGCATGACAATGCCACCTGCCATACTGCTCGTGATTTCCTGCAAGACAAGGAATGTCAGTGTTCTGCCATGGCCAGCAAAGAGCCCGGATCTCAATCCCATTGAGCACGTCTGGGACCTGTTGAATCGGAGGGTGAGGGCTAGGGCCATTCCCCCCAGAAATGTCCGGGAACTTGCAGGTGCCTTGGTGGAAGAGTGGGGTAACATCTCACAGCAAGAACTGGCAAATCTGGTGCAGGCCATGAGGAGGAGATCCACTGCAGTAATTAATGCAGATACTGACTTACTTTTGATTTTGACCCCCCTTTGTTCAGGGACACATTATTCCATTTCTGTTAGTCACATGTCTGTGGAACTTGTTCAGTTTATGTCTTAGTTGTTGGATCTTGTTATGTTCATACAAATATTAACACATTTTAAGTTTGCTGGAAAATAAACGCAGTTGAAAGTGAGACGTTTCATTTTTTGCTGAGTATGTTATTTTCAGAGGTAGACTGGCCCTTGCAGCCAAACACTCCATCTATCGATTCTCAATTGTGATACGGTTCTAGAAACACAATAACACCAGATGACAGAATCATCAGGAGGAATGAACGGTTGGGGCGGAGAGATATTCACCTCTCACCGGGGTCCATCCGGTAGCACTCAGAATCTTCATGGAAGTAAAAAGCAACGCAATTACTGTTTCATTAACTAGCTAACGTTAGCTATACATTAACTGAAAACACTTGGCAAACGAACAGGTTTTGGCTGTCACCAAAAGCACTCACAAACTTCTACAGATGCACAATCGAGATCCTCCTGTCGGGGTGTATCACCGCCTGGTACGGCAACTGCTCCGCCCACAACCGTAAGGCTCGCCAGAGTGTAGTGAGGTCAGCACAACGCATCACCGGGGGCAAACTACCTGCCCTCCAGGACACCTACACCACCCGATGTCACAGGAAGGCCATAAAGATCATCAAGGACAACAACCACCCGAGCCACTGCCTGTTCACCCCGCTATCATCCAGAAGGCGAGGTCAGTACAGGTGCATCAAAGCTGGGATCGAGAGACTGAAAAACAGCTTCTATCTCAAGGCCATCAGACTGTTAACAGACCACTAACATTGAGTGGCTGCTGCCAACACACTGACTCAACTCCAGCCACTTTAATAATGGGAATTGATGGGAAATGATGTAAAATATATCAATAGCCACTTTAAACAATGCTACCTAATATAATGTTTACATACCCTACATTATTCATCTCATATGTATACGTATATACTGTACTCTATATCATCTACTGCATCTTTATGTAATACATGTATCACTAGCCACTTTAACTATGCCACTTTGTTTACATACTCATCTCATATGTATATACTGCACTCAATACCATCTACTGTATCTTGCCTATGCCGCTCTGTACCATCACTCATTCATATATCTTTATGTACATATTCTTTATCCCCTTACACTTGTGTCTGTCTATAAGGTAGTAGTTTTGGAATTGTTAGCTAGATTACTTGTTGGTTATTACTGCATTGCCGGAACTAGAAGCACAAGCATTTCGCTACACTCACATTAACATCTGCTAACCATGTGTATATGACAAATACAATTTGATTTGATTTGGTTAACAAAATAACCATAGATTAATAACAATTAAGCATTTTGTTGGCTAGCTAACGTTAGCATGCAGGCAGAACACCTAACGTTACCAGAAACAACCACGGCTTCATTTGGTCCAACTGTATGGCAGCTACCCATCTTCTTCCGGTGATATATCCTCACAAATATGCGTGAAACCGTTCTGTATTGTAATATACTTTGGTTGTGTGGTTTTAAAAAAAGTCAATATTCACAGCGTCTCTGCCACTATTCAATCTCCTGCAAGCCCTCGCCCCAAATCAAGACTGTGACGTAGCCTAGCTAGTAGCTAACGTTTGCCCTGCCCACTTCAGGGGGCTCCCTCCCTTCCCATGCAGTGTGCACTCGTAGCCGCTAGGGAGTAGCATTTTCTAAACTGTACTGTCTGGTAAAAACCGATGGTAGTAGCGAGCATCTACTGTCTACTATCTGACTAACGTTTCGCCCTGCCTGTCTGTATCAACGATGCACACATATGGAGCCAGATACTTGCCAAAAGGTTGAACAAACATATCATTAGCATTATAACAAAATCTATACGTAAATTATTAGGATTGTAAGAAAAGCCATGCATGAAACAAAGGTTACGTATGTAACCACGGTTATATGAGCTATATAGATCAGTCAAATATATTGGTATCACTCTGCACCGGAGAGATACGTCCGAGGTGAGGATTTACAGATTTACTCCCGTGTACACCTGTATCATGGATGGGGTCCGCCCCTATATATAAACCCAATGGCCGCGACACACATTCTCTACACCATTTTTGAGGCGCCTCTAGAACCGTAGAGGATTGGAGTGATCCATATAGCTCACATAACCGTGGTTACATATGTAACCTTCGTTATGTTTCACTATATTGGATCACTGAAATATATTGGTATACCCATACCAGATTTAGTCGGTGCTAGGGGACCCTGGCCAGCCAGCGGCAAAGTCCCAGCGCGGGATCGAGACACAGGGGCCATCAATGTGGAAGGGGCGGGGGGAGGTCTCGGCACAGTCCCCGGAAGGGGAGGCAATGCCCAGGACCGCTGAACCAACCGCAGAGGGAGATTTCCACATTTACCCGATAGGGAGGTTCCACATTTACCCAGCTGGCCGCAGCACAAATATCAGTGAGGGGCTCTCCTCTCAGTAGAGCCCAGGAAGCAGCCACACCTCGTGTTGAATGTGCCACCACAGATCCCAGCACTGGCCTGCCAGCCAAGCGGTATGCTGTCATAATCATGTCCACAATCCAGTGAGGGAGCCTTTGCTTTGATTGCCCAGCCCCCAGGACTCTCTCACCATAGCAGACAAAGAGCTGGTCTGTTGTTCTAACTGACCGTGTCCGCTCCTCATAGGCAGCCAGTGCCCATACAGGGCACAGCATGTCAGAGGGAGGCCCAGACTCCCCCGCCACTGCCAGGGGGTCGTAAGCAGACAGGATAAAATAAATGTTCACATGCCTGTCTGACAGAATCATCAGGAGGAATGAACGGTTGGGGCGGAGAGATATACACCTCTCACCGGGGTCCATCCGGTAGCACTCAGAACTTACCAAAAGAGCATGGAGCTCACCCACCCTCTTCATGGAAGTAAATTCTACCAAATAAACCACCTTCTTAGAGAGGTCTTTCAGGGAGGCAGACTCCAACGGTTCGAAAGGCGGCTTTGCCAAAGCTGCCAAGACCACACCCAGATCCCAGCTTGCCATTGAGCGGGTCCTAGCTGGAGGTAGGCGACAAACATCCTTCATAAATCTGGAGACCAAGGGACGCCCCACTGGCCTGTCCATCCACATGGCACGCCGATATAGTGGCCAAATACCTTCTCGGTGTAGAAGTTGCCAAGCCCTCATCCAAGCGAGACTGCAGGTATTGAAGGACATACTGCACCCCGCATGACTCGGGCACAACCTCAATACCAGTGCACCAAGAGCAGAACAACTGCCAGTGCAACTGTAGCCGGTGCCCCTGCGCTCTGCATGGTGTTCATTATGCCCTCCTGTAGTCCTAACATGGACCGTTGGTACCGTTCAGCGGCCAAGCCCACAGACTGAGGCGGTGTGGTCTCGGATGCCACAGAGTTCACCCGGTCTGGGACAGCAGGTCGGGTCTCAGGGGCAGTTGCCAAGGTGTCCCAGACAACAGGGACAAGAGAAGGCTGAACCAGAGTCGTCTGGGCCAGTATGGCGCTACCAGCATCCTGGTCCTGTCCAGCACAGCCTGGATCAGGGGAAAAGGGGAAATGTGTAAAGCTCCAGCCCTGGCCAATCATAAGCCAGAGCATCCAAGCCCAGATGTCCAGTGTGCATTGCAAACAGATCCACCTGCGCTCTCCCAAACTTGTCCCACAGGTGCTTTACCCCTGGGGATGTTTGCTCCAGTCCCAAGGTGGTGGTCCCTCCCTCAACAGCATATTCGCTGCCACATTCAGGATGCTAGGTACGTGCGCTGCGCGTAGAGGCGCTAGATGTCCCTGAGCCCAGAGAAGAAGCTCCTGTGCCATAAGATGGAGGTGGTGGGACCTCAGTCCACCCTGATGGTTGATGTAAGCCACCACCGTTCTCACCAGGACATATCTTCCCTTCGGATGTGGAAGGAAAGACCGCAGGGATAGCAGTACAGCTCAGAGCTCTAATGTATTGATGTGCCTGCCGCTCCAAGGAGGTAGCAAACAGCCTCTGGCCAACTTGCCCTTGGTCACATCCCCCCCAGCCGATCTGAAAGGCGTCTGTGCTGACCAGCTCCCGGCGGCACATCCTCAGCATCTCCATCCCCTGAGAGAAAGGAGCGACAGCGCCACCTCAACAATACCCTGAGGCACTGTGCGATCACCCGCTGCTGGTGGTGACGGTGGCGCTTTGGGTGCAGCCGGTGGGAGTTGAACCACTGTTGAAGAGGCCGGAGATGGAGCAGGCCCAGGGGAATCAGCAACGAGACTGTGGTCAGCAATCCCAACATGCATTGTCAGGACCGACACCACCCACCCCTGCTGAAGGTGGTCAAGGTAAGATAAGATCGCCTGAACCCTTCTGGTGGGCAGGCGTGCTCTCATGAGGACTGAGTCCAGTTCCATGCCAATGAAGGCCACCCTCTGGGTGGTTGTCAAACGACTCTTCTTGTTGTTTACAATAATGCTCAGCCCGCCAATGTGGTTCAGGAGCATGTTTCTGTCTGACAGGACTTGAGTCCTGGTCGGGGCACAAATCAGCCAATCGTCCAGGTAATTGAGCATCAACAATCCTCAGGACGTGAGAGGTGCCTTTGAGAGATGTACTTTGTGAAAGTGCGGGATGCCATGGAGAGGCCTTGACCATGAATTCGTAAGCTGTCCCTTTGAAAGTGAATCGGATGTACTGCCAATGAGCTGGGTAAACAGGAACATGGAAGTACGCATCCCTCAGGTCCAGCGTCACAAACTACTGGTCCCTGGACACGGCCTGCAAAATGTGGGCTGGGGACAGTATGTGGAACCTCAGTACCTTCAAGTACTCATTGAGGTTGCGGAGGTCCAGAACCATCGAAACCCTCTGTCTCTTTTTGGAACCACAAAATAATTAGAACCCACCTAGCCGTTCTGATGTCTTAATCCTGCGTATGACACCATTGTCCAGGAGTTAGGAGATTTCCAGCCTCAGGGTTTTCTTCAGGGGGTCAGTCACCGTGGAATTGGAGTCGGTAGCCCTTTAAAGCATTATGGACAACACCCAGAGGAACTCCACACCCTCCTCCCACTTTGTCCTTTGAGACCGGGAGAAGTGGCCGAGGTCGGGGAAGGGTGTGTCAAGGGTCCTGCTGGGGCCCGCCTCTCCTCTGGAGCCCTGAGAGCCTGGGTCTCCCAGACACGTCCCTATGGCGGTGACGGTTGACAGGTTGTTTTTCCATCGCACACTGTGCCCCTCGCCACTGTCGTCCCTCAGCACGAGGCGATGGGGCAGGAGAGGGATACCACTGTCATTTGGGTGCAGGTGGGTGGCGACGGTCCGTCTGCCTCGGACCCGGGTCCTGAGGAGGCGGCATGAACCGTCTCATGGTCTCCTAGTCCCTACGAACCTTATCGGTCCACTCGAGAATGTCATCAACCCCTTGGCCAAATGTCAGACCTGGGGTGATGGGGAGAGTGGCAAATGTGCTCTGGAGAGCAGCTGGCAGGCGGGATTGGGCCAGCCAGAGATGGTGCTGGGAGGTAACCACCTGCGCCATGGCCCGTTTGTTGGCATGGGCCACATCCCTCTGAAGCAGGGACAGCAGGCGAGACACCTCCATCGCTTCCTGAAGAAGCTCCTCTGTGCCCTCCCGCTGCCAGGGCAACAGAGTCTGCAGGTAGGCCTTGGCTGCATTGGTAAGGCGGCCAAGAGAGCAGAAGGACCCATATGTGGCTTTCAAGTCCTCATCAAAAACTCTGGAGGGTCCCGGCTTTAGTCGCGGGTCCGGTCCGGGAGGACCAAGGAAGCTATCATGGTGTCCATGGTCGGGTACTCCCGGAGGCCGAGTGACTCTGCACACGCAACATAACTCCATGGTCCAATCTCTGCCTTTTAATCGGCAGCGACCCCTCGCAGAGGACCAGCTCTCCTGCAAGACCTAGCGGAACTCAGCAGAGATGGGGACAAATGGAGAGTCATCACTGTCCACCAATTTGATGTCCAGTGCAGTGGCTACCCGAGTGAGTAGGCTCCTCATTATTAAAAGAGACCCTAGCTAACAGGTCTCTAAAATATAGCCTCTAAATACATTTAAACAAAATAATTGAAGAAGCACTGGCTGATAGGGAAAACAGATCTGGTAATAAGAATAGGTTATAGATAGTCTTGACCATTTGGGACCCCTTGGCTATTTCGCTCAGAACAGGTTATAGCCCAGACTTAATCAATATTTAGTTTTGTCTCATTAATTGCTATGGATATAGCCTCTGCGTGATGGGGTTGTGCAACGTAAATGGCTATAACAAGTCTACATACAGAGAGGAATTCACTAATACAACCGTCAAAATGCCTAATATAAGGCCTTCCCAAATACTGGAAAAAGTGTGATTGATTAGGTTACATGATCACCACAGTAGACCCACACGTCTATAAAAAAATTAATTATGCAATTATATGGCCATTAAATAACACACAACAGAATGGCATATTTAGATAGCGGAATAGGCATAGCCTAAATCATATTTACTTTCTCTTTGGCAGCTCAGGCGGATATTCTAGACAAGGCTCTTCTGTGTCTTTATCCTTCTCACACAAGTAATTTGCTGAAGGCTCAAGCCTTCAGGGCTCTCGAGTGGCGCAGCGGTCTAAGGCACTGCATCTCATATCATATCACTAAAAACACCCTGGTTCAAATCCAGGCTGTATCACAACTGGCCGTGATTGGGAGTCCCATAGGGCGGCGCACAATTGGCACAGGTTTGGCCGGTGTAGGCTGTCATTGTAAATAAGAATTTGTTCTTAACTGACTTGCCTAGTTAAGTAAAGGTTAAAAAATGTTTGTTTTTTAAAGATATACTACAGTACATCATCTACTGGTATAACGTTGTTGTTGAATGCAGTTCTAAAACAAGCTCTAGACTTTTATTTTGGAAATGAAACCGGAAGCTGCAAAGCAGCTTTAACATCTGGGCTAGTTGCTTAATCGACTAGCTAACTTCGACTAGCTACATCCGGTTCATATATTTAGCAGATACCACATTATTGACAAAAGTTTGCACACATAAGAAATATCTATAACCGAGTAAAGTGAGAAGTAAAGTAAGAATTGAACGTGTAAATGTTCATTCATAGTCGTAACATAGGGTTTACAGATCTATTTTAACATTTACGTTTCATTTTATGTTTCACTATATTTGATCACTCCAATATATTGGTATCACTCCACGGCAGAGGGATACATCCGAGGTGAGGATCAACAGATTAACTCACGTGTACACACACCTGTGTCACGGCTGGGGCCGCCCCTATATTTAGACCCCATGGCCGCGACACAAGTTGTCTTCATTTTCTCGCGGACGTCTGTATGGTTTGAGGTACAAACTTATGAAAGTTTGCTTCGTAAGTGTAATATCTTGCGTGGAAGTATACTCACTGACTGTTTGTAGCCTGGAGCCACATGGCCAGCCCCTCCTCTTGAGTGCTCCACTCGCTGCACAGGGTTGATCTGTATCTTCCTCCCGTGATTTGTCGTACTTGTGTTTCGTTAGCGTTACACTACGACTCTGTGTGCATCCATTAGCATGGTGGTTCTTGCTGCCACAAACTGTAATTTACCTTACACAACTTGACAACTGGCTTGTTCCATGTGTGTGTTGTGAATTGCTTTAACCGTGCCTTAGGTGCAGGTTCTCTGCAGGTATTTTTTCTTGTTCTTTCCCCTGCAGAGTGTAAGAATATCGTGGTGGGGCTTTCCACTACGTTGAGACATTAACTTGGGAGTTCCTTAACTGAATTACTCCATCATATGGTGCTGTTTTTACTGCTTGGATATTAAACCGGCTAGGTAACATTGCAGTTGGTGTAAACAAAAAACAGATAAATCAAATCCATTACCTGGTTGCTGTTTTTTTTTGTCTGCTTGCTTTTCCCAAACAGGTCTTCCATGTTTTTTTGCAGAGATACTGGGTAATTTATCCCTCCCTGGGTTCCTATTCCTCCAAGCAGGTCACGACATAAGCTCTTCCAGGGCGTCGGACCCCTGCTCCGTTGCCTTGTTGGCTTGGCTGAGCTTATGGCTTCACTTTGTGAGAGGTGATGGTGGCATCCCCCCTGGGGATCCGCATACCTTGTGTATGCACTGCCTGGGTTTAAGCCACGCGGAGAGGGTGGTAGAGCGCCCTACCGGATGCCTGTTCTGTGTGTTGTTCTTAGAATGCCTGCACCTGGCACGATTGAAGGCCATGTGCGTGTGGGTCGGCCAGGCTCTGGCTCAGGCTGGGGACAAGCTCCCTCCCTCAGGAGTGGTGCACCCGCAAGCTGTTAGTCCCTCTACTGGGCCCGGTACCACTCCCAGGAAGCTTGGCCGGAGCCACCGCAGGCAGAGCCCATCTGCTGCTAGTCCTGGACGGTGACAGGAGTCACCACCTTGAACGGAGGGCGCATACCCTGCATCAGGAGGTTGATAGCTTTGATGGCACGACAGCTGTTCCCTGTTGGCCAGTGATAGGCAGTTCCTGGGGGATGATGCTGGCACTGTTCACCACCACGAGCGGGGATACCAGACTGACAGGCCATCAGAAGCCGGCAGCAGGGCTTCATCGCCCCCAGCGGCTCAAGAGGATACATTCTTATGGCTTGAATCCCGCTAAAGGGATCGATAATGACAACAGCCAGTGAAAGTGCAGGGCGCCAAATTCAAAACAACAGAAATCTCATAATAAACATTGATAAAAGATACAACTATTATGCATGGAATTATAGATACACTTCTCCTTAATGCAACCGCTGTGTCAGATTTTTTTTAAAACTTTACCAAAAAAGCACACCATGCAATAATCTGAGTACAGCGCTCAGACAACAAATCAAGCCATACAGATATCCGCCATGTTGTGGAGTCAACAAAAGTCAGAAATAACATTATAAATATTCACTTACCTTTGATGATCTTCATCAGAATGCACTCCCAGGAATCCCAGTTCCACAATAAATGTTTGATTTGTTTGATAAAGTCCATAATTTATGTCCAAATACCTCCTTTCTGTTCACGCGTTTAGCACAGTAATCCAAATTCATGACACGCGAGCAGATGAAAAGTAAAAAAGTTCCGTTACAGTCCGTAGAAACATGTCGAACGAAGTATAGAATCAATCTTTAGGATGTTTTTATTATAAATGTTCAATAACGTTCCAACTGGGGAATTCCTTTGTCTTCAGAAATGCAATGGAACTCAAGCTAACTCTCACCTGAAAGTAAGTGGTCAGCTCATGCCACTCTGCCAGACCACAAACTCATTCAGCTCCCATTCCCCCCTCCTTCACAGTAGAAGCATCAAACAAGGTTCTAAAGACTGTTGACATCTAGTGGAAGCCTTAGGAAGTGCAATTTGACCCCATAGACACTGTATATTTGATAGGCAAAGAATTGAAAAACTACAAACCTCAGATTTCCCACTTCCTGGTTGGATTTTTTCTCCGTTTTTGCCTGCCATATGAGTTCTGTTATACTCACAGACATCATTCAAACAGTTTTAGAAACTTCAGAGTGTTTTCTATCCAAATCTAATAACATGCATATATTAGCAACTGGGCCTGAGTAGCAGACAGTTTACTCTGGACACCTTATTCATCCAAGCTACTTAATACTGCCCCCAGCCATAAGAAGTTTTAAGGGGAGCCCTATAATAAAAACGGTTATAAAATACAAATAGAGTTCTAAAATTATTCCGCAAGACATCAATACCCAAAATGATAGCCTAAATTGCAATGCCTACAAGTTGAAGGCCTATTTTGAATTATTAAAGTGATATGCTTAAGAACTTTGGATAATTTTGATAATTTTGAATTCAGTAAACAAATGGATAAGACATTTTTATTCTATTTTATTTAGTTCCTATTGCAACTCAGACAAATGCCTGAATGGATGAAATACTGACTGACTGAACTGACTGAAGGATGAAATAAATGTTCCAAATATGTTGGAATGACGGGTTGCACGGATCATGCATGCTCTGCACTTTATTTGGCTAGTAGGCAAATAGTCCTACATTAGGGTATAATGATTCTATGACTGCATGCCTCCAGAAGGGAATCGTCTGAGGCGGAGGCGTGCTTTTCTGAATATGCATGGTGCTGTGGTGCTGCATGGATATTTTTATTTAACCTTTATTTAACTAGGCTAAGTCAGTTAATAACAAATTATTATTTACAATGACGGCCTACCTCTTGGGCCTACCCTGGCCCCCTTGGGCCAATCAGTGTATCAAAATGGTGACTGAGATATCACGTGTGACTAACGTATGTACAGTTGACTACTAATTTTGTAAATGCCGGATCTCTATGGCAAGATTCATCATTCACCCAAGTTTCGACAAAATCGGGCTAGTGGTTGTCTTAGATATCGCGTTAGTTAGGGATCCCTAATAAATACAAAATATCCCTGAGCATCTGTGCCAAATTCCATCACTCTAAGTCAAACAGATCAAGAAATATAAACATGTGCCCATTATAGCGCCACCTTGAGGTCGATATGAATGTTCTTGCATATGTTAAGCCTTGACAGTATGTTGTTACAATACACAGTGGTGGAAAAAGTACTCAATTGTCATACTTGAGTAAAAGTAAAGATTCCTTTAACAGAAAATGACTCAAGTAAATGTGAAATTTACCCAGTAAAATACTACTTCAGTAAAAGTCTAAAAGTATCTGGTTTTAAATGTACTTAAGTAGAGTGGTATAAAAAGTACCAAATTGTCATACTTGTGTAAAAGTAAATCAAATTCCTTATATTAAGCAAACTGGACAGTACTATTTTTGTATTATTTTTCATTACGGACAGAAAGGGGCACACTCCAAAACTCAGACATAATTTACAAACACAGTAGTTGTGTTTCGTGAGTACGCCAGATCAGAGGCAGTATGGATGACAAAGCGTTATATTGATAGGTGCCATAATTCTGCCCTACTTGAGCATTCTAAATGTAACGAGTACTTTTGTGTCAGGGAAAATGTAAGGAGTAAAAAGTACATTATTTTCTTTAGGAATGTAGTGGAGTAAAAGTAAAAGTTGTCAAAAATATAAATAGTAAAGTAAAGCACAGATACCCCAAAAAACAACTTAAGTAGTACTTAAAAGTATTCTTACTTAATTTAAACCACTGACAATACGGATATCGTTGACTGATTTATATGCATTTATCTGCCAGACCACGCTCACGTGAATGTTTATTGGTCAATAGCGGCCATATTGTTTTAGGTACTAGTCTGGAAAATATAGCGTTGAAAGGCTTTGTCCATAAATGCCACATATCAAGTTTTGTGCAGATGGGTCATTTGGTTCCAGAAGAGTAGCATTGTAAGTGTTTTTCACAAAATTCTAAATGGTGGAAAATCCATCATAGCAGACCTTATGGGTCACTGAAGCAAATTTGTAAGGAAAGGGACCTACATACAGAATTTCGTGATTTTTGGTCAAAAATCGTGACATTTCAAAGTTAGCATTTTCAATCTCTTGTTATAGCGCCACCATCTGGTCAATCAGTGCTTTTTAATAAGCTTAATTCAAATATATATATATATATGAGTTGTGCTTGTTGTTCAAATGCGTTTCTCCCCTCTCATTGGCTAGAATGGTCCCACCTGATCTGAACCTCCTCCCGACTGCCTTCTAGTCTGAGTACCAGTCTCTTTAGCTAACATTTCACTCCTTGCCACTCCTTCTCATTGCCAAAGAGTCTTTGGCACATGACATGGAGTACAGGGAGTGGATTAGTTAAAGAGACTGGTGCCCAGGCTAACCACCTTCCATTTTGAAGACATTTATTTTAATTGTAAATGAAATTATCTTACATTCTGCAATAAATAGTTCACCCAACTAAAGATCTAAGTCTGGAAAGGCAGTTCTATGTGGACGCGTGATGAACTGCTCTCAACCGGTGCCAGTGACCTTTATTTAGGGAATCGGCAGTACCGTATAATAGACATTTTCAAACACATCCTGCTCTGATAATGGGACTTTTGGCCTAATAGTATTAATGTTCAGCTCTAGGCCTACTGAAGTTGAGCTGAGTCTGCTGAGTGCCATGCCATATCATATTTTATGTGTGCCACCCTGTGGTCCAAATCTATAACAGCTTGTTATTGACAGTGTTTCATGGAATACTGTACCACATAGTTTTTCATAGACAGGTGTAGGCCATCATCATTATCATTAGCATCATCATCATTCTTGCAACTAATGGATAATTCCAATGAGCTCATTTTATACTTTCTGGTAGTAGTATGTTTTTGGCATTTGTTTCATTAGTCTATTGTTGATATTGTCCCAAAATCTTTTGCGTGTCAGCAAGAAAGTTTAAAATGTATAACTTTCAAAATACAGAAATATAGCCTGTATGATGTATTTGACATCATATGATGCAAAATGCATATCTGGGACTAGAAGTCAGAGGATGCACGTCAAAATGCTGAATTTGTTGCTCCTAGTCTACAGTTAGCGACAGTAGGGCCAGATAGTGTGACAATAATGTGAAATATTCTGGCTAATTAAGTCTAAATGCTTGTCATTTTCCCCACCTAATCCAACTCAATAGTTAATCTGCCAGCCAGTGGAGTGGGTAAATCAGAATATGCATGGCACCAGCGACAGCCTGCCTGTCTGCTCCACATTAATCCCAAACCTCTCCTCTCCCTTTGAACATATGTCCTCCAGGCGAGTCGTTAAAAGAATCCCAGCGCTCTGGAGAGAAGAAGGAGAGTCTGATCTGGCTTTTTTCTCCTGTTTGTTAAAGCCCACAACCTTATGACTGCGACTCGTCTAATGTGCGGCGTTCACAGTTGGTTTGGTTGCCTTGCCTGTCTTCTCTCACAGAGACAGAGAGAGGAGCAGGAGCTCTTGGATAAAGATTCACCGTAATTACTTTCACTCCACAACTACTGAGAGAGAGAGGGAGAGAGAGAGAGATGGAAGCCAATGTTGCATTAACGACCAGTTGTGCAATGGCAGCAATTATCAAGTGCAACACTGCAGTTACGGGCCTGTCCGCCATCATCAGGATTACACAGGCACTTGCATGTATTTCCTGGAGGATTGGAGAATGGCGTGTCTGTCGCTGTGGAAAATGACCTTTTAGAGATGTCATTATTTATTTATTTGCAGTGCACAGTCTGAGAGCTGTGGGATCGATTCATGGGATTTGCGTTGTAAATCAGCTCATTTAGAGATACTAAAATAGTTGTGTTGATGCAACTTCTAACTCGTTCCCACTGTTTGAATGTCCTAGCTTGTAATCCAAACTGATATGTTCTGAAGTGAAAAAAATGTGAAACACAATCTAAAACACACCACACACATTTTACAGTTATCATCCATACAACACAGTAAATGTTCAGTCTGTTGTCCTCAATGCTGCAGTTTATAGTCCACTCACAGACTAATGCATCTAGTAAAATAGTACCCCAGCATGGCTCATATATATCTTTCCTCTCTAGTAATCAGGCTACTCCAGACTGCTGCATGGGAACAGACTTCTAAGAGCATCATTGGCTCTCATTACCTTGAAGCCTTCAGGCATGGCAGTAACTAGGGCAGGCTATATGAGTGAAGAAAGTACATCCGTAGCCCCACACACACAGGCCCAACAGAACCTCCTGCTGTTTCCTCCATTTGTCTTTGAAAGTCTATCTGAACAAGATCTCTGCCCGCTCAACTGTTAAAATGCATAGAATATCATATGAAAGGACACAGAAATTAGTGGACCACTGCCACTATACAGTCTTAGAAAAAAGGTTCCAAAAGGGATCTTCAGCTGTCCCCATAAGAGAACCTTTTTGGTTCCAGGTACAACCGTTATTGGTTCCAAGTAGAACTATTTTGGGTTCCATGTAGAACCTTCTGTGTAAAGGTTTCTACCTGGAACTTTTTTTGAAATATTAACCTTTATTTAACTAGGCAAGTCAGTTAAGAACAAATTCTTATTTACAATGATGGCATACCGCGGCCAAACCCTAACCCGTACAACGCTGGGCCAATTGTGCACCGCCCTATGGGAATCCCAATCACAACAGATTGTGTTACAGCCTTGAACCGAACCAGGGTCTGTAGTGACACCTCTAGCACTGAGATGCAGTGCCTTAGACCGCTGTGCCAACTTAAAAGGGTTCTTCAAAGGGTTCTCCTATGGGGACAGCTGAAGAGACGTTTTAAGTTCTAGATAGCAAGAGTGTATGTCTATGTGATGGTTTGTGTACAGCATGTGACTATACTGACATCAGTTGGAGTTGACAGCTTGCATAGTTTCAACACAGCCAGCCAATGGGAGCATGGGAACAGAGTTGTACACACACACACACACTCCAGGCCCTGGAAGCACATGAATGGGGAAGAGGGTGGCTTAGCGTCTGCTCAGAGTGACAGTGACAGGATGGGGACATGACTGGCTGACGCACAACTTAACAGCAGATGCTGTGCTGCATTGAGCTGCAGACTGGTGTGTGTGTGTGCGTGTCCGTGTGTCGTGCTTGTGTGTGTATTTTGGTGGGAGAATGAGATCGTACAGTAATGACCATCTTTACAAAATCATTCAATTTAATTACCTGAATCTGTCTTCTGTGAACTATGTAAGGAATGATTTAACCATGACTGGGAGGCAGAGGAAGAAGGCAGAGTATTGAATGCTTCTCTGGAAGGCCAAACAAAACTGCATAGTGTTTCTGGCTCTGAGCTCCACGGAGAAGTACTGAGGTCCTCCGAGGCCCCATTCACTGGGGAAAAGATTTAGCTCAATCCAACGTGAAGGTCAATTTGTCTCTGTATCTGCCAAAGCCAACTAAACCTCAATGAATTGTGTGTTTGGATCCGTGCATAGAGACATACCCTCCCATGGGACTGATACATTTATCATTGCATAAATGAGCAGGCGATTGGTACGAGATGGAACTGGACTTTTTGGTTAGACCTCTACTGTAGAATACACAGATCCCCTTCCAATTCCAATTAAGGTTATGGGTGACCAAAACGTGTTTCCAGTGTATGTTTAACATGAAGTGTTGCGCCTCTTACTCTTATGCAGTGACTACAAATCCAACCCATTCACTCACTGAGATGATCCAGTGAGATCCACCCAGAGACAGTATGGCATCCTACTCTGAACATTCTGCAGATTGGGGAGAATAGAGTATGTTGAGGACCAACTCTACAATA
Source organism: Oncorhynchus clarkii lewisi (assembly GCF_045791955.1). NCBI lineage: Eukaryota > Metazoa > Chordata > Actinopteri > Salmoniformes > Salmonidae > Oncorhynchus > Oncorhynchus clarkii. The sequence continues at coordinate 19,277,932 of NC_092173.1, read as the reverse complement.
CTGCAGTGTTATCACATCAGACTTGTAGACTTGTGTGATGATGAGTCAACAAAGTTTCAGATTTCTACACTAATTATAGGATAATCTCATGCAATCCCTCCCAGCCATGGAGCTAGCCTCCCTCCAGCTCCCTCCTCACACTTCTGATTATCTCCAATACTTTGTACTTCACTTTCACCACAGTTCCCTGAGCGCTTGTGTATGTGTGTGTGTGTAATCCACTTTCACTGCGTTTCAGTTCCCTGCCCAACAATGGCACTTCCTGTTTTATCATTTAGATGCTTGTTATTCAGGCAGGTCACCCGTGATACAAGTCAGTATTCGACATCCATCCGTGTCTGAGAACGTCGGGTGATGATGTGGAAACCGGCCACTAGGGGCAGTTTTTCTAAGGAGTTAACCTTAACCTTTGCCTTTACCGTAACCATTCAGAGTTAATGCCTAACCTTAAGAATTCGGAGTTAATTCCTAAACTTAAGCTTAACATAAAAAAATGTGGAGTTAGTGCCTAAACGTACCTTTAAACACCACTAAATTTGACATTTGGAACAACTTTGAAGTTAGAAGTTTGAGAAACATGGTAGAATGTCTAATTCTGACATGAGACTGTGAGAGCTTGTAGCGTTGTTTGGCTTTTGGGCGTTGATAGCAAAATCATCCTGTTCTCATGTCCCGTCTCTAAGATCATTGTGTATTATATACATGGTCAGATTTTTTTGCATTTAAACTAAAGTAAACCAGTTGGCATTTTATACCTTTGACAAAGGCTTCAAGTTGAAACGTCGCTGCTAATGAATAGAGTGAAAATAAAATAATATTTAATGTGTAAATATGTACATGAATACCTATACTTTTAGACATATTTACTGTACACAACCCTCTGTGTGTTTTTATACAACATTGACTCTGTTTGGATTTTGCATCAAGAACCTTTTAGTGGATGTTCTATAATAGTCAACAAATCTGTCATCAGAGGATACGTAGTGCCTTTATATCTCTAACAACCGACAAAACGTTATCTCTTGCTGAAAGATGCTGTAGAATAGATTATAAAGGCGCTTTGATTCATCAACCTCAGCCTGAACTGTAATGACCAGCAAAGGGCCTGAAATCAGGAAGAACACAGAAGATCCAGAGGATAAGAGAATAAGATGCCTTTAAGATGAACAAGTCATTGTGATCTTAAAACCCACTTGGATTAAAATAGGCCTACTGTAGTTGTAAAAGAATATCAGTCCATTCATGTAGTATTACTAAAATTCAACAAAATGCTCATAACCAGCCTCACGGGGCATATGATGATGTCATTGCTCAAAATGACATTTAGCCTTAGTTCCTTCTGTCTTTTTAAAGTCAGACGATAAATGAGTGCTTGAGATTGTTACATCAACCCACTCAGTAAATATTGAGTAGTCTCTCTAAATCCCCCTTTGTTCCTCAATCTATGCTGCCCCTTTCTTTCTGTTGGGTTCTTATGTATCCTTCAGGATCTCTCTCTCTCTCCCAGACCCTTCTATCTGTACCTCCTCTCTCTCTCTCTCTCTCTCTCTCTCTCTCTCTCTCTCTCTCTCTCAGACCCTTCTATCTGCACCTCCTCTCTTATCTCTCTCTGGCCTTTTTGAATTTCTATCCTCTCTTTCTTTCCATTCTCCCATTCTCCTGTCACTGTCCCTCAGACTCTCTTCCTCCTCCCTCCCTCTCTCCCTCCCCCATCTACCCCAGTCTCTCTCCCACTCTCTGTCTCCCTCCTGCTCTACCCCCCTCCTTCTCTCTCCCTTTCTCCCTCTCGATCCCGCTTCTCTGAGCGCCTACATAGATCAGAGAGGGTATGTCTCTCAGTTAGCTGCTCAGTTACCAGACTCCTTGATTCCTCCCAGCTATCTGGGTGACCTATTTCTGCTTATACTCATGGATTTTAATGCTGTGATATTAAGTAAAGCATATTTCAACAGTAACTCAACCATCCACAGTCAAGAAGAGGAGAATAGCTCCCACACTGTCTTTAAAGTCTTGTTCCTCAGTCATGTTGATGTCTTTTTATGAAGTGACTCTGGATCTGACTTTTCTGGACCCCTCTTCCCAACAGCTAAAGGTTCCGAAGCTTCTGCTCATGCATGATGGTCTACTTTATGCATGGTCTTTGCTCTACTCATAGAGAACATGCTACGGGGAAGGGTGCTTGTTTAATAAAGTTAGATCAAAGCTGAATCAAAAAACGTAATGAGGGTATTTTACATAACATAACTGAATGTAATAGCAAAGTATTACAACATTACTGTGACATTTTTTCATATTCTTCTCTCATGCGACCAAAATTCAACAGTGAGTGCCACTAGGCTATGTGCTTTGATTGAAACTGAACAGAGGTAGGCTATACTACAGTTTGTTAACACAAATAGAGGTCTGTGCGGTACTGATTTCTTCATACTGCTCCCGCAGATTTTCATACTACACCTGCCGCTCTAGCTGGCTTTTTGTCTGATTTCCACCTGCTCCCGCAAGAACTGGTTCCGAACCCAACTGCAGTCCCACAAATGTTATTTTAAAAAGCCAGTGATGCACCTGCTTGGCAGCCATGGTCACAGCAATTTAATATCATAATTTGCAAAAATAACCTAAGAAATAGGTTAAATTACCAGATATTCTCACGTGACCTATTATATTAGGCTAACGTAACAGTATTGCTGGGCTATATTAGCCAATAGGCTAGACATAGTTTGAAGAGAGCGGAGTTGGAGCGAGAGCGGACTCTTGCACGTTCTATCTTTCCTACCTTTGTAGGAGCGGGACGATATATGGTGATCAATATTTATTTCCAGGCAATGTAGTAAACTATAGCCCTTATCATATTTAGGAAATTAATGTCCTTGAAAAGATAACTGCCCCGTGCTTCTTCACCCATGCATGTAGCCTACTCTATTTAATTGATACCAAATCCACACCTGATCTCACACACCCAACTAGGAGAGGCAAGGTAGGCTACTGAACTTGAGCAGCAAGAATGATGAGACCTGGACACTTGCACTTTCTCTTGAGCTACATTTTGAATATAGTGTGTAGCCTACCTTTTAGGAGCCGGACAATTTGCAGGCAGAGAAATAAATGGCGCCAATCTAGCTCACAATGGTATGCCCATGTTGCGCCTTTTCCTTTTCAATTATGATATTTTTTTGGATTGCACCTCGACTCACGTCGGTTAAGTGCCCGCCACTTATTTCCATTGTCAATATTTATTTACAGACACTAGTAGCCTAAACTAAATATCAAATAAAATGCTATTGGTCACATACACATATTTGGCAGATGTTATTGCGGGTGTAGCGAAATGCTTGTGTTCCTACTCCAACAGTGCAGTAGTATCTAACAATACACAAACAAAGTAATGGAATTAAGAAATATATAAATATTAGGACGAGCCATGTCGGAAAGGCATTGACTAAAATACAGTAGGATAGAATACAGTATATACATTGAGATTGAGTAAAGGAGTATGTAAACATTATGAAAGTGACAAGTGTTCTATTATTAAAGTGGCCAGTGATTCCATGTCTATATATATAGGGAAGCAGCCTCTAAGATGCAGGGTTGAGTAGCTGGGTTGTAGCCGGCAGTGGTGAATAAAGTACCAAATTGTCATACTTGAGTAAAAGTAAAGATACCTTAATAGAAAATGAAAGTTACCCAGTAAAATACTACTTGAGTAAAAGTCTAAAATTATTTGGTTTTAAATATACTTAAGTATCAAAAGTACATGTAATTGCTAAACTACACTAATCATTTCAAATTCCTTATATTAAGCAAAGCAGCTGGCCACATTTTCTAGTTTTTTATTAATTTACGGATAGCCAGAGGCCTTGTAGGCATCTTGAAAAGGCAAGTATCAGTGGTCTAGTGTTTTTCCTAAGCGAGTACTACGGTCAATGTGTTGATAGAACTTTGGTACCGTTTTCCTCAAATTTGCTTAAAATGCCCAGCTACAATAAATGAGACCTCAAGATATGTGGTTTCCAGTTTGCATAAAGTCCAGTGAAGTTTTTTGATAGACGCTGTGGTATCGGCTTGAGGGGGAATATACACGGCTGTGACTATAACCGAAGATAATTATCTTGGGAGGTAATACAGTCGGCATTTCATTGTGAGGTATTCTAGGTCAGTTAACAAAATGACTTGAGTTTCTGTATGTTATCACAATCACACCAGGAGCAGTTAATCATGAAACATACACCCCACCTTTCTTCTTCACGGAGAGTTCTTTATTCCTGTCTGCGCGATGAACTGAAAACCCAGCTGGCTGTATGGACAAGGACAGTATATCCCAAGAGAGCCATCATTCCGTGAAATAGAGGATGTTTGTCACGACTTCCACCGAAGGTGGCTCCTCTCCCTGTTCGGGCGGTGCTCGGCGGTCATCGTTGCCGGCCTACTAGCTGCCACCGCTCCATTTTTCCTTTTCGTTTGTGTCTGTCTGTTTTGTTTACACCTGTGTCCTATTAGTTGATTTCGGTGGGTTTATTAACCTCTGCTGCCTACTAGTTTTTGTGCGGGATTGGTTGCTGTGGTTACTTTGTTAGGGGTGCGTGTCTGCACCACAGGGTTTTCTTTCTCATGGCAGTTTGTACCGTTTTGGTATGTGTTTAGGAGTAGAGGTTTCTCCTCCATGTGTAGAGTTTATTTCACTGTGTGTGGCGACCTCGTTTGGGCATGTTTCCCCCCATGTTGTTGTTGAGTTGGGACTTCTGAATAAATAATTGTGCCACTGGGACTTCCTTGCTCTCCTGCTCCTGATTCCTGCAGCTCCTTCCTTCTAGGAGGCACGTAACAATGTTACAGTCCCTGATGTCTCTCTGGAAGGAGATCCTTGCCCTGAGCTCATCTACTTTATTGTCCAGAGACTGAATATTAGCGAGTAATATACTCGGGAGCGGTGGATGGTGTGCCCGCCTCCTGAGTCGGACTGATGTCCACTACGAATACCTCTGCTCCGCCGGCACCGTCTTGGAGCAGCCTCTGGGATAAGTTAAATTGCCCTTGGGGGTACAAACAAAGGATCCAATTTGGGAAAGTCGTATTCCTGGTAGTAATGCTGGTGAGTTAGCGCTGCTTTGATATCCAAAAGTTATTTCCGGCGGCATGTAATAACACAAAAACGTTCTAGGCTAATAATGTAAGAAATAACACTCAAAAAAACGAAATACTGCAAAGTTGCTTAGGAGCTAGAAGCAGAGCTGCCATTTCTGTTGGCGCCATCTTGCCATTTCAACCATAGCCTAATCATGTTTAAGTTAATTTCTTTGTAAAGATAACTGCCACTTGATTCTTTGAGTATGCATAGGTAGGCTGTCATTGTAAACAAGAATTTGTTCTTAACTCACTTGCCTAGTTAAATAAAGGTTACATACAATTAAATAAATAAAATAGGCTATAGCCTATAGAAATGGAAAGGTAGACTAGAACTTGAAGCAGTGAATGCTGAGAGTGTGTGAATAATGCGACACAGATGTGCTTTCAATACAATAAGTAGACTAATGCATACAAAGCAGAAAGACAACCGTTTCCAAATAATCTGCGGGGAATAAAATGTATCCCAAAATTGTCTGTCTGGTTGAGAGAATGCCAAGAGTGTGCAAAGCTGTCATCAATGGGTGGCTACTTTGAAGAATCTCAAATATAAAATATATTTAGATTTGTTTAACACTTTTTTGTTTACGACATGATTCCATATGTGTTATTTCATAGTTTTGACATCTTCATTATTATTCTACAATGTAGAAAATAGTGAAAATAAAGAAAAACACTTAGATTAGGTGTGTCCAAACTTTTGACTAGTACTGTATATCTCAAGAAGATCTAAACGCATCCCCATTAAACTGAGATAAAATGGTTGGTATGCAGATGCTGAATGGACCTTTCACCGCTAAAACTTTAAGATTTATCATTCACAATTGACAGTAGAAATGTGAAGGGAGGTTCTCTACAAGTCGAGCAGAGACTGTGTAAAGTAGAGAATCCGACACATGCACAGAAGCTTCGGGAACTGTAGCTTTTGGGAAAAGGGGTCCAGAAAAATCCAATCTGCAGCTTCTGCTGTCTTTTTAAGCATGCAATAATTACATTTAAAAAGCAGACTAAAAATGGTGTCAGTATTCCGATCAGCTTTGTAATTGTAAAATAGTTAGGCCTATGTGTTCATTGAAAGTCTTTGAAAGATAAAAGTGGGGGAAATGGTGTTCATTATAAAATAGGTGGTTCGAGTCCTGGATGCTGATTGGCTGACAGCCGTGGTATACATGGCCATATACCATAGGTAAAACAAAACAGTTATTTTAATTGCTCTAATTATGTTGGTAACTAGTTTATAATAGCAATAAGTCACCTCAGGGGTTTGTGGTATATGGCCAATATACCACAATATATAAACAATATATGGTCAACATACCACGTCTAATGGCTGTATCCAGGCACTCCATGTTGCGTCTTGCAAAGAACAGCCCTTAGCTGTGGTATATTGGTCATGTACCACACCCCCTCGGGCCTTATTGCTTAATTATAAACTGGGTGGTTTGAGTCCTGAATGCTGATTGGCTGATAGCCGTGGTATATCAGACCACGGGTATGACAAAACATTTTATTTTTACTACTCTAATTACGTTGGTAAACAATAGCAATAACGCACCTCGTGGGTTTGTGGTATATGGCCAATGTACCACACCCTCTCGGGCCTTATTGTTAATAATTATGTCACATTTTTATGTTATTTCAAATACATTATTTCAACTTAGAACATAGGCTTACTGTTGCATACAATAATCATGGGAGGAAATGTTCAATCAAAATATGATTTGAATGCAGTATAATTGCAGATCATTGGTGTGAGTCAACTCTACCTACCCACCCGCATCAACGATCTTCTTAATTCACTGTGTGACTGGTTGCCACACTCACCAGGAACGTTCAATACGAATCTCTTCCTAGGAATCCCATTCCGTGTTTTCCTGCGCGCCATTATTAAGCGCTATCTAGCGCATAGGACGAATTTGGCTAAATTAAATAACAGACATCGGCGACATAATAAGACATCGGCGAAAATAAGGGTACAGGGGGATAACGTTTTGCATTATTTTGAATAGTCAGAATATGAGAAGACACCTCGGATGGAGTTATTTCAGCCGCATTTCTGTGCTGCATTTGAGGTGTCTTTCATTGGCGATGCTGCGTCCACGGACCGTTATATTTTAGGCTTACTGGTTGTGTAGAAGTCTACTCGTGCAATACACCGCTCAAAACATCTCACAATTATTTTTCCTACACGTGGAGGATCAAAACTGCACAGATAATGCTTAAACATGGGATAGGCCTATGCGTTTTATGTGGCCAGTATTTATCTGCTACGATTTTGAAGATCCGCGGTCAGAGACAGACAGCGGCTCAGTACGCAGTCCTTCTCAATCGCGTCATAGCCCACTTCTGCTGAATGCAAAGAAAGACAGACTTGAGACTCTTTAAATATTTAAGGATATGGACTCTTCAAAACTGAAGATATGCTAGTCTCTTTGTCTAACATATTCTATGCATGATCTTCTATCAATACATTTTAAACAGAGAAGTCACGGATGAGAGCCCATGACCAGGCTCCAAAATTACCCCGAACGAGGACGCAGCCCTACAATTGCTCCAATGCGAAATGGTAGGTGGTTAAAGCTTATTAGTGAAATGTTGTAATTAGTCTACGTTATGTTACAAAATGAGCAATCGAAACTTAGCCTATCAATGCGCACACAGAGTTCAATTTGACCATAGCAATTATCTACTGTTGATTTGCAGCACCAGCTTCTCCAGGTGGAATGTCGTCTACGGTATATATATATTTTGAAAATACCTTCATAAACACAAATCTACATTGAACCTTATTGCGCATCACAAAGAGGAGGACTCCTGAATTTGTCCTGATTCATTCCAAAAACACTGCTATTTGGATCCCGGACATCAACAACTTTAATGGCTTTTGTGTTCAGACGATGGAGAGTGTTATTGGTGCTGAACGTGATTGCGGTTGCGGGGTTCATGACGCTTTGGACCAAGTGCACCCACAACCGAGTGACAAAAACCATCGGTCAGGACGATGTGAAAAGACAATCACGCTCTAACGGCACGGCTCAAGGTTTGAGCATCAGTCATGAAGTATTACTAAAGAGACTCGGGTCATTGGAGGACGTGGTCTACAGACAGCTTAATGGTAGGCTATGACTCTAGCACTCTAGCCTACCCACCTAAAAACAATGACTATGGCTCATTGGTTATTTTTTATTTGCTGTCACTCAAAATCTACCATGATTGCTGTTATTTACATAGTCTGCGGCTCAGGATCCATCCAAAATGGCACTCTATAATTAGTGTACTACTACTTTTGACCAGGGCCCACAGGGTAGTGCACTATATAGGGAATAGGGTGCCATTTGGGACATAAGTTTAGTATACAGCTACCTCCTTTGTTAAAAGTCTATAATTTTCAAAACAACTAAGCAAACGTGTTATAGCATAGTGACCTTTTCTTGACTGTGAACTACAGGTCTGTCCAAGTCTCTGGGGCTGATTGAGGGTTTCGGGGGGCGAGGTAAAGGGGGCCTCCCTGCCACCCTAGCCACAAAAGAAGAGGACGACGCAAAAGTACTGAGGGAAAAGTATGGATACAACGCTTACCTCAGCCAAAAGATATCACTGGATCGGTCCATACCAGACTACCGGCCCAGCAAGTAAGTTTTAGGCACCCTATAGTGCATCCCTATAGTGCACTCTATTCCTTATATAGTACAGCATTACTTTTGACCAGGGTCACCCTTACTGTAGCTCAGTTGACAACAGTGTTTCAGTACAATAGACCCACTACAATTTTCATGTGCTTTTATGTTTTTCCAAAGACCAATCCAAGCATTAGTGTGTGTGTGTGTGCACGTCGTATTATTTGATACCCATATCTAGATCTCAGCCATATCTTGGGCTCATGCTCTAATCAAAACTGATAAGCATGATAGTGTATACTTTGCTGTCTTAGTTGTTTCGCTGCTACTGGGTTGTTGCCATGGTCGGAGAGACTAATGATTAAAGCTATGTCAGCAGATGTTTTTGTTTTGGCACCACTTAGCTTTGTGGTTAAAAATACAATATTCTTAAAACCATCTATTAATATCTCTGTAGCCTAATCCCTCTTTCTTTGTTGTGCTTTTTTGTGGTCTTATTTGTTATGAAGTTGCAGTCAAATGCGCCAATTGACACGTGCACACACTCTGGACACACACACACACACACACACACACACACACACACACACACACACACACACACACACACACACACACACACACACACACACACACACACACACACACACACACACACACACACACAGGTAAATGTAATTGCTAAAATATAATTAAGTATCAAATGTAAAAGTATTAATCATTTCAAATTTCTTATATTAAGCAAACCAGACGGCACCATTTTCTTGTTTTTTTTTATTTACGGATAGCCAGGGGCACACTCCAACACTTAGACAGAATTTACAAATGAAGCATTTGTGTTTAGTGAGTCCGCTAGATCAGAGGCATTAGGGATGACAAGGGTTGTTATCTTGATAAGTGTGTGAATTGGACCCTTGTTCCTGTCCTGCTAAGCATTCAAAATGGAATGAGTACTTTTGAGTGTCATGGAAAATGTAGTGGATGTAGTGAAGTAAAACAAAAAGTTGTCAAAACTATAAACAGTATAGTAAAGTACATATATATCATATATATATAAATACAACTTGCAATGTTCATCCTCTTCTTCCGACGAGGAGTAAGAGAGGTCGGACCAATGTGCAGCGTGGTAAGTGTCCATAACGATACTTTATTGACATGAACACTAAACTACAAAATAACCACGTGAAATACCGAAACAAACGAAACTGTCCCGTGTGGCACAAACACTGACACGGAAAATATTCACCCACCACTCAAAAGTGAAACCAGGCTACCTAAGTATGGTTCTCAATCAGGGACAACGATTGACAGCTGCCTCTGATTGAGAACCATACCAGGCCAAACACAGAAATCCCAAAACATAGAAAAAGGAACATAGACAACCCACCCAACTCATGCCCTGACCATACTAAAACAAAGACATAACAAAAGAACTAAGGTCAGAACGTGACAAAACTTCTTCGGGATCGGTGTCCCGTCCACTGGACAGTTGAGCTAATGTAGGATAATGCGATTAGCATGAGGTTGTAAGTAACAAGAACAATTCCCAGGACATAGATATATCTTATATTGGCGAAAGCTTAAATTCTTGTTAATCTGACTGCACTGTCTAATGTACAGTAGCTATTACAGTGAAAGAATGCCATGCTATTGTTTGAGGAGAGCGCACAATTTTTAACATGAAAAGTTTTTAATAAGCAAATTAGGCACATTTAGGCAGTCTTGATACAAAATTTGGAACAGAAATGCAATGGTTCATTGGATCAGTCTAAAACTTTGTACATGCAGTGCTGCCATTTAGTGGTCAAAATCTAAATTGCACCTGGGCTGGCATAATACATTATGGCCTTTCTCTTAAATTTCAAAGATGATGGTACAAAAGACATACAAGAGAAAGGTTGTTTTTTTCTTTGTATTATCTTTTACCAGATCTATTGTGTTACATTCTCCTACATTCCTTTCACATTTCCACAAACTTCAAAGTGTTTCCTTTCAAATGGTAAACACTCCAAAACAAAAGTCTCTTTTAACTATTAGGATGTAGCCAGCCAGATTCCTCTCTCCCTCTCATCAAGGCTGGCTCTCGTTATAACGAAAGCTACAATAAAAATAGGACTCTTATCTCTCTCTCCCACAGTGCACCCACTGTGAGCCTAGGGAGAGGGGGGGGGGGGGGTGTGGGTAAGTTTTTTGAAAAATGTGATTGTGGGGAACAGGAAGAGGCACATGGTTCTCATTTTCAATTGCAAAACAAAAATGTGTGAGCTCATCAACAGGGATCATAATGTATAGAAGAGACTTGGAGAAGAAGAATCTTGCGTGATGGTAATGAACTTGGAAACCTACATTAGAATGTTGGGTAGTACCAAAAGGGCGGGCTACATCATATTATATACATATTATATAGGGCTACTTAATTAAGACATTAGCTTTATATAAGAGGGTTCAAGTACCGTATTACTGAACATTGAATGATGGACTCACCGTTTGCCTTTATCTGTTATATATAAGGATGTATTAGTGTTTGTTGTAATTAGTGATGATAGCTAATGATGTGTGTGTGTGTGTCTCTCTCTCTGTGTGTGCGTGTGTTTCTGCATATGTCTTTATGTGTGAGTGTGTGTGTGGTCTCCAGGTGTAAAAAGGCCAGCTTCCCCAGGGATCTTCCAAACATCTCCCTTATCTTTATCTTTGTCAACGAGGCGTTGTCAGTAATCCTCCGCTCGGTCCACTCAGCTGTCAATCACACACCGGCACACCTCCTCAAAGAGATAATCTTGGTGGACGACTACAGCGATGATGGTGAGGAGAAATATACATGCACGCACTCACATTTTGGTGAAGAAATAGTATAAGAACATACACACATTCACACATCCAATATACACTACCGTTCAAAAGTTTGGAGTCACTTAGAAATGTCCTTGTTTTTGAAAGAAAAGCATTTTTTTGTCCATTAAAATAACATAATATTGACATAACATAACATTGATCAGAAATACAGTGTAGATATTGTTCATGTTGTAAATAACTATTGTAGCTGGAAATGGCAGATGTTTTATTTTTTAAATAGACGCACAGAGGCCTATTATCAGCAACCATCATGTCACGGTTGTCATAAGAACGGGACCAAGGCGCAGCGGATATTGAGTTCCACATATTTATTTCAAAAGTGAAACATAAGCCAAAACAATAAATCCAATAGACGAAGTGACTCCATGGTGCACAAACACAAAATAATATCCCACAAACACAGGTGGGAAAAATATCTACTTAAATATGATCCCCAGTTAGAGACGATTACCAGCTGCCTCTAATTGGGAATCATACAAAATACTAACATAGAAAATATAAACTAGAACACAACATAGAAATTATAAGCTAGAATGCCCCCTAGTCACGCCCTGACCTACTACACCATAGAGGAACAAGGGCTCTCTATGGTCAGGGCGTAACAGTACCCCCCCCCCCCCAAAGGTGTGGACTCCGGCCGCAAAACCTGAAACCAAATGGGGGGGTTAGGGGGGTGACTAGTGTCGAAGGCGGCTCCGGTGCGGGTCGTAGCCCCCCCCCCCCAGACCCCGGATCCGACCATGGCACCGGGCTGAACGCCGTGCCTGGACTGGGCACCGGCGCAGAGGAGGGCTCTGGCACTGGAGCTGGGTTGGACGCCGTGCCTGGACTGGCATCGGCGCAGAAGAAGGCTCCTGCCATGGAGCTTGGCTGGCCGCCGTGCCTGGACTGGGCTCCGGCGCAGAGGAAGGCTCCGGCCTTGGAGCTGGACTGGACACCGTGCCTGGACTGGCCACCGGCGCAGAGGAAGGCTCCTGCCCTGGATCTGGATTGGACACCTTGCCTGGAAGCTCCGGACCGTGGACCGTCGCAGGAGGTTCCGGACTGGGGACCGTCGCAGAAGGTTCCGGACTGGGGACCGTCGCCGGAAGCTCTTGACTGGGGACTGTCACCGGAAACTCTGGACTGTGAAGGCGCACTGGAGGCACGTTTGTCCTGATTAAAGAAGCAATAAAACTGGCCTTCTTTAGACTAGTTGAGTATCTGGAGCATTAGCATTTGTGGGTTTGATTACAGGCTCAAAATGTCCAGAAACAAATAACTTTCTTTGAAACTCGTCAGCCTATTCTTGTTCTGAGAACTGAAGGCTATTCCATGTGAGAAACTGAAGATCTCGTACAACGCTGTGTTCTACTCCCTTTACAGAACAGCGCAAACGGGCTCTAACCAGAATAGAAAGAGGAGTGGGAGGCCCCGGCGCACAACTGAGCAAGAGGACAAATACATTAGAGTGTCTAGTTTGAGAAACAGATGCCTCACAAGTCCTCAACTGGCAGCTTCTTTAAATAGTACCCGCAAAACACGTCTCAATGTCAACAGTGAAGTGGCGACTCCGGGATGCTTTGGACATTTCTAAGTGACCGCAAACTTTTGAACAGTAGTGTACATTGATACATATTCATATAATGTACAATTTGTATATGCATTTAATGTAGTGATATTATAAATGATATTATATTATATGCTTTATAAAGACATCCTTGTCCAACATGCTGTTTTGCTGCACGGACAGAACAGTCAAATAAAGGCAAGAGAACATGTCTGTTTGACAACATCCATCCAGGAAGGGGGACAGGAAGGGAGGAGAGGGACAGTTGTGAAGAAAGTAAGCAATGGGCAGAGAGAGCGGTGGTTAGAGAGAGGAAGACAGAGACAATGAAAGGTGCATATAGAAATGAAGAGGGAGAGATGTGGGTAGAAGGAGAGAGTGAAAGGGTGGAAGAGAATTTAGTACAAAGTCAGGGGCAGAGAGGGAAAGAGAAAAAGGAGATATAGACTGGTCAATTTCCCCAATGTTCCTGGCACGGCGGGATGGCATAGGGCCAGCAATCCATTATGGAGGGGGAAAAAGAAGCTATTGCAGTGGTTGAGATGGAGAGGCATGCAAATAAATAACACACACCCTCTTACTGTCTGCATAACTCTTCTCCACTCAGCCACACATCCACTGCACACCCGCCTGCACATTTAGAAGGGTGCAATTGTGGCCTGCAATTCGGGGGATTCCTGCATGTGGGCATTCCTGCATCTGCAGGTACCCCTTTTTATACTTCTATTTGTAAATGTTTAAGCTAGGACATGCGGGAGGCAACCGTAACTTGCTAGCCTTACACCGGTAGACAGTGTCCTTCGCCCCCACCTGTCGGGCACTGTTTTCCCACAGTTCAGTTAACAACGGCGAGGGAAGGTGTTCAGCAGATGGGAGCATGTGTGCTCCCATCTGTGTGCTATGTGCAATGTGTGCTAGCTTAGCCAGCTAGTCCGGTACACAGCAGGCGGGAGGCGGGGGTGACACTGTGTGCTAGCTAACTAGCAAGATAGCACGCAGTGTCACTAACTCACAAGCTAGATAGTTAGCTAGCATACCCCCCCCCCCCCCCCCCCCCCCATCCTCCCACCTGCTGTTCTAGCGGTAGGCGGTGGGATACTCCGGTAGAGAGTGTCCTTCGACCCCCCTCGGGCACTGTTTTCTCAGCAGGCGGGAGGCTGGGGCGACACCTTGTGCTAGCTAGCTAGCAAGCATACAGTGTTTCTAACAAGCTAGCTAGTTAAGGCTGTCGGGCACTGTTTTCCCGCAGTTCTGTTAATGACAGTGAGGGCAGGTGTTCGGCAGGTGGGAGCAAAGGACACTGTCTACAGGTGTCACTCCAGCTATCTAGGAAGGAGGACTCCGGGAGATGATGTGGGTGAAAAGACTCAGATAATACTTTTATTTCCCTTTTGACCCACATTCAAAGTGTTAAGGGCATGAAGATGTCGTGCTGGCTCATGCAGGAACCAATGGCCTGCTGAACACATCCACCAGTATTTCTGTGAGAGGAGTGGGGGTTCTGAGAGTGTGTTCAGGTGGGATAAACTGATCAGTTGTGCAAGAGAAAAAATATAGAACAGAAGCCATAGCTCAGGAAACATCCAACTCCCCCTGGTGTTGTTGTGAGACTGTTAGAAAGCACTGGAGCGATGGGGCCCATGAAAACAGATTAATTTCCTCTCTCTCTCTCTCTCTCTCTCTCTCTCTCTCTGTGCGTGCGTGTGTGTGCTCACATGCACTTGAGTGTTTTTCTGAAAATGTTTGTGGGTGTGTCTGCATGCATATGTTTGTCTGTGGGTATAGCTTTGCTTAGTTGTATTTGGTTGTGTCCTAGAACAACTGAAAGGGCCATTGGAGGATTATGTAAACAAGCGTTACCCAGGCCTGGTGAAAATGGTGAGGAACCAGAAGCGTGAGGGACTGATCCGTGCCCGCATCGAGGGCTGGAAGGCAGCCAGTGGCGAGGTGACTGGATTCTTCGATGCCCACGTTGAGTTCACACCCTCCTGGTGAGTGTATGTGTGGGTTTCAACTTGAACTTTGAGTTGTTGGGATCGATGGTTTAAAAAACTTTGACTTAAAGGGTGGATCAGAAGGAATACTTGAATGTAGCAGTTGGTCACGCATCAATGTGAGATTTTCTGCATACTACTACTAACCATCTAGCCATCTAGCATCTAGTACCTGCATGACCATATTTGTGATGAAAGTCTAAAGAAGTGAATTGCCATAAGATTTTATGAAATTACGTTTTTAAAAGTGTGCCTAGTATTCAAGTACTGTCACAGGGTTGGTATGTTCTTTATGTACACACTAGAGTTGACCAGGGCCCACAGATAAACAGAAGAACTACCCACTACACAGGGAGCTGCTTCTCCCTATGGAGTCGCAACCCTTTGAGTCGACTCAAAAATAAGAACTTATAAACCTAACTCAGAAGAACTAGGGGGACTGACTTGGAGGCATAGGGAGGAAGAGGGGAGGGAGAAGAGAGAAGATCTTAAGAAACCTCCAACCCCATCTAGCAATCTCTCTATGTCAGGGCTGAGCCGGTTCTGACCAGAATCAAAGAGGACCACAAGAGGATCATCCTGCCCTCTATCGATAACATCAAGCATGAGACGTTTGAGCTGGAGCGCTACGAGAACTCTGGCCATGGCTACAACTGGGAGCTGTGGTGCATGTACATCAACCCCCCAAAACAGTGGTGGGATGACGGGGACACCTCTGCACCCATTAGGTAGGCTACAAACACACTGACATGCATATGCACACAGGAACGGGCATGCGTACACACACACATATGCACACACACAGGCACACACACAGGCACACCTGCACGCGCACACACACAACGAAATAAACACTTGCATTTAGAGAACCCAATTGACAAAATGAGGAAAACAGAATCCCCTTCTTTCCCCCCGCAGAACTCCTGCAATGATTGGTTGCTCCTTTGTGGTGAACCGGGACTACTTTGGGCACCTGGGGCTGCTGGACTCTGGCATGGACGTCTACGGAGGAGAGAACATCGAACTGGGGATCAAGGTTTGTGTGGCACCCATTTTTCTGTGAAGGCTGAGCATAATTGGGCCCTGGTCAAAAGTAGAGCACTATAAAGGGAATATGGTGCCATTTGGGATGCATTCATTGTATGTTAGGGTGGCGAGAGGCAGGGTGACTAGTGTGTGAATAGTGCATTCTGTATTTGTTGTGTATCTTGTCCTATTTCAGCAAGTACGCAATTGTGGTTCTCTGAGTAGAGCTAAGCATTGCCTTCTTATTCGTGTTAGTCCTGCAGAACATTTGTTGTGTGTGAAGGTATGTGTTCTGTTCTCATAATATTTTCTCCACCAACATGCACTACCAGGTGTGGCTGTGTGGGGGCAGTATGGAGGTGCTTCCCTGCTCCAGGGTAGCTCACATTGCAAGGATGAAGAAGCCCTACCACAGCAATATAGCCTCCAGCACGCGGCGTAATGCCCTGCGCGTGGCCGAGGTCTGGATGGACCAGTTTAAGTCGCATGTCTACCTGGCTTGGAACATCCCAATGGAGGTGAGTTGCCCCTAAATACTGATTTAAAGTCTGTATTTTTTTCTGTTTTTGTGGGCATATACAAATGTATGTTCAGATGGAACTCTAGGTCAGGGAGTCGGATGAAGTTGATCTATGACCAGTTTTGAGGTCATAAATTCAGATAAAACGCCTATTCCCCTACCTAGATTTTCAGTAGTCTATTAAAATGAATCTATTCATTATCCTAACTACATTATACAGTATATGTACACCATACGTTTCATTGCTAATGTTACATATTTATAATTGTGACTGTGTCTCAAATAGCACCCCATTCCCCATATAGTGCACTACTTTTGACCAGAGCTCTATGAGGTTAGCCTCACGAGCCACCTGGAATTCCATGCAGCGAACCATTATTGAAAGCTTGCGAGATCAGGATGGCTCGCGAGGCTACATTGGGGTGCCATTTGGAACACAATCTGTAATCAACCACTCCCTGTTCCAGAACCATGGGATAGACTATGGAGACATCTCTCAGAGGGTAGCATTGAGGAAATCTCTGCAATGTAAGAACTTTGAGTGGTACCTGGACAACGTCTATCCAGAGATGAGGAGGTACAACAACACCATCTTTTACGGGGAGGTGAGTCTGACTGATGACAGGGCCTACACAAAGTCTAAACACTCATCAAACACTCATAAGATGCTTTTAGCAGCCAAGTAGCTTTCTCCATTCATAAACATTTTCCTACCTGTTCTCGCTTTGTCTTTCTCTCTTTCTCTCTCTATCCCCTCCATCCCTCTCTTTCTCTCTCTCTCTTGCTCTTTCCCTGTAGATTCGTAGTAGCAAAGCGACCCATCTGTGTATGGACCAGGGAGAGAAGGTGAACCATACAGCCACCCTGCACCCCTGTCACGGAATGGGACCCCAGGTAACCTATTATACTAGTATATGTCCCAAATGGCACCTTATTCCCTACTTAGTTCACTACTTTTGACCAAAAGTAGTGATTTATAGGAAATAGGGTGCTATTTGGGACACATTTGAGGTTCACCGGAGATGCACTGTGCCTGCAAGCTGTGAGAGCAAAATCAGCAGGGAAACGTTTTTATACCATGCATTTTTCTTTTATACCAGAATGTGTTTTTTTTAACCAAATTACATGATGTGGTTCATACACAAACATAGACAAAACGTCAGGAAAACTACCAGAATTTAGCCCTTTGCCCCTGTGACATACAAATGTAGCAGATATCATGACTGGTTCTACAGTCAAAACAGTATCAAAATCATATTATGTTAAGGCTTTAGAGTTTTTTTAAGATCCACTTTGAATGAGAGCAGATATGATATCATATCACAAATCATTTCAATTAATTTCAAAGAATAGAAACTATTTACCATCCACCACTTACTTAATTTTGTCTCCCTGTGCCTCTCTCCTACCAGTTGGAACACCAAAGAGGGTCAGTTCTTCCTGGGTGTTCTGGCCAGTACAGGGGAGAACACATATAGTTGTTGTTGATAGCCCTTGACCAGCCATTCACAGTAGTGTCTCCCTGTTCCTTTAGTTGGGTCGGTACACCAAGGAGGGACAGTTTTTCCTCGGTGCTCTGGGCAGTACAGGGGAGGAAACACGCTGTCTGATGGACGATCAGGTCTCCAATTTTCCTCAGCTCCTCAACTGTGACAAAGTCTCCAACACCAGGCTGACCACATGGCACTTCTCTCAGGTCAGACTCATGTTGACATAGTTTTTTATTTTTAACTATGGCCCATTATTTCCAATTAAGTTGCTCTTATACCGTGTTACTTACTTACTTACTCGTCTTCGTTTCCTGTAGAGCATAGGGCCGCAACAAGCCCCTGCCATGCCAGACCTGTGTAGGCTAACCCTGTGTAGTAACACTGTAATATACTGTAACCACATTGTAAGGTCCTGTGCAGGCTAACCCTGTGTAGTGACACTGTAATATAACCACATTGTAAGGTCCTGTGCAGGCTAACCCTGTGTAGTAACACTGTAATATACTGTAACCACATTGTAAGGTCCTGTGCAGGCTAACCCTGTGTAGTAACACTGTAATATAACCACATTGTAAGGTCCTGTGCAGGCTAACCCTGTGAAGTAACACTGTAATATACTGTAACCACATTGTAAGGTCCTGTGCAGGCTAACCCTGTGTAGTAACACTGTAATATAACCACAGTGTAAGGTCCTGTGCAGGCTAACCCTGTGTAGTAACACTGTAATATACTGTAACCACATTGTATGGTCCTGTGCAGGCTAACCCTGTGTAGTAACACTGTAATATAACCACAGTGTAAGGTCCTGTGCAAGCTAACCCTGTGTAGTAACACTGTAATAACACCACATTGTAAGGTCCTGTGAAGCAGAAATACAAAATGCTAGAAGCTGCCTGGAGGGGACTGTTGCTGACACAGTGATCAGGGCCTGTATTCATAAAGCATCTCAGGGTAGGAGTGCTGATCTAGGATCAGATCCCCTTGTGCATTCATTATAATTTAAAAGGCTAAACTATTCCTAGATCAGCACTTTTAGTCTGAGAGTCTTTATGAATACTGTGAGGTCACATGAAGGTAGTAGCCTACTCAATTGAGAACATTTGATTTCCTCTGTCCTTCAGAACGACTCAATCATCAACAGAGCCACGGGTCGCTGTCTGGAGGTGATACAGGCGAACGCTTACTTCGGACACTCGCTGGTGCTTCAGACCTGCTCTGGACAGAAGTGGAACATCAAAAACACAATGAAGCAGTAGCCACAGCATGATGCAGAATTATTCTTTGACCAAGATAGTGTTATTGTACTGAATTGAATCAGTTGTCATACTGTATTATTAAAATTCTTCAGTTGGTGTTTTCCAAGATTGTCTTCCAATAAACTGCTGGTCTGATGGTTTAAAAAACAAAAACATTTGTGTACGCAAATAACTATTACACCACATGGGGTGAATAAGTTGACACCATATTACGAAATCACACAGCCTTTACTGTAACAGATTTATTCAACTTTATTCAATCAATTTCAAAAGACTGTCAGCGGGCTAACCCAGCTGGCTAGCATCAGCGGAAGGCACTTCTAGCAGAGCCATGAGAATGCGACTGGTGTAGGAATAGAACAATCACATTGACTATGTGGAGTGTCTGTGAGGGAGTAAAGGAGGAGGCAGCCATTAAAAACACGAGGAGGCAGTCAAGCAGACCATGGCCCGTATTCATAAAGATTCTCAGAGTAGTAGTGCTGATCTAGGATCATTTTAGCCTATTTAGATCATAACGAAGAAGATTACATGGACTTGATCCCAGATCAGCACTTCTACTTCTACTTCGTTATGAATACAGGCCCAGGACCAGGGCCTGGCTTCAGATTAGAAGTGCTGATCAAGTAGTGATGACCACGGAGTCACGCCAGCGCTGACCCCCTAGATCCCTGGTAAGTGAGCCTGCTGTCCTCAGGTACACACACACACACCCAACAAGGTCCATACACTCATACTTCCATGTTAATGAACACACCTAGTCAGGTTAAAGAACAATTAGGCAAGCCTAGGGACCCTAGACTCAGCAAGTATAGTGTAACAGTGGGCTGTATAATCGGTTCACCTAGTAATTAGGATCAGTTTGGCCTTTTAGATCACAATGAATAAGATTACATGGATTGGGGGGGGGGGGGGGGGGAGCTGATCCTACACTGAGATGATTTGTAAATATGGGCCCTGATCTATAACTTACAACCAGGTTTACAGAAAAGCTATTTACTGGCTTATACATCCATCTTGTTGTGTTCTCCTACACAACACTAGTCCTATCTGATGGAAGACAATGAGAAAAACAACCTTTACCAAAAAAGAGATGTTTTATTGCATAAATGCTTTCCATTTACTTTTATTTTTTTATTTATATTTTTTACAGATTTTAATATTTACATAGACAATATTCAGGCTATTCTTAATATTAACTTAAATCTGTACTAAAAAGCACTTTCAATAGAGATTTTCCATTGATCTTGCTTTTTAGTCCAGCACAAGGCTTAATCTGTGTCCGGGAAACTACCCCTACATGTTTTAATGATGTGCATGAAAAGTTTACATGTGTACGTGTATGTACTGTATATATATATATATATATATATATGTATATATATATGTATATATGTATTTTATGTACAGTGTCCATACAGCACATACAGTGCCTTCGGAAAGTAATCAGAACCCTTGACTTTTTCCTAATTTTGTTACGTTACAGCCTTATTCTAAAATGGATTAAATACATACAAATCCTTAGCAATCTAAACACAATACCCCATAATGACAAAGTGAAAACAGGTTTTTAGAAATGTTTGCAAATGTATTAAAAATAAAAACCTGAAATATCTTATTTACATAAGTATTCAGACCCCTTGCTATAAGACTTGAAATTGAGATCATCCTTGAGATGTTTCTACAACTTGATTGGAGTCAACCTGTGGTGAATTCAATTGATTGGACGTGATTTGGAAAGGCACACATCTGTCTATATAAGGTCCCACAGTTGACAGTGCATGTCAGAGAAAAAAAAACAAGCCTGGAGGTCGAAGGAATTGTCTGTAGAGCTCTGAGACAGAATTGTGTCGAGGCACAGATCTGGTGAAGGATACCAAAAAATGTCTGCAGCATTGAAGGTCCCCAAGAACACTGTGGCCTCCATCAGTTTGCAACCACCAAGACTCTTCCTAGAGCTGTCCGCCCGGTCAAACTGAGCAATCAAGGAAGAAGACCTTGGTCAGGGAGGTGAACAAGAACCTGATGGTCACTCTGACAGAGCTCTAGAGCTCCCCTGTGGAGATAGGAGAACCTTCCAGAAGGACAACCATCTCTGCAGCACTCTACCAATCAGGCCTTTATGGTAGAGTGGCCAGACGGAAGCCACTCCTCCGTAAAAGGCACATGACATCAACATGATTTGATTTGATTTGACATCCCGCTTGGAGTTTGCCAAAAGGCACCTAAAAGGACTCAGACCATGAGCAACAAGATTCTCTGGTCTGATGAAACCAAGATTGGCCTGAATGCCAGGCATCATATCTGGAGAAAACCTGGCACCATCCCTATGGTGAAGCATGGTGGTGGCAGCATCATGCTGTGGGGAGGGACTGGAGCGGCAGGGACTGGGAGCCTAGTCAGGATCATGGCAAAGATTAACTGAGCAAAGTACAGAGAGATCCTTAATGAAAACCTTCTCCAGAGCACTCTGGAACTCAGACTGGGGCAAAGGTTCACCTTCCAACAGGACAACGACCCTAAGCACACAGCCAAGACAAAGCAGTAGTGGCTTAGGACAAGTCTCTGAATGTCCTTGAGTGGCCCAGCCAGAGCCCAGACTTGAACCCGATCAAACATCTCTGGAGAGACCTGAAAATAGCTGTGCAGCTATCCATCCAACCTGACAGAGTTTGAGAGGAAGTGCAGAGAAGAATGGGAGAAACTCCCCAAATACAGGTGTGCCAAGCTTGTAGCGTCAAACCCAAGAAGAATCGAGGCTGTAACCGCTGCCAAAGGTGCTTCAACAAAGTACTGAATAAAGGGTCTGAATACTTATGTAAATGTGATATTGTTTTTTTATTTTTAATAAATGTGCAAAAATGTCTAAAAACCATTTTTTTCTTTGTCATTATGGGTTATTGTGTGTAGATTGATGATGAGGGAAAAAACGATTTAAAGAATTTTAGAATAAGGCTGTAACATAACAAAATGTGGAAAAAGTCAAGAGGTCTGAATACTTTCCGAAGGCAATTCAACCACCATGCTACTGAAGTGAGACTGTGTTAGTTTTCCAGCCTAATTCACCATCAGTTTTAATTATTAAGAAATGCATTGATTCTGTGAGGGCAGGTACAGCTCCATCACCTGTAACTGTATAATATACCCAGGCTAGAGCCTTTTATGTGGGCTACTATGCATTTATTTCTTAATAAACATAAGGCTCTGACGATACCCTGGTATTACAGTGTATCGTGGGGTTAGGGCAGGTCTGTGTCCCAAATGACTCACGATTCCCTCTATAGTGCAATACTTTGACCAGAGCCCCATGGGCCCTGGTCAATAGTAGTGCGCTACATGTGTATTAGGGTACCATTAATGAAGTGGACAAGGGTGACGGCTCAAAACAGCAAAATAAGGAACAAGCTCCAGTTTGACAGAATACATTATATAATGAATGAGGAGAGAATTTGCCATCTATTAGGCTTAAATTGGTGGTCTCAACAATATTAAATCCAGTGCGGCCTACTATATCTGCAAGATGATATTGCACACAAATCAGTGCTTTTACTTTGACATCATAAAACACATATGAAAACTTCACAGAGGAGCCATCCATCCAAGCATGATGTTAAAATGAAAGAGGACATTCATTGATCATACTTAAATGCAAACCTCTTCAATGTGATTAGAAAATTGATTTTCTGCCATGGGAAAGACATCCATAATTCCAATAAACACACTAGTATGTACAGTTGACGTCAGAAGTTTACATACACCTTAGCGATAGTAAAAATCCCATATCTTAGGTGAGTTAGAATCAACACTTTATTTTAAGAATGTGAAATGTCAGAATAATAGTTGAGAGAATTATTTCTTTCAGCTTTTATTTCTTTCATCACATTCCCAGTGGGTCAGTCGTTCACATACACTCAATTAGCATTTGGTAATTTTGCCTTTAAATTGTTTAACTTGGGTCAAACATTTCGGGTAGCCTTCCACAAGCTTCCCACAATAAGTTGGGTGAATTTTGGCCCATTCCTCCTGACAGAGATGGTGTAACTGAGTCAGGTTTGTAGGCCTCCTTGCTCGCACACGCGTTTTCAGTTCTGCCCATCTATAGGATTGAGGTCGGGGCTTTGTAATGGCCACTCCAATACCTTGACTTTGTTGTCCTTAAGCCATTTTGTCACAACTTTGGAAGTATGCTTGGGGTCATTGTCCATTTGGAAGACCCCTTTGCGACCAAGCTTTAACTTCCTGACTGATGTCTTGAGATGTTGCTTCAATATATCCACATAATTTTCCTGCCTCATGACGCAATCTATTTTGTGAAGTGCACCAGTCCCTCCTGCAGCAAAGCACCCCCACAACATTATGCTGCCACCCCCGTGTTTCACGGTTGGGATGGTGTTCTTCGGCTTGCTAGCCTCCGCATTTTTTCTCTAAACATAACGATGGTCATTAAGGCCAAACAGTTCTATTTATGTTTCATCAGACCAGAGGACATTTCTCCAAAAAGTACAATCTTTGTCCCCATGTGCAGTTGCAAACCATAGTCTGGCTTTTTTGGCGGTTTTGGAGCAGTAGCTTCTTCCTTGCAGAGCGGCCTTTCAGGTTATGTCAATATAGGACTCGTTTTACTGTGGGTATAGATACTGTTGTACCTGTTTCCTGCAGCATCTTCACAAGGTCCTTTGTTGTTGTTCTGGGATTGATTTGCACTTTTCACACCAAAATAAGTTCATCTGTAGGAGACAGAACGCGTCTCCTTCCTCAGTGGTATGAAGGCTGCGCAGTCCCATGGTGTTTATATTTGCGTACTATTGTTTGTACAGATGGTACCTTCAGGAGTTTGGAAATTGCTCCCAAGGATGAACCAGACTTGTGGAGGGTTAAAAAAAATTCTGAGGTCTTGGCTGATTTATTTTGTTTTTCCCATGATGTCAAGCAAAGAGGAACTGAGTTTGAATGTAGGCCTTGAAATACATCTACATGTACACCTCCTATTGACTCAAACTATGCTAATTAGCCTATCAGAAGCTTCTAAAGCCATGACAACATTTTCTGGAATTTTCCAAGCTGTTTAAAGGCACAGTCAACTTACTGCATGTAAACTTCTGACCCACTGGAATTGTGATACAGTGAATTATAAGTGAAATAATCTGTCTGTAAACAATTGTTGGAAGAATTACTTGTCATGCACAAAGTAGATATCCTAACCGACTTGCCAAAACTATAGTTTGTTCACAAGACATTTGTCGGGTGGTTGAAATACGAGTTTTAATGACTCCAACCTAAGTGTATGTGAACTTCCGACTTCAACGGTATGTTCCACAAACAGTGCAGTTAATCGAACCAACATTTATTTTGGTAGAACATTCACCATTTCATAAAACGTTCAATACAGATAAGATAGATAAGAATCATAATATTATACTTCAACATTTCACGTTCTGATGATTATACATCTGAATACAAGGGATGGATAATTCAGCTAACATTTCCGCATAACTTTCGTGTAATAAATGAGAGCACTACAGTATGCAGAACGACACCATGTTGGTGGAGCACTAACTCTGGTCCATGGCGTTAGTGCGGCCTGCTAACTCTCGGCTCAGGGTATATTAGGCTCTATATTTTCCTCACTAACTTTAAACATCAGCTATCTGAGCAGCTAACAGATTGTACAGCTGTACAAAGCCCATCTGTAAATAGCCCATCCAATCTACCTACCTCATCCCCATATTGTTTTTATTTACTTTTCTGCTCTTTTGCACACCAGTATTTCTACTTGCACATCATCATCTGCACATCTGTCACTCCAGTGTTAATTTGCAAAATTTTAATTACTTCGCTACTATGGCCTATTTATTGCCTTACCTCACGCCATTTGCACACACTGTATATAGACTTTCTTTTTTTTCTATTGTGTTATTGACTGTACACTTGTTTATTCCATGTGTAACTCTGTGTTGTTGTTTGTGTCGCACTGCTTTGTTTTTATCTTGGACAGGTCGCAGTTGTAAATGAGAACTTGCTCTCAACTGGCCTACCTGGTTAAATAAAGGTGAAAAAAAGTGTTTGCAGGCTGCACTAACACCCTGGTTAGGAGAGCACATAAATTGTTACAAAAAATATCAGAATTCTGGAGCCAACCTCTAGATGGGGCTCTTGCACCAGTCTGTGATTCTACTCTCCTCTCTGCTCATGGGGATAGATGGTACTTATTATACAGTGCAAAAGGGTGGGTGAAGGAACCCACAAATGATGGACTGTTGCAACCAAAAATACACATTTATAACAGAAAACAACAACCGTTTAGTGTTCTTCATTCAGTACATCTCTATTGAGTTCTATGGCTTTGACCAGAGAGCTGTGTGTCTACCTGCCTGTGTATTATGACGTTGAAGGCATTAGCATCTGGTTTCACAGTGCTCTCTCCTTCCCTCCACCTCTAAATCTGCTAGAGCAGACTGTACCAACAATCATGCACATAGAACACCTTCAACCAATACACTTAGACAACAACAACATGGGTTACATACATATTTACATATCGACGTTGGACTTGATCGCATGCAGTACTGTAGCTATTACAAGCAGTCCTCAGCAAAACTGAAGGTGGTTTCAATATTACCATGAGAGTCAATACAATACAGGAGTTCAGACCTACCTACCTCAAGAGGAACTAGATCATAGGTAAATTACAGCCCAGACTTTTCACAGCTATGGTCTTCCAAACACTGTTCTGTTTAGCACTGGAGAACCTTCCACAGAGAAAGTAAGAGTGAGGTATTTTTCAATTTTACATATTGGGAAAATATTGGCCACAAGAATACCAACCGATTTCACTCCTTAACTCCGGATGAAAGCTTCTAGAACAGTTTAAACACCAGCCCTACAGCAGACGACACCATCATGCCTGTCGCATCCAAAGCCTTACTGAATGCTCCAATGATGAGCTGGCTTCCACCTCCCCTCAGGAAACTAGAATAACAGGCCAATTAATTCAGTGTGTGTGTGTGTGTGTGTGTGTGTGTTTGTGTGTGTGTGTGTGTGTGTGTGTGTGTGTGTGTGTGTGTGTGTGTGTGTGTGTGTGTGTGTGTGTGTGTGTGTGTGTGTGTGTGTGTGTGTGTGTGTGTGTGTGTGTGTGTGTGTGTGCATGTGTGCGTGCGTGCGTGCGTGCGTGTGTTAGTGCATGCATAAGTACGTGTGTGCGTAGCCAGATTGCAGCGGTGCATCCCGTAGCTCTTCAGGCTCATCAGGCTGCAGCGCAGGAGGCACTCCTAACTCCAATCTCTCTCACACAGATACAATTGAGGATATGTCTCAATCTACAAGGATGCTGCCTTATACAGATACACTGAGGGCCTGTCTCAATCCACCATGAATTCTGCCTTCTGAGGAAAAAGTTAAAATTGCATTCTGAAGTACCTTCATATGAAGACTCTGGGTAGGGAAGGGAAGAGAGGAAGAGTACTGAACTCCTGTACTTGTGTCTTTATTGCATTAGGGAACAGAGACAGCAGAGTAAGCGAAAGTCAGCCCTTGAATGTCCCTGCCAGAGTAAAGGGGTTATGAGGGGTCTCGCTGGCCTCCTCATGCTGGCTTCTCAGTGTTGTTGGATGTCGGACTGTCATTCACTCAGAAAAATCTGGTGATTTATCCGTCAGTGTTCTTTGTTTGTAAGTCACCATCAGTGAGGCATTTTTGAAGTAGTTTTTTTTCTTCTAAAGAAACTGGAAATGACCTCACCCACTGTCATCATGCACATGCAGGTTTGTTTTTCCCGCTCACAGTGGGCGTGGCCGGGCGTGGCTACTCCAGGCCGTTCCGCAGCATTTGATTGGCTGCGATGAGCATGACACTGATGATGAAGGCCATGGCGAAAGCGCAGATCAGACTCTTCCTCACGCACGTCTGCCGGTTCTTATTTTTAGAATGGACTAATAGAAGAGAGAAAGGGGGAAAGGGAGAAAGAGAGAGAAAGCCAGAAAGAGAAAGATGCATTTAATTTCCAGCTGGCACATCACATTACACATCATATTTTTGCCATTTGCCATTTGCCATTCTCTGTGTAAGAAAGGGAAAAAGAGAAAGCCTAATACCAAGTCATTTTCAGCAGTGTGGTGAGAAATTGCTATTGAACAAACTGCACCAGGCTCTCTTCTGAATCATATAGTTTAGGTGTCAGAAAGTGAGTAAGTGATTGAGGGAGGGATGGAAGAAAGAAAGGATAGGAGTAAGTGGCAGGGAGAGTGACTCTGGCAGAGAGAAAGCAGAGGTGAGATCAATCCTATGCTTCAGGTGAGGCTCTGCTCTCTGTCAGATGATGTGTTTGTGTTTGTGGCTGCAGCACAGTGGGACCCGAGATGAAAATAGAACTGACACAAATATACAGTACAACTGGACAAATATGCACGCACACACACGTGAGCATGCACACATTCACACGCACACAGACACACACACACACACAGCTTGAAAGTCATAGATACTCGCCCCGTTTACCCATGAAAAAAGATGGCGCCGAAGAACATGGCTGGCGTTTTACATTCTCTCAACAAATTGTGCTATTTTCTTAGTTTTTTTGCATTTTGTGTAACTTATTTTTTTTAATGATTTTGTACATAATGTTTCTGCTACCGTCTCTCATGACCGAAAATAACTTCTGGACATCAGAACAGCGATTACTCACCGCGGACTGGAAGAAACTTTTTCCTTTAACGAGTCCGACGAGGAGGATATCCTGCTTTCACTGAAACAGGCCCAGATCCTCGTAATTTGCTTGAAGAAAAGATGCAGGAAAAGGGGCCACAGATCGGGATGCCTTCTGAGAATCCGTAGGTGAGCAAGTAAGCTCCCACTGCCACGTCGGTAGCCATGAAGTGCTTTGAAAGTGTGGTGAAAGGACAACAACCTCTCCCTCAATGTAAGGAAGACATAGACTACAGGAAAAGGCAGGCTGAACAGGCCCCCATTAACATTGAAGGGGCTGTAGTGGAGTGGATCGAGAGTTTCAAGTTCCTTGGTGTCCACATCTCCAATGAACTATCATGGTCCAACATACCAAGACAGTTGTGAAGAGGGCACGACAAAACCTTTTCCCCCTCAGGAGACTGACAAGATTTGGCATGCTTCCCCAGATCCTCAAAAGGTTCTACAGCTGCATCGAGAGCATCCTGACCGGTTGCATCACCTCCTAGTATGGCAACTGCTCGGCATCTGACAGTAAGGCGCTACAGAGGGTAGCACCTTAAGGCACTTCTGAACATCCAAACTTCCGAACATCCATATAATAGGCGGTGTCAGAGAAAAGCCCATATCATTGTCAGAGACTCCAGTCACCCAAGTTATGGACTGTTTTCTCTTGCCGCAGCATGGCAGGCGGTGCCGGGGCACCAGGTCTGGGACCGAGGGTCTTCCTTGACAGCTTCTGACCAAAGCCATAAGACTGCTGAACAATTAATGAAATCGCCACTAGATTATTTACATTGACCCCCCTTTCTTTTGTATACTGCTGCTGCTCGCTGTTTATTATCTATGAATAGTCACTTCACCTCTACCTACATGTACAAGTTGCCTTGGCTGACCTGTACCCCCGCACACTGACTCGGTACCGGTACCCCCGGTGTATAGCCTCGTTATTGTTATTATTATTGTGTTACCTTTTATTATCATTTTTGACTTTAGTCTTTTGGTAAATATTTTCTTCACTCTTCTTGAACTGCACTGTTGGTTATTAAGGGCTTGTAAGTTAGCATTTCAGGGTAAGTTCTACACTTGTTGTATTCCGTGCATGTGACAAATACAGTTTGATTTGATTTGAACTTCAGGCCATGATATCATTATCCGGTTCAGACTACCTCCGGCATGAAATGGTTAGTCAGCAATTCTCCCTCCCCCTGCCCAATCAGTGACCTGGAAACAGCGGTGCTGGTTTACAGGGCCGTGGTAACTGTGGTAATTAGATGGGCTGGGCCAATGACCTGCAGGTACAAAGTCCTGTGTAGGTTGCCCCCGCCTCCCTTTACATTTCACTCTCTCACTCTCACAAGCTATTTACAACTATGATGTCAGAAAGCACTGAACAAATCACTTTACTTACACAAAAGTCAACTTTAACCGTTTTTTTTGGTTAAAATTAGCTAAAATGTATAGATTTGTCATACCTGTATCATGAAGCATTTTACGATAACACAATCAATTGTGCCCTACAGTGACATCAAGTATTTATTTCTATAGGCCAGAACACATTCAAGTGTTCGTCAATAGCGGGTACTGTTCATTTAGACCTTGGAGCCTGATATTCTCTTCCCCTACGTGATTTAGCCCATAGTGGTGCTAACTGTAACTCCCAGTCACAAACCCAGTTGAAACATCCCATTCGCACAGAGGACACATTGCAATCTCTCAGTCTCACCTTCCGGTTTTAATACTCTGATAAAGCACCTTACAATCCATGTCCAGCCCTGATGTCTGTTGCCACTCTTACAGCAGTAAATTTACAGGCCATTTCGGCTCTGCTGCATCGCACAGCCTTTCCAGTTTCACAAGGAGCAGTGTGTCTCAGACTGCAACAGAGAGAGATTAATAAGGGAATGACCTCTGAGTGTCTATTTTAGCTCTAACCTGAAAGGCTACAGAACCAACAGCTTACTGGGGAAGGAGGTTCTAGTTGGACTCAGATCTCAGGGGAAATGCTACATTTTATGTTTTGTAATGATTCACCTGAACACTGGTCTCCTGCTCCTGACATTCAATGGTTGTATCATCTTCACTACAGACATAATAGGGTCATTCCAATAATTCAGTGCCTTTAGAGAAGTGTAACTTGGTCAAAAAATTATTTTGATTCCACCTAATTTTAACATTCTGTCAAAAACAGCACATGTTCAACTTCATAAAAACATGTTTTCCATCTCAAGTGGATACTTTTAAAATAGACTTTAGGAAGTGCTTATTGAATTCCAAATAAAGTAACAGGGTTGACCGTAACAGGTTGACGATGTCATCTTAAATCAGCCATACATCCCTTTGTGAATGAAGGAATGGAAGCTTATTGTGTGCAACAGTGAGTGGTAATTGAGTGCAAGCTGCACCAAAACAATTTAATTGCTAAAACATTTCTATCCTGTCTATCTATGGGGTAACAGGGTTGACGTTTTATACTCAACCCACTCAGTTTTCCACCACAAAACCAGAAAAAGGCCAAAAAGAGTAGAACCAGATCACCTGCTTTTAAACTATGATTTGACTATTAGATGTTCAATGTTTCTTTTGAAAAAACATTTTAAAATAAATAGTTTCAACATATTGAAATGAATGTAATTCACTTAACAGGGTTGATCTTAAAATAAAGGACAGATGTAAATGAATCACTAATCACATTAAATAAATAAAATGTCTTTAAAAATGCCTATGCCAAAAAATAACTCGATTTTTACGATGATGGTGAAACTTGGAGATATTTTTGGATCAAGTGGTTTGAAATCTTTCTAGAAGTGACACAGGGCTGAAGGAGGGACATGTCAAAATGGTGCATTTTGGCACATTAGCAAGCCTTTATTCAGATAAGAAAATAGGATTGATTGAATTCTCCATGTGGTCTATATTAAAGGGCACTTCAATTAATATAGCAGGCTTTTAAAATTCTAATTGATATTTTAAGTACAAATATTGCACCAAAGGGACGCAAAAGGCATTCTTTTCGTGGAACGACCCAATAACAAACAAAAAATAAAGATTAATATCAACCTAATCACCCTTCCCTACTGCTATGGTATTCATAACTCCCTGATGACACCTTTTTACATCATAGCCCAGGTGACCAAATGACTTCCTACACCATGAACACCTTCAATCAATAAATCAGCAGGTGGAGTCTGACGGTTATGGATCCTGATAGGTGGAGTCAGATCCATCCTGACGGGTGGACGGGCGTGCAGCACTCTCTGCCACACCGATGACAGCTAGCAGACTCTCTCTCTCCCACACATCCACCCTCCATCTCTCTCTCTCGTCCACCCTCCATCTCTCTCCACAGGCTACAGAATCTACTCAACTCACTTCCTTCAAAGTCTGCCTGACAGTGTCCCGAGTTCTCGTTGAGGCTCTCCTCCTCGTTGATGATGATGTTCTCGATGTCCTTCATGGTCAGGTGGTCTCTGAAGGCATGGAACAGGATGTGTTTCAGCTCCTCAAGGGTGATACGCTGCATGTCAAACTGCAGGGGGGAGGAAAAGGGAGTAAAAGAGTAGTGAGGGAAAAGTTTTGAAGAGAGGGAAAGCAAACAACACACTTTAATTTGCTACATTGACACAGGGGGGATGGAATTTAGGTTCCCAAATCAATTTTCTTATAATTTTTTTTTATTTTTACAAAATGTGAATTTTTTGTTGTTGTAAAATAGTCATGATTACTCTACTGAGGTACCTTTTGTCTGATGGATGCACATCATGCAACTATTTCTGTAACATACTTCAATACAGGAAATCCAGACTAGGGACGCTAAAATTAAAATAAAAAACTCAAATGAATGCTATTTCAATATTTTCAATTTCAATTTCTGATTGAAGGCCCAAGCAATAAGACAAGACTAGTAGAATACAACGCTTGCATTTTAGCTTCATGTGTTTTCTAGTTCATTCCTCTGTACATTCACTCTAATGAAAGTAGCTACTGCAAGTGACTAGAGTTATAGCCTTAAAGTGATTGATCTCACCTTAGGTGTTGATGAATGGCTGATGCTTTTTAACCATTATCCAAAGCAATCCAATATAACAAGAAATAACACCCAGAGCCATATGCCAAAAGTTTGGAAGATTCCCAAAGTCCTTGGCAACGTTTTGGAGGAGTTTAAAAGTTTACTTTGCAGGTATTTCTCCAGTTTTTGCCTCCTTACACTGGCTGTCTGTGGTATTAAGAATTCATATCTTGATCCCTAAAATCAATCTGATGTTTCCAATTCAACAATATGCAAAGATCTATCAAACATAATTGAGAATGTATTTGTAGTGAAAGCCAACAGTGCACAAAGAGTCATTGATGCTGCTGACACAAAAGTGAAAGACTAGAATAATTGATCCTTTTTTTATTGAATTTTTACCCAGGTAATCTCATTGAGATATCTATTTTTCAAGAGAGACCTGGTCCAACCAAGACAGCGGCAGGGGAGAACAAAGTTTCAGACAAATCTCCGACATAACAATTTACAGACATAGCCACACCATGAACAAATTATAGACGTCGACACACACTCATATCAAAGGTCACTTGTTAAGTTGTGGCCAATGGGAGTTGACCTGGTTGACGGGAGGCCTGGGAAAATAAGAGCGAGAGAGACGTTGAAAAGGATAGACACTACATTATGATGTTGGTGAAGAAAAATGATAAAAGAAGACGATAAAAATAGAACAAAACCCATACCTACCGAGTTTTGAAGGGAGATCCGATTTTATTTTAGAAGAGAGTTGTTATAATTTTGTTAAGAAAGACTTAGTGAAGACTGAAGCTACCGTCTCATCGTGGAGGTATTTGACAGCCTTGAGGTTAGCCATGGCTGTCCATGGAGAACAAGAGCACCTTCTCCCAGCTGCCCACTGCACTGAGGCTAGGTAACACGGTCACCACCAATAAATCCATGATAATCGAAAACTTCAACAAGCATTTCTCAACAGCTGGCCATGCCTTCCTCCTGGCTACTCCAACCTCGGCCAACAGCCCCACCCCCCCTGCAGCTACTCGCCCAAGCCACCCCAGCTTCTCCTTTACCCAAATCCAGATAGCAGATGTTCTGAAAGAGCTGCAAAACCTGGACCCATACAAATCAGCTGGGCTTGACAATCTGGACCCTCTATTTCTGAAACTATCCGCCGCCATTGTCATCTACAAAATGGCTTCCAATACTCTACTCAGCAAACTGGATGCAGTTTATCACATGCCATCCGCTTTGTTACTAAAGCACCTTATACCACCCACCACTGCGACCTGTATGCTCTAGTCGGCTGGCCCTCGCTACATATTCGTCGCCAGACCCACTGGCTCCAGGTCATCTACCAGTCCATGCTAGGTAAAGCTCCGCCTTATCTCAGTTCACTGGTCACGATGGCAACACCCACCCGTAGCACGCGCTCCAGCAGGTGTATCTCACTGATCATCCCTAAAGCCAACACCTCATTTGGCAGCCTTTCCTTCCAGTACTCTGCTGCCTGTGACTGGAACGAATTGCAAAAATTGTTGAAGTTGGAGACTTTTATCTCCCTCACCAATTTTAAACATTTGCTATCTGAGCAGCTAACCGATCGCTGCAGCTGTACATAGTCCATCGGTAAATAGCCCACCCAATTTACCTACCTCATCCTCACACTGTTTTTATTTATGAACTTTTCTGCTCTTTTGTACACCAGTATCTCTACCTGCACATGACCATCTGATCATTTATCACTCCAGTGTTAATCTGCTAAATTGTAATTATTTGCCTACCTCCTCATGCCTTTTGCACACAATGTATATAGACTCTTTTTTTAAATAAAATAAAAATTCTACTGTGTTATTGACTTGTTTATTGTTTACTCCATGTGTAACTCTGTGTTGCTGTCTGTTCACACTGCTATGCTTTATCTTGGCCAGGTAGCAGTTGTAAATGAGAACTTGTTCTCAACTAGCCTACCTGGTTAAATAAAGGTGAAATAAAAAATAAAATAAAAGCCTAGCATCGTGTGACACCGAGAGAGATTTGCTTGGGAAAGATAAACGAGTTCATGTTCCCATGGGATATCGGTTACAGCTAAAGAGTACTGTCTACATTGATAGCTGTGCTTGCTGTGGAACTTGTGAGGAAACCAGCAGGGAACTGTTATACTTAACTGAGGGAATATCTACGAGTAACGTTAGTGAGTAACCACAACGGTGGGATGCTTCTGGACTTTATGTGTGTCGTCATTTAAGGTTAAGCAAGATTGAAATAATTTGGACATTATTGGTTATTATTTTTTATTTATTTCGATGTGGTGCTTTGAAAATGTAATAATACACATTTTTAACCTTATGTATGTTGCCTTGGTGGAGTCATTTACTGTTTCAATTCAATTTAATGCATGGGAAAGTATATCCTTATACAATAAAAAAAAACTATAATCATTCCATCTGAAGTTAATACCCTATTTGTCATCACCCTAGATAGTTTACAATAGGGATTCTTATTGGAGATGTCCTTCTCACCTAACATCCCATGCTGTTGAGATACTCTATGTAAGTTAATATTGTGAGAGTCATATTCAAGCCTGGTGAGAGGGTTACATACCACTGTGTGAACTCTTAATGACAATCACATTCATCAGTAAGACGAGTCAATCAAACTTGTAAGCTGCTCCAAAGAAACAAGATCCTGGAGTTTCAAACTGGTCCGTAGAGCGTTCAAAGACCACACAGCCGAGTAACTAAAACACTTTTTAGCCATGGGACTCTTAGGGCACTTTCTCACACAGTTAGTTTGAATGCTTGACTTGCACAAAAGTTGTCAGTTTAGTTTGTTTGGAGCTATGTGGGACATATCAAACAGTGATTAAATGCTGGCCAAGGATCATACAAACTGCTTTGAGACAATAGGTCCTATGAGAGGGTTGGGCTTGGACTTCTAGTGAATTCTGGAGTGTTTGCTATTTTAGTTTTTTAGTGGAGAGCAATCAAGCTCAAGTGGAAAAAAGATAGAAAGGCCCTGAGACAATGGATGTGCTGACAGATACACCAGTTTACATGGAGTAAAGTGTTGGACTGAAAAAAAAACACAACGTGAGTATAGCAAGCAACCCAGTAATCTATCCATACAATCAGATCCTCAGACAAGGTTACTATTCCCACAGTGGGACTAAAACTGCTTAACTTTTTATTGCAGTGGGCTAAATCAGGGTCACACAGAGTGTAGTGTGCCTTGGTAGTCTTAAACAAATCTACTTTGAAACAAAAGTATACACATCACACGCATGGTTATGGGATTAAAAAAGAAGACACCTGTACCATGTCAGATATAGAGTTGAAATGTATTCAACTTTTGAGTTTTCATACCAATATTGCACTTTATATACTGAGTGTACAAAACATTAAGAACTCCTGCTCTTTCCATGAAATAGACTGACAAGGCGAATCCAGGTGAAAGCTATTATAATTTATTGATGTCACTTGTTAAATCCTCTTCAATTAGTGTAGATGAAGGGGAGGAGACGCGTTAAATAATTATTTTGAGGCTGTTTTCGGAAGGGGGGGTGCAATTTAATATTAGGAGTGTCACGTTCTGACCTTTATTTCCTTTGTTTTGTATTTATTTAGTATGGTCAGGGCGTGAGTTGGGTGGGCAGTCTATGTTTGTTTTTCTATGTTTTGGGGATTTCTATGTTTCGGCCTAGTATGGTTCTCAATCAGAGGCAGGTGCCATTAGTTGTCTCTGATTGAGAATCATACTTAGGTAGCCTGGGTTGCACTGTTTGTTTGTGGGTGATTGTCTATGTTGATGGCTTGTTTCAGCGCAGCTCGCATTAGCTTCACGGTTGTTATTTTGTTTACTGGTTTTGTATAGTTTTCAGTGTTCAGTACTTTCTTTATTAAAGATTTACCATGGACACTTACCATGCCGCATATTGGTCCTCTGATCCTTTTCGCCTCTCCTCTTCAGATGAAGAGGAGGACGACCGTGACAAGGAGGGTGTTCCTAATGTTTGGCATACTCAGTGTACATCACAGAGGACTGAAATAATATAACAAAACCAGATTTTTGTGGCATTTTGTTTTAAATAATGTTGATTTAATTATGAAACAATATGAATAACATTCCACCCATGAGGCCACTAGAGAGCGATTTGGTCATTTCACTGCAGGAAAGGGGTACCACTTCAACAACAATTAACAATTCTCCAAGACAATGATAATATTTCTATGAACTTCCTGCCTAAGCCTAAATTCTTTCTCGCTCTCTCTCTCAACGTAAAATCAATAACATTTTGTTATCTCACAGACTCAGGGTAGGGTAATGAATAGTCATCCAATCATGCTTCACATGTGTATCCTGGTTCATAAAGATTTATTGGCCTAGCTAACTGAAGCTTCTGGATGTCAGTGTTGTTGCTTTGTTTGCAAAGCTGGTAATTTATGAAAAAGAATTTTGGGCAACCAATCAACTGTCGTCAAGTCTGACACCTCGAACAAGCTCACGTTTGAAATGAAGGAAAGCCAGTGAGGGAAATAAGAATAATTGTTAGCTAGCCACTTAATATAACTTGTTTTATCTACTTTTGTTGACTTTTTTATTAGACAACTCGCAGAACAGCTCCCCTCCTTTGTAAAGGACACCAGCAGAATGATCTCTATCGTTAAATCTCTTGATCCTCTCCCTGAGAATACCTTGTTAGTAACTTTTGATGTTGAGTCGTTATACACAAATATTCCACACGAGGGTGGTAATTGAAGCTATGGAACATTTTCTTCTGCAACGTGACCCTAATGAACTACCTTCCAGTGCATGCATTGTAACATTGTCTGAAATAGTGCTCACACATAACTATTTCATGTTTCTAAATGATTTCTTTATTCAGACTAGGGGACTGCTATGGGATCCCCCATGGCTCCTAACTATGCTATTTGTATGTGGGTTACATGGAGAAACAGTCTATTTTCAAACCTCTCAAAAATCTTTTCTTGCCTAACATCATTATTTGGAAACGGTATATTGATGATATTTTTGTTCTATGGAGGGGTGATGCAAAACAGATCCAGGCATTCCATGCTTTTCTTAACTCCTGTTCTGATCATTTGAGATTTACTTTGCAATCTGATACACGTCAAATCAGTTTTCTTGTTCTTCTGATCTTGTGTGAAGATAATGTTCTATACACTGATCTTTACAGGAAACCTACTGATCGTAACAGTTTGTTGAGGGCTGATAGTTGTCACCCACTTCCCTTAAAAAATAGTTTGCCCTATAGCCAATTCTGTCGAATCAAAGGAATTTGCAAAAAACAATCAGATTTCGACAGAAATATGGCTGAGACGCAAAGAAAGTTCAAGGAGAGGGGCTACAAAAATGATCAGATTAATATTGCCATTGGGAAAATTCTAAACAAAATGAGACATGACGTTTTTCAAGGTCAGTCTCGCAAAAAGACGCATTCTTGTGTTCTAACTACCCGCTATTCAAAGCGTTCTGAACAAATTAAGGGAATTGTTCACAAACATTGGCACATTCTAAAATCCGATGATAGTCTCGGTAATGTGTTTTCGATCCTTCCCTTGGTCGTATTCTCGCGGGGCAGAAATCTCAGAGACCAATTGGTACACTCTGATTTACCACCCCAAGATATTCCTGAACAACGTCTATTTGCGCCCCTACTGGATGGAAATTACAAATGTAATGGCTGTGCTCAATGCAATGGCACTTGTAGATCCTTCAAACACCCACAAACAGGGAAATCGATCCCAATAAAAGGTGTTATTACGTGCTCCACTAAGGCAGTTATTTATCTTATAACGTGTCCTTGTGGTAAAAATGATGTTGGTAAAACAAAGCGCGAAGTAAAAGTTTGTATCTCAGAGCATCGTAGCACCATCAGGTGTAAAAACTTGACTTACCCAGTTACGGCCCACTTCTTGGAGGCAGGCCACTCGATTTCGTCTCTGCGTTATATTGGCATCGAACATGTCACCCTCCCTAGGAGAGGGGGTGACCTTGATAATTGATTGTTAAAACGAGAGGCTGCCTGGATCTTTAACTTAAAGACCCTTGCGCCCTTCGGTCTCAACGTAGACTTTGATCTGAAGCCATTCTTGTGATTATTGTGACTTTGCCATTGTAATTGTTTGAAAGCTTGTGTAGTCAAATTAATCTATGATCGTATGCTATCCATTTGTTGTTTGTATGCTGTTCTTTGTATGCCATTTTAATATTTGATAATTAACCAATGATATTAGGCCACTCTTGGCCATGATTACAGACACCTGTGTCTTTTGACACTACAAAAACAAGTCATTTGTGTTTGTGATTATACCCTGATGAAGACAGCTTGACTGTCAAAACGTTGGTAATTACATTTTTGCATCTGACCTCCTAGAGTGTGCGGCTCTCTTTTATTTTCAAGTTTTCTACTCCGCCAGCCAGCACCTCGCCTAAATAGGTGTGCGTTTCTTTTTCTTCTAGATGGTTCAGCTATATGCCCAAATGCTGAGTAAAGTCACAATCCTATTGCAGCTGGTTGCCTAACAATTGTACGTTAAATTCACATATATATTTTACAGTGTAGGATGACAGAACAGGATATTACATTCGCTAGTTGCCTAATAAATCAGCCACTGTCTGGCTCTGGAGGTCTTTAACTAATCACAGACAATGATACAATATACTGTAGTATCTGTCCTAATAGCCAAACAATCATACAACTTAGAACTGAATCTTTGAATCTTAGACTGATTCAATGTATTGGGCTTGCATTTCTAAGCGTGTGCTAGTATATAAAGTGATGACATTGCTGAGGTATTAGTAACATATTAGTATGAGGAGCATGCGACAACAACCCCTTTGTAAGGGAAGTGGAGCTCTCAAACCTTTAAACCACTTGACAGAAAGAGCGTGACAGTTTCAAATACCCTATTTCACACTCCCAATCAGGTATGTCACACAGCCAGTCACGCAGGCAGTGTTTCAATCCACCTGTTCCAAAATACTGCATTTGGAAAACACGAGTTGTATTAAGTCCATATTACCATTCATGAGCAGCACCAGTCTGAAACAGCTGTTATAGAAGTGGCACAGAAAGACCCTGCTTGTCTCCTATCCTCCTCTCTCCTATCCTCCTCTCTCCTATCCTCCTCTCTCCTATCCCACTGGGTTGATAGACTAATGGTGTGTGCGTCAAAGAATTGTCAGACTCCAGCCACCCAAGTCATAGACTGTTCTCTCTGCTACCACACCGATGCACCATGTCTGGAACCAACAGGACCCTGAAAAGCTTCTATCCCCAAGCTACAAGACTGCTAAATAGTTAACCAAATAGCTACCCAGACTATCTGCATTTTGCACTTTTTGCACTTTTTTAAAACTCATCACATATGCTACTGCTACTTTTCATTATCTGTCCTGTTGACTAGTCACTTTATTCCTAGTCATATGTACATATCTAACTCAATTACCTCGTTACCCCTGCACATCAACTCAGTACTGGTACCCTGTGTATAGAACCAGGTTATCTTTACTCATTGTGTATTTATTATTACATGTTATTACTTTTCAATGATTCTATTTTATTTCTCTCTGCATTGTTGGGAAGGGCCCGTAAGTAAACATTTCACTATTATTCTACACCTGTTGATGACGAAGCATGTGACGAATAAAATATGATTTGATTTGTGTGCGTGTCCGCGGGCAGATCCACTTGGCTACACTCTGCCACACTAAAAGGAGAGCTCTCTCACTGGCTTTGTTTTGCTAGGACTGGTCCCAGATTTGTTTGTGCTAATGATGACTCTCTTTCTCTCTCAGTATATTTATACACCACCTGGCACAGTGAGTGACAGTTAGGGGTGAGTGGTTACAAGGAAGGAAGAACAAGAGAGAAAGGGGGATGGGGATGGGGTTCTATGCAGTGTGGCCAGTGAAAATACTGTATATTGGCACTCTTCAACTGAATCCACTGTCTGAAGCAGAGAGGCTGTGTCAGTCACAGTGCAGAGGCTTATCGATGTACTCTGACCACCTTGCACATCAGTCCACTTAAAGGCAATTTGTGACACAATCTGATTTCTCCTGCTGGTCTGAACACCACAGGTTCAATACAGCCAGACTAGACAGAGTGAAGTTCACCTCACACCCCCATGTGTACTGCTTCTACCTTATGCAAGGCACAGGAAGAACCATAAATGAAGGAGCAGCATATAATTAAGCAATATCTCATGAGGGGGTGTGGTATATGGCCAATATACCACGGCTAAGGGCTGTTCTTACGCACAACGCATTGCAGAGTGCCTGGACACAGCCCTTAGCCGTGTTTAATTGGCCATATACCATAAACCCCCGAGGTGCTTTATTGCGATAAACTGGTTACCAACTTAATTAGAGCAGTAAAAATAAAAGCTTTGTCATACCCGTGGTCTGACATACATGCTGTCAGCCATTCAGCATTCAGGGCTCGAACCACCCAGTTTATAATGGGGAATATTCTCCCATTCTTTCACCAAACACAACTATCTTTTCCATATTCTTCCATCAAAATGTTTGCTCGACCTGCCTCCTGTTTCCCCACCATGGCAATGTTATCTCTAACCTTCAAACTGTAGGTGTTTGAGTGAGAGCAAATATGGAAGCTGTACATTTGAATTCTTCAGCCCCTGAGTTCTTCTGTTTCTTTATTTGTCTACTGGCCAGTCCCAGTGTTCTCAGGTAGCAGCAGTAGCTCTGTCACAGTGACTGTTCTGGTACTCCCTGCATTACCTTGGTGATGGTTTCTCTCTGCTCTATATTTATGCTGGGACATAGACACTGGCAGGAATGTGTGACGACCCTCCCACTCTGTCTGCCGTATTCTGTCTTTGTTCTTGTTTCCTTATTAGGATGCTGGTGGGCGGAGTTGGGAGGGTCGTCAGCTACATGGGAAACACCTGGGCCAGGTGTGTCCCAGGATAAATAGACCTCTTCCACATTCATGGAGGAGACTCTCCATGCAGACACCTTTTTAGATTGTGTTGTGGTTCTTGGTGGCCGTTTGTTTGT
This sequence comes from Oncorhynchus clarkii lewisi, assembly GCF_045791955.1. Lineage (NCBI taxonomy): Eukaryota > Metazoa > Chordata > Actinopteri > Salmoniformes > Salmonidae > Oncorhynchus > Oncorhynchus clarkii. The sequence goes on along the minus strand of NC_092173.1, from coordinate 19,236,779 downwards.
TTGCTTTGGCACCTTTCAACAACCTGCATTATCACATTCATGCATGCAAAACACTCACTTACACTACTGATTACTGATTACACACACCATTGTATATTTTCCTTAGTTGCTTTAGTTAATAAATATATATTTTGTTAAGCCTTATCTCCACGTTGTCTCCCTTTGTTACGGGCTTTGAGCCGGTTCGTGACAAATGCAAAGCAGTTACATCTCAAATATGAGCACCTGAGGTGAGAGGTGGCTGCCTGAACGCAGTGCATTCTCATCATCACAGGCAGATAGGGTGGCTTGGGACCCTAAGTAGGCCAACAGGGGTTTGGCAGTTGTTTAGTTGGGAAAACATACAAACATAGAATCTGTCGGCTGCGTAATTGTGTATTGTCAGGAAGGGATGTAAACAAAGGTTGGTGGAAACTACATATAGTCTTAAATAAGTTTGTCTTACATGTTATAACAAAGTCTAGTCAAGACTCATCATCAACATGGGTTATACCTGTAGGCTTTAAATAAAGTATTACTAATTTCCAAGCCATTAGAAAGGCCTCCAATCCTCAGGGCCAGACTGTTTATTATCTAATTCCCAGAACCCATTAAGCAGGGGACACTGCATCACTGTTCCATTATCACAACGGTTACCCAACCATCAGTGTGCCATTATCACCACGGTTACCCAACCAGAACTGGAAATATAGGAACCCTGTGAGCTGCTTCTCCAAAGTGTTATGACAACACCTGTTACAAAAACAACATTGTTTTATAGCTCAGTAAAATGTTAATATGGATGTCGGAAGGATGTGCTGCCCATCTTTAAGGTTTAGTAGTATTTTGGTATTTTTCCCAATTAGACGCTGCCAAGGCAACGGCTACTCTTCCTGGGCTCCAGGAACAGGTACTAAACTGAACAGGCAGTTTGGTACCTTCAACACCTCGCACAAAGACCAAAAGTGATGCAGTCAATCTCTCCTCAACTTTGAGCCAAGAGAGATCACCTGCATGTTACTGACATTTGCCCCCCCGTGTACATCTACGTATGCAATACGTGCTGAACTGTTCTTGGCCAACTGCAATTTACCCATGTCCCTCTTTGCCGCACGTAACCATACAACTGGGCAGTAATCCGAGTGCAACAAAACTAGGGCCTGTAGGACCTGCCTGGTTGTCTGAGATGTCAAGAAAGTAGAGCAACGGCTTATCATGGACAGATCTCTTCCCATTTTAGCAACCATTGAGTCTATGTTTTGATAACGACAGCTCACTATCTAGGGTTACACCCAACAGTTTAGTCTCCTCAACTTGCTCATTATTCAATAATAGATCTAGATGAGGTTTAGGGTTGAGCGAATGCTTTTAGTTTTTGAGATATTTAGCACCAGCCTATTAGTAGTTACTCATTCTAAAACTGACTGAAGCTCTATGCTAATGGTGCCAGTTATTTATTTTACTGTGGTATGTACACGGTTGCGTCATCAGAATGCATAGCCACACAGGGTTTATTCAAGGTGATTGGAAGGTCATTAGTAAAAACAGAAAACAAATATTTGCAATTATTTCATTTAAGTTACTCCTGAGCTTTTTAATATAGTTCTTTATATAACTGTTCCATAGTATATTTTCTTATCATTTATGTTTAGTTTAGTTATATGACTTCTCAATTTACTGTATGTTTTCCAGTCTGCTGTGTTGTCAGATTTATTTGCTATTCCCTAACAGCTTGTGATGGACGGAGGATCCTGATAGGAAAATGGCCTTGACATCTTTTAGTCTGTTAATGTTAAAGTTGAGGCCTAATGAGCACTGACTGACTTCACAAGAATAGACGTCATGATGTAACTCTACAAGCCTTACAGTATGAAGCCTAACTATGCAGGTTTCTGATCTTTCAAACCAATCTTTTCAGTCATTATGGAAGATTATAATCTCAACTGAAATTATTTCTACTCTCCAACCTGAAGAAGATTCATGTTTATTGATTCTGTTCTGACAGCTTGCTATTTCTAGCCATAGGTGTCACGCCCTGACCTTAGTTCCTTTTTTATGTCTCTATTTTGGTTTGGTCGGGGCGTGAGTTGGGGTGGGCATTCTATGTTGTTTTTCTATGTTTTATTTTCTATGCATTTGGCCTGGTATGGTTCCCAATCAGAGGCAGCTCTATATTGTTGTCTCTGATTGACAACCATACTTAGGTAGCCTTTTCCCACCTGGTGTTTGTGGGTAGTTGTTTCCTGTTTTGTGTTTTCACCTTTCAGGACTGTTTCGATTTTCATTCCTTACATTCACTTGGTTATTTTGTATTTTCGTGTTCTGTTCTAATAAATAATCATGGACACTTACCACGCTGTGTTTTGGTCCGATCCTTCCTACTCCTCATCCGATGAAGACGAAGATTGCTACAATAGGTTTATGTCCGAAATGTGGTAGTTGACGTGGTAGTTGCTGTAATTAAAATAGCCGCTCAGCAACAATATCGATGTCAGCCTCTAAATAGCATATCCCCAGTAAAACGTGTTCCTTTAGAAGATATGTACGTCTTCATTATCACAGCTCAATGGACAAAAAAATGTAACATTAGCTTGCGTTAACTAGGTCTGAACCAATATTTTTTTTTTTAACTAAGCAAATCAGTTAAGAACAAATTCTTATTTACAATGACGACATACCTTGGCCAACTCTGGGCCAATTGTGCGCTGCCCTATGGGACTCCCAAACACAGCCAGTTATGATACAGCCTTGAATCGAACCAGGGTCTGTAGTGACGCCTCTAGCACTGAAATGCAGTGCTTTAGACCGCTGCGCCACTCGGGAGACCAATAATTAGACTACAGCAGAGGGTGTTGACTGTGTGTGTGTGTGCGTGCGTGCCTTGTGTGTCCCTAAAATTGTTGACTGTGCCTGATTGGGCATACAGGGTGTGAGAAATACAATGGGTCCATGATCCACCAGGGGAACACAGTGTATGATGACAAGCCCATACAACACTAGACACTATTGGCAGTCCAGAATGATCCGTAATAGGGCTATTAGGGCAACAACTCCAGAATGACAGGATCCCTTGCTGGTCCTAGGGGTGAAGTGAGGTTCCTGTAGGGTTGTAAAGAAGACCCAAGTTTGAACCCAGTCAGTTACATCAGGAGGTTTGGAAATGGACAGGAAGGACAGATGGCTTCAGGTGACGAGGACAGCAGTCTGTCACATTACAAAGTGTCCAGATTTATTAACCAGATTGAGCCATCGCAGGCCTCCCCTCTGTGCAAATCTCCCTTTCTCCCTCTCTGAATATGTCAAGAAAGTTCATGCTATTCACGTGATTTCTCTCAGACAGCTGACAGACAATACCTTTATACAGTCCTGTTTACTCTGATAAACAAGTGTAATGACTCCAATAACCTACCCTGGGTTATTGATTAGAGGAACCACACGTCTAAATATACTCATACTTTCATAATCTCAGTGTATGGGTGGTGTGGGACTGGGACTTTCATAATCTCAGTGCATGGGTGGTGTGGGACTGGGACTTTAATAATCTCAGTGTATGGGTGGTGTGGGACTGGGACTTTCATAATCTCAGTGCATGGGTGGTGTGGGACTGGGACTTTCATAATCTCAGTGTATGGGTGGTGTGGGACTGGGACTTTCATAATCTCAGTGTATGGGTGGTGTGGGACTGGGACCTTCATAATCTCAGTGTATGGGTGGTGTGGAACTGGGACTTTCATAATCTCAGTGTATGGGTGGTGTGGGACTGGGACTTGCTCTTCCCTAATCCAGTGAGATCGTAAACTAACTTTTTGATTTGACCATTTTATTCAACAGCAAATATAAACAGTACATATTATTTGGACCACAAAGAGTAGACAACACAACTACAGTGAGACAGTGACAAAGGCCGGGATTCAATTCATAGCGCAGCACACTGGACAGACGACAACATGGCTTTTAAAGGCATTTTCTCTGACGTTCACGGAGGTCACATTCACTGTAATTGCTGTGCATATTGGCTCAATCAGAAATTCTCTTTAAATGTCAAGCAGGCTATAACGTGTATCTTGCGCAGATTGTATTGAATCCCAGCCTAACACTAACATAGTCACAAACACGGTTATGTTCCGTCTTCTTAGAACACCTGTGGACTGCACAGCACAGGCATAGCTGTGATTATCAAGCAGCCTCAGATAAAAAGACTTGGATCTCACTAGGTATTAACTAATGTGAGGAAACCTGACAGGGAGCCATCGATAAACATTACAAGAAGCATTCAACACGCTCCATTTCCAGAGCCCAATTAAATACCAATTCCATTCACTTTCACTTTGCAGCCAGGAGATCTTACTGACACAATGCCTTTGTCACAGAGTGTATTCATTCACAAAGGACACCAGACCTCAATTATCTAAAAAAGCAAGCCAAAGGTGAAGAAGGTAAGGAAACAGACAGATAACCTGCGGGCATGGCGTCAGCTCTCAATAGGCTATTACTGCTGTATGATTCATCAAGGGGAGATTAGTTCCATTAACCCCAGTAGAAGAGGGCTGCCTGGGGGGAAAGGAGCTGGTTGGCTGGGGCTCGCCTCCCTCATTACTAGGGTTTAGTGGATCTAGAATATTCCTGGTGTTAGTCATTACCTCTACTACAACAGGGAGAGGGAAGATAAGCTGAGATAAGATGAGAGGATAGATAATATAATAATATACTGTATATGCCATTGATAGAGAAGAGATAGAGGAGCAGATGATAGAGGAAGAGAGGGATGGAGGTGAAGGAAAATAATTAAATCAAAACGTGTAGTAACTGAGTATGTGAGTATAATTGAGTCACATACATTAGGGGAGAGTGGGTTTGGTTCTCACAATTTTAATTGTCTTTTATGAGTACTGTGACAAGCTACCCCTGTCCCGAACTAACCCAGCCCAGCTCTCAGCTACATTGATACAGTGTCTCTGTTATTCAGCCTATCTGAGCCTCATTACCTTCAAAGAACTGACACACAAGATGAAACTGATGCATATGGCAAAACCTCACAGGAGGCATTGTCTCTTCCTTCTCTCCTCTCTGCTCTCTCTGGGGCTGGTTGGTTATTGTGCCAGGCCTAAAAACAACCGCCTACACAGGAACAGACTCGACAGGAGGGGAGCGCTACATCACCACTTTTGGCTCCCGCCCTATTCCCATATCTGAAATTAAAATAATCTCCACTGAAACGTCACATAAAGCACTCCGTTTAAATATGCATGCTCTGTTGTCCAGGACTGCATTACCCAGCATTCCAAGAGTGCTCTCTGAGCCACAGGATGTTAATTCATAGGGAGGTTGCACACATTTAACAATGATATGCTACTTATCATTTTATCTATAACAATTTATTCAAGTTTTTTTTTTATGTAACTTTACACATTTATTTTGGGATTCCACCCGTGTAAACATAATCTCTTTAATGATGCTCTCTTTCTAAAATGACCAGTCGAAATTGTTGCAACCCCTATTACTAGCCTGTTCAACCTCTCTTTCGTATCGTCTGAGATATCCAAAGATTGGAAAGCTGCTGCGGTCATCCCTCTCTTCAAAGGGGGAGACAAACTGCTACAGACCTATATCTATCCTACCCTGCCTTTCTAAGGCCTTCGAAGCCAAGTTAACAAACAGATCACCGACCATTTCGAATCCCACCCTACCTTCTCCGCTATGCAATCTGGTTTCCGAGCTGGTCATGGGTGCACCTCAGCCACGCTCAAGGTCCTAAACGATATCATAACCGCCATCGATAAGAGACAATACTGTGCAGCTGTATTCATCGACCTGGCCAAGGCTTTCGACTCTGTCAATCACCACATTCTTATCGGCAGACTCAGCAGCCTTGGTTTCTCTAATGACTGCCTCGCCTGGTTCACCAACTACTTCTCAGACAGAGTTCAGTGTGTCAAATCAGAGGGCCTGTTGTCCGGACCTCTGGCAGTCTCTATGGGGGTGCCACAGGGTTAAATTCTTGGGCCAAGTCTTTTCTCTGTATACATCATTGATGTATATGCTGCTGGTGATTCTCTGATCCACCTCTACGCAGACGACACCATTCTGTATACTTCTGGCCCTTCTTTGGACACTGTGTTAACTAACCTCCAGACGAGCTTCAATGCCATAGAACTCTCCTTCCGTGGCCTCCAACTGCTCTTCAATGCATGTAAAACTAAATGCATGCTCGTCAACCGATCGCTGCCCACACCTTCCCGCCCATCCAGCATCACTACTCTGGACTGTTCTGACTTAGAATATGTGGACAACTACAAATACCTAGGTGTCTGGATAGACTGTAAACTCTCCTTCCAGACTCACATTACGCATCTCCAATCCAAAATTAAATCTAGAATAGGCTTCCTATTTCGCAACAAAGCATCCTTCACTCATGCTGCTAAACATACCCTCGTAAAACTGACTATTCTTCCGATCCTTGACTTCGGCGATGTCATTTACAAAATAGCCTCCAACGCTCTACTCAGCAAACTGAATGTAGTCTATCACAGTGCCATCCACTTTGTCACCAAAGCCCCATATACTACCCACCACTGCGACCTGTATGCTCTCGTTGGCTGGCCCTCGCTGCATATTCGTCGCCAAACCCACTGGCTCCAGGTCATCTATAAGTCTTTGCTAGGTAAATCCCCGCCTTATCTCAGCTCACTGGTCACCATAGCAGCACCCACCTGTAGCACGCTCTCCAGCAGGTATATTTCACTGGTCACCCCCAAATCCAATTCCTCCTTTGGCCGCCTTTCCTTCCAGTTCTCTGCTGCCAATGACTGGAACAAATTTCAAAAATCACTGAAGCTGGAGACTCATATCTCCCTCACTAACTTTAAGCACCAGCGGTCAGAACAGCTCACACATTACTGCACCTGTACATAGCCCATCCAACTACCTCATCCCCATACTGATATTTATTTAATTTCCTACTTTGCACCCCAGTATCTCTACTCTCTATCTCTACACATTCATCTTCTGCACATCTATCACTTCAGTGTTTATTGCTAAATAGTAATTATTTTGCCACTATGGCCTATTTATTGCCTTACCTCCCTTATCTTACCTCATTTGCACACACTGTATATATACTTTTTTTCTATTGTGTTATTGACTGTATGTTTGTTTATTCCATGTGTAACTCTGTGTTGCTGTTTGTCGCACTGCTTTATCTTGGACAGGTCGCAGTTGTAAATGAGAACTTGTTCTCAACTAGCTTACCTGGTTAAATAAAGGTAAAATAAAATAAAACAATAAAAAATAATTTACCTGATGACACGTGAGTGGAGAAGGAAACCCACATAAAACAATACTACAGTTTGCAAAAGGAATAATACAGTACTTACTATAGAATTCTGTAGTAAACTGTAGTACACTGTAGAATACTATACTACACACTGTAGTATCCCTTGAGCACGTGTTGTATTTACTATAGAATGTTGTAGTATACTGTAGACTATAGTAAACACTGCAGTATTATCCACAAAGAAAAACTGTGGTAAATACTACAGAAATGTCCACAAAAACACTACAGTCTTAAAACAATTATTTTATTTTAATTATAGTAAATACTACAGTATTTAATTAGCATATAACCTGCCCATTCCCCTCCCCATGTCCCAATATGTACCACAAAGTAAGAAACCTACATGCCAAGTATAGCTGATATATTGTGTTTCTTAACAGGCTAAAGAAAAAGGCAGAAGCACTGAATTTTTCTGTCAGAACGCAGTCCTACCTACAGTACCTACAGGTTATGGAAAATCTGCTATTTTATTATTTCTTCATTAGATTTCCTCAAAGAGAAAGCCCCGCACTTCTATGTCAAACATAAATAAACAAAAACACTTCAGTAAATACTACAGTAATGTCCCTCAAAAACACTATAGTAAATACTACAGTATACTCCAGTCTGCAAAAACACTACAGTAATAACTATAGTATATACTATGTTTTTACGACAGTATTTATACTATAGTAAACTGTAAATACTACAGTATACTACAGTAGATACTACAGTATTCCCTGTAATGTTCTTGTGGACTTTAATACAGTAAATACTACAGTAATTACTATAGTATATACTCCTCTGTTTTTACCTACTTTTTAAAAAAGGACTTCAATACAGTGAATACTACACTAAAGTCTGCAAAAACACTACAGTACATACTATAGTATTCCTACCATAGTATACACTATAGTATTTTTTCATGTGGGTAGTCACTTCATACAACACACATTTTTTTCTCCAAGTTTCCTGTCCTTGCGTTCACAACTCGATTACCTTTGACCTTTTTCAAAAAGAGGCGAGGAGGGGATGGAGGAGAGGAGGTGAGCAAAACCAATTGAGATTCTCCCATACAGACTTCCTTCTTCTCGCCGGATCCAGCACTGATGGAGTACAGCAGTGAGTGAAAAGTTGGACCATCTCTCCAAAGAGCAGGCAATGCTAACATGGACTCTCCCGTCAAAACAACATGTACTACGGTGACCTTAAAGCAAATGTTAACACCATAAACCATGATGAAGGATGTCATTTAATTTCAATGCCATATATAATTTCAAGAGTCTCTACCACAAGAAATGTCATGCAAATTCAGTTAACATCCATCTTACAGTTAGTTATAAATGGGATGTGTTTAGTGTGTAAGAACTGATGAAATACCCCAGCAATAAATACAGAATCTCTGCCATAAAACATTCTAAATAAATGCATGAGACAACCAGATTGATTGATAACCATAGCATTAAGGTTTGGTTCACTTTATATATTAGCACACACTTAGAAATGCAAGCCAGTCTGTCTTTGATTCAATGATTTCATTCTAAGTAGTATGATTCAATTGTGGATATTGGGACAGAGACTACAGTATACAGTAATGTCAATAATGTCATTGTCTGCCATTGGTTAAAGACCTCCAGAGCCAGACAGTGGCTGTGTGCAAACTATGAGTGTCATCACGCCTTACAGTTGCTCTGATTTATTAGGCAACTAGCGAATATAATATCCTGTTCTGTCATCCTACAACTCTCATAAAATATTCAGTTTTTGTCATCCTACGACTCTCATAAAATAACCCGTTTTTTGTCATCTTAAAATATTTAGTTTTTGTCATTCTATATGACTCATCAACATGTCCACATCCTACAGTAGTTACAGTAGTATTGATTTCCTAGCTGAAAGCACTAAAGTATAATCCAGAGTCTACATTTTATTCTCACCTGCTTTGGCTGGCGTGTGCAGTGTGGCACCCCATTTCATTCATTACAGAAAAATACTAGTGAAAAATGGAATTAGTACCTTCATACTCACTACTTGAGCACTTCATTTACAGTACACATAAAAGTATTTGATTTAATCATCTGTTGTTTTTTTTTATCAATTAGCAGCTTTGCAAACAAAGCAACAACACTGAGATCCAGGAGCTTCAATTAGCCGGGCCAATAAATCTTTATGAAGCGTGATAAAGATTTGAAGCATGATTGGATGACTTTTCATTAGTATACCCCGAGTCTGTGAGATAACAAAATGTTATTGATTTTAAGCTGTAATTGTATGTACAGTGCCTTGCGAAAGTATTCGGCCCCCTTGAACTTTGCGACCTTTTGCCACATTTCAGGCTTCAAACATAAAGATATAAAACTGTATTTTTTTGTGAAGAATCAACAACAAGTGGGACACAATCATGAAGTGGAACGACATTTATTGGATATTTCAAACTTTTTTAACAAATCAAAAACTGAAGAATTGGGCGTGCAAAATTATTCAGCCCCCTTAAGTTAATACTTTGTAGCGCCACCTTTTGCTGCGATTACAGCTGTAAGTCGCTTGGGGTATGTCTCTATCAGTTTTGCACATCGAGAGACTGACATTTTTTCCCATTCCTCCTTGCAAAACAGCTCGAGCTCAGTGAGGTTGGATGGAGAGCATTTGTGAACAGGAGTTTTCAGTTCTTTCCACAGATTCTCGATTGGATTCAGGTCTGGACTTTGACTTGGCCATTCTAACACCTGGATATGTTTATTTTTGAACCATTCCATTGTAGATTTTGCTTTATGTTTTGGATCATTGTCTTGTTGGAAGACAAATCTCCGTCCCAGTCTCAGGTCTTTTGCATACTCCATCAGGTTTTCTTCCAGAATGGTCCTGTATTTGGCTCCATCCATCTTCCCATCAATTTTAACCATCTTCCCTGTCCCTGCTGAAGAAAAGCAGGCCCAAACCATGATGCTGCCACCACCATGACAGTGGGGATGGTGTGTTCAGCTGTGTTGCTTTTACGCCAAACATAACGTTTTGCATTGTTGACAAAAAGTTCAATTTTGGTTTCATCTGACCAGAGCACCTTCTTCCACATGTTTGGTGTGTCTCCCAGGTGGCTTGTGGCAAACTTTAAACAACACTTTTTATGGATATCTTTAAGAAATGGCTTTCTTCTTGCCACTCTTCCATAAAGGCCAGATTTGTGCAATATACGACTGACTGATTGTTGTCCTATGGACAGAGTCTCTCACCTCAGCTGTAGATCTCTGCAGTTCATCCAGAGTGATTATGGGCCTCTTGGCTGCATCTCTGATCAGTCTTCTCCTTGTATGAGCTGAAAGTTTAGAGGGACGGCCAGGTCTTGGTAGATTTGCAGTGGTCTGATACTCCTTCCATTTCAATATTATCGCTTGCACAGTGCTCCTTGGGATGTTTAAAGCTTGGGAAATCTTTTTGTATCCAAATCCGGCTTTAAACTTCTTCACAACAGTATCTCGGACCTGCCTGGTGTGTTCCTTGTTCTTCATGATGCTCTCTGCGCTTTTAACGGACCTCTGAGACTATCACAGTGCAGGTGCATTTATACGGAGACTTGATTACACACAGGTGGATTGTATTTATCATCATTAGTCATTTAGGTCAACATTGGATCATTCAGAGATCCTCACTGAACTTCTGGAGAGAGTTTGCTGCACTGAAAGTAAAGGGGCTGAATAATTTTGCACGCCCAATTTTTAAGTTTTTGATTTGTTAAACAAGTTTGAAATATCCAATAAATGTCGTTCCACTTCATGATTGTGTCCCACTTGTTGTTGATTCTTCACAAAAAAATACAGTTTTATATCTTTATGTTTGAAGCCTGAAATGTGGCAAAAGGTCGCAAAGTTCAAGGGGGCCGAATACTTTCGCAAGGCACTGTATATATATTTGTTTCCTCTCTCTTTGTCAGAAAAAGTTTATTAAAAAGAAATATCACATCTCAAGCTGAGTGTTTTGGAGTGTGTGATAGTGCTGCTTTTCCGCAGGAGGCGGAAGTTCTATCAAACATTGGAACCTCTGATCTGAGCAATGGGAGAAGGAGCAGTATTCAAATACAGTACAATGTTACCAAACCATGTTTGGTTCTTCAGTTCTTCAGACATACTAGTTCTTCCCACAGAAAACTGTGTTTGTGTTAACTTTATATATAATAACAACAGAACTAAGTCACATCTTTTATGGCACATGTTGATGAGTTTCTTGTGTCTGTCTCAAAGGATCATTAGTTAAATGATTACTCAGTGTGTCAAACTCAGTTTCACACACAGTTACACAGCTGCACATAAATCTCTTGCAGAGCTCACACAAAGTGATTATGATTATTCAGCATCTGACTGTGTGAAATTGTCTCTTCTATCAGCAGTAGCTAAAGACCCACATGTTCTCTACCTCATGCTATTATCTTATTTCATTAATGAATATTACAGTCCGTTCCCTATTGCTGTCTGTGTTTCGGAAAGTTAACTGTCCAACCAGATGTTATTGCCTGTACAATGTAATCCTGACAAAGTGCGGGAAAATGACAAGAGGGAATCTAGAATGCCACTGTGCCACAACCAGGGACTTTCGTAATGTCTCAAATGTATGTTTATTGGTGTGTGTGTGTGTATGTGTGTGCCTGCCTCTCTTTTTTCAGATTTCAGAGGAACTGTAATGATGACAGTTAGCTGGGTTAGAAGTGATTAAGACAAATTGAGTAATTTTTACAGCAATAAGAAGCCTGTAATCCAGACTCCTGACCTTTAACACTAGCTGTAACCAAGGGATGAGAACATTACACTACTGTTACTCAAAGTTGATTAGACTTTGTCTGCTGTGACGCTGTGTCTCTTCCTCCATTGGTATGCAGAGACACATCGTTTGTCATGGAGGAATATTACAAAGATTTTTCTCTCTATTTTTTCTCTCTCCTTAAGCAGAGCAGGCAGGCACGCGGGATGACGCCCCCACAGTGCATTAACATCCTTGGCGCGGCGTCGGCCTTGAAGACATCAGAGACACAGTGGAGGCGCGTGTCATTAACTGTCGCAGTGTGTCAGTCAGCACTGGAGAGAGAGGGGTAGACTGTGGAGACATATGGACCGGATTCACAAATAGGCAGTTGTCCCAAATGGGACCCTGTTCTCTGGTCAAAAGTAGTGCACTATAGGGAATATGATGCCATTAGGGACAAAGTCATAGTCTTCAAGTAGGAGTGTTGATATACTGAAGGATCCATTTGGGACTGAAGATCAGTACTCCTACTCTTAGATGCTTTTTTAAATATTGGCCCAGGTCTTCTTCCCTGACCACTCTCTCTTTACACAGCATCATTTATAATCCAGGTAGACCAGTTGAAAACCAGGTAAGCCAGTTGAAAACAAGTTCTCATTTACAACTGCGACCTGGCCAAGATAAAGCAAAGCAGTGTGACAAAAACAACAACACAGAGTTACACATGAGATAAACAAACGTACAGTCAATAACACAATATACAAATCTATGTACAGTGTGTGAAAATGTAGTAAGACTTGGGAGGTAAGGTAATAAATAGGCAATAGTGGCAAAATAATTACAATTAGGCATTGGAGTGGTAGATGTGCAGATGATGATGTGCAAGTAGAGATACTGGGGTGCAAAAGAGCAACAAAAAAATATAACAACATGGGGATGAGGTGAGTTGATGAGATGAGTTGGGTGTGCTATTTACAGATGGGCAGTGTACAGGTACAGTGATCGGTGAGCTGCTCTGACAGCTGATGCTTAAAGTTAGAGCGGGAGATCTAAGTCTCCTCTAGTCATTGGCAGCAGAGAACTGGAAGGAATGGCGGCCAAAGGAGGTGTTGGCTTTCGGGATGACCAGTGAAATATACCTGCTGGAGCGCATGCTACGGGTGAGTGTCGCTGTGGTGACCCGTGAGCTGAGATAAGGCAGGGTTTTACCTAGCAAAGACTTATAGATGACCTGGAGCCAGTGGGTGTGGCGACGAATATGAAGCGAGGGCCAGCCAACGAGAGTGTACAGGTAGCAGTGGTGGGTAGTATATGGGGCTTTGGTGACAAAACGAATGGCACTGTGATAGACTACATCCAGTTTGCTGAGTAGAGTGTTGGAGGCTATTTTGTAAATTACCGAAGTCAAGGATTGGCAGGATAGTCAGTTTTACGAGGGTAGGAGGCTTTGTTGCGAAATAGGAAGCCAATTCTAGATTTAATTTTGGATTGGAGATGCTTAATGTGAGTCTGGAAGGAGAGTTTACAGTCTAACCAGACACCTAGGTATTTGTAGTTGTCCACATATTCTAAGTCAGAACCGTCCAGAGTAGTGATGCTAGTTGGGTGGGCGGGTGCAGGCAGCGATCGGTTGAAGAGCATGCATTTAGTTTTATTAGCATTTAAGAGCAGTTGGAGGCCACGGAAGGAGAGTTGTATGGCATTGAAGCTTGTTTGGAGGTTAGTTAACACAGTGTCCAAAGAAAGGCCAGATGTATACAGAATAGTGTCGTCTGCGTAGAGGTGGCAAGAGCGACATCATTGGTATAGACAGAGAAAAGAGTCGACCCAAGAATTGAACCATGTGGCACCCCCATAGAGAATACCAGAGGTCCAGACAACAGGCCCTCCGATTTGACACACTGAACTCTGTCTGAGAAGTAGTTGGTGAACTAGGCGAGGCAGTCATTTGAGAAACCAAGGCTATTGAGTCTGCCAATAAGAATGTGTTGATTGACCGAGTCGAAAGACTTGGCCAGGTCGATGAAGACGACTGAACAGTACTGTCTTTTATCGATGGCGGTTATGATATCGTTTAGGACCTTGAGCGTGGCTGAGGTACACCCATGACCAGCTCGGAAACCAGATTGCATACCGGAGAAGGTAGGGTGGGATTCGAAATGTTCGGTGATCTGTTTGCAATCCGGTGATCGGATTGCAGCCCTAAGAAGTTAACTTGGCTTTCGAAGACCTTAGAAAGGCAGGGCAGGATGGATATACGTAGGTCTAAAACAGTTTGGGTCTAGAGTGTCTCCCCCTTTGAAGAGGGGGATGACTGTGGCAGCTTTCCAAGCTTTGGGGATCTCAGACAATATGAAAGAGAGGTTGAACAGGCTACTGGGATATTGTGTTTAACTAATTAGTGTGATTCCCCGACTTGGATCCTAAAAAGTCACAGTTTACTATTGTTGGCAAACTCATTTTTTTTTAACTTCAAAACCCTAGCAGTATATCTGCCCCGACCTGTACCTCAGACACTATCTGTACCTCAGACACTATCTGTACCTCAGAGACCATTTGCACTGACTCACCGCACATCCAATTCACACACACACACACACACACACACACACACACACACAAACACAAACATACTCACACACATAGACACAGTCAATGCTGCTGTTCTATTTTATACAGATCTACTATCATAATTCCATCACTGTCGCCTCAGATAATTTTTCTGCGCAGCAGGAAATGAAAATTGTAGAGCATTCAAGGTTTAAAAACGCTTCTAAAGTTTGTAATATCCACTTAAAAAATGTCAGAATTGATTTGCCTTATCAAAAAATGTATCAATCCTTACAAAAATGTCCATTAATTATAATCCACATAATAATTCCCATTTCCTGTTGCTGCAGGATTATTTCCATGCCATGAGAAGCAGAGTCAAATTAAAATAATGCATCTGTACTATTTATTCAACTGCTCGACCGAGACACTATATATTTGTAAATACAGTGGGGAGAAGTATTTGATAACCTGCAAAATCGGCAGTGTTTCCTACTTACAAAGCATGTAGAGGTCTGTAATTTTTAGCATAGGTACACTGTGAGAGATGGAATCTAAAACAAAAATCCAGAAAATCACATTGTATGATTTTTAAGTAATTAATTTGCATATTATTGCATGACATAAGTATTTGATACATCAGAAAAGCAGAACTTAATATTTGGTACAGAATCCTTTGTTTGCAATTACAGAGATCATACGTTTCCTGTAGTGCTTGACCAGGTTTGCACACACTGCAGCAGGGATTTTGGCCCACTCCTCCATACAGACCTTCTCCAGATCCATCAGGTTTCGGGACTGTCGCTGGGAAATACGGACTTTCAGCTCCCTCCAAAGATGTTCTATTGGGTTCAGGTCTGGAGACTGGCTAGGCCACTCCAGGACCTTGAGATGCTTCTTACGGAGCCACTCCTTAGTTGCCCTGGCTGTGTGTTTCGGGTCAATGTCATGCAGGAAGACCCAGCCACGACCCATCTTCAATGCTCTTACTGAGGGAAGGAGGTTGTTGGCCAAGATCTAGCGATACATGGCCCCATCCATCCTCCCCTCAATACAGTGCAGTCGTCCTGTCCCCTTTGCAGAAAAGCATCCCCAAAGAATGATGTTTCCACCTCCATGCTTCACGGTTGGGATGGTGTTCTTGGGGTTGTACTCATCCTTCTTCTTCCTCCAAACACGGTGAGTGGAGTTTAGACCAAAAAGCTCTATTTTTGTCTCATCAGACCAGATGACCTTCTCCCATTCCTCCTCTGGATCATCCAGATGGTCATTGGCAAACTTCAGACGGGCCTGGACATGTGCTGGCTTGAGCAGGGGGACCTTGCGTACGCTGCAGGATTTTAATCCATGACGGCGTAGTGTGTTACTAATGGTTTTCTTTGAGACTGTGGTCCCAGCTCTCTTCAGGTCATTGACCAGGTCCTGCCGTGTAGTTCTGGGCTGATCCCTCACCTTCCTCATGATCATTGATGCCCCACGAGGTGAGATCTTGCATGGAGCCCCAGACCGAGGGTGATTGCCCGTCATCTTGAACTTCTTCCATTTTCTAATAATTGCGCCAACAGTTGTTGCCTTCTCACCAAGCTGCTTGCCTATTGTCCTGTAGCCCATCCCAGCCTTGTGCAGGTCTACAATTTTATCCCTGATGTCCTTACACAGCTCTCTGGTCTTGGCCATTGTGGAGAGGTTGGAGTCTGTTTGATTGAGTGTGTGGACAGGTGTCTTTTATACAGGTAACGAGATCAAACAGGTTCAGTTAATACAGGTAATGAGTGGAGAACAGGAGGGCTTCTTAAAGAACAACTAACAGGTCTGTGAGAGCCGGAATGCTTACTGGTTGGTAGGTGATCAAATACTTATGTCATGAAATATAATGCAAATTAATTACTTAAAAATCATACAATGTGATTTTCTTCATTTTTGTTTTAGATTCAATCTTTCACAGTTGAAGTGTACCTATGATAAAAAAAATTACAGACCTCTACATGCTTTGTAAGTAGGGAAAACCTGCAAAATCGGCAGTGTATCAAATACTTGTTCTCCCCACTGTATGTTATACTTGACATAGCACATTCATAATCTATACTGAATTTCATATTGCGTACATATCATTTTATTACTATAAATATTACCTTCATCTAATTACCTGTTATTTGACTTTAACTGATTATCATTTATTTTGATTATTGTACAGTAATATTTCACTGCACCTTTTATACCTGCTGTAAACTGTGTATGTGACAAAAACTACTTGATTTGTTTTTGTGAGTCGGTCAGACAGATCAGGTAACTTGACCTGTCCCACTGGGCACAGAAAACCAATCAACATCTATTCCACATCGGTTCAATGTAATTTAGTTGAAATGACATGGAAACAACGTTGATTCAACCAGTGTGTGCCAGTAGGGTGCTAATTATTCAAAACAAGTAGGAGTTTCCAGAATATCATAAAACTGAAATCCAGGGCCTATATTTATAAAGTATCTCAGAGTAGGATTGCTCTGCCCCATTGTCCATGTAATCGTACTCATTATGTGTAACGGCCGTTGGTGGAAGAAGGTGAGGACCAAAGCGCAGCATGGTACGTGTTCATCATTTATTAAATGGAACTGAACACTAAATACAAAGTAATAAAAAGAACAAGCGAAACAGCTCCGTCAGGTACAAAACAGAAAGAAACTACCCACAAAACCCATGTGGGCAAGAGCTACCTAAGTATGGTTCTCAATCAGAGACAACGATAGACAGCTGTCCCTGATTGAGAACCATACCCGGCCAAAAACAAAGAAATACAAAAACATAGAAAAAGGAACATAGAATGTCCACCTGAGTCACACCCTGGCCTAACCAAAATAGAGAATAAAAGCCTCTCTATGGTCAGGGCGTGGCATTATGACCTAAAAGACTAAACAAATCCTAGATCAGCACATACTCTGGGAATATTTTTGTATATGGGCCCTGGAGGTGAGATGATCTGAAACGAGAAGGGTTTAGGTGACTTTGTAGGATAGGCTAATGTAAACTGAACTGTTCCAGGGGTAATGCATGTCATCTTTAAGATGGAAGCATTATGGAAACTTTATGAGGCCAAGGTCTGTGAGTTCCTGACCAATCAGTCTGGCTTGATCTGTATTCAAGAATTATTACATTTTCAGAACAGCCAAAACTCTGGTGTGAGGGAAAGAGCAACCTTTTACATTTTTAATAGGAATGAAATGAATCCCAACTTGTGTATTCCTCTCAGACAGGCTGACTCTGAATTCATCACAGTAAACATTGTCTCTCTCTCTCCCTCTCTTTTTAAGAATTCAATTGACTTAACATAAATGCCTGAAGTTACCCATTAAACAGTGTTTGTTTAAATATTTCAGGATGTATTACAGTCCAGCAAAATGTCATGCCTAAATAATGAGTAGTGGTTTGCAGGCATTGTTTATTTTGAGAGAGAGAGAAAGAGAGACACTGACTAACTGACTGACTGACTGTGGACTGTGAGAATAATGCAATGGTAATGTCTCTTACACAGATTCAGTTCACTGAGGCTGTATGAAAGCAGCAGGTCATATAAAGGTTTGGTGATGTGTTCTGGTAATATTAAATAAATGAGCAGAATGGTAATGTGTCTAGAGTTCATTAAGGTTTCACAGGCTATGAAGCCCAGAGAGAAAGGCCAGCATTTTTTATCATTAAAGAGACGGCATATTGTGCATATGTAACAGATGGGGATCTGTGAAACTCACTCCTCAGCCTGACGTGTCAGGATGTTTGCGAGGCAGAGGTCCCGAGTTTGATTCTCGGTATGAGCTGGATCGGGGCTAAGCAAGCAGTGTGATGTCCTTTACATATAATCGTTTAAAATATGGATTTAGAAAAGTAACTTGAGGTATAATATATTGTGGACAGATATATGTGCGTAACCATAGAATCTGTCGCGAAGGGATGGGATGTGTGGGACAATGAGCAGCGAGTCATTGATTATTTTGACTTATCAAGATTGGGCGAATGCGGTACTTAAAGTGCTTTGGTTCGACTGCCTCACACATGTGCCCACATGGGCTTTGGTTGAGAGTTTAATTTTGCATGGGTGGAGACCTCACAAACCAGAACTCTCAATTTCTAACGTATAGACCCAGAATTTAATCATGCAGCTGACCAAATTATGCCAGATTTTAGTTATGGGTTAACCAAGATTACTTGAGGTACCTTGGTTGTATAATGTGATGAATATGCACACACGTGATCTGGTCAATGGTTGCTAGGGGCTTATCAAAAAAACTGGAGAGGACAAACAGGTTGCATATTGACACTAGGGTTGTAACAGTTCACCAAACTGTTCAGTATGTATTGCAGTTTTGGGGTCACAGTTCGGTTCAGTTTCGGTACAGCAGGAAAATTAAATGTCATTCACAATCTTCAGCATTCACAATGTTCCTTGCATTGTCTGTTGTGACCGGATTGTTATGTTGGGTCTCTCAAGTTTCCACTCTGATGCTGCCTTTTTAACTGTGTGAGACATGACTGTTCTGCTTCTAGGTCCTAAGCCACTTTGTACTATTCCATTTTTCGTGTGTTATTTCTTACACTAATAGCCAAGAACATTTTTTGTTATACAAAACATATTTCCGGCTGTGTGTAATGTCAGAGAGGCGGTAACTCAACAGCACTATGACCAGGAATACAACTTTCACGAATTGGATCTAAGAACGAACAATCTGACAAAGCTCCGAGTTCACGAACGCCCAGAGCACACTCTGGCACTCCAGATAATATTTACGAACACACCCGTAGTATAAACCAGCCTTTATTCTTGAAATCTTTGGTTGTTTAATACATAGCCTCACATGTGAATCCTTAAAGAGATTGGTGGGGCTAAAGCTTAAGAGGGTGTGAACTATGCTGAATGGGTGTAGACAAAGAAGAGCTCTCCACTAGGTACCAACATTTTCAAGGGCCACTTTCTCAAAAGTGAGGTTACAAGTTTATCAACCTTCAAAGCATAATTACTTTCCCATTGCTCCTCAACTGTAGTGTATGATATACAATTGTCTAGCTCTGAGTTTCTACTTTTATCCAATGTAAAAAAAACTCAATTTCAAATGTTGCTACATAAGACCGAATCGAGACGATCGGTTACATATGAACTGATACAAAAAACAACACTTGATTCAACACTTAAGAGTTTTTCAATTTAAATTATTATACAAAAATCTTGCCACCAACATAATGCTATATATATGGGGCATACAACAATCTCAGCTCTGTAGATTTTGCTGCGAAGAGCCAAATCACCAGATCATTTATTTTGGTATTGCCCCTATGTAGCCTGTTTCTGTTCACGGGTTCAGGAATGGTTAAATAATCACAACATTATCTTAAAATGAACCTTACAAATAGCAGTGTTGGGCAATTTAGAAAACCATAGTAAATCAATTAATAATATAATAATACTCATAGGAAAGGTTTTCATCTTTAGCTCACAATCTGTGGGTACTATGCGATTACTTTTCAAAATTGTTACGAAGATGTCGTAGCAGTCAGACATCTTTGTCCTTCGTCTTGTCGTGTCCCGTGTATATATCCTTTTTCTTCGCATACCTTTTTAAAGTATTTTTCTAAACTTCTACTTCAAAATACTCTCCCGCAACCCGCCTCACCCAATGTGGTGTGGATCTGCTTTTTTCTAAAGTATCTTTCTTTACTTCTGAACCGGAATTCCCCAACAGAAGCTAGCCAGTTAACAAGCTACCAGCTAGTAGTCAGCTAACCACTGCTATCGGTCATCAGCTAACCTTTAGCTCGGAAAACTTTCGCCAGTTTGCACAATGCGATTCAAACCAGAGCATACCGGACCTATATACTCTGGACTCTGATCTCTCTTTTGACGAACATATCAAGACTGTTTCAAGGACAGCTTTTTTCCATTTACGTAACATTGCAAAAATCTGAAACTTTCTGTCCAAAAATGATGCAGAAAAATGTATCCATGCTTTTGTTACTTCTAGGTTAGACTACTGCAATGCTCTACTTTCCGGCTACCTGGATAAAGCACTAAATAAACTTCAGTTAGTGCTAAATACGAATGCTAGAATCCTGACTAGAAAAATGTGATCATATTACTCCAGTGCTAGCCTCCCTACAGTGGCTTCCTGTTAAGGCAAGGGCTGATTTCAAGGTTTTACTGCTAACTTACAAAGCATTACATGAGCTTGCTCCTACCTATCTTTCCGATTTGGTCCTGCCGTACATACCTACACGTACGCTACGGTCACAAGACGCAGGCCTCCTAATTGTCCCTAGAATTTCTAAGCAAACAGCTGGAGGCAGGGCTTTCTCCTATAGAGCTCAATTTTTATGGAATGGTCTGACTACCCATGTGAGAGACGCAGACTCGGTCTCAACCTTTAAGTCTTTACTGAAGACTCATCTCTTAAGTAGATCATATGATTGAGTGTAGTCTGGAGCAGGAGTATGAAGGTGAACGGAAAGGTTCTGGAGCAACGAACCGCCCTTGCTGTCTCTGTCTCTGCCTGGCCGGTTCCCCTCTCTCCACTGGGATTCTCTGCCTCTAACCCTATTACAGGGGCTGAGTCACTGGCTTACTGGTGCTCTTCCATGCCGTCCCTAGGAGGGGTGCGTCACTTGAGTGGGTTGAGTCACTGACGTGGTCTCCCTCTCTGGGTTGGCGCCCCCCCTTGGGTTGTGCCGTGGCGGAGATCTTTGTGGGCTATACTCTGCGTTGTCTCAGGATGGTAAGTTGGTGGTTGAATATATCTCTCTAGTGGTGTGGGGGCTGTGCTTTGGCAAAGTGGGTGGGGTTATATCCTGCCTGTTTGGCCCTGTCCGGGGGTATCATCGGATGGGGCCACAGTGTCTCCTGACCCCTCCTGTCTCAGCCTCCAGTATATATGCTGCAGTAGTTTATGTGTCGGGGGGCTAGGGTCAGTTTGTTATATCTGGAGTATTTCTCCTGTCTTATCCGGTGTCCTGTGTTAATTTAGGTATGCTCTCTCTAATTCTCTCTTTCCTTCTTTCTTTCTTTCTCTCTCTCTCTCTCGGAGGACCTGAGCCCTAGTACCATGCCTCAGGACTACCTGGCATGATGACTCCTTGCTGTCCCCAGTCCACCTGGCCGGGCTGCTGTTCCAGTTTCAACTGTTCTGCCTGCGGCTACCTGTTCACCGGACGTGCTACCTGTCCCAGACCTGCTGTTTTCAACTCTCTAGAGACAGCAGGAGAGGTAGAGATACTCTCAATGATCGGCTATGAAAAGCCAACTGACATTTACTCCTGAGGTGCTGACTTGTTGAACCCTCGACAACTACTGTAATTATTATTATTTGACCATGCTGGTCATTTATGAACATTTGAACATCTTGGCCATGTTCTGTTATAATCTCCACCCGGCACAGCCAGAAGAGGACTGGCCACCCGTCATAGCCTGGTTCCTCTCTAGGTTTCTTCCTAGGTTCTGGCCTTTCTAGGGAGTTTTTCCTAGCCACTGTGTTTCTACGCCTGCATTGTCGTTCTGCCCCTGAACAGGCAGTTAACCCACTGTTGTCCATTGCTGCTTTGGTTAGTGATTATTGTCTTAGTTCACTGTAGAGCCTCTAGCCCTGCTCAATATACCCTAGCCAACCATTTAGTTCCACCTCCCAGACATGCGGTGACATCACCTGGTTTAAATGTGACTAGAGACAATATCTTTCTCATCATCACTCAATGCCTAGGTTTACCTCCAATGTACTTACATCCTACCATACCTTTGTCTGTACATTATGCCTTGAATCTATTCTATCGCGACCAGACACCTGCTCCTTCCACTCTCTGTTCCTAACGTACTAGACGACCAGTTCTTATAGTCTTTAGCCGTACCCTTATCCTACTCCTCCTCTGGTGATGTAGAGGTTAATCCAGGACCTGCAGTGCCTAGCTCCACTCCCATTCCCCAGGCGCTCTCTTTTGATGACTTCTGTAACCGTAAAAGCCTTGGTTTCATGCATGTTAACATTAGAAGCCTCCTCCCTAAGTTTGTTTTATCCACTGCTTTAGCACACTCTGCCAACCCAGATGTCCTAGCCGTGTCTGAATCCTGGCTTAGGAAGACCAACAAAACCCCTGAAAATTCCATCGCTAACTATAACATTTTCCAACAAGATAGAACTGCCAAAGGGGGCGGAGTTGCAATCTACTGCAGAGATAGTAAGACAGAACTCTGCAGGCTATCTAGGTCTGTACCCAAACAATTCGAGCTTCTACTTTCAAAAATCCACCTTTCCAGAAACAAGTCTCTCATCGTTTCCGTTTGCTATAGACCACCCTCTGCCCCCAGCTGTGCACTGGACACCATATGTGAATTGATTGCCCCCCATCTATCTTCAGAGCTTGTGCTGCTAGGTGACCTAAACTGGGACATGCTTAATACCCCGGCCATCCTACAATCTAAGCTTGATGCCCTCAATCTCACACAAGTTATCAATTAACCTACCAGGTACAAACCCAAATTCGTAAAGACAGGCATCCTCATAGATATCGTCATAACCAACTTGCCCTCCAAATACACCTCTGCTGTATTCAACCAAGATCTCAGCGATCACTGCCTCATTGCCTGCATCCGCAATGGGTCTGCGGTCAAACGACCATCCCTCATAACTGTCAAACGCTCCCTCAATCACTTCAGCGAGCAGGCCTTTCTAATCAACCTGGCCCGGGTATCCTGGAAGGATATTTACCTCATCCCGTCAGTAGAGGATGCCTGGTTATTCTTTAAAAGTGCCTTCCTCACCATTTTAAATAAACAAGGCCCATTCAAAATATGTAGAACCAGGAACAGATATAGCCATTGGTTCTCTACAGACCTGACTGCCCTTGACCAGCACAAAAATATCCTGTGGTGCATTAGCATCGAATAGCCCCCGTGATATGGAGCTTTTCATGGAAGCTAGGAACCAATATACACAGGCAGTTAGGAAAGCTAAGGCTAGCTTTTTCAAAAATAAATTTGCATCCTGTAGCACAAACTCAAACAAGTTCTGGGACACTGTAAAGTCCATGGAGAATAAGAGCACCTACTCCCAGCTGCCCACTGCACTGAGGCTAGGAAACACTGTCACCACAGATAAATCCACTATAATTGAGAATTTCAATAAGTATTTTTCTACGGCTGGCCATGCTTTCCACCTGGATACCCCTACCCCGGTCAACTGCCCTGCACCCCCCACAGCAACTCGCCCAAGCCTCCCCCATTTCTCCTTCACCCAAATCCAGATAGCCAATGTTCTGAAAGAGCTGCAAAATCTGGACCCTTACAAATCAGCCGGGCTAGACAATCTGGACCCTCTCTTTCTAAAATGATCTGCCAAAAGTGTTGCAACCCCTATTACTAGCCTGTTCAACCTCTCTTTCGTATCGTCTGAGATTCCCAAAGATTGGAAAGCTGCCGCGATAATCCCCCTCTTCAAAGGGGGAGACACTCTAGACCCAAACTGCTAAAGACCTATATCTATCCTATCCTGCCTTTAAAAGGTCTTCGAAGGCCAAGTTAACAAACCGATTACCCACCATTTCGAATCTCACCATACCTTCTCTGCTATGCAATCTGGTTTCCGAGCTGGTCATTGGTGCACCTCAGCCACACTCAAGGTCCTAAACGATATCATAACCGCCATCGATAAAAGACAGTATTGTGCAGCCGTATTCATCGACCTGACCAAGGCTTTCGACTCGGTCAATCACCACATTCTTATCGGCAGACTCAACAGCCTTGGTTTCTCAAATGACTGCCTCGCCTGGTTCCCCAACTACTTCTCTGATAGAGTTCAGTGTGTCAAATCGGAGGGCCTGTTGTCCGGACCTCTGGCAGTCTCTATGGGGGTGCCACAGGGTTCAATTCTCGGGCCGACTCTCTTCTCTGTATACATCAATGATGTCGCTCTTGCTGCTGGTGAATCTCTGATCCACCTCTACGCAGACGACACCATTCTGTATACTTCTGGCCCTTCTTTGGACACCGTGTCAACTAACCTCCAGACAAGCTTCAATGCCATACAACTCTCCTTCCATGGCCTCCAACTGCTCTTAAATGCAAGTAAAACTAAATGCATGCTCTTCAACCGATCGCTGCCCGCACGTGCCGGCCCATCCAGCATCACTACTCTGGACGGTTCTGACTTAGAATATGTGGACAACTACAAATACCTAGGTGTCTGGTTAGACTGTAAACTCTCTTTCCAGACTCACATTAAGCATCTCCAATCCAAAATTAAATCTAGAATCAGCTTCCTATTTCACAACAAAGCATCCTTCACTCATGCTGCCAAACATACCCTCGTAAAACTGACCATCCTACCGATCCTCAACTTCGGTGATGTCATTTACAAAATAGCCTCCAACACTCTAATCAACCAATTGGATGCAGTCTATCACAGTGCCATCCGTTTTGTCACCAAAGCCCCATATACTACCCACCACAGCGACCTGTACGCTCTCGTTGGCCAGCCCTCGCTTCACACTCGTCGCCTAACCCACTGGCTCCAGGTCATCTACAAGTCTTTGCTAGTTAAAGCCCCGCCGTATCTCAGCCCACTGGTCACCATAGCAGCACCCACCATGTCGCTCTTGCTGCTGGTGATTCTCTGATCCACCTCTACGCAGACGGCACCATTCTGTATACTTCTGGCCCTTTGGACACTGTGTAATGTAAAACATCACAGCACAATAAAAAATATATACGGCATATGGAAACCAAAAGAGAATGGTCTATTGTGATAGGTGGGATGGGCTGAGAGTGGCTGAGGGAGGGGTTGGATTAAGAGCATATGTTCGGTAATGTATTAATGTTATTTATATAAAAGTACCATGTATGTCAAATGTATATGTAAAATGTATGTATATGTAGCAGAAATGCTGTAAAAACAAAAAAAGGTATGTGTCCTCTGAAGAGCGGGGGTGGGGTGGGTTAATAAAATTAAAATAATAATAATAATACATTCGACATTCACAAGACAGGGACATCAAGGGAAGTGTAGACTACGGTTCAGATGGGTTAAATGGAAACTGAAATCTGAACAGTGACCGTGGGTTGATAACCTCTCACACAGCCATAATATTAAGTTATTGCATTTTCTCCCCGTTCCCATCTTCGCACCGCAAAATAAGCAGATGTGACAGAGAAAACATTACTAATGTCAAATAGATTGATTGAAGAATTAATTCTATTGATTTATGACAATATTCTGGTGAGCAAGGGTTTATTTAGTCTTCTAGGGCAACATATAATGACAGAAGAGAAGCTGCATGTATCTAATCATACAGTGCCAGTCAAAAGTTTGGACACACCTAATCATTCAACGTTTTTTCTTTATTTTGACTATTTTCTACATTGTAGAATAATAGTGAAGACATCAAAACGATGAAATAACTTATAAGGAATCATATAGTAACCAAAGAAGTGTTAAACAAATCAAAATATATTGTATATTTTAGAGTCTTCAAAGTATCCACCCTTTGCCTTGATGACAGTGTTGCACACTCTTGGCATTCTCTCAACCAGCTTCACCTGTAATGCTTTTCCAACAATCTTGAAGGAGTACCCACATATGCTGAGCACTTGTTGACTGCTTTTCCTTCACTCTGCGGTCCAACTCATCCCAAACCATCTCAATTGAGTTGAGGTAGGGTGATTGTGGAAGCCAGGTTATCTGATGCAGAACTCCATCACTCTCCTTATTGGGCAAATATCCCTTACACAACCTGGAGGTGTGTTTTGGGTCATTGACCTGTTGAAGAACAAATGATAGTCCCACTAAGCGCAAACCAGACGGGATGGCGTATCGCTGCAGAATGCTGAGGTAGCCATGCTGGTTAAGTGTGCCTTGAATTCTAAATAAATCACTGACAGTGTCACCAGAAATGCACCCCCACACCATCACACGACCTCCTCCATGCTTCACGGTGGGAACCAGATCACCTGTTCACCTACTCTGCGTCTCATAAAGACACAGCGGTTGTAACCAAAAATCTCAAATTTGAATTCATCAGACCAAAGGACAGATTTCCACTAGTCTAATGTCCATTTCTCATGTTTCTTGCCCCAATCAAGCCTCTTCTTATTATTGGTGTCCTTTAGTAGTGGTTTCTTTGTAGCAATTCAACCATGAAGGCCTGATTCACACAGTCTCCTCTGAACAGTTGATGTTGAGATGTGTATGTTACTTGAACTCTGTGAAGCATTTATTTGGGCTGCAATCTGAGGTGCAGTTAATTTCCCATTTCTGAGCCTGATAACTCTAATCAACTTATCCTCTTCAGCCGAGGTAACTCTTGAATGGTTCTGTAGTTGACTAACAAATAGCCTACCAAAATGTCGGAAATTAATTATTCTGCCATCTCTGGCTATAGCCTACAGATTATTTTTGTGTCTGGTGTGGGCCTTAGATTTGAACTTTATCACATATAGTCGTGGTTGCGAATGGGTTATTAGCAATTGTGGGTGGGTGAACAAACACCTGACCTGCGCACCACTAACGTGTACTGTTACACCCCTAATTGACACTGTTTGAGACTAAACTATTTGTCAAAAACAAAACAAAAACTTTTTTCAGTATATTTGTTGCTCTTACATAGGCCTATATAATACAAATAACATTGTCTTATCACGTAAGTAGGCCTACACTTGTTAAATAACCCCTGTTGCCATAGGGAGGAGAATTAGACTGAAGTGTAGATAGAACATGCTGTGACTTTGATGCTTCTAATATTCTCCTCATGTCTGATTCAGAGCTGCAGTTGATCTATCATTAGCCTACCGAGCTTGTTGGGGTCTGAGAGAGAGAGCGAGAGATAGAGAGTGTGGTAAAAGTGTTGCTAATCTTCACTCCCCTTCTCTGCTCGGGGACTAATTAATATAATCATTTGTCAGTAATGGTGAAAGTAGCAAGAGCCTTGCAAGTCACCCACACCCGCCTGCAATTACTAATAAACCTGCCAGACTATAGCCTATGTGATAAAGTTTATCTGAGAAAAGGTTTCTGAAAAAAAGCCGAAATGTAGTCTATAGATAAAAATTGCACAAGAATGATACATTTATTGTAACGATGTTCGTCTGAGGAAGAAGGAGTAGACCAAAGCGCAGCGTGGTACGTGTTCATATTTCCTTTAATTAACTGAACACTAAATACAAAAGAACAAGAGAATAAATGAAAACCGAAACAGTCCCGTATGGTGCAAACACTGAAACGGAAAACAACTACCCACAACCCATAGTGGGAATACAGGCTGCCTAGGTCATCAATCAGAGATAACGATTGACAGCTGCCTCTGATTGGGAACTATACCAGGCCAAACACCTAGAAATATAACACACAGAATCAAAACATAGAATGCCCACCCCAACTCACGCCCTGACCACACTAAAATAGAGACTGGATTTTTTTAAGGTACTGTTTTCTGTTTATTCAACCCGCCCGCCACTCACCCGCCCTTCATCCACACAATATTTAATGACCCTAAACCCACCAGTGGTGACCGTGGGTTATGAGAAAACCCGTACATCACTATTCTGTTGACAGTCTTTTGTATTCTGCAGTACTAATGAGAAACAGAGTAAAATAAGTAACACATAAAGCTCTCATAACACTTGTTTGATTTGGATCCTCACTATCTTTGTGTGCTGGTCAGAGGCAGGGAGAGTAAGAGGGAGAGGCAGAGTAATGCCTTTTATGCTCTCAGGAATACTGATGGAGACTTACTCAGAGTGTAGAGAATATCAAAGCAATGACACTCAAACGCCAAACCACATGAAAAGCTGATGAGGTGTGCTTGTAATTGTGGTATCATTAGAGAAACCCTCTGAAAGCGAGAGGCAGATGATTAACATTACCATCAACACGAACATGAGATGTTGCTGTTGTTTAATTACATGCACATATTCACCCCAATGGGATAATTAGGTACATTAAGAACTGCTAGACCACAGGTGAGTGAGTAGGTAGGTAAGAGCCATGACAGAATGTTAAATAATTTCTTACTGAACCAACCTCCTACTGGGAAGGATGTGAGTGTGACATCATCACCCCAACATTAGTAGATTTAATTGTTTATCTACCCAGCGAATCATAAACTTAAATTTAAGGTGCATTTTCACTTACTCCATTGACCTCAATGTATGACTAAGCTAAAATTTGACTTGAGAAAATTCACTTACATTGAGTGTTACAGTATGTCATGGGGTTTTGTAGTCAACTGCTAAAAAGATGGTTGACTGAGTAGCTTTCAGATAACAGAAAAACAGGACTCAGAAATGGCACTGGTCTTAAGAACTCTTCTGCTGCGGCACCAGATGCAGAACCGCTGAAGACCTCTAAAGTCTGAAGTGTCTAATAATACCTTGTGCCTTCTTCAGCATGCATCTTAGAGTGACTGAGCTGAGGAGCCTTAATTATTATTATTTAAAAAATATATATATTTCACCTTTATTTAACCAGGTAGGCCAGTTGAGAACAAGTTCTCATTTACAAATTCTCAATAACACAATAGAAAAAAAATCTATGTTCAGTGTGTGCAAATGTAGAAGAGTAGGGAGGTAAGGCAATAAATAGGCCATAGAGGAAAAATAATTACAATTTAGTATTAACACTGGAGTGATAGATGTGCAGATGATGATGTGCAGGTCGAGATACTGGGGTGCAAAAGAGCAAGAAGATGAATAACAATATGGGGATGAGGTAGTTGGGTGTGCGATTGGCTGTGTACAGGTACAGTGATCGGTAAGCTGCTCTGACAGCTGATGCTTAAAGTTAGAGCGGGAGAGCATGCGGTCCAGCAGGTATATTTCACTGGTCATCCCGAAAGCCAACACCTACTTTGGCCAACTTTCTTTCCAGTTCTCAGCTGCCAATGCTGGAACAAATTGCAAAAATCACTGAAGCTGGAGACTTATATCTCCCTCTCTAACTTTAAGCATCAGCTGTCAGAGCAGCTTACCGATCACTGTACCTGTACACAGCCAATCGCACACCCAACTACCTCATCCCCATATTGTTATTCATCTTCTTGCTCTTTTGCAGGCCATCTATAAGACTTTGCTAGGTAAAGCCCCCCCTTATCTCAGCTCACTGATCACCAGCTGAGATAAGGGGGGGCTTTACCTAGCAAAGACTTATAGATGACCTGGAGCCAGTGGGTTTGGCGATGAATATGTAGCGAGGGCCAGGCAACGAGAGCATACAGGTCGCAGTGGTGGGTAGTATATGGGGCTTTGGTGACAAAACGGATGGCACTGTGATAGACTACATCCAGTTTGCAGAGTAGAGTGTTGGAGGCTATTTTGTAAATTGCCAAAGTCAAGGATCGGTAGGATAGTCAGTTTTACGAGGGTATGTTTGGCAGCATGAGTGAAGGAGGCTTTGTTGCGAAATAGGAAGCCGATTCTAGATTTAATTTTGGATTGGAGATGCTTAATGTGAGTCTGGAAGGAGAGTTTACAGTCTAACCAGACACCTAGATATTTGTAGTTGTCCACATATTCTAAGTCAGAACCATCCAGAGTAGTGATGCTAGTCGGGAGGGCGAGTGCAGGCAGCAATCGGTTGAAGAGCATGCATTTCGTTTTACTAGCATTTAAAAGTAGTTGGAGGCCATGGAAGGAGTGTTGTATGGCATTGAAGCTCGTTTGGAGGTTTGTTAACACAGTGTCCAAAGAAGTATACAGAATGGTGTCATCTGCGTAGAGATGGATCGGAGAATCACCAGCAGCAAGAGCAACATCATTGATGTATACAGAGAAAAGAGTTGGCCCGATAATTGAACCCTGTGGCACCCCCATAGAGACTGCCAGAGGTCCGGACAACAGGCTCTCCGATTTGACACACTGAACTCTATCTGAGAAGTAGTTGTTGAACCAGGCGAGGCAGTCATTTGAGAAACCAAGGCAATTGAGTCTGTCGATAATAATGCGGTGATTGACCGAGTCGGGGGGGCAAGTTGCTGTGGGGAGTTTAGAGCTGTTGGCCGGGGAAGGGGTAGCCAGGTCGAATGCATGGCCAGCCGTAGAAAAATGCTTATTGAAATGATCCATTGTCAGAGATGTATTGGTGGTGACAGTGTTTCTTAGCCGCAGTGCAGTGGGCAGCTGGGAGGAGGTGCTCTTATTCTCCATGGACTTTACAGTGTCCCAAAACTTTTTGGCATTAGTGCTACAGGATGCAAATGTATTTTTGAAAAAGCTAGCATTAGCTTTCCTAACTGACTGTGACACACGCGCACGAACACAAACAGCCTGGTGTCTCTCAGTGAGACTGAGCTGAGGAGCCCTGCACCTGTTTGGTGACACATAGCCCCTGATGGAGAAAGACCCTGACACAAGATGCCACAGAGAATAAAAAACAGCACTGTCCTCATCCTCCATCCTCCCCTCCGAGGCATAAGAGATTTATAAAATGCCAGAAACTTTCGTAAGGTTACTCTCCGCATCTCCCAGCTAATGCTTTCAGTGCTGCAGAATTGTTGTGTGTCTGGCCCGTCACCCTGATTCATGTAGGGGAGAAGCTGGCTATTCAAATCTATTCAGATTTCACCTCGGATGTGTTCTGCCAAGAGGCACAGTCATAACGCTGTGATGTGAAAGCTTTGCCGGTCTTGTTTGATGATGGCCCTTATAGCACTTTATTACTTTGTTCATCATAGCCACTTTCTGGTTTTCATTCCATCAATCAATCAAATAAAAGTATTTATATAAAGCTATTTTTAGATCAACAAAGTGCTTTACAGATGTAGTAAATGTCCACTGGACACAAACTGTTTGAATCAATGTTGTTTCCACGTAATTTCAACAACAAAAAATAAATGTGATGATGTTGAATCAACATGGAAAACTGATTGGATTTGCTAAAAGTCAACAACGTAAAGGATGTCAACAATGTAAAGGATGTCAACAACGTAAAGGATGTCAACAATGTAAAGGATGTCAACAACGTAAAGGATGTCAACAATGTAAAGGAATTTCCGAAACGTTTGTATTTTTTTCACCCAAATTTTATCCTAAAGCCAACAACATGCTTCAAATGTTTATTGATTTCATGTTGAATTCATATTAGTTGACATCTCAATCAAATATAAATCAAAACTGGACATTGAAATGAGGTCTGTGTCTAGCGGGTAGAGAGTACTATATTCATTAAGATTAAGTGTTTGTACTCTATTTACTGTAACTGAAACACATCAATATGGAATGGAAGTTGGGATAGCGCCCATATGGTTGTTGTTTGCATTTACCATGAATGATAATAAGCTGTACTTTTTTTGATGCAGTCTTAACTTAGCCTGGGTATCAGTCTCTTTAGCTAATCCACTCCCTGTACCCCATGTGCCAAAGAGACTGGCCTTTCTGCCATTTTCAAATATGAATGTTCTATCATTAATGAGCTCAAGGAGAGCAGAAGATTTGATCCTGTTTCAATCACCCTCACAGCTATCCTCCAATCACAACGATTATGCAAATATTGGAACTCGATCACTTTTTATTCTCTCCACAGAACAACTTGTTATCCGGTTGTTAAGCAACCTTTTTTTTTCTCGATTGTCCAGATGAAACCAGTCAGTCAAATGTTGCTAGCTCACATCTCATTTCTCAAACTAAATAAATACTGCAATTACAACCACAAAACGTCTTAGTTTTATTTTAAGCCTCAAAATACAAAAACTTTCCTAGCTAATAGCTAAATGTTAGTTTTTGACTTTGTTACTAATTCTTTTTGAGGCTCCATGTTTTCATGCCATGGAAAATATTTCCAACAAGCAATGAGCAACTCCGTGGTAAATCCATCGCATATTGAAAGAGCCTCTTTGGCAATGACAAGGAGTGGCAAGGAGTGGAATGTTAGCTAAAGAGACTGGTACTCAGACTATGGTACTCGGACATGCTGGTTCAGCATTCTTCTCTCTAACTCTTTCTCTCCACCTACTTAAATTGGAGGATTCTTGGCTGAAAACACAGTGTTGCAAGTTCAAATCCCAAAGAGTACCTCTGTTTTTACACCTCCCAACAAGCCCCTTAACATAAATTGCTATGTAGTCTAAGTAAATATAGATTATGTGAATTCAATTAACAATTCAAGTTACTGAGAAGCAAAGAAAATAGAAAAGTCTGTTTTTTGACTTGAATGCAGAGACGTTAAAGTAAAAAATATATAAAAATGATTCTGTCAAACTCAATCAGAGAGCAGGGAGCTCAGGTGAAGGAATAGTCAGCTCTCAATTCAGAAATAAATACTACCAAATACTACACACAAAAGGTTTCTGACTCAGAGAGATAAGCTACTGTACGTAAATAAGAACCAGTAAACAGGAAATGGGCAGGAGAACCATTTAGCAACAAAAACAGGTGTCACACACACACACACTTCTTTGCAAGTTAATGCAGGAAGCCGGACATAAAAATGTACAACTGTAGGCTACAATACATCGACCATGAAGAATGAGGAAGGATTATCAGGATGGAATCACATTAAGATACTTTTTTCTGAAGAGCAAAGATTTATACGGTATATCCTCACAAATCAAATTAGATTAGCAAGATTATCAACCAAGCGCCTCTGGATATTCATTTATCAAACAGTGATAAATGTGAGCATGAATGTGAGGGAACCAATTCCTCCAGAGACATAAAACCAACTCTAGCCCCCCTCTTTGGAGGACAGCTGTCAACACAATTTTGAAAGTAGTAGCTAGAAATCATATGAGCAACTCCAATTCCCTGATTTCCCCCTTTATTTGTTGTTGAAATATAACACTTTTCAGACAATCACACGCTCTGATCTCCATCCTCTCTTCTCATATCAGCAAGCCAAGGTCAGAGCAGCTCATCTCAGTCAAACAGGGTTGGCACGGAGACCACAGTGTCTGCACCTGCAGCACCAGAGAGCATGTCCTCACAATGTAAACCAAGAGCTCCTGCTCACCAGAGACAAACCGGGTCACAGCCATGATAGCATCAGAGAGAGAAACCTGCCAAGTGTGCTCCACATAGCCAAATGTCCCTCTCTTTTTCTTTCTCTCTCTCCCCCTAGAGTGTTGTTCTCATAGGGGTGCTGTGATGGGTTATTTTATTTTATATATATATATATATATATATATATATATATATAGAAAGGCCCAGCGCACAACTTTTGTGAAAATATATTTTTTCAAAACATATACAGTACCAGTCAAAAGTTTAGACACACCTACTACTCATTTAAGTTTTTTAAAATGTTTTTATTTTTTATTTTCTACATTGTAGAATAGTAGTGAAGATATCAAACTATGAAATAACACGTAAATTATGTAGCAACCTAAAAGGTGTTAAACAAATCAAAATATATTTTAGATTTTTTAAAGAAGCCACCTTTGCCTTGATGACAGCTTTGCTGGAATGCTTTTCCAACAGTCTTGATGGACTTTTCCCCAAACAGGGATATCTTCTGTATTACCACCCCTACCTTGTCACAACATAACTGATTGGCTCAAACGCATTAAGAAGGAAATCAATTCCACAAACTTCACTTTTAACAAGGCACACCTGTTAATTGAAATGCATTCTAGATGACTACCTCATCAAATCAAAATAAATCTAAATGTATTAGTCGTATGCGCCGAATACAACACCTTACAGTGAAATGCTTACTTATGAGCCCCTAACCAACAATGCAGCCAAATCAGTTCTGTTATACTCACAGACATTATTTTAACAGCTTTGGAAACTTTAGAGTGTTTTCTATCCAAATCTACTAATTATGTGCATAATTATGTGCATATCCTAGCTTCTGGGCCTGAGTAGCAGGCAGTTTACTCTGGGCACGCTTTTCATCCGGAGGTGAAAATAGTGCCCCGTACCTTAGAGAAGTTATGAGCCTCTAACCAACAATGCAGTAAAAAAAATATATATGAATAAGAATAAGAAAAAAAAGTAACAACTAATTAAAGAGCAGCAGTAAAATACCAATAGAGAGACTATATACAGGGGGGTACCGGTACAGAGTCAATGTGCGGGGGCACTGGTTAGACGAGGTAATTGAGGTAATATGTAAATGTGGGTAGATTTATTACAATGACTATGCATAGATGATAACAACAGGGAGCAATGGCGATGTAAAAGACAGGTGGGGGGGGGGGGGCAATGCAAATAGTCTGCGTAGCCATTTGATTAGATGTTCAGGAGTCTTATGGCTTGGGGGTAGAAGCTGTTTTGAAACCTCTTGGACCTGGACTTGGTGCTCTGGTACTGCTTGCCGAGGGGTAGCAGAGAGAACAGTCTATGACTAGGGTGGCTGGAGTCTTTGACAATTATTAGGGCCTCCCTCTGACACCACCTTGGTATAGAGGTCTACTACCCTCTGTAGTGCCTTGCAGTCAGAGGCAGAGCAGTTGCCTTTCCTAGCAGTGATGCAACCAAATGTAGTTGTATGCGCCGATGGTGCAGCTGTAGAACCTTTTGAGAATCTGAGGACCCATGCCAAATCTTTTCATTCTCCTGAAGGGGAATAGGTTTTGTCGTGCCCTCTTCACGACTGTCTTGGTGTGCTTGGACCATGTTAGTTTGTTGGTGATGTGGACACCAAGGAACTTGAAGCTCTCAACCTGCTCTACTACAGCCCGTCGATGAGAATGGGGGCGTGCGCGGTCCTCTTTTTCCTGTTGTCTACAATCATCTCTTTTGTCTTGATCACGTTGAGGGATCTCTGACCTCCTCCCTATAGACTGTCTCATCGTTGTCGGTGATCAGGCCTACCACTGTTGTGTCATCGGCAAACTTAATGATGGTGTTGGAGTTGTTTCTGGCTGTGCAGTAATGAGTGAACAGGGAGTAAAGCAGGGGACTCAGCATGTACCCATGAGGGGGCCCTGTGTTGAGGATCAGCGTGTGCAATAGAGATTGCATCATCTGCGGATATCTTAGGGCGGTATGCAAATTAGAGTGTTTCTGAGTTAATGGTGTTGATGTGAGCCATGACTAGCCTTTCAAAGCACTTCATGGCTACAGATGTGAGTGCTATGGGTCAGTAGTCATTTAAGCAGGTCTTCTTGGTGTTCTTGGGTACAGGGACTATGGTGGTCTGCTTAGAACATGTTGGTATTACAGACTCGGACAGGGAGAGGTTGAAAATGTCAGTGAAGACACTTGCCAGTTGGTCAGCGCATGCTCGCAGTACATGTCCTGGTAATCCGTTTGGCTCTGCGGCCTTGTGAATGTTGACCTGTTTAAAGGTCTTACTCACATCGGCTGCGGAGAGCATTATCACACAGACTTCAGGAACAGCTGGTGCTCTCGTGTGTTTCAGTGTTATTTGCCTTGAAGCGAGCATAGAAGAAGTTTAGCTCATCTGGTAGGCTCGTGTCATTGGGCGGCTCTCGGATGTGCTTCACTTTGCAGTCTGTAATGGTTGGCAAGCCCTGCCACATCCGACGAGCATCAGAACCGGTGTAGTACGATTCGATCTTAGTCCTGTATTGACGCTTTGCCTGTTTGATGGTTTGTCGGAGGGCATAGCAGGATTTCTTAATAGCTTCCGGGTTAGAGTCCCGCTCCTTGAAAGCGGCAGCTCTAGCCTTTAGCTCTATAATCCATGGCTTCTGGTTGGGGTATGTACAGTACGTACGGTCACTGTTGGGGCGACGTCATCGATGCACTTATTGATGAAGCCAATGGCTGATGTGGTGTACTCCTCAATGCCATCGGAGGAACCCCGGAACATATTCCAGTCTGTGCTAGGAAAACAGTCCTGTAGCTTAGCATCTGCTTCATCTGACCAACTTTTTATTGATCGAGTCACTGGTACTTCCTGCTTTACTTTTTGCTTGTAAGCAGGAATCGGGAGGACAGAATTATGGTCAGATTTGCCAAATGGAGGGCGAGGGAGAGCTTTGTATGCGTCTCTGTGTGTGGAGTATAGGTGGTCTAGAGTTATTTTCCCTCTTGTTGCACATTTAACATGCTGATAGAAATTTTGTAAGACGAATTTAAGTTTCCCTGCATTCAAGTCCCGGCCACTAAGCAAGCTGCCTCTGGGTGAGCGCTTTCCTGTTTGCTTATGGCGGAATACAGCTCATTGAGAGCGGTCTTATTGCCAGAATCAGTCTGTGGTGGTTTGTAGACAGCTATGAAAAATACAGATGAAAACTCTCTAGGTAGATAGGCGAGTAAAACCTTGAGACTTCTTTAGATATTGTGCACCAGTTGTTATTTACAAAAATCACCAGACGCCGCTGTTCTATCCTGCCGATACAGTGTGAAACTAGCCAGCTGTATGTTGATAATGTCGTCGTTCAGCCACGACTCCGTGAAGCATAAGATATTACAGTTTTGAATGTCCCGTTGGTAGGATAATCTTAACCGTAGGTCATCAATTTTATTTGCCATTGATTGCACATTAGCAAGAAGAACGGGTGGCAGTGGGAGCTTACTTGCTCGCCTATGGATTCTCAGAAGGCAGCCCGATCTGCGGCCCCTTTTACGGGGATCTGGGCCTGTTCCAGTGAAAGTAGAATATCCTTCTTGTTGGACTCGTTAAAGGAAAAAGTTACTCTTCCGCGTAGGTCAGAAATTGTATTTTCCTCATGAAACTGGTTGAAGGCAAAGGGTGGCTACTTTGAAGAATCTCTAATATAAAACATATTTAGATTTGTTTAACACTTCTTTGGTTACTACATGATTCCATATGTTATTTCATAGTTTTGTCTTGTTTCTACAATGTAGAAAATAGTAAAAATAAAGAAAAACTGTATATTTATTTTGTATAATATATAGATTTTTCAGGGGCTGCTGCAGCACCCTCATTACCCTTACTTCCCGTGGCTATGGTTGTTCTCTCTCTCTCCCTTACACTCTCTAACTCTTTCATTCATTCGCTTTCACCCCTCACTTCTTTCACTCGCTCGAATCTTCTCACCTTGTCCCTTCCACTCACTCTGTTACTTCTCTTTCACACACACACACACACACACACACACACACACACACACACACACACACACACACACACACACACACACACACACACACACACACACACACACACACACACACACACACACACACACACACACACACACACACACACACACACTAATTGTGTTCCCCTCTATTACACAGTCATGCCATCTTAGTCATCCACTCACTACTCTGACTCCCTCGCTAGCTATCATCCTCTTCCCCCTCCATCATGGTTCAGTGCAGGAACATCTGGCCAAATGGCACATAGATTATGTCCTGCCAGCATCTCCAAGGCAGGAGGCACTGCCACCAGACAAGACAACAACTGTCCTTCAGGAACTGACACACTACACTCTTTGCTGCCTCTACACTGATCATCATTGTGCAAATCAAGATTAATAAATGTCTTCGATTTCACTGCCAGCTATTGCACAACTTGGCCATGGCTGCAGCTATTGCAGGCCACTGCTTGGTAAAGGAAAGGTGAGAGAAGATAGAGGTGAAAAGAGAGAAGTCCTTACCTGCCAGAATATGCTGTCTATTGTGCTCCCAAGGAAGCCCTCCCTGGTTTCAGACGACAGGAGCTTGGGTCCTAGGATCGTCATGAACTCATCGAAGTCCACCTGCCCGTCTCCTAAGAAACACAGTCAGACACACAGTATGACATGTCTTACTCACAAAAAAAAGTGTTATTTCAAATCAGTAAAAATGACAATAACTGTATTTTATACCAAGTCTTCATTTGAGTATGTGTTCCTTCCCTTCAATACCTATTCTCCTTCCTCCTTCATCTTCCTAATTTCCCTGCAGAAGAGGTTGTGTGCTGCCCATTCAGGGCGACTCAATCTGCCCCTTCACTCCTCCTCTCCTCCCTCTCCCCTGACGGGGGTGAACTCCTTAGTCACGCTGGCACTGTCACGTTTGATGCCATCGATTGTCCCTCTCTGTGCCCATGCATATGCAGAGTGGGATCCTGCCTCATCACTGGGGATAGTCAGGCAGTGCAGCCAGTGCAGTCAGGGCCCTGAACTATCGTGATGGATGGATGAATGGCTGGATGGATGGACGGATGGATGTGATTTTAACCAAGAACACTTCCTAACAAAAGCAGCCGATGTCAGGCATCATGTATTATGAGCATAACACCCCTATATAAAGCAACGGGAGCGATTGCAATACTGAGATCTCCAACAAAGACCACAAGCTCCTAAGCAATCCACCAAGGGCATTCTGCTGAGCTGGATAACAATCTGAGGGATCGTTCTGACAGTGGAACAGATTATCAGATCAACTCAATGAGTCCATCCATATCTTATAGAGATCAGCTGGACTGTTGCAGCTGCTGCTCAAAGAGAAAAAATCAATGGCCATCCGTGAATGTGTCACGTGTCTCTAATTCACCTTGCTGCTAGCTTGGCAAATAAACACCCTCATATCCCATTAATCTGGTAATGTACCTGGCTATGGACACCTCCTCCATTTGATCACCATGATCTTTTGTGTTGCGTCTATAGACAAGAAAATGAAACGAGATTGAGGCAAATTGCTTTGAATAGAACACAAATTGATGTTTTGAAAACATCTCTCACTGTAATGACAGAGATGTAATCGCAACAACAATCCAGCCAACCCTTCTTATCTTGGCCAGGGTGTCCTCATTCAGTCACAGCAAGTAAAATCAACTGACAATTTCAAAGGCATCGCAGATGACAAATGGTCCTCCAGTCCTCCCCCTCTACCAAACCAACAGGAACTCATACATTGATTGCTGTCACACCTCAGACTGTACAAGCAATATCTATAACAAATATGACAGATAGGTCCTCCTAGATGTTCTAACTTGTCAAAGCAGGAGATGAAAGCGGTATATCAAGCAAACCTTCAATTTGACAGCAGGTATACCTTAATAGTAGGGGAGGATAAATCATTTCACTAATCATTCTTATCTGGAGTGGAGAGCAGTCCACAACCTTGAGCATTCAGGTATGACTTTCCGATCTTCCTGAGATCAGTCCACTACAGTTTTTCTAGCAAATCTGCTTCAAAAAAACAAAATTTCACATGTACAGTTGAAGTCGGAAGTTTACATAGACTTAGGTTGGAGTCATTAAAACTCGTTTATCACCCACTCCACAAATGTATTGTTAACAAACTATAGTTTTGGCAAGTCGGAGAGGACATCTACTTTGTGCATGACACAAGTCATTTTTTCAACAATTGTTTACAGACAGATTATTTCACCTATAATTCACTGTATCACAATTCCAGTGGGTCAGAAGTTTACATACACTAAGTTGACTGTGCCTTTAAACAGCTTGGAGAATTCCAGAAATTGATGTCATGGCTTTAAAAGCTTCTGATAGGCTAATTGACATAATTTGAGTCAATTGAAGGTGTACTTGTGGATGTATTTCAAGGCCTACCTTCAAACTCAGGGCCTCTTTGCTTGACATCATGGGAAAATCTAAAGAAATCAGCCAAGACCTCAGAAAAAAATGGTAGACCTCCACAAGTCTGGTTCATCCTTGGGAGCAATTTCCAAACGCTTGAAGGTACCACATTCATCTGTACAAACAATAGTACGCAAGTATAAACACCATGGGACCACGCAGCCGTCATACCGCTCAGGAAGGAGATACGTTCTGTCTCCTAGAGATGAACGTACTTTGGTGCGAAAAGTGCAAATCAATCCCAGAACAACAGCAAAGGACCTTGTGAAGATGCTGGAGGAAACAAGTACAAAAGTATCTATATCCACAGTTAAACGAGTCCTATAAAGACAGAACCTGAAAGGCCGCTCAGCAAGGAAGAAGCCACTGCTCCAAAGCCGCCATAAAAAAGCCAGACTACGGTTTGCAACTGCACATGGGGACAAAGATCGTACTCTTTGGAGAAACGTCCTCTGGTCTGATGAAACAAAAATAGAACTGTTTGGCCATAATGACCATCGTTATGTTTGGAGGAAAAAGGGGGAGGCTTGCAAGCCGAAGAACACCATCCCAACCGTGAAGCACAGAGGTGGCAGCGTCATGTTGTGGGGATACATTGCTGCAGGAGGTGCACTTCACAAAATAGATGGCATCATGAGGGAGGAAAATTAAATGGATGTATTGAAGCAACATCTCAAAACATCAGTCAGGTAAAGCTTGGTTGCAAATGGGTCTTCCAAATGGACAATGACCCCAAGCGTACTTCCAAAGTTGTGGTAAAATGGCTTAAGGACAACAAAGTCAAGGTATTGGAGTGGCCATGACAAAGCTCTGTCCTCAATCCTAAAGAAAATTTGTGGGCAGAACTGGAAAAGGGTGTGCAAGCAAAGAAGCCTACGAACCTGACTCAGTTACACCATCTCTGTCAGAAGAAATGTGCCAAAATTCACCCAACTTGTAATCACGTGTGTTGTGTGTGTTTGTTTGTGTGTGTACGCATGTGTTTGTTAGCGTAAATATGTGCAACACAGTTCATTAAGATGAAAGGGAGCAAGGGACCACAGCCAACATTTTACACATAGACAGTTTAGAGACAGATATTGCTACAATGGGACTATGGGATGTGTTAAGTGCTCTTCCGGTGTGTTTTTGGATAGTAGGATCCTTCATGCTTATTTAAAGTGTAAAGTGGAGGTTGTGATATGAAAGTATGGTGCGAATGAGTGCACATTACTGTGTGCATGTAATGTACTGTATGTACATGCAAATGTGTGTGCATAATGGTGAATGAGCACTCATGTCAATGTATTTATTATGTTTGTGATTATGTAGTCATACTGTGCCTTCGGAAAGTATTAATTACCCTTGACTTTTTCTACATTTTGTTAGGTTACTGATTTATTCTAAAATGTATTAAATAGTTTTTCCCCCCCCCATCAATCTACACACAATACCCCGTAATGACAAAGTAAAAACAGGTTTTTAGATATTTTTGTAAAAGTATTACAAATAAAAACTGACATATTACATTTACATAAGTATTCAGTCCCTTTACTCAGTACTTTGTTGAAGCACCTTTGGCAGGGATTACAGCCTTGAGTCTTGGGTATGACACGACAAGCTTGGCACACCTGTATTTGGGTAGTTTGTCCCATTCTTCTCTGCAGATCCTCTCAAGCTCTATCAGGTTGGATGGTGCCGGAGGAGATGGCTGCCGTGTTACAGGCTCCTAACCAATTGTGCTATTGTGTGTGTTTGTTTGCGTTATTTGAAATGTATTTTGTACATAATGTGTCTGCCACCGTCTCTTATGACCAAAAAGAGCTTCTGGGTATCAGGACAGCGATTACTCTTTACCATCAGCTGCTACTCGCTGTTTGTTTGTTACCTATGCATAGTCACTTTGCCCCCACCTACATGTACAGATTACCTCAACTAGCCTGTATCCCCGCACACTGACTCGGTACTGGTGCCCCCTGTATATAGCCTCGTTATTCTATTTGTGTTACTTTTTATTATTACTTTTTATCTTAGTCTACTTGGTAAATATTTTCTTCTTCTTGAACTGCACTGTTGGTTAAGGGTTTGTAAGTAAGCATTTCACGGTAAAGTCTACACTTGTTGTATTCGGCGCATGTGACAAATAAAGTTTAATTTGATTTTGTCCAACGTCAAATCATTGCATAATAAAATGGAAGTGGCTGAACGACGACATGAATAAAATACAGCTGGCTGGGTTTTCAGTCCATCGGCAAGATAGAACAGCTGTGGCGGTCTGTGGGGTGACAGTCTGAGTTTATTTGTAAATAACAGCTGGTGCACAAAATCTGATACTAAGGAAGTCTTGAGGTTTTGCTCGCTTCAGGTAGAGTATCTCATGATAAGCTGTAGACCACACTATTTACCAAGAGAGTTTTTATCTATATTTTTCGTAGCTGTCTATTTACCACCACTGGCACTAACACGGCAGCCAACGAGCTGTATAAGGCCATAAGCAAACAAGAAAATCCTCATCCAGAGGCAACGCTCCTAGTGGCCGGGGACTTTAATGCAGGGAAACTTAAATCTGTTTTAGCTCATTTCTATAAGCATGTTACATGTGCAACAAGAGGAAAAAAACTCTAGACCACCTTTACTCCACACACAGAGACGCATACAAAGCTCTCCCTCGCCCTCCATTTGGCAAATCTGACCATAACTCTATCCTCCAGATTCCTGCTTACAAGCCAAAAGTACCAGCGACTCGCTCAATAAGGAAGTGGTCAGATGACAAAGATGCTAAGCTAGAGGACTGTTTTTCTACCACAGACTGAAATATGTTCTTGGATTCTTCAGATGGCATTGAATAGTACACCACATCAGTCACTGGCTTCATCAATAAGTGCATTGATGACGTAGTCCGCACAGTGACCATATGTACATACCCCAACCAGAAGCCATGGATTACAGGCAACATTCACACTGAGATAAAGGGTAGAGGTGCCGCTTTCAAGGAGCGGGACTCTAATCTGGATGCTCACAAGAATTCTCGCCATGCCCTCCGATGAACTATCAAACAGGCAAAGCGTCAATACAGGACTAAGATTGAATCGTACTACACCGGCGCTGACGCTCGTTGGATTTGGCAGGGTTCGTAAACTATTACGGACTACAAAGGGAAGCACAGCTGCGAGCTGCTCAGTGAAACAAGCCTATGCTCGCTTCGAGGAAAGCAACACTGAAGCATGCATGAGAGCATCAGCTGTTCCAGACGACTGTGTGTTCATGCTCTCCATAGCCGATGTGAGTAAGACCTTTAAACAGGTCTACATTCACAAGGCCGCAGGGCCAAACAGATTACCAGAACGTGTACTCCGAGCATGCACTGACCAACTGGCAAGTGTCTTCACTGACATTTTCAACCTTATATTTGACCGAGACTGTAATACCAACATGTTTCCAGCAGACCACCATGGTCCCTGTACCCAAGTACACTAAGGTAACCTACCTAAATGACTACCGACCCGTAGCACTCACATCTGTAGCCATGAAGTGCATTGAAATGCTGGTCATGGATCACATCAACACCATTATCCCAGAAACCCTAGACCCACTCCAATTGGCATACCTCCCCAACAGATTCTCAGATGATGCAATCTCTATTGCACTCCACACTGCCCTTTCCCACCTGGACAAAAGGAACACCTATGTGAGAATGCTATTCATTGACTATAGCTTGGACCCTGGAACTAAACACCTACCTGCAACTGGATCCTGGACTTTCTGACGGACCGCCCCCAGGTGGTAAAGGTAGGCAAAAACACATCTGCCACACTGATCCTCAACACAGGAGCCCCTCAGGGGTGCGTGCTCAGTCCCCTCCTGTACTCCCTGTTCACATTTGATTGCATGGCCAAGCATGACTCCAACACCATCATTAAGTTTGCCAACGACACCTGATCACCAACAACGATGAGACAGCCTGTAGGGAGGAGGTCAGAGAGCTGGCAGTGTGGTGCCAGGACAACAACCTCTCCCTCAACGTGATCAAGACAAAGGATATAAATGTCATGGTCCAAACACACCAAAACAGTCGTGAAGAGGGGACAACAACGCCTATTCCCTCTCAGGAGACTGAAAAGATTTGGCATGGGTCCTCAGATCCTCAAAAAGTTCTACAGC
The DNA here is from genome assembly GCF_045791955.1 of Oncorhynchus clarkii lewisi. NCBI lineage: Eukaryota > Metazoa > Chordata > Actinopteri > Salmoniformes > Salmonidae > Oncorhynchus > Oncorhynchus clarkii. The sequence continues at coordinate 19,192,654 of NC_092173.1, read as the reverse complement.
TGCACCATCAAGAGCATTCTGACCGGTTGAATCACCGCCAGGTATGGCAACTGCTTGGCCTCCGACCGCAAGGCTCTAGAGATGGTAGTGTGTACGGCCCAGTACATCACTGGGGCCAAGCTTCCTGCCATCCAGGACCTTTATTGCCAAGACTCCAGCAACACTAGTCATAGACTGTTCTCTCTGCTACCACACGGCAAGCAGTACCTCAGTGCGAAGTCAAGGTCCAAAAGGCTTCATATCAGCTTCTTCCCCTAAACCATAAGACTCCAGAACAGCTAATAAAATGGCTACCCGGACTATTTGCATTGTCCCCCCACTCCATTTTTATGCTGCTTCTACTCTCTGTTTATTATCCATGCATAGTCACTTTACCTCAACCTACATGTACATATTACCTCAATTACCTCAACTAACCTGTGCCCCTGCACATTGACTCTGTACCGGTACCCCCTGTATATAGCCTCGCTACTGTAAGATTCTTCTAAAAAACTGTTTTACTTCACTTTATTCTAATAAATACTTTCTTAACATTTATTTTTCTTTAAACTGCATTGTTGTTTAAGGGCTTGTAAATAATCATTTCACTGTAAGGGGAAACCTGTTGTATTTGGCCGATGTGACAAATACAATTTGATTTGATTTGAGAGTTGTTGAACTGCTATTTTCAGATCTCTCCAGAGGTGTTCGATCGGGTTCAAGTCCGGGCTCTGGCTGGGCCACTCAAAGACAATCAGAGACTTGTCCCAAAGCCACTCCTGCGTTTTATTGGCTGTGTGCTTATGGTCATTGTCCTGTTGGAAGGTCAACCTTCACCCCAGTCTGAGGTTTTGAGGGCTCTGGAGCAGGTTTTCATCAAGCATCTCTCTGTACTTTGCTCAGTTCATCTTTCCCTTGATCCTGAATAGTCTCCAAGTCCCTGCTGCTGAAAAACATCTCCACAGCATGAGTCTTTTGGGGCCTTTTGGCAAACTCCAAGCGGGCTGTCATGTGCCTTTTACTAAGGAGAGGCTTCAGCCTGGCCATTCTACCGTAAAGGCCTGATTGGTGGAGTGCTGCAGAGATGGTTGTCCTTCTGGAAAGTTCTCCCATCTCCACAGAGGAATCTCTAGAGATCTGTCAGAGTGACCATCGGGTTCTTGGTCATCTCCCTGACCAAGGCCCTTCTCCCCCAATTGCTCAGTTTGGCCAGGCGTCCAGGTCTAGGAAGAGTCTTGGTGGTTCCAAACTTTTTCCATTTAAGAATGATGGAGGACACTGTGTTCTCGGGGACCTTCAATGCTGCAGACATTTTTTGGTACCCTTCCCCAGATCTGTGACTAACAAAATCTGGTCTATGGTCAATTCCTTCGACCTCATGGCTTGGTTTTTGCTCTGACATGCACTGTCAACTGGGGGACCTTATATAGACAGGTGTGTCCCTTTCCAAATTATGTTAAATCATTTGAATTTACTACAGGGGGACTCCAATCAAATTGTAGAAACATCTTAAGGATGATCAATGGAAACCGAATGTACCTGAGCTCAATTCTCATAGCTAAGGGTTTGAATACTTATGTAAATAAGGCATTTGTGTTTTGTATTTGTAATACATTTGCTCAAATTTCAAAAAACGTTTTCCGCTTTGTCATTATGTGTATTGTGTGTAGATTGAGGAGGATTTTTATTTAATCAATTTTAGAATAAGGCTGTAAAGTAACAAAATGTGGAAAAAGTAAAGGGGTCTGAATACTTTCTAAAGGAACTGTATGTAGGAACATGTGTATGAATGTGTAAAAAAGGAAGAGCGGGATCTATTTATGTATATGTGTGTTTCTGACAGTGTGCATATGACCATGTCTTTGTGAAGGCGTGATCATGGTGTGTAAACAGGAGTGAGGGGATCTCTTCATGTTTAAATATGTATGTGTGCATGTAACAGAGTGGGTACCTGTCTCTCACTGGACTCGAACATGGGGCCTTCTGTTGCATGTGCAACTGCATGTGTCTGTGTACTGTAAATGTGTGAAATGGGTACTGAAGGTGACTCACCATCCATGTCTAGTCTCTGCATGATGATGGCCAGCTCCACCTCACTGGGCATGTATCCCAGGGACCTCATGGCCATACCCAGCTCCTGCTTGGAGATGAACCCGTTCCCATCCCGGTCCAGCACTCTGAATGCCTCCCGGATCTCTGTCAACACAAGGAGGAGAGGAGAGGATACACCATGGTTAGGAATTATTTTAACTCTGTGCCTTATATCAAGAACATTGCAAATGACATCTGCAATAACCTGCAGGCAACTTAGATGGTGGTGACAAATAAGCTTGCTCTGTGTGTACGACAAGCCGCTGTACTGTGTCAGTTTGAAAGATACCCATCAGCGTCAAGCCTAAAAGTCAGCAGGCTCCTCTGTGCTTTCATGAATTAATATTTTATTAGTGTGTCTACAGAGAAAATTGGGCTTATGGCAGGGAGGCAGTGAGCAGGGAGAGAGAGAGACAGAGAACTGGAGAGAGAAATATAGAGAGAGGGGGGGTAGAAGGAAACAGAGAGAGGGGAAAGAGAGATATGCAGCGAGATTGTAAGAGAGAGAGAGAGGCAGCCAAGGATGTTTTTAAATAAATCAAATCAAATTATATTGGTCACATACACATGGTTAACAGATGTTATTGCGAGTTTAGTGAAATGCTTGTGCTTCTAATTCCAACAGTGCAGTAATATCTAACAAGTAATCTAACAATTCCACAACAACTACCTAATACACACAAATCAAATTAAAGGAATGGAATAAGACAATATACATATAAATATATGGATAAGCAATGACCGAGTGGCATAGGCAAGATGCAATAGATGGTATAAAATACAGTATATACATATGAGATGAGTAATGTAAGATATGTAAACAGTATTAAAGTGGCATTATTAAAGTGACTAGTGATCCATTTATTAAAGTGGCCAATGATTTCAAGTCTGTATGTAGGCAGCAGCCTCTCAATGTTAGCGATGGCTATTTAACAGTCTGATGGCCTTGAGATAGAAGCTATTTTTCTGTCTCTCGGTCCCAGCTTTGATGCACCTGTACTGACCTCGCCTTCTGGATGGTAGCAGGGTGAACAGGCAGTGGCTTGGGTGGTTGTTGTCCTTGATAATCTTTTTGGCATTACTGTGACATTTGGTTTTTGGTATTTGTTTTTTTATTGCAAAAGCAGAAGCTACTCTTCCTGGAGTCCACACAAAACAAGAAACATGACAGAACATCAATAGACAAGAACAGCTCAAGGACAGAACTACATCATATTTTTTTAAAGGCACACGTAGCCTACATATCAATGTATACACACAAACTATCTAGGTCAAATAGGGGAGAGGCGTTGTGCCGTGAGGTGTTGCCCTATCTGTTTTTTTAAACCAGGTTTGCTGTTTATTTGAGCAATATGAGATGGATGGAAGATCCATGCAAATAAGGGCTCTCTATATGATACTCTACGCTTTCTTGAATTTGTTATGGATTTGGGGACTGTGAAAAGACCCCTGGTGTTATGTCTGATGGGGTAATTGTGTGTGTCAGAGCTGTGCGTAAGTTGACTATGCAAACAATTTGGGATTTCCAACACGTTTGTTCTAATATTTCTTTTAAAAAGAAGAAGTGATGCAGTCAGTCTCACCTCAACTCTTAGCCAAGAGAGACTGGTACGCATAGTATTTATATCAGCCCTCTGATTATAATGAAAATCAAAAAACATGCCGCTCTGTTCTGGGCCAGCTGCAGCTTCACTAGGTATTTCCTTGCAGCACTGGACCACACGACAGGACAATAATCAAGATTAGACAAAATGAGAGACTGCAGAACTTGCTTTTTGGAGTGTAGTGTCAAAAACGCAGAGCATCTCTTTATTACGGACAGACCTCTCCCCATCTTTACATCCATTGAATCTATTTGTTTTGACCATGACAGTTTACAATCTAAGGTAACGCCCAGTCTCCTCAACTTGTTCAACAGCCACACCATTCATTACCAGATTCAGCTGAGGTCTAGCACTTAAGAAATTATTTGCACCAAAACATTAGCTGTGGTTGCTGATGTGTATATGGTTGAATCATCAGCATACATGGACACACATGCTTTGTTTAATTCCAGTGGCAGGTCATTGGTAAAAATAGAAAAGAGTAGAGGGCCTAGAGACTGCCCTGCGGTACGCCACGCTTTACATGTTTGACATTAGAGAAGCTTCCATTAAAGAAAACCCTTTGAATTCTATTAGATAGATAGCTCTGAATCCACAATATGGCAGAGGTTGAAAAGCCATAACACATATGTTTTTCAACAACAGCTTATGGTAAATAATATCAAAAGCTGCAATGAAATCTAACAGTACCCTTCCACAGTCATTTGTGTCAGTGCAGTACATGTTGAGTGCCCTTCTCTATAAGCATGCTGAAAGTCTGCTGTTAATTTGTTTACAGAGAAATAGCACTGTATTTGGTCAAACACAATTTTTCCAACAGTTTGCTAAGAACTGGCAGCAAGCTTATAGGTCTGCTGTTAGAACCAGTAAAGGCCACTTTACCACTCGTGGGTAGCGGAATTATTTTAGCTTCCTTCCAGGCCTATAACAAAGACTTTCCTCTAGGCTCAGATGAAAATAGGACAGATAGGAGTGGATATAGTCAACTACCATCCTCAGTAGCTTTCCATCTAAGTTCTCAATGCCAGGAGGTTTGTCATTATTGATTTCTAACAATAATTTCCCCACCTCTCCCACACTAAATTTACAAAATGTAAACTTGCAATGCTTTTCATTAATTATTCATTTTTTTATGCATGAATACAATTGCTCACTGTTCATTGTTGGCATTTCCTGCTTAAGTTTGCCCACTTTGCCAATGACATAATCATTCAAATTATTGGCAACATTGGCAATGATTTTGTGATGCCATCAGCCATCTGATTCGATGAAAGATGGAGTTGAATTTGTCTTTCTGCCCATAATTTAATTTAAACTACTCCAAAGTAGTTTTTCCATCATTTTTTATATCATTGATCTTGGCTTCATAATACAGCCAGTCAGATGTGCAGCCATACTTAATAGCCACTCCTTTTCCCCCATCTCTTTCAACCATACAGTTTTTCAATTCCTCATCAATCCATGGCAACTTAACAGTTCTAACAGTCAGTTACTTAACAGGTGCATGTTTATCAATAATTGGAAGAAGCAATTTCATAAATTCATCAAGTGCAGCATCTGGATGATCCTCATTAATCACATCAGAACAACAAATATTTTTAACATCATCCACATAAGAGTCACAGCAAAATATTTTGTATGATCTCTTATACACTATTTTAGGGCCAGCTGTTGGAACTTTGGCTTCCTGGATATAGTAAGTATATTGTAATCACTGCATCCAATGGTTACGGATAAAGCTTTAGAACAAAGTTCTACAGTATTAGTAAAAATGTGATCGATACATGTGGATGATCTTGTTCCTGTAGTGTTTGTAAACACCCTGGTAGGTTGATTAATAACCTGAACCAGATTACAGGCACTGGTTACAGTAAGAAGCTTCCTCTTGAGTGGACAGCTTGATGAAAACCAGTTAATATTCAGGTCCCCAGAAAAGTTGACCTCTTTGTTTACATCACATACACTATCAAGTATTTCACACATATTATTTAGACACTGACCAACCACAACACTTCAATAACACTTGACATAAGATCTTCTCTAAGCATTACAGGGATATGGCTCTGAATATATATAGCAACACCTCCCCCATAAGCATTTCTGTCTCTTCTATAGATGTTACATCCTTGTATTGCTACTACTGTATCATCAAATTAATTATATATTAGAAATGGCTAATATATGAATGTTCTGATGTTAGCAAGTTATTGATTTCATTAACCTTATTTCTAAGGCTACATATATTAATATGGGCTATGTTCAGCCCTTTCCTGGGTAGCTTATCAGAGATATACATAATACTGAAAAGAGCAAACAAAGCAAGAGAAAAAAATATACATTCAGCAGTCCATAGATTAATTGGTGTGTGTGTGCTGCGGGGTTGAAGCCACGAACCTATAGGCTTGGCTCTCTCACATCCCTTCCAGGCTTCTGGGAGGGAGGGTGGACAATGAGCCTGTCATAGCGGATGTAAGCGATGTCCTCACGCGCTCTGGCAGCTTTCATGGCTGGGATCAGTTCTTTCCTCACTGGCGAACAGCTTCAGGATAGTCCTTGCTGAGGAAGATATACGTTCCTCACAAGTTCTTGGCTCATTCCAGAACAGCTATCTTGTCCTTGAACCTCAGGAACTTGACCACTATCGGCATTGAGCCTATCACCTGGGCTGGTGGTGGGTTTTCTAGTCCTGTGGGCGTGCTCCACCTCAATCTTCTTGTGGGGATGTTGTTTCCTACCTTCACCACCCGGGGGCAACCCGTCAGGAAGTCCAGAACCCAATTGCACAGGGCAGGGTTGAGACCCAGGGCCTCAAGCTTAATGATGAGCTTGGAGGGTACTATGGTGTTGAATGCTGAGCTGTAATCAATGAACAACATTCTTACATAGGTATTCCTCTTGTCCAGATAGGGCAGTGTGATGGCAATTGCATTGTCTGTGGAACTATTGGGGCGGTACGCAAATTGAAGTGGGTCTAGTGTGACATGTAAGGTGGAGGTGATATGATCCTTGACCAGTCTCTCAAAGCACTTCATGATGTCATCATAGGTACACTTCAACTATGACAGACAAAATGAGAAAAAAAAAATCCTGAAAATCACATTGTAGGATTTGTAATGAATTTATTTGCAAATTATGGTGGAAAATAAGTATCTGGTCAATAACAAAAGTTTCTCAATACTTTGTTATATACCCTTTGTTGGCATTGACAGAGGTCAAACGTTTTCTGTAAGTCTTCACAAGGTTTTCACACACTGTTGCTAGTATTTTGGCCCATTCCTCCATGCAGATCTCCTTTTGGGTCTGTTGTTGGGCAACACAGACTTTCAACTCCCTCCAAAGATTTTCTATGGGGTTGAGATCTGGAGACTGGCTAGGCCACTCCAGGACCTTGAAATGCTTCTTACGAAGCCACTCCTTCGTTGCCCGGGCGGTGTGTTTGGGATCATTGTCATGCTGAAAGACCCAGCCACGTTTCATCTTCAATGCCCTTGCTGATGGTAGGCTTTGTTACTTTGGTCCCAGCTCTCTGCAGGTCATTCACTAGGTGTGGTTCTGGGATTTTTGCTCACCGTTCATGTGATCATTTTGACCCCACGGGGTGAGATCTTGCGTGGAGCCCCAGTCTTCCCAGCCTGGTGCAGGTCTACAATTTTGTTTCTGGTGTCCTTTGACAGCTCTTTGGTCTTGGCCATAGTGGAGTTTGGAGTGTGACTGTTTGAGGTTGTGGACAGGTGTCTTTTATACTGATAACAAGTTCAAACAGGTGCCATTAATACAGGTAACGAGTGGAGGACAGAGGAGCCTCTTAAAGAAGAAGTTACAGGTCTGTGAGAGCCAGAAATCTTGCTTGTTTGTAGGTGACCAAATACTTATTTTCCACCATAATTTGCAAATAAATTCATAAAAAATCCTACAATGTGATTTTCTGGATTTTTTTCCCTCATTTTTCTGTCATAGTTGAAGTGTACCTATGTTGAAAATTACAGGCCTCTCTCATCTTTTTAAGTGGGAGAACTTGCACAATTGGTGGCTGACTAAATACTTTTTTGCCCCATTTTAGAATTAATTCACCAGGACCAGTGGCCTTGCAACAATGCAACAATGTATTAGACAGGACTGCCCCTCACCCAAGACATAGGCTAACTCAAACATGAATTAATTCCAAACGTGTCCCAGATATGGGATAGAATGTCATACACTTGGGAATACATGTGCTAACAAGAAAATGAATCTTACGTGTCCAGTCTTGAAAAGACCATGTCAATAAACAAAACATCGTAGTGGTAGAGTTCTTCAAAGAAACCATAAGAAGGAGCAAACAACAGGTTAACTGATACTTATTGTAGTCTAAAGATAACCTAAGCGTGAAGCAAAGTTTCATGCTAGAGGAGGCCTGCCCATGCTGCCAATCTTTAACCAATCCTTGGTCAATCACCTGTCAATCATGTGCTGAGAAGCTGTCATTTATTCATAGCCATAGTAGTAGTAGGAGTGATTTGGAGCTCTGAGCTGCAAGGTGGACAATGGTGTGTAAATGTCATGTTTTTTCTCTGTATTTAAATCACCTCGTAAAATCTGAAATTATATTTCGGATCATAAAAGCACTCAGATGTTACCGAGGGTTCAGGTTAGTTGTTGTACTAGCCTCTGAAAAGTATTTTGTCCTTCCCTGCTTCCCAAAACATCTGGCCCGAGCAAACACATTCAGCCATTATCATTCATAACAGAGTACAAAAGCTTGTTCTAACCAGAGACACTCGTTCTAGCAATGTGTTTGTGAAAGAGAACACACACACACACACAGCACAACAAAACAGAGAAAAACACAAGCACATCAAAGGTGTATGGGTTTATTTTGGTACATTGAAATTAGCGCCTCATGAATAAACCCATCAGGAGGATCACAGCAGCACAGAACAGTGAGTGACTCAGGCCTTTGTAGAGTAGGTTCCTGTGTGAGGGCTCGGCCCATTTGAACACCAACAACATTCATACCACGGGTCGTATATTCATACAGCTCTCTCCCGCTTTTTCTCTATTTCATGCACAACTGCTCCCATATCAATCACGTGCTCTGATGCTCTGAAAACCAAAGCTTTACAGGGGAGAATAATTTAACATCCTGTATGACAAAGTAATACCAAAGGAACAGGAATACCCACGGAAAATGTCAGATGGAGAAATGAATCAGAGTAAAAAAAGACTTGAATTTAGAGTCACTTTAACAGCACCCTGCATTGCAATCTAGGCCAAGTGCATCAGCACTCATGTTCAGTAGGGCACACCATAGTAAAACTTTTTACAACGTAAAACTTCAATATTTGTTTTAATTGGACAACTTCAAGTAGTAGCTCCTGGTTAGAAAATAGTGTCTCCCTACTGAACACTACTTATCCCCACTTTCTCAGTGTATCAAATGTGTGTTATGTGCTTTGTGATATGAAGTTAGTGCTGTCAGTGCTGTATGTGTCTATAAATTACAATCTCATATCCACATCTTGTCTGACCTTTCAGACACAGCAGCAGAAGCAGTAGCAGCACAGATCGGCCTCGCCGGAGGCAAGACTACCTGATACACAAAGCTCTCTACCCACACCAACATCTATTCTACATGCTGCAGCTCTCAGAGCACTGCATACACACACATACCAACCACACACAAATCAAACAGTCCAAAACATGCAAGTAGAATAAGACACAAAAGGAAACTACATCCCCTCCAACAGGCTGAGAGGTTAACAATGTGTACCTGTACTAAAGCTGACTGACGACAACGTGCTGTATGTGGTGAGTCAGCTAGTTCAACGCAGTACAGTAACATTGTTTCACTTTAATGGCCATAGATAAAGACACTTACAGGTAGCAACACCAAATTTCCTCAGTAAATATCCCCATGGTAGAAATGGTGAACATGGTTGAAATGGTAGCTGCCTGTGTATAGTACTATGGATAAATTAATAAGCCAAGGAGATGATTGCTAATCATTACTCTAGTGTAGTGTGTTACAGTGCATTCGGAAAGTTTTCAGGCCCCTTCTCTTTTTCCACATTCTGTTACGTTACACTCCCGATTGGCGCAGCAGTCCAAGGCACTGCATCTCAGTGCAAGAGGCGTCACTACAATCTCTGGTTCGAATCCAGGCTGTATTGGCCTAGCGTCGTCCGGGTTTGGCCGGGGTAGGCCATCATTGTAAATAAGAATTTGTTCTTAACTGACTTGCCTAGTTAAATAAAGGTTACATTTTTTTAAAATAAATATTCTAAAATGGATTAGATAGTTTTTCCCCTCATTAATCTACACAAAATACCCCATAATGGCAAAGCAAAAACAGGCAAAAAAAATAAAACAATAATATTTGCAAATGTTCTGAAAATAAAAAACAGAAATACCTTATTTACATAAGTATTCAGACCCTTTACTCAGTACTTTGCTGAAGCACCTTTGGCAGCGATTACAGCCTTGAGTATTCTTAGGTATGATGCTACAAGCGTGGCACACCTGTATTTGGGGAGTTTCTCCCATTCTTCTCTGCAGATCCCCTCAAGCTCTGTCAGGTTGGACGTGGAGCATCGCTGCACATCTATTTTCAGGTCTCTCCAGAGATATTCGATTAGGTTCAAGTCTGGTCTCTGGCTGGGCCCCTCAAGGACATTCAGAGACTTGTCCCGAAGCCACTCCTGCGATGTCTTGGCTGTGTGCTTAGGGTCATTGTCCTGTTGGAAGGTGAACCTTCGCGACAGTCTGAGGTCCAGAGTGCTCTGGAGCAGGTTTTCATCAAGGATCTCTCTCTGCTTTGCTCCGCTCCTCTTTCCCTCCATCCTGAATAGTCTCCCATTCCTTGCAGCTGAAAAACATCTCCACAGCGTGATGGTGCCAGGTTCTCTCTAGACATGACACTTGGTATTCAGGCCAAAGAGTTCAATCTTGGCTTCATCAGACCAGAGAATCGTGTTTCTCATGGTCTGAGAGTGTTAAGGTGCCTTTAGGTGCCAAACTCCAAGCAATCTAAATTTTAAAATAAGGCTGTAGCGTAATAAAATAAAATATAAAAAATGTGTCTCTTACTAAGGAGTGGCTTCCTTCTCAAATCAAATCAAATCGAAACAAATTTATTTGTCACATCCACATGGTTAGCAGATGTTAATGCGAGTGTAGCGAAATGCATGTGCTTCTAGTTCCGACGATGCAGTAATAACCAATGAGTAATCTCACCTAACAATTCCAAAACTACTACCTTATACACACAAGTGTAAAGGGATAAAGAATATGTACATAAAGATATGAATGAGTGATGGTACAGAACGGCATAGGCAAGATGCAGTAGATGATATAGGGTACAGTATAAACATATGAGATTAATAATGTAGGGTATGTAAACATTATATTAAGTAGCATTGTTTAAAGTGGCTAGTGATATATTTTACATCAATTCCCATTTTAAAGTGGCTGGAGTCTGTGTGTTGGCAGCAGCCACTCAATGTTAGTGGTGGCTGTTTAACAGTCTGATGGCCTTGAGATAGAAGCTGTTTTTCAGTCTCTCAGTCCCTGCTTTGATGCACCTGTACTGACATCTCCTTCTGGATGATAGCGGGGTGAACAGGCAGTGGCTCGGGTGGTTGTTGTCCTTGATGATCTTTATGGCCTTCCTGTGGTGTAGGTGTCCTGGAGGGCAGGTAATTTGCCCCCGTGATGCGTTGTGCAGACCTCACTACCCTCTAGAGAGCCTTACGGTTGTGGGCGGAGCAGTTGCCGTACCAGGCGGTGATACAGCCCGACAGGATGCTCTCGATTGTGCATCTAGAAGTTTGTGAGTACTTTTGGTGACAAGCCGAATTTCTTCAGCCTCCTGAGGTTGAAGAGGCGCTGCTGCACCTTCTTCACGATGCTGTCTGTGTGGGTGGACCAATTCAGTTTGTCTGTGATGTGTACGCTGAGGAACTTAAAACTTACTGCCCTCTCCACTACTGTCCCATCGATGTGGATAGGGGGGTGCTCCCTCTGCTGTTTCCTGAAGTCCACAATCATCTCCTTAGTTTTGTTGACGTTGAGTGTGAGGTTATTTTCCTGACACCACACTCCGAGGGCCCTCACCTCCTCCCTGTAGGCCGTCTCGTCGTTGTTGGTAATCAAGCCTACCACTGTAGTGTCGTCCGCAAACTTGATGATTGAGTTGGAGGCGTGCATGGCCACGCAGTCGTGGGTGAACAGGGAGTACAAGAGAGGGCTCAGAATGCACCCTTGTGGGGCCCCAGTGTTGAGGATCAGCGGGGTGGAGATGTTGTTACCTACCCTCAACACCTGGGGGCGGCCCGTCAGGAAGTCCAGTACCCAGTTGCACAGGGCGGGGTCGAGACCCAGGGTCTCGGTCCCAGGTCCCAGGTCTTGATGACGAGTTTGGAGTAGTCGATGAACAGCATTCTCACATAGGTATTCTTCTTGTCCAGATGGGTTAGGGCAGTGTGCAGTGTGGTTGAGATTTCATCGTCTGTGGATCTATTTGGGCGGTAAGCAAATTGGAGTGGGTCTAGGGTGTCAGGTAGGGTGGAGGTGATATGGTCCTTGACTAGTCTCTCAAAGCACTTCATGATGACGTTTAGCTCAGTTACCTTAACTTTCTTGGGAACAGGAACAATGGTAGCGCTCTTAAACATGTGGGAACAGCAGACTGGGATAAAGATTGATTGAATATGTCCGTAAACACACCAGCTAGCTGGTCTGCGCATGCTCTGAGGGCGCGGCTGGGGATGTCGTCTGGGCCTGCAGCGAGGGTTAACACGTTTAAATGTTTTACTCACGTCGGCTGCAGTGAAGGAGAGTCCACATGTTTTGGTTGCGGGCCGTGTCAGTGGCACTATATTGTCCTCAAAGCGGGCAAAAAAGTTATTTAGTCAGCCTGGGATCAAGACATCCTTGTCCGTGATTGACTGTAGACCCTGCCACATACCTCTTGTGTCTGAGCCATTGAATTGCGACTCTACTTTGTCTCTATACTGACGCTTAGCTTGTTTGATTGCCTTGCGGAGGGAATAGCTACACTGTTTGTATTCGGTCATGTTTCCGGTCACCTTGCCCTGGTTAAAAGCAGTGGTTTGGGCTTTCAGTTTCACACAAATGCTGCCATCAATCCACGGTTTCTGGTTTGGGAATGTTTTAAATCGTTGCTATGGCAACGACATCTTCAATGCCCTTTCTAATGAACTCGCTCACCGAATCAGCGTATTCGTCAATGTTGTTGTTGGACGCAGTGCGGAACATATCCCAATCCACGTGATGGAAGCAGTCTTGGAGCGTGGAATCAGATTGGTCGGACCAGCGTTGAACAGACCTGAGCGCGGGAGCTTCTTGTTTTAGCTTCTGTCTGTAGGCAGGGAGCAACAAAATGGAGTCGTGGTCAGCTTTTCCGAAAGGAGGGCGGGGGAGGGCCTTATATGCGTCGCGGAAGTTACAATAGCAATGATCCAAGGTTTTACCAGCCCTGGTTGCACAATCTATATCCTGATACAATTTAGGGAGTCTTGTTTTCAGATTAGCCTTGTTAAAATCCCCAGCTACAATGAATGCAGCCTCAGGATATGTGGTTTCCAGTTTACATAGAGTCAAATAAAGTTTGTTCAGAGCCATCGATGTGTCTGCTTGGGGGGGAATATATACGGCTGTGATTATAGTCGAAGAGAATTCCCTTGGTAGATAATGCTGTCGACATTTGATTGTGAGGAATTCTAAATCAGGTGAACAGAAGGACTTGAGTTCCTGTATGTTGTTGTGACCACACCACGTCTCGTTAACCATAAGGCATACCCCTCTTCTGGCCACTCTACCATAAAGGCCTGATTGGGTGGAGTGCTGCAGAGATGGTTGTCCTTCTGGAAGGTTCTCCCATCTCCACAGAGGAACTCTGGGAGCTCTGTCAGAGTGACCATCGGGTTCTTGGTCACCTCCCTGATCAAGGCCCTTCTCCCCTGATTTCTCAGTTTGGCCGGGCGGCCAGCTCTAGGAAGAGACTTGGCGGTTCCAAACTTCTTCATTTAAGAATGATGGAGGCCACTGTGTTATTGGGGACATTCAATGCTCCAGGAATGTTTTGGTACATTTCCCCAGATCTGTGCCTCGACATAATCCTATCTCGGAGCTCTACGGACAATTCCTTCGAACTCATGGCTTGGTTTTTGCTCTGACATGCACTGTAAACTGTGGGACCTTATGTAGACAGTTGTGTGCCTGATCATGTCCAATCAATTGAATTTACCAAAGGTGGGCTCCAAAGGCACACAACACAAGGTAAATTTCAAGTCTCATAGAAAAGGGTCTGAATACTTATGTAAAAAATATATTTTTATTTTTAATTTTTAATACATTTGCCCAAATTTCTAAAAGCCTGTTTTCACTTTGTCATTATGAGGTATTGTTTGTAGATAGCTGAAAAAATATATATTTGATCAATTTTAGAATATGGCTGTAATGTAACAAAATACCAAATAAAAAATGCATCAGAAATACATCATAAGATGATGATTTCTGTATTTTGAAAGTTACATATCTTGACAAGAGGATTGCTGACAAGCAAAACATTTTGGGACTATTTCAACAATGGACAATTGAAACAAATACCAAAATATATTTTTAGGGTGGTATTTTCCTTTAATGTGGCATAATTTTATTAATATAGTATTTATGGTATGAGAGCAGCTAGTGTAGTTAATCCCCCCCTCCACTATGAGCACTGTGATGTTGTTGTTTCCAGCAGAGGATAGAATAATATCGGTCAGGCCTGGGCTGGGTTCCGGGCTGGCCAGTGGGGTGATTAGTTTCAGAACAACGTACACACACACACACACAAGATAAAAGCATTCATAAACACAGACTCAGCTACTTCCTCTAATTAATGCCAAGAGAGAGCAAGAGCCCATTAATCAAATTCTACTTGTGCGATAAGTGATAAGAAAATTCATAGTCATAGTTTATAAAGCCAATGCTTTGTTGGCTCCAGCAACAGGGGTAAGCGTTGTTTGTAAATACATGTTTTGACTGGTCCAACCTCTGTGATTCATGGCTCAGAATACTGTCTTACTACTTATCCCATATATAGCCTACTATTTATCCTGCCCAATTCAAACACACAAACCCCGGCCTAAACTCAATCTCTCTCTATGACCCTCACCAGCCAAATCCACAGTCCCAGTCCTAATCTCTATCCCCTCTCACCAGAAACAACCAAGCCCAACCCAACCAAACCAAACCAAGCCCAAACCAACCTAGACCCAGTAGTACCAGCCCAAGCCCTGAGGAGACTCACCATCTAGCTCCTCCACAGAGATGCTGGCCAGCTGGTCACTGTCGTTGTCCTCAGACAGAGAGTGACTCAGGTAGTTCCCCTTGTACAGCAGTCCTGCCGTCACATGGTGGAACGGCATCTTGTCCCTGTGTGAGAGAGAAAGGGTGGACTGATTAGTTTAGGATCAGTGAGATCTGAACATGACAGAGAGAGAGAGAGAGAGAGAGAGAGAGAGAGAGAGAGAGAGAGAGAGAGAGAGCAATCAGGGGAGTGATTGAAAAAGCTTGTTCCACTTTCTCCAACGCACAAGTGGTTATCTCCACCCTGCTACCAAGAAAATACTTTCAGCCTGCCACCATACAGTGAATGCAAGCATTTCGCGAGACTGTGTCTCAAAACCTAATGTATACCCACCACTCCACCATGGACTTGAACAGCCTTTATGACCAGTAATGTCTACCTGACCCACCACTCCACCCTGGACTTGAACAGCCTTTATGACCAGTAATGTCTACCTGACCCACCACTCCACCCTGGACTTGAACAGCCTTTATGACCAGTAATGTCTACCTGACCCACCACTCCACCCTGGACTTGAACAGCCTTTATGACCAGTAATGTCTACCTGACCATTTTACATCGGTCTCGAAATTAATAAGGATATTATCTCAACAGAGAAAAAAATCCTTGTGTGCTACCTATGTCCCCCCAATAAAATTCCCATACTTTACTGATGACAGCTTCTCCATCCTAAAGGGGGAGATCAACAATTTCCAGGCTCAGGGACATGTACTAGTCTGTGGCGACCTAAATACCAGAACTGGACAATAACCGGACACCCTCAGCACATAGGGGGACAAACACCTACCTGGAGGTGACAGCATTCCCTCCCCCATATGCCCCCATAGAAACATTTATGACCAACAAAAAACGGGTCACAACTACTCCCGCTCTGTCGGATGCTGGGTATGTACATAGTCAATGGTAGGCTTCAAGGGGACTCCTTTGGGAGGTACACCTATAGCCCATCTCTTGGCAGTAGTACTGTAGACTACTTTATCACTGACCTCAACCCAGAGTCTCTTAGAGCGTTCACAGTCAGTCCACTGACCCCCCTATCAGACCACAGCAAAATCACACTCTACATGAACAGAGCTATGCTCAATCATGAGGCATCAAAGCCAAAGAAACTAAATAATATTAAGAAATGCTGTAGATGGAAGTAAATTAGTATGGAAATCTACCAAAAAACTACTAGGCAACAAGAAATGTAATCCCTTCTAGACAATTTCTTGATAAAAAGGGTTTTACTGTAATAATGAAGATGTAAACCTGGCAGTAGAAAACCTAAACGGTATATTTAACATCTCAGCTTCCCTATCAAATAAAAAAAATTCAAGCAGACAACCTAAGAAAATTTGCAACTTTGACAAATGGATTGATGAAGAATAAAAAAACCTAAGAAAGAAATTGAGAAACCTATCCAACCAAAAATATAGAGATCCTGATTCACCCGAGCCTACGCCTTCACTATGGTGAATCACTGAAACAATACTGAAATACACTACGGAAAAAGAAGGAACAGCACACCAGAAATCAGCTCAATGTAATTGAAGAATCCATACAATCTAACCACTTCCGGGAAAATGTGAAAACTCTAAACAAATAAAAACACGAAGAGTTATCTATCCAAAACAGAGATGTATGGATAAACCACTTCTCCAATCTTTTTGGGTCTGTAACAAAGAACACACAGCAAAAGCATATACATGATCAAATACAAATCTTAGAATCAACTTTTTAAGGACTACCAGAACCTACTGTATTCTCCAATTACATTGAATGAACTACAGGACAAAATACAAACCCTCCAACCCAAAAAGACCTGTGGGGTTGATGGTATAAATGATAAAATATACAGACCACAAATTCCAATTGGCTATACTTAAACTCTAACATCATCCTCCGCTCTGGCATCTTCCCCAATATTTGGAACCAAGGACTGATCACCCCAAGACAAATTTGACCACAATAACAGCAACTGTGGGAAAATCCTCTGCATTATCATTAACAGCAGACTCATACATTTCCTCAGCAAAAACAACTACTGAGCAAATGTCAAAATGTATTTTTACCAAATTACCGTACGACAGACCACATATTTACCCTGCACACCCTAATTGACAAACAAACAAACCAAAACAAAGACAAACAAAGACATGTTTTTTTTATTTCAAAAAAGCTTTTGTCTCAATTTGGCTTGAGGGTCTGGTACACAAATTGATGGAAAGTGGTGTTGGGGGAAAAACATACGACATTATAAAATCCATGTACACAAACAACAAGTTTGCGGTTAAAATGAGCAAAAAACACATTTCTTTCCACAGGGCCGGGGGTTGAGACAGGGATGCAGCTTAAGCCCCACCCTCTTCAACATATATTTCAACAAATTGGCAAGGGCACTAGAACAGTCTGCAGCACCCGGCTTCACCCTACTAGAATCTGAAGTCAAATGTCTTCTGTTTGATGATGATCTGGTGCTTCTGTCCCCTACCAAGTAGGGCCTACAGCAGCATCTACATCTTCTGCACAGATTCTGTCAGACCTGACAGTAAATCTCAATAAGACAAAAGTAATGGTTTATATTATTAGTTACTATGCTGTTACTAAGCAGTAATGTATAACAGAAGTGTTGTGTTACTATACCTAAAAGAAAATGCACATGGGCACTATTGGGCCGGGGCTGTATAGCACGAGAGGTTTTGACTAAGCGAAACAAACTGTACTCCCGTCTCCTGCCTGGTCATTTCTCCACAACACAAATTCTACACCCACCTCAAAGGAAGCGATTCTCAAACCTTTCATAACATAGCTATCACCTACAGAGAAATTAACCTGGAGAAGATGGTATAAAGCATCTAAGCAAGCTTGTCCTGGGTGTAACGTTCGTCGTTAAGGGTAGACCAAGGCGCAGAGTGATTTGAGTTCATCATATTTTATTAAAATGTGAACCAGCAAAAAAATACAATAAACAATTCAACGAACGAAAAGCTTCGTCGTGCAAAAATACATGCAACCAAACAAAGACAAGATCCCACAACTGAAGGTGGGAAAAAGGGATGCCTAAGTATGATCCCCAATCAGAGACAACGATAGACAGCTGTCTCTGATTGGGAGCCATACAAGGCCAACAAAGAAAAAGAAAACATAGATATACAAAATCTAAAGTACCCACCCTAGTCACACCCTGACCTAACCAAAATATAGAGAATAAACAGAGATCTCTAAGGTCAGGGCGTGACACTGGGGCTCTGTTCTCAAACATAACCCGCAGAGACCCAGGACAGCAACACAATTAGACCCAACCAAATCACGAGAGAGAAAAAAATACTTGACACATTGGAAAGAAATTACAAAAAAACAGTGCAAACTAGAATGCTATTTGGCCCTAAACAGAGAGTACAGTGGTATAATCCCTGACCACTGTGACTGACCCAAAATTAAGGAAATCTTTGACTATGTATAGACTCAGTTAGCATAGCCTTGCTATTGAGAAAGGCCGCAGAGGGAAGATCTAGCTCTCAAGAGAATAAAGGTTATGTGCACACTGCCCACAAAATGAGGTGGACACTGAACTGCACTTCCTAACCTCCTGCCAAATGTATGACCATATTAGAGACACATATTTCCCTCAGATTACACAAACTCCCATATCTATTGGGTGAAATACCACAGTGTGCAATCACAGCAGCAAAATTTGTGGCCTGTTGCCACAAGAAAAGGGCAACCAGTGAAGAACAAACACCATTGTAAATGCAACCTATATTTATGTTTATTTATATTCCCTTTTGTACTTTAACTATTTGCACATCATTACAATACTGTATATAGACATAATATGACATTTTAAATGTCTTTATTATTTTGGAACTTTTGTGAGTGTAATGTTTACTGTACATTTTTTATTATTCATTTAACTTTTGTTTATTATCTATTTCACCTGCTTTGTCAATGTAAACACATGTTTCCCTTGCCAATAAATACCCTTAAGTTGAATTGGAGAGAGAGAGAGAGAGAAATATATCTAATGTTATGTGTCACATGATTTGTAAAACAACAGGTGTAAACTAACCGTGAAACACTTACTTACGGGCCCTTCCCGACAATGCAGAGAAAAATAAAAAAAATGATTTAAAAAATAATAACACATTGAAAAAATATACAATGAGTAACTTGAGTAATTGAGGTAGATACAGTGCCTTGCGAAAGTATTCGGCCCCCTTGAACTTTGCGACCTTTTGCCACATTTCAGGCTTCAAACATAAAGATATAAAACTGTATTTTTTTGTGGAGAATCAACAACAAGTGGGACACAATCATGAAGTGGAACGACATTTATTGGATATTTCAAACTTTTTTAACAAATCAAAAACTGAAAAATTGGGCGTGCAAAATTATTCAGCCCCTTTACTTTCAGTGCCGCAAACTCTCTCCAGAAGTTCAGTGAGGATCTCTGAATGATCCAATGTTGACCTAAATGACTAATGATGATAAATACAATCCACCTGTGTGTAATCAAGTCTCCGTATAAATGCACCTGCACTGTGATAGTCTCAGAGGTCCGTTAAAAGCGCAGAGAGCATCATGAAGAACAAGGAACACACCAGGCAGGTCCGAGATACTGTTGTGAAGAAGTTTAAAGCCGGATTTGGATACAAAAAGATTTCCCAAGCTTTAAACATCCCAAGGAGCACTGTGCAAGCGATAATATTGAAATGGAAGGAGTATCAGACCACTGCAAATCTACCAAGACCTGGCCGTCCCTCTAAACTTTCAGCTCATACAAGGAGAAGACTGATCAGAGATGCAGCCAAGAGGCCCATGATCACTCTGGATGAACTGCAGAGATCTACAGCTGAGGTAGGAGACTCTGTCCATAGGACAACAATCGTATATAGGGACATATACAATCGTATATACGTATAGTTGTATATTGCACAAATCTGGCCTTTATGGAAGAGTGGCAAGAAGAAAGCCATTTCTTAAAGATATCCATAAAAAGTGTAGTTTAAAGTTTGCCAGGTGCTCTGGTCAGATGAAACCAAAATTGAACTTTTTGGCAACAATGCAAAACGTTATGTTTGGCGTAAAAGCAACACAGCTCATCACCCTGAACACACCATGCCCACTGTCAAACATGGTGGTGGCAGCATCATGGTTTGGGCCTGCTTTTCTTCAGCAGGGACAGGGAAGATGGTTAAAATTGATGGGAAGATGGATGGAGCCAAATACAGGACCATTCTGGAAGAAAACCTGATGGAGTATGCAAAAGACCTGAGACTGGGACGGAGATTTGTCTTCCAACAAGACAATGATCCAAAACATAAAGCAAAATCTACAATGGAATGGTTCAAAAATAAACATATCCAGGTGTTAGAATGGCCAAGTCAAAGTCCAGACCTGAATCCAATCGAGAATCTATGGAAAGAACTGAAAACTGCTGTTCACAAATGCTCTCCATCCAACCTCACTGAGCTCGAGCTGTTTTGCAAGGAGGAATGGGAAAAAAATGTCAGTCTCTCGATGTGCAAAACTGATAGACAAGCGACTTACAGCTGTAATCGCAGCAAAAGGTGGCGCTACAAAGTATTAACTTAAGGGGGCTGAATAATTTTGCACGCCCAATTTTTCAGTTTTTGATTTGTTAAAAAAGTTTGAAATATCCAATAAATGTCGTTCCACTTCATGATTGTGTCCCACTTGTTGTTGATTCTTCACAAAAAATACAGTTTTATATCTTTATGTTGGAAGCCTGAAATGTGGAAAAAAGTCGCAAAGTTCAAGGGGGCCGAATACTTTCGCAAGGCACTGTATGTACATACAGGTAGGGACTAGGCGACAAGATAAACAGAAGCAGCAGCGTATGTGATGACTCAAAGGGCCAATGCAGATAGTCCGGGTAGCTATTTCATTAACTACACAGAACAAAAATATAAACACAACATGCAACAATTTCAAAGATTTTACTGAGTTCATACAAGGAAATCAGTCAATTTAAATTAATTAGGCCTTAATGGATTTCAAATGACTGGGAATAAAGATTTGCATCTGTTGGTCACAGACAGCTTAAAAAAAAGGCTTGGATCAGAAAACCAGGCATTACTTGGTGTGACAACCATTTGCCTCATGCAGTGTGACACATCTCCTTCACATAGAGTTGATCAGGCTGTTGATTATGGCCTGTGGAATGTTGTCCCACTCCTCTTCAATGGCTGTGGGAAGTTGCTGGATATTGGAACGGGAACACGCTGTTGTACACGTTGATCCAGAGCATCCCGAACATGCTCAATGGGTGACATGTCGGGTGAGTATGCAGGCCATGGAAGAACTGGGACATTTTCAGCTTCCAGGAATTGTGTACAGATCCTTGCGATATAGGGCTTATGCTGAAATATGAGGTGATAGCGCCAGATGAATAGCACGACAACAGGAAAATTCCCTTAGATAAAATGCAATTGTGTTCATAGTCCGCAGCTTATGCCTGCTCATACCATAACCACAACACCATCATGGGGCATTCTGTTCACAACGTTGACATCAGCAAACCGCTCGCCCACACGACATACACATGGTCTGCGGTTGTGAGGCCAGTTGGGTGTACTGCCAATTGCACGCTCCCTCAAAATTTGAGACATCTGTGGCCTTTTTAATGTCACATGCACAAGGAGCACCTGTGTAATGTTCATGCTGTTTAATCAGTTTATTGATATGCCACCATTGTCAGATGGATGGATTGTCTTGGCAAAGGAGAAATGCTCACCAACAGGAATGTAAACAAATGTGTGCACAAAATTAGAGATAAAAAAGATTTTGTGCGTATGGAACATTTTGGGATCTTTTATTTCAGCTCATGAAACATGGGACCAACACTTTGCATGTTGCGTTTATAATTTTGTTCAGTATATTTAACCAACTATTTAGCAGTGTTATGGCTTTGGGTAGAAGCTGTTCAGGGTCCTGTTGGTTCCAGACTTCGTTCATCGGTGGCTGATTTTGGTGGCTGGAGTCTTTGACAATTTTTGGGGCCTTCCTCTGACGACGCCTGGTATGGAGGTCCTGGATGGCAAGGAGATTGGCCCCTGTGATGTACTGGACCGTACGCACTACCCTCTGTAACGGCTTACAGTCAGATACCAAGCAGTTGCCATACCAAGCGGTGATGCAGCCAGTCAAGATGCTAATGGTGCAGCTGTAGACATTTTTGAGGATCTGAGAGCCCATGACAAATATTTTCAGCCTCTTGAGGGGGAAAAGGTGTTGTCGTGCCCTCTTCACTACTGTGTTGGTGTGTTTGGACCATGCTAATTCCTTAGTGATGTGGACACTGAGGAACTTGAAGCTCTCAACCCACTCCACTACAGCCCTGTCGATGTGGATGGGGGCGTGCTCAGCTCTCCGCTTCCTGTAGTCCACGGTCAGCTCCATTGTCTTGCACCCCTGAGGGGCCCCCGTGTTGAGATAGAGAGTGAAGAACAAAGAGAGAGGAAAGAAAGGAAACAAGAGAGAGAGAGAGAGAGGAAAAGAGAGTGCAGTCATTAGACTAGAGCTCCTGTCTGTCTGCCCAAGTGCCCATACAACAAGCTGTAACCCAAACATGGCTGACCTCTATCATTAGCCTGCAGTACATGGTGCTGAACGTGATGAAGAGGAGACACTGGCACTGCCAGTTCATCTGAATAGCAGTAATTATAGCAGGTTAGGGGAAGTGAGGGCTGGAGTTACTGAGGCTTCTCTGAGCCTGCACCGTCTACATCAGATAGTCTGTGAGCTTAGAGACTCAGAGTTCTATATGCTGCTGCTCACACAAGCCTACCGATGGTCTTCAACAGTGAGTTAGTGGGATATGTTACTAGAAAGATAAACAACATGCTGAGTCCAAAGTTGACCCTTAATTGGAGACTGAGAACTATCTTGAGTTATCTTTTTCCCACGTGATATAATCAAAACACACAATACAAACCAAACGAACAAAAAGTGACGATGTCCATATTTTCAGATCCCAAAGTAATAGTTAGACTCTCCCACTCGCAGCTTCAGGAATGGCTGAAGAATTGTAACATTTACTTGGAGCTAACTCTGCAAATAGCACTGCTGGTTGACTTGAAAAACCATAGTCAGTCGATCAATAATATAATAATAATCTTAGCAAAAATGTTTATCTTCAATTTACAATCCGTAGAAACTATGAGAATAGAAAGATTCAGAACTTTTGTGAAACATCACAGCACAATTGAAAAATATATGGGAATTAGAAATCAAAACTGGATGGTTTTCAGAGATAGATGGGATGGGTTGAGGGTAGCTAACATTTTTTTTTTTTAAGATTACTAATGTAAAATATACTGTGTCTGCAAAAATGTTATATACTGAACAAAAATATAAATGCACAAAAATATAAATGCAACATTCAACAATTTCAATGATTTTACTGAGTTACAGTTCATATAAGGAACTCAGTCAATTTAAATAAATTCATTAGGCCCTAATCTATATGGATTTCACATGACTGGGCAGGGATGCAGCCACCCACTTGGGAGAAAGGCACACCCATTGGGGAATCAGAATGAGTTTTCCCTACAAAAGGGCTTTATTACAGACATAAATACTCCTCAGTTTCATCAACTGTTCAGGAGGCTGGTCTCAGATGATCCCGCAGGTGAAAAAGGCGAATGTGGAGGTCGTGGGCTGGCGTGGTTACACGTGGTCTGTGGTTGTGAGGCCAGTTGGACGTACTGCCTAATTCTCTAAAATGATGTTGGAGGCTTATGGTAGAGAAATTAACATTAAATGATCTGGCAACAGCTCTGGTTGACATTCCTGCAGTCAGCATGCCAATTGCACGCTCCCTCAAAACTTGAGACATCTGTGGCATTGTGTTGTGTGACAAAACTGCACATTTTAGAGTGGCCTTTTATTGTCTCCAGCACAAGGTACACCTGTGTAATGATCATGCTGTTTAATCAGCTTCTTGATTTTTCACACCTGTCAGGTGAATGGATTATTTTGGCAGAGGAGAAATGCTCACAAACGGGGATGTAAACAGAATTTGAGAGAAATAAGCTTATGTGCATATGGAACATTTCTGGGATCTTTTATTTCAGCTAAAGCATAGGACTGCTGCGTTTATATTTTTGTTCAGTATAGTATGTATAAAATGGAAATGGAAGCCTACTTATTGTTGTCCATTAGTTTACTTCAATTAGCGGAGGGTTGGTAGGGTTAGGGGAAAATAATAAAGAAGGAAAATATATTTAATAATAAAATACAGTATATATTTAAATTAATATATATTTACAAAAAATATATATATGGGGGATTGGAAATGGTGCAGACAACGACATTGATAAAAGCCACAATCTTTGCACTTTGAGATATCAGCTGATGTAAGAAGGGCTTTATAAATAGATTAAAATCAGATCAAATGTATCTACTCCCCCATAAAAAAAGAAATAATAAATAATCTCTCCCACTGTGATGCCAGCATAACAAGGGGGTATGTTTTCCTATTCATTATTGAATAAATCGAAGCCCAGGGGTATCACAGAACAGAAAATAAAAACAAGGAGCGAGAGAGAGCGCAGGGGATTTGGGCGCAAGCACTTCCTTGCTCTAATTGGCTTCTGTTTTGATTAGACACTGAGAGGAGGATGGGGGGACGCCTCTTGAAACTGAATGAGGAGTTCAAAGAAAGAGGCTATGTGTATATATAAACATTTTTAAATCCACTATACCATTTAGAACCATGTAGCTCATAGGCCAAAGGGTAATGTGGGCTACACTTTCTCAGCTGAACACTCCCCCAACCAACACTCTCAATTGAGGGACTTTTGTCATGGTTTGGCTTGCAACCACTCTCCAGCTGAGCAATGTGTGACATGCTCTGTATGGTTTCCAGCTTGAGAGCCATCCACCCCACTTACTGTAAACATATCTCCTACATCTATACCTTACTTCCCTAACCACACAGTCACCTCATTTTCTCTACGTCCTGGGTTCAGATACGTATGACAGTACAAGCAGTGTTGTTGCACTCAGTGGAACGAACAAGGCCCTATAATTGCAATAGCTATGCTCGCCATACCAACACGTTAATGGAACACACATCCCTCCTCAGAATGTAAAGTTGAGGAGAATAATAGTAGAGAGAATTATTTATTTCAGCTTTTTTTCTTTCATTACATTGCCAGTGGGTCAGACGTTTACATACACTCAATTAGTATTTGGTAGCATTGCCTTTAAATTGTTTAACTTGGGTCAAATTTTTCGGGTAGCCTTCCACATGCTTCCCACAATAAGTGGGTGACTTTTGGCCCATTCCTCCTGACAGAGTGTCACGTTCTGACCTTAGTTCCTTTGTTTTGTCTTTGTTTAGTATGGTCAGGGCGTGAGTTGGGGTGGGCAGTCTGTTTGTTTTTCTATGTTGGTTTCTGTGTTCGGTCTAGTATGGTTCTCAATCAGAGGCCGATGTCGTTAGTTGTCTCTGATTGAGAATCATACTTAGGTAGCCTTCTGTGTTAGTGTTCGTACCACATGGGACTGTTTCGTTCATTTCACGTTTATTGTTTTTTATTTCGTAGTGTTCAGTTTATGTATTAAAATAAACATTATGGACACTTACCACGCCGCAAATTGGCCCTCCGATCCTTCTCGCTACTCCTCCTCAGAAGAGGAGGACGAGATCCCTTACAGAAACACCCACCACAAAAGGACCAAGCAGCGTGGTAACGGGCAGCAGCAGCAGAAGCAGCGATCGCAGGACTCCTGGACATGGGAGGAGATTCTGGACGGCAAGGGACCCTGGGCACAGGCTGGAGATTATCGCCGCCCCAAGGCTGAGCTGGAGGCAGCGAAAGCTGAGAGGCGGTGGTATGAGGAGGCAGCACGGCAGCGCGGCTGGAAGCCCGAGAGGCAGCCCCAAAAATGTATTGGGAGGGGGCACACGGGGAGTGTGGCGAAGGCAGGTAGGAGACCTGTGCCAACTTCCATTGCTTACCGGAGAGAGAGAGGGACCGGGCAGGCACCGTGTTATGCCGTGAGGCGCACGGTGTCCCCGGTGCGTGTGCATAGCCCGGTGCGGTACATCCCAGCTCCTCGTATCGGCCGGGCTAGAGTGGGCATTGAGCCAGGTGCCATGAAGCCGGCTCAGCGCATCTGGTCTCCAGTGCGTCTCCTCGGGCCGGTGTACATGGCACCAGCCTTACGCATGGTGTCCCCGGCTCACCTGCACAGCCCAGTGCGGGCTATTCCACCTCGCCGCACTGGCCTGGCATTCAACCAGGTAAAGTTGGGCAGGCTCTGTGATCGAAACCTCCTGTGCGCCTTCACGGTCCGGTCTATCCGGTGCCACCTCCATGTACCAGCCCTCCGGTGGCAGCCCCACGCACCAGGCTGTCTTCCCGTCTTCTCCCTACAGGTGCTCCCGCCTGTCCAGTGCTGCCAGAGTCTCCCGTCTGTCCTGAACTGCCAGAGCCGCCAGTCTGTCCTGAGCTGCTAGAGCCGCCAGTCTGTCCTGAGCCATCAGTCAGCCAGGAGTCCCCCGCCTGTCCGGAGTCCCCCGCCTGTCCGTCGCTGCCGGAATCTCGTCCGTCCAGCGCTGCCGGAATCTCCCGTCCATTCGGGACCCGTGGCGAGGGTCCCCAGTCCGAGGTCGGCGGCGAGGGTCACCACTCTTAAGAGGCCACGGAGGCGAATAGAGAGGCGGAGAAGGACTATGGTGGAGTGGGGTCCACATCCCGCGCCAGAGCCGCCACCGCGGACAGACGCCCACCCAGACCCTCCCCTATAGGTTTAGGTTTTGCGACCGGAGTCCTCACCTTTGGGGGTGGGTACTGTCACGTTCTGACCTTAGTTCCTTTGTTTTGTCTTTGTTTAGTATGGTCAGGGCGTTAGTTGGGGTGGGCAGTCTATTTTTTTTCTATGTTGGTTTCTGTGTTCGGCCTAGTATGGTTCTCAATCAGAGGCAGGTGCCGTTAGTTGTCTCTGATTGAGAATCATACTTAGGTAGCCTTTTTTCCACCTGTGTTTCGTGGGTGTTTGTCTTCCGTGTTAGTGTTCGTACCACACAGGACTGTTTCGTTCATTTCACGTTTATTGTTTTGTATTTTGTAGTGTTCAGTTTATGTATTAAAATAAACATTATGGACACTTACCACGCTGCAAATTGGTCCTCCGATCCTTCTCGCTACTCCTCCTCAGAAGAGGAGAACAAGATCCCTTACACAGAGCTGGTGTAACTGAGTCAGTTCTGCCCACACATTTTCTATGGAATTGAGGTCAGGAATGTGTGATGGCCACTCCAATACCTTGACTTTGTTGTCCTTAAGCCATTTTGCCACAACTTTGGAAGTATGCTTGGGGTCATTGTTCATTTGGAAGACCCATTTGAGACCAAGCTTTAACTTCCTGATTGATGTCAAGAGATGTTGCTTCAATAAATTCACAATTTTCCTCCCTCATGATGCCATCTATTTTGTGAAGTGCACCAGTCCCTCCTGCAGCAAAGCACTGCCACAACATGATGCTGCCACCCCCGTGCTTTACGGTTGGGATGGTGTTCTTCAGCTTGCAAGCCTCCCCCTTTTTCCTCCAAACATAACGATGGTCATTATGGCCAAACAGTTCTATTTTTGTTTCATCAGACCAGAGGACATTTTTCCAAAAGGTACGATCTTTGTCCCCATGTGCAGTTGCAAACTGTAGTCTGTTTTTTTATGACAGTTTTGGAGCAGCGGCTCCTTCCTTGCTGAGCGGC
The DNA here is from genome assembly GCF_045791955.1 of Oncorhynchus clarkii lewisi. Taxonomy (NCBI): domain Eukaryota; kingdom Metazoa; phylum Chordata; class Actinopteri; order Salmoniformes; family Salmonidae; genus Oncorhynchus; species Oncorhynchus clarkii. The sequence continues at coordinate 19,164,897 of NC_092173.1, read as the reverse complement.
CTTTCAGGTTATGTCAATATAGGACTAGTTTTACTGTGGATATATATACTTTTGTACCTGTTTCCTTCAGCATCTTCACAAGGTCCTTTGCTGTTGTTCCGGGATTGATTTGCACTTTTTGCACCAAAGTACGTTCATCTCAAGGAGACAAAACGAGTCTCCTTCCTGAGCGGTATGACGGCTGTGTGGTCGCATGTTGTTTATACTTGCGTACTATTGTTTGTACAGATGAACGGGGTATCTTCATGCCGTTTGGAAAATGCTCCCAAGGATGAACCAGACTTGTGGAGGTCTACAATTTATTTTCTGAGGTCTTGGCTGATTTCTTTTGATTTTCCCATGATGTCAAGCAAAGAGGCACTGAGTTTGAAGGTAGGCCTTGCAATACATCCACAGGTACACATCCAATTGACTCAAATTATGTCAATTAGCCCATCAGAAGCTTTTAAAGCCATAACATAATTTTCTGGAATTTTGCAAGCTGTTTAAAGGCACATTAAATTTAGTGTATGTAAACTTCTGACCCACTATAATTGTGATACAGTGAATTATAAGTGAAATAATCTGTCTGTAAACAATTGTTGGAAAAATGACTTGTGTCATGCACAATGTTATGTCCTAACCGACTTGCCAAAACTGTAGTTTGTTAACAAGAAATTTGTGGACTGGTTGGAAAATGAGTTTTAATGACTCCAACATAAGTGTATGTAAACTTCCAACTTCAACTGTACATAGTTCAAACAGCAGGACAGTGCTGGGCTAACTAAACCATCCGAAACTGTACTGTATACATAGTTCAAACAGCAGGACAGTGCTGGGCTAACTAAACCATCCGCTACTGTACTGTATACATAGTTCAAACAGCAGGACAGTGCTGGGCTAACTAAACCATCCGCTACTGTACTGTATACATAGTTCAAACAGCAGGACAGTGCTGGGCTAACTAAACCATCCGCTACTGTACTGTATACATAGTTCAAACAGCAGGACAGTGCTGGGCTAACTAAACCATCCGCTACTGTACTGTATACATAGTTCAAACAGCAGGACAGTGCTGGGCTAACTAAATCATCCGCTACTGTACTGTATACATAGTTGAAACAGCAGGACAGTGCTGGGCTAACTAAACCATCCGCTACTGTACTGTATACATAGTTCAAACAGCAGGACAGTGCTGGGCTAACTAAACCATCCGCTACTGTACTGTATACATACTTCAAACAGCAGGACAGAGTTGAACAAACATCAGTGAGAGACAGAGTACACACACACATGCACACACACACATGCACACACACAGAGTTAGCTCCAGACCCAGCAGTAGACTGACCTGAAGTGGCAAAAAATCCCACTCTAGAAAAGTAATTATTGTCTTTTCATTATTTAGTGATTCAAATGCATAATGTTACCCCCCCCCCCCCCATTAGTTAAAATATAGGCGTACAATACAGAAAGCAGAGGTGGTCTGGATTTCACTCTAAGATTTACAGCCTAATAAAATAGGCAGTAGAAACGCCTCATATTGAGATATAATCATTAGATCAAGCATCAATATTTCAGAGTGTTGTAGGCTAGACTCTCAGTATGCAAACGTTTGCCTCTAACACTGGAAGCATGCCTGTATATTCTCTATGACAGATGTCTTTTTTACAGAGGTCTTCAAAAGTTGTCCCATTTAATTTGCATTAATAATAGACTGTAAAACAGAGACGCAGCCAGCCAGTCTGTAATGTAATACATTACATCATAGCCCAAACAGAGCACTAAACTTGCATTTGGCTAGTCTGGTAAATCGGGAGGGAAATCAGGACAGTGTACAGCACTATGTGTAGTAAACATTGCATAGCGACAATTCCTTTTACAGTTGCCAAAACAACACCTAACTGTAATGGTTTTGTGAAAATGAACACAATGTCCTGTACATAATGATTTGTCATATACCCATTACTAATGGCAAACTCATTACTAATGGTGTGCTTTAAAACCAACCGGTGAGAGACAGCGAGAGAGAGAAGCTACATTCCTCCTGCTTGGAATATTATGCATCAGGCCCCACTGCATCACCAGACCACAAATGATATTGTCTATTACGGCTTGCCCCCAGGGAGTGGGTCAGAAGGCTATGCAGATATCTGTGGGGGAGAGGTGGAGGCAAGGTATGACCATTAGCCTGCCACCTACCTATGTAGCCTCAGTCCTAAGAGAGTGCTGGAAGGCATGACTAATCAACCTGTTGTCTCACTTAGGATTGTGCCTGTGTCCAGAGGCTAGTCATGACACCAATGTCTTGAGGCATACAGAGGGGAGCAAGGCATGACCAATCAACCTGCTGTGTCAGTGAAGGCCAAGCCTGTGTGTGTGTCCTATCCTAAGGAATGACTAATCTACCTGCTGCTCAACAAAATATGACATCCATGTCCTGAAGGCAAGGCAGAGCAAGGCATGGCGAATCAACCTGCTGCTAAAGGACCAACTCTGTGTGTCCAGACTCCAGAGGGTAGGCGTGACTAATCAAACTGCAGGCTGACTGCAGGCTGCAGCAGTGTTATGCATTGGCCTGTCTGTGATGCCTGGGGAGACCTGATGGCCAGTCCTCATTCCAAGGCCACAGCATGCACACACACAAAGTACATTTTATGATGGCGTTAGACAACGTAACGTATGGTGTTAAGATATTCAGAATTGGATCAGAACAACAAATGATCATAGGGCCACACTAAACAAAATTCACACAAAACTTATGGAAGATGCAATTCATGTGCAAAATCTTATCAAAATTAAGTTGATTCACACATACACTGCCGTCAAAAAGCTTGGGGTCACTTAGAAATGTCCTTGTTTTTGAAAGAAAGCCCATATTTTGTCCATGAACATAACATCAAATTGATCAGAAATACAGCGTAGACATTGTTAATGTTGTAAATGACTATTGTAGCTGGAAACGGCTGATTTGTATGGAATATCTACATAAGCGTACAGAGGCCCATTATCAGCAACAATCACTCCTGTGTTCCAATGGTACGTTGTGTTAGCTAATCCAAGTTGATCATTTTAAAAGGCTAATTGATCATTAGAAAACCCTTTTGCAATTATGTTAGCACAGCTCAAAACTGTTGTTCTAAATAAAGAAGTAATACAACTTGCCTTCTTTAAACTATTTGAGTATCTGGAGCATCAATCAGCATTTGTCGGTTCGATTACAGGCTCAAAATGGCCAGAAACATAGAACTTTCTTCTGAAACTCATACGTCTATTCTTGTTCTGAGAAATGAATGCTATTCCATGCGAGAAATCACCAAGGAACTGAAGATCTCGTACAACACTGTGTACTTCTCC